>NC_134037.1:9943793-10552682 GCF_965140245.1 Athene noctua | reverse complement strand
TTTATACCATCTTCTGCATCATTTTGGACTTTGCCCATCCCTGGAAGACTTTGAAAAGCAGATGCTCTAGAAACTGTCTGTTCTTCTATACGGATTTTTTTTTTCTTTTTATTATTGATTTTTTCTTTCTGGTTTCTCTGCATGTTTGTTGGTCTTTTTCTTGATATATTCTCTTTGACAGAGTGAAGCTCTTTTTTTTTCAGTGCATTTATTTAGTTTTCT
The DNA here is from genome assembly GCF_965140245.1 of Athene noctua. Classification (NCBI taxonomy): domain Eukaryota; kingdom Metazoa; phylum Chordata; class Aves; order Strigiformes; family Strigidae; genus Athene; species Athene noctua. The sequence goes on along the minus strand of NC_134037.1, from coordinate 10,552,460 downwards.
TCTGCCTTTCTGTCTATTTTTCATCTCTAATCTCCAGAATATGTTTGAGAGAATGATCATAGTAAAGTTTGACTCAAATTTTCCAACGTGCAACGAGAGGATTCAAAATCAGGCAAAACTTGCCTGCCCATCCATATTTAGAAGACACACTGAAGCAGCTGAAGCAGACATCTTCAGAAAGAAAATATTTTTAGAACATCCTCTACTTAGATTGATAGATATGCTAAATATAGACTGTATAATATTGATAAAGTTATATTGCATTAGATTCCTGGGTAAAATGATAGAAAACAGCAATCACTCATCAAATCTGCTAGAAAAAAATCCATGTGTGTCTCCCCTCGTCAAAATGATAAAAACGAAAACCCAGCAACACTGTGACTCTAATTCCAACTCGCACTCCCTTGACAGTCTGACTTTTAAAAACCCAAAAATAATCTTCACATTTTCTAAGCAACCAATACTTCTTAAACATGGCTTCCCTTTGGAAATTTTTCATTTGCTGATGCTCTGTATGCCTTTTTAAAGATTTCATTAAAATAAATAAACATACATACATTAAAAAAAAAAACCAAACCCTTCTATTCATTTCCTTGTTACAGCATTCAAGCTCTTTGTGGCATTGTGCCTAGTTTATATTACCAGGACTAGTTTTTTGCAAATGAAACTCTTTCAATTAGTGTTTCAGGAAGCAATTAAATTGTCTAAAACGTATTAATGAATACATTGAAATCTGGAAGAGTACCCTTTTTCTAATACTTCCATTATTAATGCACCATCTGTTTTGTTTTGTTCCCTCACTAGTGTACGGTTTCAGTAACCTCATGTCCACAGAAGACAGTATTCTCAAAAAACAAAGCCAAGAAATTTAAGCTGATAATCAGTCTTAATTATACAGTATACATTCCAAATAATTTTACAGATACAATAATCAAGGATGATATTTTTTCCTCTCTTTCATTTAAATGTTCTGTGCCACAAAGAAGCTCTCTGAATAACTGTGGGTTTGATCTTCAGTTTCTTGCAACAATAAAGACAATTAAATATTTGGCTTCTATATCTAGGGTTATTTCTATATCAGGCAAAGAAGCTAACTTTTGCACAAGGACATGTACAATAATGAGGCATAGGGGCAATAGAGCTTTCATTAGAGAAAAGACTATAGGCATCAGATGCATTTTGGGTATTATTTGTGTAGATTACTTGAAAGAATTTGAACTAATCGAGACAGTGCCATGTGCATCACCATCTGTAGAGAGCATCCATAAAATATCCTGAGGTGATAACTTAAAAAGACATATGAAAAGTATTAATTTATTCAGGCTGCCAGAAGTGTGTGTTTCTGTTTTAAGGGTAGGAATCATCCCATTTGACCTCAAACCAAGCTAAAGCATCACATCGTTTCAAATCTGTTCTAAATGGGATGGATTGCTCACTTGCACGCTTGTAGCTCTTTCATGGGGTGACAGAAGGTGAAGGGCAAGACGCCACACTGGCTGTTGTTACAGTGATGAGCTGAGCAGTCATCACCCTTTCACTTCAGTACTGAACAGGTAATTTTTAGGGATCAGAAGCAACTTTAATATTTCCAGTCCCACAGTAACTAATCCTAAATACGTGCTTAGTTATAGAGATCCTGAGATATAGTGCTTCATCTTTCCTGGTTGTATTACAACACAGATGTTTATAAAATTAGAAGATTGCAAAACCTCCTTCACGATAAATTTCTGTGGGTCTTCCAGCAGCTTCCACAAAAAAAATATGAGGTAAATTTCTCGTTTAAGATGAAGGCTTTTTTTTAAAAGATGAGGCCAGTTGATGGCAAAGAGATTGTGGTGGGATTTCTTTGGAAACAGCCAGACCTTTAGACATGAAAGAACCAAAATCTGTACAGCTTCAGAGAGCCAGCTTCAATGTACATTTCAAACCAAGCTTTCAGAAAGGCCAGAGGTGACATACATCAGGAAGGACTGGCTGTGAAGGGTATTATTTTGTTTTGATTGGTACCTCTTGTTGCTTGGGTTTGGTGTTGGGGGGTGGTGTAGAATGAAGAAGTTTATCATTTTTATGTATTTAAATCATTGCTAGAGCCCAAATTTGAAGCTTTAGTTCCTTTTTCATTAGATTTCTGTGCAAATAGTAACTAGTCCTACTACAGCTGTGTAACATAATAAGACTGGAAAATGGATTTGTGCACTGCAAGACTTTTTTCAGATATGCAACAGTTTACTCTATTTGCTGGTTAGCCTGCATGCTGAAAGTCAGCCCTCCTTCTCAGGAATAAAGAAAGCAACATATAGCTTATGCATGAGCAGGTGAAAGGAGTTCACTATCAGTGTGAGGATTTTTTTATTTTGCAGACCTGTGAATGAAACAAAATAGACAACTACAGAATACAAACCCCAGGTCCTCATATTCCACAGGCTGAACTGTACTTGTCACCATTTGATCATTTAAAAATTAGCTTGGCTGCATCTACCTGAGCTACATTTAGGTCCAAGCCCTCTGAGAAACCTTTGTTTGGTTAATTTGTAGGAGCTTGAAGAGAAAAAAAAATAATTGAGTTTGTGTTCACTTTACAGAGGTCTTTTATTATCAAAGAAGTGTGAAAGGATCTAGTATAAAGGAGATTTAGTCCTTAAATTTTAAACATTATATAAAAATTTAAATTAGTTTCTATTCTTCAGATTGTTGTCATTATGGAAAGGTCAGAGATGATGAATTGTTTGTTGCTGCCGCAGATATAATGTACTGTACAGTTCTATTATTTGCTGTTGAAGAAAACATGATTTATTGGATAGTGTCAGAAAATATTTGCTCCAGGCCTGCAGTATATGAAATATATAGCCTGTATTCAGCCATGCTGCTTAAGGGAACTACCGTACAATCCTCTGAGGCTAAAAATGAGATCTTTCTGCTAGTCTAAATCATTATTTAGTGATTCAGCAGGAACACTATGTCTTCAAAATAGTTTTTACAGCTACACATCAAATGGTCTAATTAATAAAAAATAAATCAAATAAACAAAACATGCACTAAGTGGCATTTCAAATACTACTGACCTTTCCAGTAGCTGTTTGAGGAGGCATTCTCTATGTTGCAACCACAGTCACATGATGGGAGCCACATTTTGAAAGTCAACAAAAAGCTGTGATTTCTAATAACAGATAGAAACAAGATGTAAGTTTAAACATCAACTTGTACACTTGTATAAAAAAAAATAAAAATGTAGAAACAGTTTTCTCATCTTATTTAAGTATTTTAGATTTATTTCTTCTCCATTCCCAAATCAGAATTAAAAAGCAGAAATAAACAAAATGCTAAAAACTTAAAATGTAAAGTAACATTCAGTTTGACTGGAAATTGTTTGTCTAGTCCTGAAAACTTAAAAAGTACTGCATTTAACTCAATGTTAAAACTCAGAAGGTGCATTTAAATCATAAAATCAGATATATTGGAAGAACGTGGAAGGTTGTTAAAAAGAGATTAAATCGAACCACTTTTCTGTAAGTGTACTCAGTTCCAGGAAATTGGCCCTTTCTAACAAATAAAAGTTGTAGAAAAATTTGTAGCCTGCTTCAGTTATGATTTCTGAGCCATATGTCTATAATTTCATTTCATTTCATATCATCAGTGTTTTAGCAGTGTCCAAGTAATGACCATTTTGAAAAAGAACATCTTAGTCCAGCCTGTGCCATAAGACCTTCTTTGACCAATGGAAAATGCAGCTATCTTGAAAAGAGACAATTTTTCATGAGATTTTTCTGAACCAGGTTTCATTCTTCAGTCTGCTGCTGAAATCACCTTCTCATATGAAAAATTAAGAACAGAGTTATAATTAGCTCAACACAATTATTTTCAGAGTATCTATCTGGCGCACCGTATCCGCTCAACAGGAGAGTCTCAAAGGGTGTGGGGAGATCGTGTGAAAAGAAATGTAAGGAACACAAGAAGCTGGGAAAACTGGCATGTGCATGAACACACACCGAGAAAGTCAAAGAAACATCTTTCCAAGGGTGTCTTTCAAGAATTATGACATCGGATTCTAAAGTGCTTTACAAAAATGTGGCAAATTCATCTCAGTTGGTAGCTCTGTTAATGTCAGTGGAGTTACAGTGGGAATGAATTTGTTCCAATGAGAGCATCACAAGGAGTACACTACTGTTAGACTGTTACGTTGGTTATTAACTCACTTTCCTTTCAGTGCTAAAGAGTATAGCTAAAGTTTCATGGATCTATTTTTAAGCTATGTAAAGTATTTGCCTCACAGATCAAAGAAATATGAAGCCAAACTTACCATAGCACAGACTGGTGGAAAAATGGGATAGACTGAAAGAAATGTCTTTGAAATATTCTAGGGACCCAGCATGAAACCTGGTTAAAGTTGTATAGCTTTCCATTCGAAAGGTCACATTAGGAATTGGCTTATACTTTTGTAAGAGGGTTACTTTTCAAGCTGAAATTGTCCAGTTATTCTCAGTCAAAGACTTTTTTTTTAATAATGAGCAAAAATGTAGACGTGATTTTTAAATTTTTACTTTTGATTAATTGCCTTCAGTGCATACAAGAGCAGAGTCTGAACAGCTGGTGTGTATCAGTATCAAGAAGGTGAAAAATCCAGTTCAAGCAGATGAGAAACTTGTCTCCCTGAGTGCAGAGAATAACTTGGGAAGCAGCAAAGACATCAGGGATTGTACTGGGACTGGAGAAGGGTACCATGGTGGCCAAACTCGTGAACTTTTTTCAATTTTTTTTTTTTCCAAAAAGTTCTCTTGGCACCCCATTTTCAGTTTTTTCACTCTTAGAGCCCTCTGAGCAGTAGTTTGTGATGTGCAGCAAGTAGAAAAAGTAACCCCAGGCTGGAAGGGGCAAACCTGTTCTCAGGATCAGATTTGCACAAAATAACCCCTCAGGTCTACACACAGAAAGAGATCACACTGGTCCTGTTTGGGTAATTCTGTTTCTGATATGCCAGTTTTACAGCCTGGACAGAGCCCTGTCTGAGGGTGCTGAGCTAATTCATGAGCTAGCAACTACCCTGACATCTGCTTCCCCTAAAGAAACAGTGAGTTTCCAACCTGAGCTCTAGATGAGGCATGTGGTAAAAAAGCGCACAGCTAGTGAGGCTCACACCACCTGTGCTAGATCCTGGGGTGTCATTCATTCGGGGGTGCAGAGAGCCAAAAATAAATTTAGGCAAAGGACCTTCTCCCCTAGGTCCATGAAGGTTATCTGGTGGACAGTCTTCAGGAAACAAGCCCAGCTGAGGCAGCCCTAAATGAATATCGTGATTGATGTATTAGCATGATGGAGGTGTTTTAATGGCAGCTGTTGGATGACCTTCAGCACAAATTGACAAAGAACACTGCTGTATCAGATATTGTCCTGTCTCTCCATAATCAGAAATAAGCTTTGTCCTCCCCCTTCCTTAACCCTGAAGACAAGGCTTGCACTTTTGCTGTTCCCACAGCTGCTCTCTGGTTTCTCAGACTGCTCCTGCAACAGCTGGAAACACAAGCGTGTCCTCACAGAGGAACCGAAGACAGGCTCTACCAACGAACCAGGGGCCTCCTTTGTGACTTCACCCTGGATGAAACCCATCCCATTCACCTACCAGTGCAGATACAATCTCAGGCTAAACCCTCTCCTTCTGTTTCTGTCTACCTTTGTCCTGAATTAACTGAGAACGGAGCCCTGTTTTCTGCTCCACCCTCCTGAGAGGAAGGAGAAAAGCCTGCATGGGTGCCTCCTCAGCATTGCCCACTTCCAGGCACCAGAGAACCCCACTCCTCTTCTGGCTATAGTCTTTTTGTATGGCACAAGATGCAGCAGTAAACAAAGAATAAACTTTGTCTGTTCAAACATGTTAATGACCAATCGATACAACCTTATTCATTTATTAGAAACTGAGAAAATGCCTGTTACCTTTTGAGACCAGACTACTGCAAGTGGTGGGTTTGTTTGTTTAGCATATAAGAAGTTATTGATCAGAATATTTAGTCAAAAGTTAGAATGCTTATTGTGAACGGCTGCTGAGATTTGTGGGTTTACTGGGCTAATCTAAAGAAAAAATTATTAAAGTCAGGTCAATAATATGGATTTCTCCTTTTAACATCTTGCTCAAAGAAATACAAATTAATTTATTTATATCCATTTGTAAAATAGATTTCTGCATCCATTTCTAATACACTGATGTTTATTCTTGTGGGAATTCAACTGGTAGGTCTTTCCTTATCATACTTACTGTCATTAAATATGTTGAATAATTTTGATACATAATTCAGTGTGTATATCCTGTAAAACAGCTTAATAAAATCAATGTTTAATGCTCTTCGGAAGCTTTAAAATCATTCAGAAAGCAAATATATTATGACTTCTTGGGTCAGTTTTGGAAATATACATTCGTATTTCCAAGCAGTATATACAGCCCCTTTTTCTAGAGATTTCCTCCCCTATAACTTTTTAGTTTCCTATGGAAGATGTTTGTCTGCATTAGACCTTCACACATTGTAAATCATACCTTACTTACATACTGTGTTTTGTTTGTGGCTCAAAACAGGAGCCTCATACTTCCTTTCTTGAAGTCATTTGTACTTTGGTAACCAACATTTAATGTATGCAATTTCTGTTTGAATAAGCTTATTGCAGCTTTCTTTTATATTACTGCTCAATTATAAAGCACTCCAAGTGCATTATGAAAACTTTGAAGTTACAGAAAATAAAAGATCATTTGCAAGGAGAACGTATATAAAAGGTCACATTTGATACTTAGATACAATTGATGCTTTCCTGCATCCCAGCTACTCCTGAGCCATGGTGCTGTATTGATAAGCACACTTATCTTTCTCTATGGTAAAAATGTGCTGCTTTCTAGAATCAGTCAAGTAGTACAAAAACTAGTGGGGTCTCCCCAGAGGCATGTCCTAATGTCTAGTTGTTCATATTTGTGTTTTTCTGCTGTCTCACACAAGCATAGCATCCACATTCAGTCACATTCATCACTTCAGCATTAGGAGGCTTATCACTTGCTGTCATAAGGTGATCCACTGACAGATGCTCTGGCATTTTCATCACCTTGGACACTGTTTCCATTATATCTTGTATAGGTTCTCTGAAGGGAGATGACAAGCTCACGTGGAGACAAATTCTTTGAATCACTGAGTAAGCCCCAGTCTTTCTTTTCAAGGAGTACTGAATATTTCTAGCTTATTTGAAAAGAAGTTGTGTTTTCTGTATAATATGGGGTGCGAACTATTTTGAGATGGGGTAAATTGTGGTGGTGGTGAAGGCTCTTATCTATATGAATAAAATAATATTAGTCCTCTTAGAGTATTTTAATTCTTCACACTATATTTTTTACAACTCACCCATCTCAAGGCACTTTAAAACATATGCAATAAATTTCACACATGCATTCCTTTGTCACGTAATTAAATCAAGTCACAGAGAGCTGAAGGATGGCATTGTCCAAGGTCCTACCATAAATTGGAAAGCCTCTTTCAGTGGATCCATAGTACCTTATATTATATCACTAATAAATGTATGAACTGGTTATATTTTTCCACAGAGCACTGGTAGCCAGTCTGGAGTGATCTGGAGGTGGAAATTCTGGGAAAAAAAATAATGTGGCTTTAGAAATGATACTGCTGCCCATGTCCTTTGCAATAACCTTTTTTATTCAAAGCTAGCAGAAAAAAAAAAAAAAAAAAGAAAAAGAAAAAGAAAAAAAAAAAAAAACACAAAACAAAACAACCAAAAATCAAACCACCTCGTGTTGTTATATGTCTTTTTTTTTTTTTTGGTAACTTGAGCTATTTACACTATCTCCATTATTTTCCTCTTCTTCAGGAAGGACATACAAAAACATATTTACCGTACTGTCTCTCTTAACCGTAGGGCTATAGGTTTAATATCTCAGCCTTATGTTTACAACATCCGTGAGCTAGTGAAGTTCCACCTGCAGATGGTAATATATGATTTTCTTCAAGACTGGAATAGTTTAGAAATTGCTTGAAATTCTACCATGTACATTATAATGTAGACAATCCTTTCTTGGTGTACAAGAACAGCAGCAACTATCTGTATAGAGATAGTCACTGAAAATCAGAATATTACATAATACTATGCATATGCTTCTGTAGCAGTGAGTTTGCTACCTGATTTGCTCATAAGACACAATAACCATGCCACACCCTACACTGTGTTGAAAAGGAGGTTGTTTTTATGCTAGGGCGTTGCTGTTGTCCCTCAGTGTGAGAATGTTTGGTGAACGCAATCTTCAGGCAATATGGGATAGCCATGTCAACACCTGTGGGCTAACCCAGCATATGAAAAAGTGCCAAGAGAACAATGTTCACAAGCTGTGAGCAGGAAAGCAGCTATCTGTGTGGAAGTGAAAGCCATGTCTTTCCTAATTAGGTCAGAAATGAATGGTTTGAAAAGGCCCCAAAACTACTTTTGCACTTGTAGTTGTTCACCGACAGTGTGTACAGGATGTCAGCAGTGTTTTTAGTTCAGAGCGGGATATACGACACTAGTTACTGTGGATGCGCATTTTTGCAGATATTATTTCACAATCTTGAACCTGGCAAAAACAAGGTCCTGAAAGAATAGATTAAAAGAAATATTTGTCCTTTTTGCTATTAAAAAAAAAAAAAAAAAAGTCATGTGGGATAATTGTTTTAACCTACACTGTGCATGCAAAGGTATTTTTATATAGTTTTTTGGGCTAGGGAGGGTTGTTTGTTTTCATCCTGGATTTGGTTTTCTGAGTTTTCATCCTGTTGCTGTTCACTATTTTGAAAAACTGTGGAAATAAAGGCTTTCAGAAAATTCATGGAGAGCATAACCAAGGCTTCTGTATGTTCTTTCCCATTTCATTTCTAAGACTCCACAGGATGGGCAAGAACCCAACTTCTGAAATTTAGATTTATCACCGAGATGCCTGATCAATAGATCTTTGATCTCAGTAGGACTCTCCCACTGGGAGTTGCACTAGGTACAGATTTATTTAGAACAAAGCAGCCTGTGTATGGCTCTCCCCAGATGACTTTCTCAGCACTGCACATTTATAGGCATTAGTTTATGGACTAGCTAGCTCTACAGATATTTTTTCCCCATGGTTATTTCAGTGTATCAAGGCATAAGACCAAGACAGTCCACATATGTCAGATTGCATATTCTCTTCTGAGTGTATTCTCCTCTTGCTATTCTAGTATGTTTTCTGGGATAGTTGTATTTGGTTGTTTGGCTCTGTATAGTTCTGTTCTAACATTTGTATTGAGCCAGCAAGGTACACCTATTCAAAAGACTGTTTTGTGAGTAAGAATGATCACCTGAGCAAAAGCTGCTGAAAACATCATTTTCCAGGAAAATTTGGCCTTTTTAATTATATTCTCTATGGTAGGCCTGAGAGATGTATATATTTTTTTTATATTCCCAACAACACGAAGCTTGTTCATGAATGCTATTAGTACTGTTGCTTCTGCACTTATGAAAAAAGCAGATTCTAGTCTTTGGCCTAACAAAACTATACGTCTAGTGAGCAGTGATCTAAATAACAGCATTGATGTCTTCAAGTACCAACAGATGTTTTCTAGATTTAACAGGTTCTAGTAATAGAAGAACCTCCAATTGACTTAGCAATGCCTGCTCCACTGTATGTTGCTGTAGAAAGAAGCTTTCTCCGTGTCTGTGATGAGAGACAGGGGAGTCTAATGCAAAACAAGAACAGAAATGGTTTTAATTCATTAATCTCAAATGTCAGAACCACAGAGACTTTAATCATTGATCTTTTTAAGGTCCATCTATTATTACTGATTTTTCTTCCCATATTTCCCAAAATCTGAAATGAAATAAGAAGGGATAATTGGCTTTCTACTGATAGCTACTTCTCTGCCCATTGATAGATAGCTAATGGGTACTCTGGGATCTCCAGTGCTCTACAGGACCTGAAAAGTTTACATGGCACATGGATAGCTACCATGATGCTTGTGCATCCCTGGAGAAATTTTTCTGTAAATACTTGTAATAGCCTACCTAGCTATGGTTCAGAGTGTTTGTCACAAAGCAGCATTTAAAGGACTCATTTGACTTTATAATGTCTAATTAGTGCTTGTTTTTATCAGAAGGAAAGGGTTTGACATGAGCATAGGGGTAAAAAAAGACATAAAATAGGACAGTGGCTTCTCATAATACTCAGAAATTCCCCTTACTCTTCCATTTTTTTTGAGACATCATCTCTCCCAGATGTGACGAGAGTGAAGCATCAGCTATGTCTGTCAGCAACAGTGTCTTAAAACCCTGTTAAATATTCTCAAACAGGAAAGTTTTAGTGATTGTAACTGGCAGAGGAGGAGAGCTGTGTGACCTCCTTCTGTCTGCTTCTCCTCCAATACTAATTTCTGTCTGCTGACTGATTGGCAAGTTGCAAAAATGTTAGCAAGACATTTTTAGCTGTGGGATCTGAGACAGGGTTGTTTCATATTGTCTAGGTCTGAATATGAATTCTTTCAAAGTTCTGGGAGCATTTGACTTCAATATTCATTTCAGTCCTTTCTATTGCTGGAGTTATTCAGGAAAAGATTACACAAGTGTATCAGGAATGTTTAATCATAGACTCATAGAATGTTTTGGGTTGGAAGGTACCTTAAAGATCATCTAGTCCAACCCCCCTGCATGGGCAGGGACACCTTCCACTAGATCAGGTTGCTCACAGCCCCGTCCAACCTGGCCTTGAACACTGCCAGGGAGGGGACAGCCACAGCTTCTCTGGGCAATATATTCCAGTGCTTAACCACTGCCACAGTGAAGAATTTCTACCTTACATCTAATCCAAATCTACATTGTTTCAGTTTAAAGCCATTACCCCTTGTTCTGTCACCACATGTCCTTGTAAAAGTCCTCTCCATCTTTCTTGTAGTCCCCCTTTAGGTACTGGAAGACTGCTATAAGGTGTCTTGGATGGTGCCTTGTCTTCTCCAGCCTGAACAACCCCAACTTTCTCAGCCTGTCGTCACAGGAAAGGTTCTCCAGCTGTCTGATCATATTGATGGACTTCCTCTGGCACTGCTCCAACACCTCCATATACTTCTTAAATTTGGGTCCCCAGAGCTGGACACAGTACTTCAGGTGGGATCTCACAAGAACAGAACAGAGAGGGAGAATCACCTCCCTCGACCTGCTGGTCATGTTTCCCTTAATGCAGTCCACAACATGGTTGACTTTCTGGGCTGCAGGCGCACATTGCTGGCTCATATTCAGTTTTCCACCTGCCAACACGGGTGGAAAGTCCTTCTTTGCAGGGCTGTCCTCAACCCACTCATCACCCAGCCTATATTTGTGCTTGGGATTGCCTTGACCAAATGTGCAGGACCTCTTACTTGACCTTGTTGAACTTCATGAGGTTTGCCCAGGCCCACCTCTCCAGCCTGTCAAGGTCCCTCTGGATGACGTCCCTTCCCTCCAGTGTGTCGATGGCATCATGCAGCTTGGTTTCATCAGCAAACTTGTTGAGGGTACACTCAGTCCCACTGTCCATGTCACCAACAAAGATAGTAAACAACACTGGTCCCAACACCGACCCCTGAGGAAAAGCACTCGTCAATGTTTTCCACTTGGATATTGAACCATAGATTGCAACACTCTGAGTGCAACCATCCAGCCAATCCCTTATCTACTGAGTGGTCCATCCATCAAATCCATCTCTCTCCAATTTAGAGACAAGGATGCTTTGCACAAGTCCGGGTAGATGATGTCCGTTGCTCTTCCCTTATCCACCAACTCTGCAACCCTGTTGAAGAAGGCCACCAAATTGGTCAGGCATGGTTTGCCCTTGGTGAAGCCATGTTGGCTGTCACCAGCCACCTCCTTATTTTCCATGTGCCTTAGCATGGTTTCCAGGAGGATCCACTCCATGATCTTGCCAAGCACAGAGATGAGACTGACTGACCTGTAGCCCCCCAGGTCTTCCTTTTAAAATGGAAGTTATATTTTCCCTGTTCCAGCCAGTGGGAACTTCCCTGGAGTGCCACAACTTCACAAATATGATGGACAGTGGCTCAGTCACTTCATCTGCTATTTCTCTCAGGTCCATTGGACCTGTGCACCTTCAGGTTCCTTAGATGGTCTTGAACTTGAACTTCTCCTACGGTGGGCAGTTCTTCATTCTCCAAGTCGCTGACGTTGCCTTCTGCAACTCGGGATGTGTGTCTGGAGCATTGCCTGTGAAGACTGAGGCAAAGAAGTCATTGAGTACTTCAGCCTTCTCCATATCCCTGTAACTGAGTCTCCCTTTTCTTTCTGGAGAGGACCCATATTTTCCCTAGTCTTCCTCTTGTCATCAATGTACCTAGAGAAACTTTTCTTGTTGCCCTTGACATCCCTGATCAGATTTAATTCTACCAAGGCTTTAGCTTTCCTAACCTGATCCCTGGATGCTCAGACAATTTCTCTGAATTCCTCCCAAGCTACCTGTCCTTGTTTCCACCTTTGGCAGGCTTCCTTTGTGTGTCTGAGCTTGTCCAGGAGCAATTTGTTCATCCACGCAGGCCTCCTGACATTTTTGCCTGACTTCCTCTTTGTTGGGATGCATCACTCCTGAGCTTGGAGGAGGTGATCCTTGAATATTAACCAGCTTTCCTGGGCCCCTCTTCCCTCCAGGGCTTTATCCCAATGTACTCTACCAAGCAGATCCCTGAAGAGGCTAAAGTCTACTCTTCCGAAGTCCATGGTAGTGAGCTTCCTGTGCTCCATCCTCACTGCCCTAAGGACCATGAACTCCACCATTTCATGAAGCTGAGGTTGCCCTGGAGCTTCATATTCCCCACCAGCCCCTCCTTGTTGGTGAGAACAAGGCCCAGCATAGCAGCTCTCCTCATTGTCTCCTTTATTACTTGGGGAAGGAATTTGTCTTCATGGCATTCTTTGAACCTCCTGGACTGCTTATGCCCTGCCTCAGCAAGTGCCTGGTGGTGGTGGTGTTTACACTGCATTTAAATCTGCTGCCATTATTCCTGGCCTTGCCCATGCCTCATCAGCTGGTCTCGTGAGAGCTGCCAGCTCCTGGCAGGTCTCTGAAGTCCCCTCGGGCTTCTTAAGTATAGCAAAACCAGTTTCTGATCACAGGATTGTAATACATGATGTCTTCTTATATCTTCCACACTTATTGTATAGGTTTGTTATGATTAAGAATATCTAAGCCATAATGTTCTGATGAAGATGAAGAAAGAAAAGATGTTTTGAGCTAAAGCGTAGAGAATAAATCAGGTCTTATGGTCCCATCACATTGTGTAAAATCAGTCTTTATAAAGAATATCCTTTAATCTGGGCCTCCTGGACCTCGATAAAACCTTTTCATTTTTTTAGCTGCTTAACCTATCAAATAAATAATCACACCCTGTGCTTCCTAATGTCTATATTTCTGGTCTTTTTAGTTCCTGGCCTGGTCTGAGCAGCCGAAAATGGTCTTTTACAGGCTCTTCTCTGGATTAACATTTTCATGATGCTGGAGACTGAAAATGTTCTGATCAGACTTTCTCTCTGTTGCAGTTGCTGCTCACAGCATGAATATTGACTGAAGAGGCTCACATCCAATTTTCCACAGAACTCAAGAACCATGTGTTCTTCAAGAAAAGGCCACTGCAATGGTATCCATATGCCCACAGCTCAGGTTTTTTATTTTTAAAGTACAATACATTCTTAGGATTTTTTTTTTTCTTTATTTGCATGAAGCCATTTAATAGGTCACTCAACACATCTCAGTACATACAGCAGCTGACAGCTCAACAGTATAAAAAGATGAACTGGAGACAAGAGAGAGTGAAGAAAGAAATCTTCATAGGATTTTGCTGACTTATTTTTTATTTTGTAAGATGACCATTTAACATGTCAACAGATGCTTTAGAGAGAAGTATAATTTAAAAAATCACTGTTAACATAATTCAGCTATATCTCATTATTGTGTGCACTAAAAAGAAGAGGCTAACTGGATTATACTGATTTATGATTGTCCTTGTTTAACTGAACTTTCCTTTGAGAAAGCACTCAGGCAGAGTTGAATTGCTTAAGTATTTACCCCAAAGAAGAAATAACTAGAAGAGATAAAGCAGTTGTTTTCAGTTTTTCTACTGAAGTTTTAGAGTGATTACCCTAATTGGGACTTTTAACAGGAGAATGACATGACAGCTGTTGGAGAGGCGGATAATGGAAAAGGCTCCGTAAAAGAAGTTTGCAAGATCAAGTCTTTTGGAGGACAAATAATTTATTTGATGAGAGTCCCCAGTATGTTTGACTGAACAAAAGATATAAAGAGGTGACTTTTTTTTTATTTTATTTTATTTTTTTCCAGTTGCAATACATTTTAACTTGCAGAAAAAACAAACCTATTCTGCAAAACAAGAGCTTCACCAGGGACACTGCAAGGAGTGAGCACTGAGTGTGATGTGTTTGCCCATCTTTCAGGTGAACATGCAAATACCTATTCCCGCAGCAGCTAGAGGGATAACAGGGATGCCCTTCTGTGGCCCCTTTTCTGTCAGCACAGGACAAAGCTATTTCAGAAAGCTCACACAGAGTGAAAACACTTTTCCCACATTTTCCTTGTCTTACCACTGTGAATATGAATGCTGTATGTCATCCCTTAAGCTTTCTGAAGGCATAATGACTGTGACAGTTTATATTTCTTCATTGTTCTGTGCTTACAGTGTATGATGTCACAAAGCCAAATGAAAGGAGGAAGAGGGTGGTTTATACAGCAAATAAAAAGCTAAATAAAAGCCCTGCAGACACAATAAATCTTCCTGTAGTATTGCTTATGTTCCCAACACACCCAATGGTGATACAGGGGTTGCTGAAGGATGAAAAGTCCATTGGTTATTCTCTCCACAATATATTTTGGGAACAACTGGTGTGATACCATGCCTTTGTCACTCATCCCAGTTGTGACAGCATTCTTTGTCTAAAAGCTGAAGACTAAAATGTTATAGATAACCCTACTGTGACTAGTACAGAAACACTGATTAAACTATCGGGTCCAGACACATCTTGAAGTGCTGAGGGTGAAATAATTCCCTTCTCTGACAACATGCTTATTTTTGAAAATAGAGTACAGGACTAAGACCAGTTCTTTATGGTCTACTCTTTGTACAACTATGACCATGCTAAACATCATATCAGAATATTTAGAACGCTTATAAGTCACGCTTTGAATTAAAACCATTTGGTAACCAGTCAGTGGTGATAGTTGTGATAGTTCTTGAAGGACAAAGAGGAGAATATATGACCATAACTGTATGTACTTGTCTGTGTTATATTTCTATTTGAAATATTTGGAGGATCTTCTAACAGCATTTCAGCCCTCACATACCTGAAAGTCCAGACAAGACTGGCAGATATCCTGCATAGTCTACAGGAAACATGTTCCTTCTTGGAGAGAGCGAGACGTCATAGGACATTGAAAATAGTTGTAGCTGTCCATGTGTGGGCAACTAGATCAAATTAATTTTGCCTCATTAAGGCAAAATAAGTCTCTTTTTAAGCTCCATTGACTGTACTGACAAGATGCTTGATTCAAATGTCTCAAATCAGCTCCATTCTACTGTCCTTATTCAACTTGATTCAACTGTCTTAAACCATCTCCCACTATACATTGCACTCATGCGGCCTCACCTAAAGTACTGTGTGCAGTTTTGGGTGCCTCATTATAAGACAGACATTAAACTATTAGAGTGTATCCAGAGGAGGGCAATCAAGGTCAAGACTTACGAGAAACATCTGAGGTGACTTGGTCTGTTCAGCTTAGAGAAGAAAATGTTAAGGGTGCCCTCACTGCAGTCTACAATTCCATCAAGGGGAGCAATGGAGGGGGAGGGATTGATCTCTCTCTGGTGACCAGCCACAGGACACAAGGAAATGGGATGAAGCTGCATCAGGGAAAGTTCAGGTTAACCACTAGGAAAAGGTTGGTCACCGAGAGGGTCTAGGTCACTGGAACAGGTTCCCCAGGAAAGGGATCGTGGCACCAAGCCTGTTAGAGTTCAAGGAACGTCTGGTCAGTACTCTTAGTCATACGGCTTAGTCTTCTGAGAAAAGCAGGGAATTGGACTCGCTGATCCTTATGGGTCCCTTCCAACTTGAGATATTCCATGACTCCACGAATCTAATTTAAGCAATCGCTGTCTTTTTGGAAGCCCTTTTTGGTGCCCTGACCTACAGCTTCCTTCCAAAAAGGTTTAGCTCTCCCTCAATCACTGTTCTGTAGCTATCATCTCCAGGAATAAGACTCAGAGGTACTGGCTACAAAGGGAGTTGAGATACTTAGTATATACATTTAGAAGCCACATGTGATTATTTGCATGTTAGTGCTTTGCTCTCAAACTGAGCTCCTGAGTTTCACGATGTTAAGTACAGAGCTGCAAATACTGGCCTCTCACTGGCTCCTGGAAGACATCTTTATACACCTTATTTCAAACACCTATGCATGTTTGAAAGACACGCATACAAAGTCTTGATACCAATTGCTCTTGAAGTAGGGAGAAAACTGTCAGGTAGCCATTAGCTCATGCTCACTCTTTACCCATGAATTGAAAGATTCAGGGTTAAATATGGTGTTCGCAAAAAAAAAAGAAAAAAAAAAAAGGCAATAAAACTGTATACGGAATCTTTAGTTTCAGTTTATAGGTGTCTTTTATTAAATTTAAATTTGGCTGTGGCAGGTCGGATGGAATGCAAAATATTTTTCACACCCATAGGGAAGGAGACCTTTCCACCTTAAGAATAAATGACTAAAATAAATGTCTACATAGCACCCACAACAAGAGTGTGAAGCAGCAGTCTGCTTATTATCTAACTGTGTGGCACACAGGAAAAGGTTCTAGATACCTGAGGTGCTATCTATTCAGCTAATAAATCTGATGCAAAGGAGATGGTGAAGTCTGCAGCAAACTAAGCATAAAAGTGCTTACAAAAGCTGCTAGGTATGCCAGTCTCCATTACAAAAAATCCATTGCTACTAAGGATTTGAAAACACACTTGTAACGATCCATTCTGCACAGCACAATTTAGTGAGTAAGTCTGAAGCAGAGAGAAGATATTTTATTAATTTCCTTATATTGAAACCAGAAGAAGTAATTTTGATCCACATCTGACACAAAATGGTCAGCGATGTTTTCTTATTCTAACATTTGCAGATATTTTTCAGTTTAAACTATTCATCCTCACTAGTTTGGGGTTTTTTATATTATTTTTACTAATATGTGAAAAGATACCAGTCAGGATATTTCCCATTATGGCAAATGCCAGATAATATTTGTTGTCCCTGAAGAGCTTACAAGCTTAGGCTCTAAACATGCAGATTTTCTGCACACAGCAAATTATAGACAGAACTGCTGACACTGTCTATAGTAAGGTTTCTCAACACTTTCTTTCTCAAGATTCTGTTTACAGTGGCTGAAAACTTTACCAGAATTTAACTAGTTTGGGTAAAGTACATGCATGTTGGCTGTTCTGGGAAGTTTAAGCCAAGAGTAAGAGCAGATACAAGATACACTATATGCAAAAAATGCTTGTAACCTTACTACTTTTTTTTTTTATAACCACTCTGGTATTCTAGTGTTTTCCATTCAGCACCTATTCTTTTTGCAGTGACTGTGATACTAGAACTGCATCATCTACCACCATAATAGAAACCCACAAGTCAACAGTCATCTTGAGGGAAAAAAATGTGTTTTCACTCCAGACTTACTGGAGCTTCCCTACAAATAACTTGATGTCTCCGAGCACATTCGGGGGGGGGGGGGGGGGGGGGGGGGGCGGGGGGAGGGAATTCACAGACATTATGGCAATTTTCCCTCTAAAGTCAGCCAGAGGAAATGGCTGCAGGGTTATTGTCTCTTATGAGTCTTCGATGATTCTTCAGCTGTACAAACTAGAAAACACAACGGACAGCATCTGGACCACAGTAAAATTGCAATAAGGCAAAGAGAGTAGACTGAGACAAAGAATCAGTCTGGGAACACTATAATTAGAGGATTCAGCCTTGGTAAGAGGAAGACAGATATAGCAACAGTGGAGATAACATACAACAGTGGAGAATGTGATATAAAAGTAAAAGAAAGGAGAAAGAGACATTGCAAGAGATGTTGAGAGTGGGGAAAAGTGAAACTGGCCTGGAAATGAGACTAAGAAAATGGGATGGGTATAGGAGAGAGAGGTCTGGATGTTGCTGGCATGCAGTTTGAAAAGAATTGTCATCCCCTCAAGAAAGTGACACAGTACTGTTACAGAATTGATCACTCAAAGGTTAGGAATAACGGAATTCATGTTGCTTAAGTGGCATAGAAAGATGCTGTAAGATGCAAAATTTCTTGAAAAAAAAAATAACCAGGGCTTTTTAATGACTGTCAAAAACTTATTTAATTTATTTAATGTTGCATCTTACTATCACTAGAATAAGAATAGTACCATCTCTTCTCCTGTAGGGATACCAAGCAGAGTAGTTAACTTTTGCAGAGTGCTCAGATACTACAGAGGTGTGTGTGAAAGACAAATGAGGAAATTGATCATTCTGTCCCTAGAGAGCAGATTTCATGTTCCAAATTTATTTTATTGGATCTAGAACCTTGATGCTTCTGAAAGCCTCACTTGAAGCCTGATGGTATCTTTTGGAGTGTACATACCGTGGAATTTGTATCTTCTTCGGTGGCAACGCCTAAACTCATATTTGAGTTCCTTGGACAAGGAACAAGCTGCTACACCTCAGCACACATAGCAAAGTGGGAAGTGGGGACTAAGACTTGTATGAGAATATACAAATGTAGCAAAAGGGCAATATAAACTCACCCTAGGTACCTCAAATAGGAGGACCTTGAAGTTTCTAATGCTGCTGTAGTGGTAAGTATAGTCTGAGTCACCTAAATATAAAGTCTTGGGAGGAAGATAAACATTTTAGGAACATGTAACATAACTTGATGCTGGCATCACTGAATAAGAAATTAAACAGTCTGAGAGCAGAGACAAAGCTGCATATTTCATCTGCTAATGGAAGTTCTTTTTCTGTACTCATTACCACAGCTGACTGGCATGTAGAGGATTTCATCATCAATCAATTGTTTGTGAGTAATCTTCATCGTCACTCTCCAATTTGCTGAAGAATTACTTTGTTTGAAAGAAGAGAAATGAATTACTATTATTAATGAAAGAAAATTCAGTAAAAAAAAATAAAATCAATGCCTCACTGTATTAGACATAAAGAACTAGCATGGAAAAAGGCATTATCTATCCAGAGTCCAAACTCTGGGAGTCAGATAATGTGCAACAGGTGAATAAACAAAGAAAAAGGCACAGAAGGCAACAAGAAAGATTTGAAGAAACTTAACAGCAAATACAGATGCAACTGTGTAGCATATAAATAACTGCAAACAACAAATATCTTTGACAATTTTGCAATTTCCTCACAGGTAACTAATGGAAAGAGCAGGAAGGGAAGTAATATAGAGATTATCCAAGTCAATCCTATTTATCATTTTCTGGTGAAAAAAAAATGTAATTGATGTCTAGCAAGCACAGCTGCATTCATGTCACACTCTTTGTGGTGTCAGTGCCAAAAGACATCAACAGGCCATCTAGTCTATTGTCCAGCCTACCACATGCCATCTGACTTCACCCAGTAACCTTTGTACTAAGCTCAAAAACTTTCTTTCATTAAATCATAAATTCAGGAAAGGTATCCTATCTTAATTTGAAGACTTCGAGGAACATAGGCTTCATCGTTTCCTTGGTAATTTTTCCCTTTAATCAAGAGAGATTTACCACCTAATATCTACATTGAAACTGTAAATTCTTTGCTTCCACTGTTCATTCATCTTCTATTTTTCAGTTATTTTAAAGTATGTGGTGCTTTCTACTATGTAATCATATCTATCTTGTGTCATTGTTCTGATAAACTAAATAGATTTAAAAAACATTTTCTTTTGTATTTTCTCTAATTCAAAAATAAACAGCTTCTGCAATCTCTGTAATTTTTCAACATCCCTTTTAAAATAGAAGACACTTAGGGCAGGATTCAACTCCAGCTTAAAATACATGACTTGACTCATTTTCATAAATATCTAGCAGTATTTGTGACATCTGCAGGCATCTAAGACATAACACAGTGCAGGCAGAGGACTTCCAAAAGATGCACAGCCATTCTGACAGGAAATTAGGTTCTGATAGGTTATCCTAAGGCATCCCAAATGCCAATAGACACTTATGTTTAGGCAAAGGAATCATGCCATAAATTCCAAACTTAGTCACCTTAATTGCATAATTTCACATGCACATGAAAAATACACCTTACATGACCATGTATATTTCACATGCACGTTTAAACTCACTTTAAAATCAACAACAAAATCTGGTCAATGCAGTCAGCATACTTGGAAAGTCAGCTAACTGAAAATAAGTGAGATGAATCACTCCTTAGATTATTGACTATATTGAATAGGGTCTCAAATGAGTAGCTAACACACACACAGACATTTATTGCCAATTAAGATGTTCTAGGATATCCTCCTTGGCCTTGATCTGACATACCAGGCAGAAAAGAAGTTACCATCATCCTGTATCAGCTCTATGCAGATGTCTTGAATACCTTAAGACATCTCAAGCAGCTCAAGGCAAATATGTTTCATCAACAAATTGTGGCCTTTCCTTCAGAGTATGAAAACAGGACAATACTCCAGTCCTGGTAACAATTATACTATGTATATGTCTGAACACATCCCTCCTCAAACTGCTCCTGCTTGTACTCCAGAAATTACTGGAGCTCTTTGTGCTGCAGCATTCCACTGAAATAAAACACTTATTCCCTCTAGTGCTAAAACCCTTTCCAGGAATGGATGGAAACCACCTCAACTTTCGTATGAGCCAGGTTCCTATTATAGCCGGTAGAGAGAAATTAGCATTTCTGCAGCATGATTTATCTGGGCTATTTTAGAGATCCACCTTGAGATGAGATGAATTGTACCAAAGAAGTTCTTGTTTCTTCAAAGTGATGAGAAAGAAAAACTAGATGATTATCTCAGATGTAAATATCTAAGCTGCAGAGATCTAAAATTTTATATGATTAATATGACCTTTACTGTCTAGGATATAGTTTTGCCTTAGACAATTAAACAGACTTCTTTATGAAACTGTTGTGTAATGCAGTGTTATACTTTCTTCAGAACCTTAATTAATGGGGTTCTTTAATTTATTTCAGGACTTCATCATCAATTAAGTAACAATGAACAAAGTAGTGGATGAAATTTGCCCAAATGTTATGCTGGAGGGGAATTCAGGAAGCCAGCTTTCCCAGAGGAACAGCAAGAAGGAAATAAGAATCTGTTTTTACTGTATGAAAGAAGCTGGTTTTCCTCTGTGGTGTGAGCATATACTACTCACCCTGAAGAGTGAATGTTCTGAAGTCTGGAAATCATATCTGCAGTCCCTGCAAAAGCCCGAAAGTTTCTAGCATAGGAATCAGCTGGAATTATCCCTTTACTTGAAAGCACTTTGCTGTGTACTGCTTAGGTTAAAGTCAGTGTTGAAGAGCAACATGCTCTCTGACATTTGAAGGTCTGTTCTCCCTTTAGTGTACATCTGTAACCCTTATTAATGTCGGTGGAAGTCAAGGATGTAAAACTGGACACCTCAGAAGGCACCAGTGGGTCCAGCCTTCAAAAAGATGAGGTATGTGAAGACGAGAGTCACTCATACAGGCAGGAGGGACTTCAAAAGATGAATATTTGTCACCCATTATATGCCTATTTGCATGTTGATCTGCATTTCTAGAGCATAAACCTATAAAATACTAGACTTCTTTGATACCAAATACAGCTGAGAGCACTCAGCAACTTGCAGAACTGAACCATCTGAGTTTTCTGTGTGTCTGCTACATAACATATGACTGAAAACGTGGGCTTGTTTGGTTTTCAGAAACCAGGTGTGTGGAAAATAATTATAAAGTGTTTTTGCTGCCTGCTAAGCCTAACTTGCTGTCTAAACCTGGCACATATTATTAGACCGTTTCCATAGTCCAGCTTGCATACACGTAAGTAACATTTATAAAATCAATGCTAGAAAGTATCCAAGGAAAACTGAGCTTTTAATCATGGTACATTCACTAGAGGTTTGCCCCCGAACATCTTCAGCACATTCCAAAACATAAATGGTCTGGCATCTATAGATTGTGTCAGTTATAGATCAAGCAGGCAAATATTTAATCTCACACTTGCAGGTTCAGAAAACAGCTTTTCTTTCTCAGCTGCTGTAAGAAGCTATTCCTGTTGCCACTGCAGCAACTACTGCCATTGCTATTTCTGCTTCTGCTGTCACTGCTTTCACTATGCCCCGTGTTGCTGCCTCTGTGCCACATGCCCGGCAGTGATAGATATGGCAGCATGAGAATAACAGCTACAGAAAGAGCATCAGAAGGAACTGTGACAGTGGAGGAGGCAGGAGCACGCAAGAAGATCTCATCTGGAGCAGGGTCCAGGAGGGGAACACAGATCCTATAGGTACATCTGATGTGGGTGATTAACTAAAAATCACATTTCAAAAAGCCACTCTAGGCTGGTCCAGTGTGTTAAAAGAATGAGACTTTTACTGTGCTTTTGGAGGATGGAAAAAAAGAGTTTACAGTTCAAAGCAAGTTGTCTTTTGATTAGTATACTCTAATATGCAGTTTCTAACTTAGGAGATGTAAATTTTCTGCTAGTATTTCAAAATATCTAACAGTTTATAATCAGATTAATGTAATCCCTAGACAGATGAATATGAAAATTATATTGTGTTTGTGCAGGGCAAAGTTCCCCAGCTCACAATTATGGTAACTGAACTTGTGTAGTCACATTGTGGTATCTAAACTGTGTCTCCTGTAAGAAAGTTGAAGTAGAACAGAGTGTACACCTCATGGAAATGAATGACAAGTTAGGACATATCTCGTACTTGGAGTCAAAGTAATATTAGCAGACACTTGGTCTTTCTTTTTTTTCTGTCTCTAAATTTTGTACAGGTGGAATTCCAGGAACTTGGACTAAATTTCCTCCAGGATTTCCTGACATCTGGCAGCTTGATTGGAGCACCAGCTCCAGGAATGTGCAGAATTCACAGCCTTTCTTGTGCATGTACACTGCAAATTTAAAGAACATATGCAGATAGGGAGTCTTTGGCCTCTGATGCAAGGTATTCTGCTCCTAAAATTCAGCAAATCTGATGTCTTTAGAACATACCAAAAGTCTGCAAGATTGTAAAATCAGTGAGTGTGTAGTTGGCTCAATGAATACCAGAAGCCCTCAGCTTATTCCAAATGTGTACATGTTTTTGCTTGGTAAATCCCATACAAAAATTTGACACCTTTTGATCAAGGAATTGATTATCAAATCATTATGTGATCACAGTTTTCAGGATGAGGAATCCTGAAATCCTGCCATTTACACTGGTCTCTTTTGTACATCAAAGATAATAAAGAATCACATAGGACACTGCCTTGTCTTACCTGTTCATAAAGGATCTGGAGAAAATCCTAATTCATACAAGACAAAAGAGTCAAACAACAGCTAGACTTTTGTTTTTATGGAAATCCCAAAGTATACCAAGAAACAATGGGTTTCAAACTCCAAAGCAACTAATTGAGCAGTTATTACAGACCTATAGTTGAACTAACAACTGTGACCAGGCAGGATTGCCAGCTCAGGTTCAGCACTGCATGAGCGTGGCTCAGTCCTAGGGTAGATAAGGTATGGTCACATCAGTTTGAGTCATAGACCATGAAGATACAGGCACAAAGCTCAGCTTTTCCCTCCTCTTGGCTTTCCCCTCTAAAATGTATATAGATCTGTTATCTTAGCCTATGCATTTAGAACCAAGGATAGCCTGCACCCTATCAACCTGAGTTAGCTTTGGCTGCCATGCTGTCTGACAGAGTTTATTGCCCTGGGTGGTTCCTGCTGACTTACAGCTGGGTTTTACTGTTCAAAGGGGTTGTATAGCACTTGGGTTACATCTGAAGCCAAATACTTGACACACAGACAGCCTTTAGCAATGTCTGTGATTGTCTGTGGATTTGAGACCCACTAGTAGGAAGCTATTAGCACCCTTCAACAGAACAGTATTTCTACTTGTACAAAAAGAGGTCACATCAATTTATAGGCCTTCTACTACAATAAGAGCCTCAATTGCTTGCAGATGCTATTCTTGACTGGGAATAATAGCCTTTGAGTTAGCTGTAGAACATTAGAAACCTATTTAGTTGCTAGGAGGTCAATTCAGTTTCTCACAGACTGGTGTCCAGAGCCATATGAGATTCTTTAGTGCTACACACAACTTCCATTTGCCACACCAGGAGGGCACAAGGTTTCCCATAAGTCCTGTGTAATACCTGCCAGCCCTGTGTTAATGCCTGACATAGTCCAGGTCATCTCAAATGACACTTGGCTCCTAAGTGCGGACAGAAGAGGCACATAAATGTCTTCAAAGCTATGTGCAGATTTTAAAATATATGTGCAGAAAGTGTCTATAAGTTGTGGATCTAAGCACACAAAACACAAGGATTTAGCTGTAGCCATGAAATGCCTGTGAATGTGACCAGTGGTAATGCTAATATAATTTTTCTTAGACCCTCATGTCCTGCTTCCTCCTCTTTTCAAGGATTTAGTATTTAGTATTTACTACCATTATTTCAGTCACTGTGCTAAAACACCTCCATGAACTGCCTCAAAGCTTTTTTTTGATAGGATTTAGCCTTCCCAGACTCAATGAAGCTGCATCCAAATTCTCCACAAGAAACACCAGCTTCTTGCAGCAGAGAAAAAAAGGGTAGCTGAACAATCTCCCTTTAATCTGCAGTTAGCAGAATCCTCTTTTCCTCTGTTCTCTTCCAGTTGGGCAGGGGCCCCTGCTGTCAAAATCCCATAAATCAGTCAAGTCCCTAGAAAACGATCTTTACAATAGACCTCTGTGCTCGTAAGAACTTCAGTATGGCTGTATAGCCTATTTATATACTCTCAGAGAGATCCTGCTGGTTCTCAAATAGACTCTAAAGTGTCCTGTCATGTCATTTGACCACCAAAGAAATCACCTCCACAGCTACTGATAATTAATGAAACCACACAGAGTAAGATTCATCTCAGTTATTTTTGGCCATCTAAAGATTAGACTTCTCAGTTAAGAGCCTGCCTCTGTAGTCCACATATTCATGCATCTCTAAAGGATAATTCATGTCACCTGTCATCAATATAGACTGACATGCCCTCTGTACAAACTTCTCTTTCTCCTCTGGCTGTCTAGTACACAATCTTGGATGCTAGACTTTTAGGAAGTTTAAGTTAAAAGTAATGAATCACACATGATTTGACAGTTTTTGAATTTTTGGCCCAGTTGGCCAAGTTTGTCAGCTGAACTCCCAAAGAGAAAATTATAGATCTGATTTATTTCATCTCACTTTAGATATCTAACAGTCAAAGCAGGTCAGTTCCTCTTGCCATCAAAAAGACAAATGAATACTTGAATCATCCCGGGAGTAGATGACTGACTCTTTTGTGCATCAACTAAGGAAAGCATCAGACAACATAGTTACATTTCTTCCTTTCAGTTATATGAATCAGAGCAAACTTCTCCTCCCCCTTGTGACTTCCCATGGTTTCTATAAATTACTTCATTGCATGTTTATAGGTAAATTAATACATCGCCTGTGTTAACAGTATTACCAGGATTTTTTTTCAGATGTATTTTCTTATGACAGGACAAAATTCACTATTTGTCACTAAAAAGCCCACTGTTGATCTGCTGTAATTAGTTTGCTTACAGCAACAATCAGCTTGGTTGTAGCAAAAAATGCTTTTGATATTAGAAGCAGAGTTTTTATTTTTAGAGGACAATGACCAAAAAATGCAAATATTGATTAATGCAGTAATTTATGTGTGTTGAGTTGTAATTAAATTCATTCCTCACAGCTGCATTGTATGGTTGAAAGTTCCTACATGTTAAGATTTGACATGACCAAAGAGTGACCAATCTCCAGTTTGTAAAGCTCGTTATATGTTAGAAAGCAGCACATCCCAACAGAGAAAAGCAATATCCTTCAAAGAAACGAGCAAGACGGAAGGTACAGTCATGTCATTTCTAAGTGATACATTGCTCATTGTCACCAGTTCGGGAACAACAAGCCTGATTTGAAAGTGAATGTCCTCCATCCCTCTTCAGTGAAAGAAAATCAATTTGTCCATGTCCACTCCTAATTAATTGTTCTCAGGAGGATCTGGAACCTAATCCACTGCGAGGTTCGGTTTACTTTTCCTTCTTTCCTTACCTTTTCCCCACTTCTTCTTATTTTCCCCACTTGTTCTTAGATGTAGGGCTACAGGACTAAGGCAATGTGCAAAATACATAAATGCTGCTAGTAACTAGCAATGCTATTGTTCAGGACTCTTAGTGACTTCTAGCACATTAGGAATAAACCTCCAGCCCTTACCATCCCTGGGGCATTTTGTCCATATGTCAACTTCTTTCTGTATTTCAACTCAGGGGGGATTTCTTACCATAACTGGCCACTGCTGCCAACACTGAAGCATTTGGGCTTGAATATAATGCACTCGGACTGTAAAGAAATATGCAGGAGACAGATGGCAGGAGATGAGATTTTATTACTGTGCTGCTTCTCTCTTTAGAGTAAATCCCAGAATACATACTGTTGAATTTACACTGCCATTTGTGGTTAGAAAGAAGGAACAACCACTACACATCACATTGAAGAAGATAGCTTTCTGTATTACAAAACACATGGCACTTCCAAATACTGTCCCTTACAATGAAGAAAATGGGTTAAAAACAGACAAATCAAGAGCTGAAGCATCTCACTAGCGGTGAGAGAAAGAGTAAAAGAAGACCAGGCTCACATGCCCCATTACAGAGCAGCCTGGAAAGGAAAATACTCTCACTGGTATTGATTTTCATTCTCTCCACAAACCAGGACTGCAGAAATGCACACTGCTGTTTGTACAGAGAGTGTGTCAGCAGAGAAAGGAGGGAGAACACACGTGGGAACATCTGTTCAGAGAAAAAGGTTGAAAATAGCCATGTAATAGCACGACAGAAACATCTGCGCCTTATGCAGCCTACCATGAGCGGAGCATCGGGAGGGACAAGGATGCAAACAAGACTATGAACATTAGGTCAAGAAGAGGCTCACTGCTATGCAGGAAATGTTCCACTAATCCTTTTTACTTATTTGAGTCCCATTATCATTTAAAAGGTAAGAGTACGGAAGGAGATGGGG
Source organism: Athene noctua (assembly GCF_965140245.1). Taxonomy (NCBI): domain Eukaryota; kingdom Metazoa; phylum Chordata; class Aves; order Strigiformes; family Strigidae; genus Athene; species Athene noctua. The sequence continues at coordinate 10,525,168 of NC_134037.1, read as the reverse complement.
CATTGTCTGACATGGGCAGATGTTACTAGAAGGGCTGCATTGCATCTCCGATGGCCCAAGGAACTGTTAAGGAAATGTACTGAGCAGTAATCATAATTAAGAGACAAGCAGCAAGCTAAATATAATATTAGTCAGAGCTGCTGTGCTATGTGTTAACTAATACTGCAATGTTTTCTTCTTTTGAGGAGTAATGGATTATACCTTATCTGTTCAAATACTAACGCACTGCTGAAATTCTGTTTCAGATGCAGTGAAGATGTGGAATAGATCTGTTCAGTTTTTTCCTTAGACAAGCCTGGCTATGTATGTGTAATCCAGCAAGCTGGGGAAAAAAAAAAAAAAAAAAAAAAAAAAAGGGCAATTCTGTGAGCAACAAGACTTCCCTGTGCAATTTTCACTTCAGTCATCAACAAGCAGTGAAATACTTCTTCAGTCTTCAACATGGTTCCTGGTACTAACAAAATAATCTATTTTTGCTTAAAAAAAGAAAGAAGAAAATAACCTAATTCACTAAACTTTCAAATGGTCCTGCAACAAAAAGATCCATACCTACATTTGCATGTAGGTGGAGGCACCAGTGTGAGTACATTACTTAAGTGCACAAGAAAGTATTTTGCATTATTTCTGAATTGCATATGTATCACCCTCCTTGGAAATATGCAAATACTGTCTATGCAAATTCATCACTTTTCTTCACATATCTTTAGCACAGCCTACCCTTTTCTCAAACCTTAAACAATTTGAGGTTTGGTGTAAAATTCAATATCATTCTGGTAGTTTTCCAAAGTATGTCAGAGCAGGGGGATTCCAGAATCTTAGTTGTACTGTGAATTGACATTCAACGGGCTTTTCACCTTCACTGCTGATATTTTTGCTAATTATGTGTTATATATTAAAATAATTTTGCAATAGATAAAGCCAGCACTTTGTAATTTGATTGCTAATAAAGATGGTGGATCAATAAGAGAAGAAAAACAGTACACTGTCATGAAAGTACCAAAGACGAGTAGAGTGTATTTCAAACTGACAATCGGTCTTGATGGGGCTGCCTTTGGTGAAGGGAAGATGATACAACATGGAAAAAACATTGCAGACCACAGCCATTCAAAGTGGTTAATGACACTTTTGTAACAAAATTATCAACCACCAGAAACAAAAAGTGACTATTTTAGGAAACATTTCCAACTGCGTGTTCCTATAAAATGCTTTGACTTCCTTACTTACAAGGTTAGACTGACCTAAAATAGTACTGTAGTCAGTGGGCAACATTGCCAGCTATGTGTAAGAGATGGCTAGCAAAGAAAAAAAAGATTTCCGTATGTGTTCATATCAGAATACTCATCAAAAAAATGGCTGTGAAAAAGCTGAAAAATCTCTGGGTGTGGAAGAACTCGTCACGAGAAGCTTTGCCAGCAAGACTGATGACATTTTTTTCACACTTCTTTTCATATAGCTCACAGTCTTCCTCCTCAACCCCCTCTTCTTCAGGACAGCAACTCTAGGATGGGCTTCCAGATTTATCATCGGTGAAAGAAAAAGGACCAAATGTCTGAAGAAATCCTAAGGGTTTTGACCAACTATTAAGAAAAGCAATTCTTTTCTGCCTAGACACTGAGATTTTGCAAATGCTTGTCACCAACCAAGGAAAATTAAATTATTATGTCTTAATCTATTTTTGGATGTTGGGTTTTTCTCCTAATATCCGCAAACTGATCAAACTCTTCAATTAGCAAATAAAATAAAAGATCCAGAGAATTCATAGCTAAATATAAGGGAGGAAAACTTGTACAAAAAAAAAATAGGGATGTAGGGGTAAGGTACAGGGAAAGCAATGAGTAACAGTCAGTGTCTCTCTGGTACTTTTGTGCAGCCTGATTTTTTTCATTGCCTAATGAATGCAATGTTAACAGAAAGCAATTAAGACTTTTATAATATAGGTAGATTGGAACAAAAAGGAAGGTGGGAGAGATAGATCCACATATGAGATGGATGAATGAAGCAAGAAAGAACAGACAAAGAGCTTAAAGGTCCAAAAGAAATAACCAATTAAGTAAAGCAGCCAACAAAGCAGAGACTACTGAAACTGCTAAAACCAGAGTCATTGACTGATACTAGGTTGACTAGTGTTTGCTTGCTGGAGCAGAAGATGGTTGCAGGCAACCAGACATACCTCAGATGCTTCAAGTATGAAGGACAATATAGATTCTCCCTGTATGACCCAAAAAGTCTGAAGATGGGTAAACATCTGACTGGCAAGGAAATTAATGTAGCTTTATTGAAATCAGACAAAATCAGATAGTAAATGTGACATTCATTTTAAGCATATGGCATAAATGATAAACCACTGAAACAAACTATTGGGAGAGGAGGTGGACTCACCATCTGTTAGATACTTTCAAAAATAAGATTGCATATCTTTCTGAAAATAAATATTTTATACAACCACATGTTACTGAGCTCAAAACAGAAGCAGCTGCAGGAAATCTAAAGTCTGTGAAAATATATGTCATCAGAAGAGCGGTACTAATGGTCTCTCTATCCTATAAATCTGTAAAGCTTTCTTAGGAACACCTTTGGAATGCTAAAGCAGTATCAAATGGCATATGAAAAATAAACCATTGATACCAATATGCCCAGTATTACAAACCAGACCATACTTTACTTGTGTGTGTATACATGTTTAAATAGAAGATAAGTAACAAAAGAATGAAACAAATATTTGAGGTTCGCCGTAAACTTAAAAAAACTTGTGCAGTGTTGTCATGATCCCTGGAGCAAAATTACTGCGATACTGTCAATTAGGAGGTGATACTGTAAATTATGAAGTGAAAGATTAAAATGAGGTAGTGTAATACATCTGAATCATAGTGCCACATATTCCTGCTTGGATTAGGACTGATTTAACTTCTGCTAGTTTGTATTCTTTGCTAATTAAAATCAAATATCCACAGATGGAAGCTACTTTATACACTTGACCTGTGTTACACCAGTTGAAATCAAGACTAACCCACTGCAGCTACAGAGCTGATATCTGTTTTCCCTTTGCCACCAAATGCTACAACTTCTGTAACAACCCATAGCATCAAACTGTCATCATTCAGAAATAATACATTCTCTTGTCCCCAGTTAATAAATTTAATGAAAGGTGTGGTTCCAGGAAGCCAAAACAGCAGACAAAAACCAAGAGAAAAACCCTTTATTTCCATCTTATTTCACTCAACATTGCTCGAAGCCTCCACTGTCTCAACAGGCAGGAGTAATGTTATCAAAGGCAGGCATCTACATTACAAATATTTCCATCTGAGCTTGTCATCCCACCTCCAATTAGAGGCAGGAGAAGAAATGAACACTTCTAGGATGTGATTCTTCCTGTTTTATAATTATTGTCTAAAATAGTGCAGATGAAAATGCCTGTTTCATTTAGAGGAAGACAAAACCAAAAAGTGCAATATGGACTTCTAAAATTAAGAGAGTTTAATCCTCCTCTGACTGTTTCTTTCCGGAACAGCAGAGATCTGGAATATCTTAGAAGTTTTCTAACCCTCATGTATAAATGGAGAGATATGGCATATAGCTCACTTGGATTAAAGCACTGACAAAAGACCTTTAGAGTTTTAACTCCAGAAAGTAGCTTGAGTTGCAGTCTATATTGCCCTAGAAATGTTTGGCGGGTTGCAGCAGCCTAAGCGAAGCACCGTTTTAGACACCTTGGGATATCTGAGACATCCACAGGTGGAGAGAAGATACAACACAGGACCTCCAGGATACACATTGTCTTCCAGCTAAAGGTCAAGGATACCCCACTGAGTCCAAAATGGCTATGATCTGAATGCTAATTTCTTGTTGCTACCTAATTTTCAATTATTCTGCTTTAAGTAACCCAAATTAACACTCTCATTTCATTTGCTGTATAGACCAAGTTGAATTATCAATAGCAAGGCAATCAAGCAGATATTCTCTCTCAGTATTGGTTGGGTAAGGATGCTTGTTGCAGTTCATTCTGACAAAAACATTGCACCTCATCCAAATCTATGCTTCTATTTCGCTGTCATGCTCTATCTTTACTTGCAAAGTTAATTCCATAAACATTATCAAATTTCACACGATTTTAACAATTAGAGTTTTTAAAAATCTAGGGAATCCCATATGCTTCAAGGGATATGGAAAAACATTTCGAGGCGCATTATAGTACTAAGACATACTTCTTCACATAGTTCTCATATAGGAAATATTTGTTTTCCTGTGTAGAAATTTTGACTTATACAGAACTACCTTATTTAACCTGGTCTAATATGTGAGTATTTCACGTTTTGCCAGGCTTTTATTCTCTCTTATCTTAAAATTTACAAATTTATCATATAGAACATTTATTTTATATTAAAATTAATTAATAGAAGCTATTCACAGTCATTTGAAATGCACTCCACGTTGATTGAAATAATTAGTGTAGGGCTACTCAATATTTACTTAAGATATGAATCTAGAGGGATTTGATAAAATTAATTAGCAGGAACTAATTATAGTTAGGATATGAGTTAGGGTTTAATAAATATAATTACAGAGTACAAATGATGGATTCTTAATTAATAGATACTAGTTGCCAAACATTGAAGAGAGATTATCATATTTCTGTGCAGGACATGCTATTCAGCACACCTTCCGTTGCACTGGAAATTGTGACATTTAAAGTGCTCGGGAAGGGGGGTTGAGAGTGAGTTAAAAACAGATAAACTAATTTGTTTCAATTTTGCAGTGAAAGTATCAGATCAATTAAGGAAAGCTGTCTTCTAAAACAGGATGCATTGCTGCTTGTAGTATATTGGCATATGGCACAGTGGCTATGGGACAGAATTTTAGAAGTATTTAGGCATTTAATAATGATGATAGGATCCTGATGGGATTTTGGTATTACTTAGCTGTTTCTGAATATTCAGCTTGGCACCTGTTCTCTTCTTTTATGTTCCTAGCTCTCTCTAAAAATACAGCCTTTACTTTGTCTGTACCTTGCTATCCTACCTAAAAATTATGGATAATAATGTTTTCCTACCTTAGAAAGGTGTTGTGGATATAATTTCTTCAAAGTATGTGAACTCGTAGAGTATTAGAGGCTGTATAAGCGGCATGATAAATAGATGAAAGAATTGTTCTGTATTTTGAAGCAGAAAGTTGTCCATGTTAAAATAACTTTTTGCATTTGGATTCTCCATCCAGTTAGGGTTCATTGCACCCTAGGGCTTCTTAACATGTGTCTACACAGCAACCCAGAAATGCAGTTGCTGTATCTTAGACTGGTATTTGACCTGTGTGATAACACATCACAGGAAGGATGGGAGCGAGAGGACAGGTATTCTCTTGTTCCAAAATGTGAAGGGTAGGTTCATAAAAATCACAACTCCTGGCCAACTAATGAGGTAAGAAGTTGATTATTTGCGTAAGAAGAAAATTGTTCCATCACATCCTTTGTTTTCCCTTAGCCAGTTCTAGAGAAATTTTTTAAAGAATACTCACAAATTCGGTCTGAACCACAAATCATTTTAACTCACAAGAAATGAAATTTCACACTTACCCAGAAAACCATGAAATTATGAAAGGGAAAAAAAGGAAAAAAAAAAAAAAAAAAAAAAAAAAAAGAAGAATATTTATAGTATGAATAGCCATGCTGTCAAGAACAGAAATTTTTGTGTGTTGTCCTTTGAAGAATTCAGGGGAAACAGAGGTAAAGATGAGGTGGTTTGCCCTGGAACATTTCCTCTATTCATCCTACTTACAACCTCTACAATTTACCCTCAAACAAGTAGATTGGACTAGGTGCTCTGAAGAGATCCCTTCCAACCTGAACTATGCTGTGACTCTGTGAGCCACCGTTATCCAGAATCAAAAAGTACAACTGTGTTTCTTTCTAGAGCAGAAACAGCATCACATTTGAGGCAATATTTATTTTTCTCCCAATTTGTTCCTTTAAGAACAGAAGTGCCCTAAGTTTAAGAGATGTTAATTACTTTCTACTCTTATATATAATGTATTTGGATGTTAATTTGGAAAAAAATGATTTAGCCAAATAGGTAAATTCTTAGCTTCTAGTAAGGCTTCCACCTTCTCATAGAAATTTTTCATTAAAAGAGGCCTCGAATACCGTATTTTTGCCAATGTAAAAAAATTTCTAGCAATTTGGCATTATTTCACTGCCATCAGCGGAGCATCCAGCTGGTGCAGAAGTGCAAAGGCACACCTTCTTCACAGCAGCTCATTGAATCAGGAGTTTCTCTGTTTGCCAACTATCCCATAGTGAGTCGGTTGAGAAAAGCATGAGATCAAGCCAAAACAGGGAAGGTATTTGAATTATAATATCACCTAGACATTGCTCACCAGTCAAGTCACCTCATACCTGCTATTTAAGGCTTACTCAGACATGACTCTATTAGTTAGATTTAATTTTCTTCTCCTTTTAAGTATCACTGTAAAACATAAGGCTTTAAAATTCACTTAGTCTAAAAAACCTCATATTTTTCCCCTAGATTCAATGTAAACCAACATTTTATACTTGCCATAAGCATTAAGTAGTACTAAGTCTACCAATTTTATTAGAAATGCCTTAATTCTATTACATTATTTTATATGTCATTCATAATAGCAATGAGAATGTAAAATAATGTCTTTCCATTAATCAGTGTCTTAACGAAATACTACCGGGCTCCTACCAAGAGCCAATGACAAAATTCCCCAAAGTGCTCCAAAGGTCAGATTGTAGCAGACATTGATGAGCAACAGAAAGAGAGGTAATGACCAAACATACTTTCCTCTTTGCAGACCACATCTGACTCACATTGAGAAATGACATGATCTGTAATCTCCAGCGACCTTCCCAGAGAAGTATGTGTAGGCTGAGGGTAGGAAACCACTCCTACAGCAACAACAGTGGGAAATCTGGTAATTAACAGCTCCTTGGCCACTCTGTCCCAATTTAAAGCTCAGAAATTGCCTCTTTCAGAGCTACAGTATAGACTGCAACCCATAAGCCCGCAAAAGTTACCTTTATGCATAAAGCTTCACCCTTTAATAGGTAGATGGTCATCTCTCCTGAGGGACTGCAATTTGTAGCTTCGCAGGAGCTATCTTTCTAAGACCACAAGAATAAAAAGGGGTGTATTCGTTATTGACAGTGATGGGAACAGATGGGGAGAAGGGCAGGGTTAATGAGTAAACAGAAAGCAGCAAGTTGTTAACAGGGACATAGTCCAGGTTTATAGACTGATTCCCCTATGTTTCTCTTAATAAAAAATAGCAATGTTAAAGTACACAAGATGCACGCATACACAAAGAAGAGGAAACAAAACACCCAGCATTTAAAATGGATACAGAACAGAACACATCATTTATTTACTATTTTTTTCCTTTGTCCCCTGAAATGAACTGTCACAGGGAGAGAGAGTGATCCTTCATATATTTGTACTAAAAGGAATTTTAAATACATAAAGACAGGCTGGGAATAGCTGCCAAACTGTGACTGTAAGCTGCAGCTCTTCCTTTGCATGCTTTCTCTCTATGGTCTACCTGGAAGGCAAGAGTAATAGACTCGTGCAATTTCTACCTTGCTCCTTCACGTTAAGCAGTGCTGACAGACACATCACTGCAAGTTTGTCTCTTTATCCAACAGTAGTACACACCTAAAAGGAGACTTCTCAAGTCTGAAGAGTGAAAGAGCCCCCTCCACCCACTCATCTACTTTCTCCTATCATTATCACACTATAGTTTATTGCTTTGCAAAATTGCCTCACTCCATATTTTCCTCACAAAGTGATCTCACAAGAAAGTGTATAACAAAAAGATACTGGCACTGTGGGGCAAAATTGTCAAATCTTATATCATTCCTCTTTGTGGGTGAAATCTTGGCAATGTGCATATAGTCCTCCTCTGTGGAACATATGCATCCACTTGTGCAAAATTCACAGCACGTTCAAGACAAATGCTGAAATACTCATGCGAAAACAAGGTTAGACACAAATCTAGGCAAGGAAAAACATGTGTGAACCAATGACTAAAAAAGAGTCCTAGGGTCAAGACTTCCCATTTTGTCTTTTTGGGTCACCTATAGGCTTATGTATAACCACTAGCTAATTAATCAACTGTCCCTTCCTCCTTATTTTGTACAAATCAATTTCTATGTTATATGGAGTTGTAACATTTCCAGAAAAACAGGGTTGAGTTCAAAGATGATTCCAGTTTGAACCAGTTAGGCTCAGTTTCTGACAGGATTCATCCCACAGTGTGATATAGTACTTCTGCTCAGATTCCAGTTAGGCATCTCATGAGAAGTAGTTCAATCTCAGTCCAATTGAAGAGATGAGGTCCTGGTGGTACAAAGAAAGGGCTGTTTATCACATCCTCCCATCCACTGGCCTGTTTGGGAAGGGATCAGCAAGGATCTGTGAACTCCTGGAAGTAGGAAATCCATTTCATCAACATAGGGTTTCTGAGTGATCCCCTCAGATACCTCTTCAGAAAAAATCACTGGGGCTACAAGTCATTAAGGAGATTTAAACTGTTAATGCTGTTTTGTTATTTACAAAAGGCACATTTTGCAATGTTACATGCCACGTTTGTTTGCTGAGCTAGTTAAAAATAAAAGAATGAATGCACAGAAGTTTCTGAAAGGATTGGCTGCTTTCTCTAATTTCCTATCTGTTCTGATCATACCTCTGTTTCTATTAGTATCCTTCTTGCCCTTTGCTTCTAAGCCCACAAGAGAGTTTGAGGCCATTACTTCCCACAATCCTCTCCATATATTTTCCGTCACAAAACCACACTGATCCGCAGTTGCCAGAAATATTATGTCTAGTGTTGATGAAGACATCACATCCTCCTGTCTATACCACTGTCATTTCTTTACAAGTAACACTGCTAAACTGGCCATATCCACATTGAGATTAAGAGTTTAGGAGGAATGGACATTTCATCCAGAAAATAAGAATGGTCAGAGTTACGTGACTATTCTGTCCCACATTTTGCAGTACAGCAGACTAGGATGCTTAGGGTGTGTTAGTCCTTACAGCCAAGAAAATTTTGTGACAAGATAGATCCCTGTTCCCCAGTCTTTAATGACTGGCTACCTGCTTCTGACTGGACCAATACAGTGTGGTTCTTTGTGTCAACCTGGAGAAAATTTTGAATTCTTCTACAATGAAGGGTAGAAAAATATGTCATAATTGCTCTTCTACTCTAACCCAGATTTTAATTCTAAGTTATTAAAACCATAAATGTGAGTTTTGGTAGTAGTTTAAACCCTAATTCATCTGTTCAGAGTCTTTGACTACCATGAGGTAAGTAGAAATGTGTCCTGAGGAAAACTGGCTTCTAGCTGTCTTTTCTCTGGATCCTGGCTTCTTGGTGGAAACAGCTGACACTGGATATTGTCAGCGACAGAGCTTGCTGAATGATACCCTTCTGTGCAGGTATTTCTGGTTTTATTTCATCATGCAACAGGTAGATTCATTCCCACCAGCAGGATACAAGTTAGTCTGAAATACTGTAATGATCCAACATCAAGAGGAAGATTATTATAAGGACTCACCTTATTCATCTGGATGTATACCTGGAGTCATATTCTTCATAACACAGCATCAGCCCTAGAGTTATCTAGTATCACTTCTGTTGCTTTTTAGTTTTTGTTAAGGAAGCATTTTCATTTTCAAGAGGTTGTGAAGAATTAGACATGTAGAAGGCAAATAGGTTTTGAGGTGGACACTTTCCACTCTTTTCTTTGGACTGAAAGGTTGTTTTTCACAATAAAAGAAAGAAAAAAAGATCTACTTGGCTGGTGTGAGAGTAGCAAACCCCTTGGATTTTGCACATTGACAGAACCTTTTCTACTTTTCAGGTAACTAAACCCATACCCTTACTCAAACTGGTGTTCTTAATGTGTGGCAGCTGAGGCACTGACTCTCCATTGAAGTGCAGAAGGAACAAACCTTTATTATTACAAAAGTGAATACTTATGCTCTCGCCAAAGCTCTTACTTCATAATTAGCAAATCAGCAATTAGACTGTTATCAACCTTTTCTCCTACCAGCATAGGACCACTCTAACACACGCTGTGCAGACCGATCACATTCTTGTTCACACGGTGGTAACTTCTCACAGTTCAGTACTTTTCCACAGTTCAGTGTTGCAGCTGTCCATTGTTTTTCCCTGCCACCTTGGCACAACTCAGCAGTTTCTTATCTTTCTTCCAAGGCCCGTTTTTCATCAAAGCCTAGCTGTTTCTCAGAGGCTGTGCAAGGCTGACAGGCTGATGTCTCCCACATTAATGCTTGACTTCTTACCTTGAGGATAACAGGTCATTGCCATTTATGAAGATACCTTTTTTTTCCCCCTCTGTTCTAATAAGATGGATGAGAAAATGCAACTCATCTCCCCCGCCACTAACCGTGCCTTCCCTTAGGGAAAATTCTCTGGGCTTAAATGCATTCAAAAACTTTGTGATGGCTTTCTCAGTCTCTGTTAGTAACTCTCTGAAAAGTAAGTACATTTTGCAATGGCAATGAAAAGAAACAACAGTTCTGTTTGTTAATTCTTCAGGTTCTGGTCTTAAAGTCCCACTCATAAGCAGGGTTATATTCATATGAACTTCCTTGTCTTCATAGGGAAAGTCTTTGTTAGAGTGTCTATCTTTGTCAGTTGGGAAATAAAATGTATGACATAAGCTATGATTAAGTATAGAAATTCCTCAGCTGGACCACTGAAGTCGACCACAGGGGCTTCAGATGGAATGAATACTCATTTGTATTCCCTAGGACAGAACTGGGCAACCAGAGGTGTCACAAGATCCTGAAAGTTCCATAAAATATTCATAGCAATTGTCTTTTTTTAACCTAAATCTTCCATTCCTATAGAAACCAGCAATGTGGAATTTCAGATTCCTTTCTGTGTGTGTGTGTCTGTGTGTTTCAATTTCAATTCTCTGGCTGCAGAGAAGTTTGCAAATGTGTCACAAGTATGCAGTGCAGATGCTGGACGAGAAGATAAGTAATAAGATGCTTGATTCTATAACATGATTCCAGGGTTCCTGACTCTAATTTCCTGAGTGCTGAGGTTGTGACTATTAGACTTTCACTTATATTTGCATACTGGGCTTGTTGTCAACGCAGTGCTTTAGGTTGTCTTCTGCTGAAGGGTAATATGTAAATTATTATGGTCTTGAACACATACTGAATCCATTTACTCAAATGGCTTCTGGGTCTAGTGTTTTGGGAAAATCTAAAAGTATGAGAAACATTGCCTGCCCTGTCAGTTAAAACCCCCAGGCAAACATAATACATGAAAACTGAAACAGTTAAATGAAGCAGCAAGACAACATATGCACCAAGTCCTTCTTAGTCTTCATTTTTCAGTTGTATTCATTATATTTATTATCACTCTCCTACTATGACAGAACTGCAGACAGTCAACGAATTGAGAAAATGAAATCTCAGATTATATTCAGCACCCAAGAAGGACTGGTATATTTTTCATTTCACATTAAGGAATTCTACTGAATTGTGAGCAGCAATACCAGCCTGTAAGAAATAAAATCAGTAGTGAGGTTCTCATTATGATGCTAAATTCAGGTGTTCACCTGTGCAAAATGGGCTCAGTTCTACTGCCTCAACACGAGCATGCACTGCCTTTTCAAACCATCTAGTTTATTCAAGGCACCCACAAATGAGCTCATAGATCTGACAAAGGACATGCTGGAGGAGATGTGCATCCTTTTGAAGCAGCAGCCAGCTGCCAGGGGATGCAGTAGTGCATCTCAAATGGTCGAGACACCTATGTTTAGGAAACGGAATCAAGATCATTATATAAGCTCCCATTATCATTAATGGAGATTTAATCAATGCAATCTATAAAGACCAGAGAGATGGAGAGACTCTCTGATCTGTATTGAGTTGGTCTTCATTGACTGTAACAGGATCATAGACACCTAGTGTAACAGTAGACATCTATGCTAGATAACTAAATTTAGATCTCTTAATCTTAAACTGAACCAAGCACCCTAACATCTTCATTTAGAGACTAGGAGTAGAAATAAATGTTTCCTGAAAGTTAGAAGCAATTTCAAATTAAGTAATAAATGAGAAAATGTCACTGTGCAGTAAGAATGTTATTAGATTTTTAGCAAAATTTAATGAAAGTACAGAAGAATATAAGAGTAGTTTCACTCAGTCAAGTCCAAGGTCCGTGCAGCCCAACATCCCATCTCCCACAGTGGCCATAAGCAGATGCCAAGGGAAATGTAAGAACAGAGTAAACCTGTTTTACCAGGATGCTCGGTATTGTTATGATCACAGCTCCATCCTAAATATGCTTGGTTATTAACAATATAAATACAAGCCATAGGTACACACATATCACTTCTCAGGCAGATTTTCAAGCTCCCAGATTTTGAAGAGGAGTCCAATCTCCCATCTGTCTGTCATTAAAGAGTTTCAAAATTATATATGTTTTTACAGAAGCTGATAATTTTCAGCCTTTTGCCTAGACAATCTACTTGAAAAGAACATATTATGATTCACTAAAGTATGTATTACAAAATCCATCTGCAAATATCCGTGATAAGATTAGAAAAAAATAATTGTGGTTACAGAAGAAACCTGCCAGTGTCTTCCCAGAATTGTGCTAATCTGCAAAATCAATCTTCCATTTTAAAATGTGTTCTTACCCTTTCTCCTCCTCTCCTTCCTTTATGTTGAAAACTTTCAGAAAACAGTCTTGTCACATATTGGCAGTGATGAGACGGGAAGCTGACCTATTCAACTCAGTGAACTGAGGACTTCAGAGACTAACTGCAATCATTGAAGCCTGATCAGTTTATGTGAGGGGTTGTATGTCTGTGCCAGTGACAGCGGGGAACTGGAACTGATGATCAAAAAATACCCTTCCTGTCATATGTTCTTATTTCATTTATAACATATTATAACATGTTTAAACATAGGGCCTTTTCTACACTTTCCTCTTGTTTGTTTGGTTAGTTTTGTTTTGTTTTTGTTTTGTTTGTTTTTTTTAACTGTCCCTTTTGAACAGAAAAACACAGAGGAAACAAAATGTCCTGCTTTGCAAAATGTATACAGATACAAAATTCAATCCCAAATGAGACAAGAGATAAATTGGGAGATCCAAACTGGCTGATATTTAGGTATTCTGCAGCAATTCTAATAAAGCAACGTGCTCATGGCACTACAGCAGCAGGGCATAGATGGGTTGTTCTGTATTACTGAATCCTCCTAGCCTACCCAATATGAGAGCCACTGGAAAATGCCCACGTGACTCATCCCCAGTGCGCTCTGACTCTTGAACTGTGGCTTGGAAATGTCTGGAGAAATGCAGGTTGCACAAACCAAAACATGTCAGAGGCTGCTGTAAACTGTTGATAGTACAGAAAATCAAATTCCAAGGCTTGACCCTTGGACACCATACCAATGCAGCCTATAGGCTATACAGTCCACGTAAACACTGCAAAAGATGGAGATACACCCAAGTATGTCCTAGTGCACCAAAAGGCCTATGAAATACCAGTGTCGTCTTAACTGGCAATGTAGCACAAAACCAGCTACGATCTTCCATATGGATCCTGGGTTCTTGTTACCAGGTATTTTGCCTTTCAAGCCTGAACAGTGATGTTGCAAACATTACCACTAACTCAATCATCTCTATGTGAGTGGGAATTAGGACACTACCATGTGGATATAGGCATGAACATATATTGGTTTTCTTCTTATTTATATTCTTGTCTCTTTCTGTCATAAAATGAATGCCAATGAAACAGCAACTGGGGAATGTTAATATGGACGCTGAAACATTAACTTCTCTGAGATATTTTTGTGATTTTAATTGTAAAGTCTTAAATAACATTGACAAAGCTTTATTCTATATTGATTTTATTGCTATACTAAACTCTTCATTATGTGAATTTGTGAATGCTCACAAGAATCAATCATAATTATGCATGGCCCAATACAGTTGAAATCAAAACAATGGATCGATTCATGCTGTAAAGTGCATTACATCTAGCAATCTCTGTGAGGAAATCAACCAAAAATTAGATCTGTATATTAGCATTTTAGTTATTTAAGTATTAAGCAATGGTAAGCAAACCTCCAGAGGTCTTCTTCATATAGGTTCACATCAGCATAAGATTAACTTATTTCAGGCTTACATCCCCAAAACTCCAAGGAATTATAATCAAAACCACAAGGCCAGACTGTCTTTTCATTAAAACTTTTTTAAAATTCAGTACATTTTATTCTACTAAACCACATTGCTGAAAGTCTTAATTTTAGTTCTACATAAATGGAATAAAAGTCAGACAAATTTTGTAAATGGAATGAAATTATTCTACTTTGTCTGAACCACTAATATGTGGTTTTGAAGTAAGGGGGACAAACTATTATCAACAGTGACATGGATGGTTTTAATTAACATCCTTTTTTTTTTTTTTTTTTTTTAACTAATCCTGGAAATATGCTTAGCAAATTGTGAACCGAAGAAGTCTATTCAAAAACTAATGTTAAGCTTCAAATTTATCTAAAATCTATTAGCAACTACTAGTAAAAGTCAGGTGGAGATTGGGTAACTTTAGTGAATTTCTTACTAAACTATGATTTCTTAGAGAAGCTGCTATGATTCCTAGTTCTAAATCCTAACACAGCAAAAGGTGCAAGTGGTAGGCAACTTGGAGTAGCTGTTATCCGCTGCTGAGTTAACCATTCACCTAATATTACAATATTACAACACCAAAGAAAAAAAAAATCAGTGTGCAGATAAGATAGGGAAGAAAATGGGGAAAGATTAAGCTCTAATTTTCTTTCATCCTGGAGATGGACACAGGTGCAGACCTTACTGACTCTTCACTAATAATTGAACAATTCAAAAACAGACATTATATACAAATGTCCTCAGTTCCTGTATGCATCAGATGGAATCAGGTATGCCTGAGGGATGTTTATCCCATTCCAGTGAGCTATTCATTTCTTCCATACTGTTGCACAGACACTTTATATTGAGTCACTCTTTCATCTTTCACAGCAGTTCTCTAAAGTCTTCAAAATCTTGGTTTCATGGTGTCATGGTTTTGTCTGGGACAGAGTTAATTTTCTTCCTAGTAGTTGGTACAGTGCTGTGTTTTGGATTTAATATGAGAATAATGTCGATAACACACAAATAATTTAGTTGTTGCTAAGTAGTGCTTATCCTAAGTTAAGGATTTTTTCAGTTTCCCATGCTCTGCCAGCAAGCAGGTACAAGCTGGGAGGGAGCATGGCCAGCACAGCTGACCCAAACTAGCCAAAGGGATATTCCATAGAATGTCATGCTCACTATATAAACTGGGGGTAGTTGTCTGGCAAGGGTTGTTGAAGGGCATCAGATAGCTGGTGGTGAGCAATTGTGTTGTCCATATTTTGTCTTTTCTTGGGTTTTATTTCTCTTTCTCTTCTTTGTTATTACATTCCTTTTCATTATAAGCATTATTAGTAGTATATGTTGTTATTATTATTATTATCATCATATTTTATTTTAGTTATTAAACTGTTCTTATCTCAACCCATGAGTTTTACTTTTAATTATTATTCTTATCGCCATCCCACTGGGAGGGGGGAGGAGTGAGTGAGTGACTGTCGTGCTTAGTTGCTGGCTTGGGTTAAACCATGACACATGTAGTTCTGAGTTATCTGTAATGACTTAGTGAAGCCAGCTTCTAATCCCAGGTGGAAGAAAACCATCAGTAAAATTGTCTTCTGTGTTCAATCAAGCTGTTGGTGTTCCTGATTATACCCCACACAGTGAGTTAAGATCACTTCTCTCACAAAGGTAAGCCATGTGAAAACTTATTTCTTTTTCCTTTCTTCCTCTTCATTCCCCCCCTACCTGATAGATCATGGATAAAGCAGCATTTTTCTTTTTTCCTCATGAAAAACATATGGGTCTCCACTCTGGGGTTCATAGTCCTGCACCAGTGAACAAGGACAGAAGCACAAAGTGAAATGTGTTTCCTCACAAAGCGCCTTTCTCTGCCACAAGGCTCCTCAACATCTACCCAAGGAGATAATTTCAAGAAGGGAAATAAGTTTAATTTAGACTCTGAGCTTTTTCTCTCCTCGTTTCCCTGATGAGATGTTCAATTCGCTCCATTTTGTTGTCAGATTTGTGACATAGAGACCTGTCTCTGAGAAATAAGTCTAAAGCCAATATCTTATTTCACATAAGCCACTAAGCAGTCATCACATGGTAATGCTTTCCAGTCACTATAGGTGCAATGGCTGTAAGCTTTCATCTATAAATTCTTTTTTAGTTGCTCATTTCTGTCAAGCTGGTCTAATCTACTTACACCTGGCACATTAATTCTTATCTTTTCCCTGCAACATTGTAATTATATGTTATTTCCAGCAATAATTAATTCTCTCTCAGACGGGCTTTTTATAGCTTATAAGTCAAAGTGGGCTGCACCATACTAAATAATTAATTCAGACTGTGTTTTATGTCATGACATACACACAGCCCCTGAGTGTAATTGTTACAGAATTCTTTTGAGAAGAAAGTCCTTGGCTCCCAGGGGTTGTACAGACCAGAAAGCACCAATTATAATGGTTATTTCTCTCAGACCAACAGTAGGTGTGTTCAGTTCTTTCTACAAACAATCTATTTATGGCAGTTATTTCCAGAAGGTCTTGCTACAGTATTAACCTACAAGAACATGTAGCTGCAGATCATATGAATGACTCCAAACTGTAGGCAAGTCCCTTTAGAGAAGCGTGAAACCCTTCACATACTCGTCTACAGTTGACTACATTTCTTTGGTTTCTTAATTATACACAAAAGGGACATTCACATGACAAAAAAATGTGATATGAAATTGTAGCTATGAGGTATTGACAAGCTGTGTCCGTAGAAAACTCAATCATTAAGCAAAAGTCAATAGCCAGATACAGCATCTTACCTAGAGGAAGTGCAATCTCAAATACCTCAGTACTCCAGAAATGCAGTAAAGAAAAAATAGGGGAGGGGGAAATAAAATTACTTTAAAACTAGCCAGTTAGACAGATTAGGTAACAGAAGTCTGAAAGTTGCAGTATGCCTACAAGGATTTGCTGGAATCCAATGAGATAATATTTGAAAGACAAAGCAACTCCTTTAATAGAAAAAGTATAATTACCAATCATGAGCTATAAAGAATGTAAATATGTTAAACACAGAATTATAACACACATCTCCTTATCAGGGGAAGGATAGCAACTGCACAAGGAAGAGAAAGATCAGAGGCTAGCATTGTATAGAAAACATGAATAATAGCAATGTAAATTGCTTCTGTATAATGAAGCATCAGAAGAGAACCTGTTTAAGGAATGTTATTTCTGGATAGCTTAAAGCAGTAGTTCCTAAATTTGCTTTGTTTCTGTGTTCAATCAGCTGCTGGTGTGAGCAGTGGCCGTAGTAATACCAGGTCCTAGCTTCCCTTTTGTCCATACAAAGGTTTTCAGCTGTTCCAGGAGCAGTGTCATTCCAGATACAGTACAATTACCAGTAGCACCACATGTACCATCATCCTAGGATCATTCAAGGAGTCAGGCTAAGTGAAGTACTGCAAATTTGTTCCTTTGGGATCAATTGGTCAGCAAGGAAGAGTAACACACAGCAAAGGACTATTTGATTTTACTGATAGGAAAAAAAACCAAAACAAACCAAAAAAAACCCAAACAAACAACTATAATAATCCATTATATAAATAGAAAAAAGCTTAAAAAAAAAAAAAAAAGATCCTATTGAAAGACCTAAATAGCTTAGGCAAACCAAAGTCTTGAATCAAACTGGCCATAATCTTCTTTTCTTTTAAGTAATATTTTGTTCTATTGATCTGTCTTATTTTCTGATTCTAGCTGTACTGGATTGGACAGCTCAAAAGGAACCTGAGACAGTGACAGGACTACAAGTCTAGGTCTTCTCTGAGGGGTAATTGTGTGGCATGACATCATCCTTTATTTTGTATGAAAAAATATCGTTATGAAGTTGAATAGGCATGTGTGATTCACACAAAAACAATCTATGAATATACAGTAAGGTGTTGCATATCTTCCAAGTGTGTGAAGATTAAAATTAATTTTTTTTCCTTTTTTTTCCTTATCTCTTTCGAAGATGGAAGAGGTTCACGTAAAGCCCATCCCAAATCTAGATAACGACTGTGAGGCAGAGCTGGTGGTTGAAACCTGAACTTCATATTTGAGAAGGGACTGGTGTTTACACTGCTTTACCTTTATTCCAAAGGGAAGGCAGAGAGCGAGCTCTGTATTCCGGCACAAGCCAAGACTGCTTGACCACTGGACCACAGCACATCAGCTGCTGACCCCACAGGCTAATACAAAGCGGAAAGAAGGATGACAGTATTTCAGGCTGCTTGAAAGTACCTGCAACAGATTTGAATCTCATTAAAGGAGGAGGGTGCCAGCCAATGGAAGGGAACTGCATGGAGCCAAGGATGTGTTCTTCAGTAATGAGACAAGGGCAGAAATGTTCCATCAGTAAAATCAATCATAATGGCAGGCTGTCTATACACACCCTCCTAAGGAAAATGTCTCAAATTCTCAAACTTCATAAGGAAGCATCATGTCCTGAAGTTATCAAGCCAAGGTATTCCTTCACTAGCTGTATTTGCATGATAAGGTTCCAGCCATCAGACATCTCTCAGCTCCACAAGCAGGTTAACAGACTGACAATTAATAACAATCTTCAGCAATACGGCTGCAAGGAGGCCCAGAGCAGTCCTGCAGCCCCTCAACATGAAAAGCATTGGCAATATTTCTTTTACTTTAAAGTTGCAGTAAATGAGTGAGGGCTAAACAGTATGAAAGTATCAATCATTTTTGCAGCATACTGGTAATGAAAAGTGCATGACACGCCTTTTTTTTTTTTTTTTTTTTTCTTTTTTTTTCTGCTGTGGCTCTCACACAGAGCTTTGAGGATAGCGAGAGTTTTGCATTTGTGTCATCTCAGGAAAATTACTGGATGTTTTGGTCCTCCCTGTGTTGGATTTTATTTTATTTTTCCCCAGTTGAGTTAAGATATAAAGGGGTATGTTTGGTCAAGAAGAGGGAAAGCCTTTGGACATAAAATACCCACATATTTTTCATTTTCTAAATGATAGAAATCTTAAGAACTGGCAAAAAGCCAAAACTATGTCGACTTCTTGTCTAAATATGAAAATCTCCTGACAGCTCCATTATGCATAATTTTTTACATCCCATGAGAGTCCTGGTGCCTATAAAGAACATACTTGCTGTCTACCTTCAATCACAGGAGAAAGGTAAATGTGGTTTCTTAAAAGGACTGAATAAGACCAACTTCTTGCATTTTGCAAACTGTCTTACAATGCCATTAGTGCTGCTATAGTTGTTTGTTCATTGTGTTATTTATACATGACATCCAGTCACATTACAAGCATTAAAATAAAATATCTGTCCATAAGGTAGCTATAATTGTCATCTCCCTACTAACTACCCCTACTTATCATACAGGAAGAAGAAATCTGCATCACTTTAGCTTGGTCCTGCTGATCTGAGGGGACAGAGTGAGACTCATGTCACTTTCTGAACAGCAATAAGCTTCTGCCATAACAAACACCCAGAAGGAAAGTCCTGGAAATGCCATTCATTCAGTCAAATATCGAAAACTGAGGATTCCAGCAAATATCAAAATACTTTTTGTGAACTTGGTTGTGATGAAGACTACAGACAGTCCTCTGAGGCACAGTTATATGTGGCATGAGCTTAGCAGAGGAGAAGTGGGTTGATTATATGCTGCTCACACTAGCATTAAGGAAACTTGAAGGTCCTGGACACCATTAATTAAACTTTACAGGAAATTTTAATGAATTATTAGATACTCTGTTTGTCTTAAAAATTCCCAAGCAGGTCCTTGAAAGTTAGCAAAGGGCAGATTTATCATTGTCTTTGAAACACAACATCCATTCTATACAATGTATGAAGGAGAAGGAATGAAATAATGTAATAAAAAAAAATAAATGCTGATATAACTAAATATGCCATTATAATGCACACATAGTTTGATCAAAATAAGGTTTATCTAGAAATGATAATACAGACATTTACTAATTTTCAAGGGTTTAGCTCAGAATCCCACATTTTTGCTGCCTTGTCATATCAACTTCGGCTACTTTACATATTTAGATGCAAAACTAACCTTGTTCGAAACACATTTTCAAGGTCTTGCCTCCTGACTTAAAAACAAAAAAGAGAAATTTCACTTGTACTTTTAAAAGAGTGGCATGGAAACGAAATACAATTTCCTTAAATGTCAAGATTTCCAAATTTTACACGGAATACATTTTGTTTCTTTCTTACCCCAACTATCTGATTTGTTAGTAATAAAGATTAGGAGATCTGAAGGTCAAAAAACATAGTAATTTCCTGTTGTTCTGATGTCTCTGAAGCAGAAAGTACTGTGGAACAGTGAAATGTACAGAATCCATCCATTTAAGCACTGTTTGACTTGGTCCTTGTGTACTGTCATGGATACCCCTTTTTGAAAATAAATTTTCTTATTTTGTGTCATGTAAGAAAAATAAGTATGCATCAGAAAGGATAAGAGAGAGTTAAAATCATACAGACACCATTAGCATGATTCATCTGGCTAAATACAAATGCCTACAGTGCAGATATTTGCATAAATGATGCCAATGACTATGCTGCTTTCATACCTGATGGAGAGAAATTGCCACATCTAGTGCTCAGCTAATTTCATCCTAATGTAGGAAAGCAGGTGAAGTGAAAAAAAGCTCTAGAAGTGTCTATTCCTCTCCATCAGCTAAAGAAGGAGTCTAGACAGGCATTTAGTTGTAGATGTCTGCTTTGTAGGTATCCAAAGTTAGGTGAGGTGGATCTTACCCCAAGTGGTTGTCAACCTTTCCTGTATTTTCACTGTGTTAATTAAGAGCTGAAATGCACTTTATTCATCATACACCAAATGGTCTGGTTTAGCTGTCATCATCTGGATTAGTGAGGACTTTTCAACATGACTGTATATTCTTATCAATTTGTCTTCACCATTTAAATTCTGTTCCTTCATTCTGCTTCCAGGACTGATTTAAGTTTTTCTCATAAAGGAATAACAGACTTCCTAAATTTTAAGTCTATGTGATTATCTTGAAAACTATTATTTGAAAATTCTTAAATCATTGACTAAAAATTCCTTAAACAAGAGATTGTGGGTACAGTTTTTCAATAAACTTTTCATGGTGTTGGGAATCACTGTTTTGGCTACAGTGGCACAAAACGTGCATCTAGAACTAACTCTATTGTGTGGACTCACAAATACAAGCGAAATGAGTTTAAGACTTTCCCTTTAAGAGGTAGCTGTGACCTCTGCAGTTTATAAAAGTATTTGTCTGGTTCCTTCCAGGAATTGTTCGCATACAGGAATTCCAGGAATGGTTCTCATACACGGTTTTCACCTGCCCTCAAAGAAAATGAAGGCAGCCAGTGTGAGCAAGAAATGTGCTACAGAAAAGGTACATGGTAAATTCAGGGAGCTGTACTGATCAGATCAGACTGATTTGATAGTGAAGAAATGTAAATATTTAACCCTCGTGCACTGAATGGAGAGGAGATTCCCTAGCACTCTACAAGCCGGTTTGGGTAGAGGTAGTTTTGACAGCTTTACCAGTGACTTTAATACTGGCCGCCCAAACCTGACTATGTTAATATATTCCTTCCAGGGATTTTACCTAAGAAATCTAGATTAAAAGTAGTTTAGGTACATCTATCAAGGCTCTGATCCTAAAGGCCCTGGCAGCAGTATGGATATTCCCTTACTGAAGCCTGATTTTCATCACCCCACCAGCCAAAGGAGCAATACAGAGCCCAAGAGGCAGACGTGCACACATTATAGGCTGGGAGTATAAATGCGTTTGGAAATACTGCCTCAGTTAGAGGTGCCTTTCCTCGAATTGGCAATGCTGCCACCAGTCAAACGATATTATATGGTTGATATATCCAGATGTGACATGCCATTGTAACATACCATCAGCCCAGGATACGGATGCTGTTTTCTGAAAATTGTGATTATAATCGCTCAAAACAAAAAGACTTTATTGGTTTTTTTCCTTCTTTTTAAAAGTTTTTAAACCCATTTACCAAGTGTCAGAGCCCATGAAATAGAATGATGTAGGCTGCTCAAGTTAAGATGCTGGAGCAGAAATAGGGGAAAAACCTGGATAATTTCCCATTACCTGCTAGTATCAAATACTTGAAATCTGGCTGCTCTGCTTGAATCACAATAAAGCCATTTTTTCCCCTGTGAGAAGCAACAGAATCTTAACCAGCTTCATTATTTCCACTTCTCTGCTGCTTTATTTTTGATATTATTAACCACCGCATTACTGGAATCTGATATTTCATGCCCATATGCAAAATAAATAAATCTGCCAGATTTTTATCATTAGAGCTTTAAAAGTATTAATACCTTTAAATCTTGCATCCTAGTGGATATGCTTTTATACTTACCTTTAGCTGACTTCTAATGCAGTTGCTTTAATAGATAGAAAATATAGGTATAGAAAAAAAGTAATCCCAAGCTAGCTGGATATCTTTTGCACAGGTTAAAAATTACTTTAGTGTTCTCTTTTCTCACAAGAGATCTTTAGCCTCTAGAGCATCCATTTCCTTTACAAATCAACTGCCCATCTCCCTTTTGTTAAACTCCTGGAAATGCTGAAATGTCTTGAAATATTTCCCCCTCTGGTCCTTTTGAAGGCCTTGTCTATGTCAATAAGGTGCTTCAGATTCTTTTTACAGGTAGGGGAGAGGGTACTTGAAAGGGGCACTCTTGCAGGTGTACATGCTGTATAGGTATCTATACCGTTCTTGTCTCTTTTTTAATAACTTTGCTCTCTTAAGAATATGTTGTCGGGAAACTATTATCTGTTCTTGAGAGTACAGTGACTGGATCTCTTTTCATCTTACCTGTTGAAGTCTCCAGACAAGATTGCAAGAGTCTCAAGACTGAAAGGGCAACAAACTAGTCTGGATATTTTGGGGAGACAGTTAAGATAGGAGAATTGGAGGGACTTAAACTTCCTTACATATGTAGCTATAAATATACAACGTTCCACACCAATGTCTCACCAGCTAAAAAACCCCTGAGATACATGACTATAAATCAAGACTCATAACTGTTTCATGGTTTTGAGTTCATGTGTTCTGCACAAGTTCCCCAGATTCCTCAGCTGAGACGTACATAGTGGTGAGGCTCAACATATTTTCCAAGTTAATATTCAGTGAGGGAACTGAAGGAAATTTTGGCTGACCAGGGAAACTTCTTTGTGACTTTAGGTACTTCTAGGGTTGAAAAGCTTCAGAGTGATACAAGAAGTTGAATTTGATTCAACCCTACTGAATATTCTGATATGTGCCGAAGTCCTTCAAAGTTAGACATTGCATTTTTGATACTAAGCCCTTCTTCCTTTCTTTGCTTCCTTTTTTAATCCTATATTGTCAAGACAATGCATGATCCAAAGCCCAGAAACACTGGTGACAGTCTTTCCTCAGATGTCAAATAATTCTGTGTCATATCATATAACTTGGACAAAGATAATTTGTTCATGGTGGGTTGACCTTGTCTGACCACAGGTGTTCACCAAACTGCTGTCTCTCTCCCTCAGTGGGACAGGGGGAGAAACTAAGATTAAAAACTCACGGGTCGAGATAAAGGTAGTTTAATATAGAAAAGCAAATGCCATGCGTAGAAGGAAAACAAAAAGACTTATCCTCCACTTGCCCTCAGCAGGTGATGTCCAACCAAATCCTGGGAAGCAGGGCTCAGTATGCATAGTGGTAGCTTAAGAAGATAAACACCTTAATAACAGATGCTTCCACTGCACCCTCCTCCCACCACTTTTCCCTTAGTTTTGTTGCTGGGCATGACATAATATGGTGTGGAATATCCCTTTGGTGAGTTTGGGTCTGCTGTCCTGACTATATCCCCTCTCAAACTCTTTCCCATCTCCAGTCTACTGGCCTTGTGTGGGTTGAGGAAAGAAATCTGGAGAGCCAGCCTTGATGCTGTGCAAGCACTGCACAGCAGCAGCCAAAATACTGCTGTGTTGTCAGCACATTCTAGTTACAAATACAAAACCCAGCACTGTGAGAGCTAATATGGGGAAAGTTTACTCCATTCCAGCCAGACCAAATACAGTCCTGTGTTCCAGTCCCCAGTGTACAATTGACTCCTTGGATGGGATTTGTTTTATCTACTTTTAAAGACCTAAAAGTTAGCTAAGTGTCATCACCCTTGACTCCATTTGTTGTCCCTGGTCTGAACCCCACCAAGATGACTCATGGGAGACATGATCTCCCCTTGAGCGCTTTGAATTCTTCAGAGATTTTTGTCTACAGGAGTACAGGACTGAGTATGGGATGCAGGGGAACAAGACTTTCGCTTTGTGTGGTAATTATTGTGAGGTCCTTAAGGGTCTTTGGCCAAACCTATTACAGGACATATAGAAGAAGGACCAAAGGTGGGTAAGTAAGACATAAAGGGGTATCAAGGAAAAACAATTGTCAAGAAATAAGGGACAAAGTGGGTTGGGTTTCAGTACACTGGGCTCTGTTCGTGACCATGAACCTCAAGGACTTGATGTTCTAGTTCAGGTATGAGCAAATGCAGGGCAGTGGAGTTTGGGAACCAGCTTCTGGGTAGATTGAGTGTCTGAGGACAGCTCCTGGAGAGAACACATTGTGTGTGTCTATATCCCACCAGCCAGTGTCTATATCCCATTCAGCCCTAATTGTCTGGAGAAGAGGAGCAGGATGGGGCACCTCTGCTGCTCATGCACCTGTGAGTGTTGAGGGTGATTATGCAAGAGGCAGTATATGCTCTTCCCTCTCTGTGCTGAAGTATGTGGCCAGTTCTGTTTATATTTTGCATATGTATGTGTACATGTGCCTTTCTACTAACCCAGCCTGGGGACACAGAACTGCAGCAGCCTTGCAGCTCTCAAGCCAGAGGGAGGAATGCCCATGGGGTCTGTAGTTACCTGATGAAGCTACCTCTAAGAGCCCCACCTGGGCATTTACAAGTGCTAGAGCTGCCAAAGCATGTACATCCATCCAGATAAGAGTCAGGAAAGCAGAAAGAGTACTCTAGGTATTTCAAGTGACAGCACATGCCCATATGGACAGAACTGATACCGAAGTGTTTGAAGAAGAATCTGAATCCCATCCCTAGCATTAGATAAAATTAATCCAAACCCTTGTCATTATGACTATTAGTTGATTTCTGTGTCTTTCAGTTCACCTACACTTTCAATATATGTTTGCTTGCCCAAAGGAAATGTTCTGATCTCCTTACATGAAAACACAGATCACTGTCATTATTCATCCCAAAATGAGTGCTACCTTTATACTGTATTTCACACAGGAGTGGCTGTTTTTCAGAAAAGATACTTCTAACCTTTCCTGCACACTGAAGCTACTGGGAATACCTTGGGAAGCCAGAGATGGCAAAATGCTGGCTCAGCACTCAGGACAAGTGAAGCTGTGTATGGCTCATTTGCTTTTACAATAATTTGTTGTGCTACAACAATTTATTCTTTTTAACCTTTTAACTCCTAAATCCTTTTTTGAAATGTGACTATATGGCAAAGAAGTCACTAAATATCAGATTTATTTAAACAAACCTGACTTCCACACTCTTTCTCCAGATGTGATCCAGAAAGTGGCTTCACAAATCTTGGCAGTGGGAGCTGCTAATCCTTGCACTAAGTAGCAAGAGACATCAACTGATTCTCCAGGGTTTAGCTACTGAAGTACTCTCTCCTTCTCCTGTCTCTTTGCCCCACTCCTTTGGGTTCATTATTTAGGCAACTGTAGAGTCCAGGTAACATAATAATAAATACAGTGAGGAATGCAGGTGATTTTCCACTGATGGCTCTGAACATATAAAATAACACTGCACCCACTGATCTGGTGAAGCTTTGTTGAGTTTGAGTAAGGGTTATGTTGATAAAAGGGATCACTTGGTGTCCAGTCGTTTACTCTTCATTTTATATGATGTAATGCTTCTCCCCTTACTGGGTAGACTGTGTGCATGTTTTCTTACTGTCCGAATGCCAATAGTATCAAGTGGATGCTTGCTTTTTTTTTCTTTCTTTCTTTCTTTTCCCAAATCAAAGTAAACAAATATTTTGTTTGCATTTTTAGCCATGAGTATGCTTTTGATCCATTTTTAGACTTCCTCTGAACCCTGCCTTTCTCAGCACTATCCATTAGCCAAAGTTTAACATTCTGGAACTTCCAGCCTGACTTGAAAGCTGTATGTTAAATTATGCAGCTGAATTCCATCAGTCAATTTCTCCTTTGCTGTCAACACAGTAGCTACATTTTTTATTGTCTGAACAAGCTCATCCCATATAACAGGCTGAAAAAACATCAGAGCAAAAAAAAAAAGGGATCAACGTAGGACAATACTTCCTAATCGGGCCTACATTCAAAAGAGAAAGACACAAGGATTTTTTTTTTTTCTTTTGCAAAACAAAATGAAAAAATATACTCTTTTGCATATCACATAAGCCAGAAATTGCCTTATTTAACTTCTGAAAGACTAGGATCATTCAGAGCAAAATTCTGCTGTGAATAAAAAATATGCAGAGCTGCCTGTAGCGGTGTGATACAGGTTATCTGACCTATCAGCTTCATAAAATAAAAGCTAATAAAGTCATGGCAGAAAAAGCCAACTGTTACACATCAAACAATTGTGGAGTCTTTACCTCTGCAGAAAATGATTGTAAATATCATGTTAGTATTATATGGATGATAGTTGTGCATAGCTATGTGTTTTTATAATATGTTAAAGATATTGCTACTGCAATTTTTTTCTAGGCTAGGTCTACATGATCTACTATTCATGTAATCTTAATGGTAGCTAAAGTGGGAATAAAATCTTTATGAAAACCACTATGGTTAGCTCACTTTAAGAAAGGAATTCAATCAGCAGCCCACTGGAATTACTTATGTTTTGACTAAGGTATTTGGCTCCTATTATTGAACATTCCATTTTCAATGCATACATCCCATGGATATAAAATGATGGATCTCTTTGGATTTTAAACCAGCGGCACTTTATATCATTAATAAATATTCATTTTCCTGCTATCCCTCCAGTGGTATTTCATCATCAATCATGGCTGAAATCACAGCTGTGAGAGCTGTTTATGCTTTACTGTTCTCCTCTACATGATTTGGCAGATACTTATGAAATTATTGGAGTGTAGAAGTACAGGGGGGTTGGAGAGGAGAGAAGAAAGGGGATGCTTTTTCTAAAAAAAAAACCTAACTTTGTGTCCGTATTTATTCCTGGAGCAGTACTGTTTTGTTTTGCCTTCCAAAGTACACATAAATCACTCCATTGGTCTGAACTGTCCTGTGAAAATAAAAATGATCCCAAACTGTTCAAGAATTACTCAGGGACTATTCAGTGTTCAATATGTCAGAGAAGCAAAGACAGACGCTCAGGAAGAGAGAGATTACAATCAATGAAGAAAAATCAATAGCGTGTAGAAGTTATCCTGCTGCCAGCATTGTCAGGAAAAGGCTTCTCCATTCCCCAGTCTCATTACATGTAGAAGATTATTAGAATCTGAGCAGCCAAACTGAAGCTGTAATCATCTCTCCTTTGCTTTTTTATGTTCTTACTGTAAATCAACATTTCACTTTGACTTAATAAACAAAACAACCTGTTCTCCTACCAATGTAGCATTTTATATATTTGCTTTACCTGCCACTGTAAATGAAAAGAGATGAGATTAAAAATACCTTAAAGTACAGGTTGGAGAAACCTGAACAACGACTGGAGCCGTTGTCTACAATATTTTCTGTTTGCTTGTTTTTTATTTTTCCATCTGTGTGTTTTTCTGTCCCTCTGGCCAAACTAGTGGATCCTGGCTGCTAAGCTCTGATTGTTAATGAGATGGTCATTTCTTGATTCTCCACTGAAAATCAATTAACCAGCCAATGAAATCACTGGATTTTACAGAATAACATTTGTGTGACCTTAGGGAAATTTGCATGCTTTATTGTATCAACTGATAGAAAGAAATAACTGCATAGCTAACAATAGCATCATTCTGGCCCTGATTCAGAAAAGTGTCCTTGTTTTGGAAAATGATGTAACATATGCAAGTAAAGGAACTGAAACCATGATAGATAAATGTTTAAATGTCTTCCTGAACTTAGACTTGTATGAACAGAAAAATAATATCCATGGATAAAATATAATAGTTTATGCCTTAATATATTGTACATTTTAATAGAATATACACATACACTCTGACATATAGCAGACAGTCTACAGAAAAAAATCATCTTCAGAAATCTATGTCAAGATTAATTCCATAACCCTTCTCTTCCCAAGACCCTCTAAATTATGGTGACAACTGTTAGCAAACATAGATGTCCAAACTCATAAAATTTACATTTATATGAGTTAGGACTGCTTGTGCGTGCAGGTGTTTTTTTCATTTATGAAAATGCCAACTGTATGTACAAAATAGGGGCAATTTTTTCAGACAGCACTGAACTGAATTATTTCCAAATACTATCTTATCATCATCACCATCATCAAGTCTGTTTCTGAACATAGTGCATCAGATGTCGATGGGAGATAACACATGAGATAAGTTAGTCTATGATATTTCTGTTTCAGAGAGGGATGCTGTATAGTCAAAACCATGTAATAATGGACATTTTTTAAAATTTGAATACCAATTGCTTAATTCTGACACATTGCTTGAGTGCTTGAGTTTCTTTTTCCCAGATTTGTGATTTTATTTTTTTGCTGGCACTATTTATGTTAGGATATTTAAAGATTAACTAAACTGAGTAATTTATTATGTTGGCTTCTTGATTACTGCTGTGATTATGTTTGGAATATTCATCAACACTATAGGAACTACCTGCAAACACCTGAGAGAACCTTGCCCCTGCCCTGAAGAACGTGACGTCTGAAGTATCTGCCTTCATGAAACCCATCAGACACCCCAGGGGAATGATACAAAAGAGCTATCATTTATTTGTCTAATCTAGAACCAATGAAAAGGTAGGGCTAATCCAGAAAAACATAACCATCAAGCTCCACTGAGATTGTCTGATGTTACTCAACACTAATAACAAGAGCACATGGTGAATGCTAAACCTGGAACATATGGTGTTCAGTTTCTACAGCAATGAAATAAAATCAATTCTTCCCAGGGAGGAAATCACAAATAGCACTAAATTTCACTTTCCCACATGATCTTTCAAGCTACATGTTAGGCAATTTGTCACTTTTGAGAGCTCTGGTAACCAAAAAGTTAATTCTTCAGAAGTGAAACTCTCCAGCAGTTCTTGAAGTAATTGACTGGGATCTGGAAGTGAGTGATTTGTCTTGCCTGGCATGGGTATCCTTTAAGTTAAAGGAAAAAAATGCCAAACACAGTACTTCAGGCCTAAATGTTACTTTTTTTATAGAAGTCTCACAAATATAATGTCATAATAAATTCTCCTTATTCCTAAATTTTCCTTTAGTCCTAAAAAAAATAATTAATAAACTGAGTTCTTTCTCACATCACCAGCAGCAACTCAGTTACAGAGAGTTTCTGTATGTAAATGAGCAAAAATAAAACAGTCCCGTCCAGTTTCACCCTGAAATACTATGCACCAAGCAGGCGAAGAAATGGTAATATGACAGTTTCCATGAAGCGCTGCTAATTACGCATGTCAGATTTGTTTTAAGGCAATGTAGTCCACTGCTGTCAGAGGATGCAGTCAGTTATCATTTCTACCCCTTTTTCTACCCTTGTCACATGGATGTCCCTCTGCAGTCAGTGGAGAAAAATAGGCAGATATATTCTACAGTCTTCATCTAAATTTTCATAATGGGTGCTAAAATTTGTATCATATTAGCTAAGAAGGATGTCTTTTCCTGTTTATTTTCTGTCTGATCAGCTCATAAAGTAATGTACAAAGGAAATCTCTCAACTTGTCTACTAAGAGCTATGGATCAAATACACATCTATTGAATTTCAATGCAAATTTTACATTGTCTCAATTAAATGTAATGTACATGAAAATCTAGGATTCAACTCTGAGAAGATGAATGTACATATATATAGGACCTACTGACAACATATTCTCATATGAAAAAAGGTATGCAGAATACTTTATGCAGTGATAGATTTTAAAGAGCACTAAAAGCACTGCTATGTAATATGCAGGATTCTCAGAAGAAATTCAGGCACCTGCTCCAATTAAAATCACTGGGAGTCAAATATTTAGGCAGTTTTTAAAACTGTATCAGGCATCTATCCAAATCCATAGATTCTTCAAAAGGCCAGTCCTTTGTAATGTACTGCTTATTTATCTGGAGAAAAGGTAGTGCCTAGTCCCATATGCAAATCAATAACATTCTTACTTTCAATTCTTCCTTTGCCTCTTCTTCCTTTATAATTTGTCCATTTATCTATTTTGGGAATCCCTCAAAATATATCTGTTCAGAACCAAGCACAAGGAAAATCTTTTCCCTTCAGTTTACTGTATATTCACACTAAAAGTATAAAATATTTCTCATATGCCCATTGAATAATTGCTCTCTATAATCAAATTTTGCAGAAGAAAAGTCCCTGTTCATTAGCAGCAAATATTACACAGACATACACATACACATGCACACACATACACACACCTCATTTAAGCGTATTAGCAGTAAAGTTAAATCAAATAAATACCTGCAAGCTGTACAGGATTTAAGCCAAACTGAGGATGTGTATTTTTTTAAAATTATGTATTGATAGTAGCTTTTAAAACCATCTCTTGGGCATTGTTTTTATGAATACAGTTTTGAAGGAATATATATAAGTCACATCTTTCATGAAACAATTACTTTTTATTGCTTTTGCCTTAAATATAATAAAGAAAGAACTAGAATATATTGAGAAAGAGAGGTCTCATAATAAGAAAAACAATTTTCGTATTTTTAGACTTGATTTTGGTTTTATTGTCAGAATGGACAATAACACTTAAAAGAATTCTTCATGACATATATGAATAACATAAATATTGACAAGTTATTTTAGTTTTAACCTAGTAAAATGATCCATAGAGAAAATGTAAATTATTATTTCATATGCATTATTTAAGCAATGATATTTAAAAGTCTAGTGAAACCAACTTATTCTGAACTTTAACATAGTTAGTGTCAAGTTTTTCTAAATCAGTCCCAGTATGGAAGCATTACATGAAAGGATTTCCAAATGGTGGGCTGTTTAAATTTCAGTCCAAGTATTGCTACATGACCTTCTTCTGCAATATTACAGAATTCAGGTACAATCTTGGACATTATTGCTCACCAACCTTTTAAAGTAGAGAAAACTTACTTTTCCCACTCTTTTTTTTAAAAAAAAAAAATTTCAGCTACAAGGAATCTCCAGTTCTGAAATTTCTGGAGGTTGATCTTGATTGAGATTAATTATGAAGCCCCTGCAGAGAATGAAGCACTTGG
Source organism: Athene noctua (assembly GCF_965140245.1). Lineage (NCBI taxonomy): Eukaryota > Metazoa > Chordata > Aves > Strigiformes > Strigidae > Athene > Athene noctua. The sequence goes on along the minus strand of NC_134037.1, from coordinate 10,493,596 downwards.
TTGATGTGCTCTTGTTCTTCTTTGCTGCTTAGCAGGTGGATTGCCACATCTTGATCCAGCTGCAATTCTCCAGCTATCATCATCCTTTACAGTACCAAGCCTGCAATTCACCAGTAATTAATGTACCCAAGGTGAAGCCTTTTGTCCAGTTGCTAAATAAAGCAAGCGCAGCAGAAACCAGAGACAAAAATGTATGCCCTCAAGGTTAAGAGTGTTCCTGATAATAGAAGGAAGACTCCCTGTATTGAAGGACATATTGTAAATTTTTCTAATCCTTTGTAGTATTTCCTCCTTCATATTAATTTCATTTCTGGCTTATCTTCATTCATCTTTGGACAGCTGCTTCAAACAGGCTCTCTATTACAACAGGAAAATAGTTTCATTGGCATATAACATAAAGAGTATCTATCTTTGCATGCATTCAAGTGGTTTTCCTCTGTGGTGATGATATCTCATGGTTCCTAATAATTTTACAGTTATACAAAGGGAACTTAATAAACACATCAAGACACTAAGGTACAATTGCTCATGCCCCTCTGTTAATCTGAAAGGAAGATTATGGTGCACTGATTTATGTCAGTATACTTTGTTCAATTTACCAGCTCCTGCAATATATTAATAATGTCCTGCGGGTAAATGAGCTCAAAGGTACTACTAGGTGTGCAACTGCGTGAGTACTGTTCTCCCAGGGTTCTTCAGGGAACTTCTGCTACATTACTGCAAACATCTTTAGTGCTGTATTACATGATACCTTATTAAGATAGAACAAGATGAAGCTGTGGTGTTCTCAAACTCTTTGTCCAAGAAGTAGGGGAGAAGATAAAATATTTTTGGCAAAGCTATTTGTAGCTGGTGATCATTTCTGAAGTGCACAACGGACTGATTTAACATAGTACAGATTGTCTAGTTGTAATGGATCTTTCTTAAAACATATCTGTATTCCCCCAGAGCTTTTATTTTTAAATTTTCCACCACAGCTTTACTGCTGCCTGAATGAGCCATATGAAAATTAAGCTGTTGTATTAGTATCATAACTTCAGTCACAGTTCCCTACTTCTAGGATTTAAAGAAACTTGCATGATGTTGTGAAATGATTTCATAATTTTAGCTCAAAGATTTTCAGAGTAAACTCTGCTGATATCTCAACATGAGTAAAGGCAAAACAGCTTAATGACCTATAGTTTTCTTAATATATTCTACAGAATACAATTTAAAGTTTTCAGCAGGAACAAAGAACATAAATGTTGTGCCATATTTGCAACAACTAAGTAGGCTGAAAGTAATTGTGTTAGCTACTACTACAATTAATTATCCATATCTCTTCATATTTCCACCAACGCCACCCAGTATTGCTCCCATTATGATTCCATCACTGTCTATCTGACACTGAAAGCACTCCATGAGATAATATGAGGAGTGGTATTTTCCTTATTTCTTACTAATTTATACAACCATCACAGGAAAATATTTATGGTAAAATAGAAGAAAAAAATAATATAAAATGAAGCCAATGCAACATCCATCCTTTCCTGGATTTTCAGTTTCTTTTTTATAATATTTTCTGCTTTTTCTTAAGAAGTGAAAAAAAAAAAAAATCATTCAGGCTTTGTTGAGGACAAAACAAAACACATATATGAAAAAGTGATTAGGTGGGTAAAATTTAAACAAGAATGATAAAAGAATTGCAATGCACAACTTTATTAGGAATATAAATTCTAATAATGAAGAATTACCCGAAGTAATCTCAATAAATATAATTAAAAAACAACAATAAAAACAACAACAAAACACAAAACAAGCAAACAAACAAAAAAAACCAACCACCACCCCAAGAAAATAAAACCAAACCCCAGAAAGCTGTAGGAAAGGATATAATGCAAATTATAACTAGGAAAGACCAAGAGAGAAATTTACTCTATATTACAGTTTTCCTTCTCTATATATTGTTAATAACCATGTAAAATCTAACTTCCCTAGAAAATGGACTGTCATCCCATCAATGAGAGACAATTTTTTGGGTTTCTATATATTTTTTTCGTGAAGGGTAGGTACATCTCTAATGCCAGCTAAAGAAATTTCAATATTTCAAACATATTTCAGGGAAAAATCATATATATTATTATATATGTAATATATATCATAAATATATATGATTTTTATATATATATGTAATATATATCATAAATATATATTATTTTTTCCTGAAATATGTTTGAAGTATTGAAATTTTTATATTTATATTTATATTTTATATATTTTTATATTTTTAATATATATATATGTAATATATATTATCATATATATTACATATCAGTGTCCATTTCTAATTTCTATGCTACCATTACACAACTCTACATCTTCTGCTATACTGTACTTCTCTATTCCCATTCAACCGAAGGTTCTCCAAAATGCCTTTTAAAAAAAAATAAAATAAAAAAAAAAAAGTTTTATTTCTATTTTTCAAGCACTGTGCCTGTGAATGAAAAATTAATATTTGGGGGGGTGGATTATAAAAGTTAATGTTTGCATTTTTAAATTTAGAACAAATTATGAATAATGACCAAATTCCATCACACTTCCTTGCCACTGACTTGCAAAAAAATGAAAGGAAAGGAAGTGCAATTTGGTAATAATGAAAGTTCCTGAAACCCTGAGGCAACTTTTAATCGAGCCCTCAGGATCTTTCTAAGAGAATAACAAAGAAGAACTGATGCATACAGTTGAAAAGAAATAGCTTAACATGATTATTAGGATTGTTTTACACAGTTAATCAGTATCTTGAAATAACTCTTAAAATAATAGTCAACACAGATGAAACACTTCTATAAGAGTGACCTGATGATTTAGAAAACTCAAGTAATATGGCCTGATGACATGGAAAGTGGAATAACCCAATAAGCTAAAAAAAAAAAACAACAAAAAAACCAACAAACTTTCCAGGAGTAAAATCATGACAAAGATCTTTAGGAAGAAAAAGGCAGACAGGGAATATGGATTGAATAAAGAAGTTCTGGTGTGGGCAGTTAATGGCTGAAGAGATTAAAAACTGGGATCTTTAATCAACAGATTCAGAAATATGGTGGACTGCAAAGAACAAAGCCTGGAATTGTTTGTCTTACTTGTTTGGTTTATTTGCTGCTTCTACAGCCCATGTGCTTCACTGTCTCATAAAATCCTCTCATGCACTTAAATAAACTGTACTTTATTGTCCTGCAACAGACACTTGGGCTGATGCTATTACTCCAAATGAAATCAATGGCATAGCTACCATCAGCTCGATGGGAAGAGAACTTATCCCACTCCCATAAAACACAGTGAAAGAATTAGCACTGAGTCTGATCAATGCTTTTTCAAATCAGAAGTTAGTGCAACACTCAAGAGGTTTCCTGACTTGAGCAGGTTGCTAAATGCAGGTTCTTTTTCACTCACAAAAGTAATACCTGGGCATTTCTGTGGCCTCTTACCCATAGAAGGCCTCACCATTACACATTTTTATTCCCTTTGCTATCTTGTAGGGTAACTTTTCCTCAGTTGAAGAGAGATATCATTCACCACTAAAAATAGCCTGAGAAAGTAAATAGGAAATAAATTTAATCATTATAGGAAGTGCTGCTGCATCAACACGATGAAATTTTTCAATAAGAATATAATTTCAAATAAATCTTCAAGCAAACAGCTCTTTTCAGAAGAGAAGCTAATCTCGTGATGGGTAGTCAAAGACACAATTGTCATTCAGGTTTAAGTAATTCTTAGTATTTTACAGTAATTTAGAATTTTTACTACTGCAAAGAGAAAAGCAAGATCAATATTGAGCAAGTAATAGTACCCAATAGCAGAATAGACCCTGTTGAACTTCTGAAAAACTGACTCACTCCATAAGCAGAAGGCACTAGAGGAATTTAATATTAACAGGACTTAAGTGACTTTCTTATATTTATTTACTGCATACCTTGCTATGTAGAAGAGATGTGTGTAGATGGCAATTTGCTTTGGAAGAATTCTAAATAAATGAATATTTAATTTTATTTAAAATATTTCTTGAGTAATTGAGTTCTTAGTTAACGTCAGAACAAAATATATAGAATGAGCTCTATATAAAACTAGGGAGGAAAATGGGTCCCTTCAGTCCAGAAAATACAATTTTTCATCCATTCATGATTATATATCAAATTTAAAGGTAGCTCTGTGGTTCAGAAGTTATTAGTATGTGGATTGAGCGCTTCTGGTTCCTTTCTTTTTCCATTTCTGTGATTATTTCTCAATTACAAATTAATTGTAAGTAGCACAAAGATGGGGGGGGGGGAATTGAATCAAATGTTATTTTCCTTAAATTTCTGACACCTCAGAATTTCCTTTAACTTCCATTTCAACTCCTTATTAGTCTCCTTTCTAAATAATTAGACATCCAAATAAAATCACCTGTCTTTATTTTGCAGAGATTTAATAATCTGCTTAGAAACAAAGAAATGGTAGACTGAAGTTCTTAAAGTGTCAGGTGATGCTCTACTCATGCAAGAATATATTCTGCTAGGTTTTATTTACATTCCTGTAGCTGTTACTTTTCGTCATTAATATGGAAACTCACACACATATCTGCGCGCACACACGCACATACACACAGAGTAGGAACTCACACACATCTGCATACACACACACATGCACGCACACGTACAAAGTATGGAAATTGGGAACGAGTATTTCTAGAGTTTCTAATTCCAGAATTTCCATTTGTTTATTGAATTGCTTTAAATATATTATTTTAATTGGAAGTTTTAGTACTTAGTATGTGTATTAGTACTTCCATGTGTAAATTAGTGCTAAGCTCTTTTAGGAACATGATTTCATATCTGCACAGTTTCCAACAAGTATAGAATCTATTCAGCATTATTAAAAGTATACATTAATAAAAATACTGGAGAATTATAAGTTTCAGAGATCAATACTTTTTTCTCCCCTGAAGATGTTTTACCAAAACATAGTGTTCCTACAGGATTCAGTAAAATTCTTCTATTTTCCTTTTGGGAGAATCAATGTATAACTTTTTTTAAGTCCATTTAAATACAAATTCACTCTGGCAAAAATACTGACTTTTTCATCCCAAAATTTTCAACTCGGAAAGGCTTTTTAGCTTTTTTTTGCAATCAACTCTTAATATTTTGATTTTCTCAAGTGGGTTCAGAAAAGCAAGTAATTTCAAAATTTCTTCCAGAAGATAATCCCACTGTTCAAACAGTTCAAAAGAAGTCAGGTTGATAAGCTTATATAAGTTAATGGCTTATGTAAAAGTGAAGTTTAACTTAAAACTGCAATATCATCTCTTTGCATTAGCATTACCTTACCTTGTCAAAAAATAGTAAATCTGTGTATATATGACTTATTAGGCACAGTATAAAGTTGCAGATTTTATATCTCCTTCCTTAAATGAGTTTTATACTGACTTCAGCACTTAAAAGCTTATGTGTTTGCTTTATTGGAGTTGCTTCTGAATTGTATGCATGTGAAGTGACAGAAAAAAATCAAGCCTGTCCTCTCAGAAAAGGATGAGAAATACTGAGAGACTAGGTGTGGTTTATTGTCCATCATTAGAGGCCTTTGTCCATATTCAGAAACAAGAATATCTAGAGTTAACCCACATGACTCCACACGTTGTGACTTTCTGCTGATTAAATTCTCTAGCTTTATTCCACTTCCACTGTAGCATCACCTAGATCAAATGACAACAGTGGTGTAATGTAAGATATCAACCAGATCCCTCCTCACATCCAATCAGCTGCAGGTGTCATGGTCTAATCAAACCAAGTGACACCACAAAGCAATTTCAGCTGCAAGCTTTGCCCACAGCACTAACGAGACAGTACTCATGGGGAAAAAAAAAAAAAAAAAGCACAAAGATAGTTTCCTTCAGTCAGGTGATGATGGCCACAGGCTTGAGGACTTGGTTTTGTTAGACCCTATTCCACCCTGAATAAACCCAGCAGCTTGCAAAGTGTCAGCAGTTTGTTTATTTGTCTGTCCTGTCTCTACTTGGAGAGCTCTGTCGTATGGCAATTCAAAGCTGAGAAGTCCAGAGCAGAGGACAATGCTCAGTGGATTTATTTACACATCGATACCCCCCAGAATACCTCTCCAGCTCACAGCTTTCTCAGAGCTGCAGTGCTGTGTCTGATCTGGAAACAATCCAAAAGTTACAGTATTTTCTCTTTTTATAGGAGATGATTCATCATAGCTGTCCAATTGTTTTCTCAACTAGAACTGAAATTCATTATGTGTTATTTTTTTTGGCCCACAGCCCTTTGTAAGGGGACATCGATAAATTGAATAGTTAAACACTGAAGAACATTGATGTATTTGGTCCTTTGTATCTTGGTTTTACTAATATAGGTGACTGCCCAATCCCTTGGGGCCTGAAAAGGCCCCATTGTGCTTCCAGTGTCGAAAAATACCATGAGAGAAGGACTGGAAATTATATAACTATACAAAAATGCCATTGTGGCAACAATGCCATTGCTGCTGTCCAAGCATAAGGGCAAATAGGTCCAACTGGAGCCATGTCTGAGACCAGCGAGGGGCTATCTGGAGCCCACAGGCTATGGCTGAGCCAACCCAAGTTAGTCCACTTGTGCCAGCAGGAAAAATGAAAATCCATTTTCAGAAGTGTTCGGCACTCGACCCAAAAGCTGGGAAAAGGGAAATATGAGTGACTCAGAGTTTTGATTCCCATATGACTCTGCAGATTCAGGCAGACACAGAATGGTCTGCGTGTAAAATTCAACTCAATCTCTGTCAAGAAACCAAAATTTTATATTTGACTCAAAAATGTCAAATTTTTTGCTTTGATCCAGATATCTAGGATTTTTTTTCTGTCTTGAATTTCTCATTCCATTAGAAGGTTCTAAATGTTATTTTACTTTATTTCAGAAGAGAAAACACTCTGGAAATATCATGATTTCCCACAAACTGGAAATTCTGAGCTTCAAACTACTGGATAACTACTGTTTCACAATAGGGTAGGGAACACAACGCTAGCTGAGTGCTATGTAAGAAACGTATTCATATAACTAAGATGTGAAATTATAAATCTTAATTTTATTTTTTTTTTTAATTTTGTTCTTGTTTTGTTTTTTACTTGGGGGACTACTCAGGAGTGTTTTCAAAAACTATTGAAAAAAAAAAATGTTAGAAAGTAGCTATTACAAATCTTGTTGTCTTCAGGCAGGATTAAATATGTCATTGCCCTTGTAACAAGAGTATATCCCCAGTGTCCTGGCCAAATTCCAATTTGAGAAATTGCATTCTGCCTACCTAAATTTTCTCAGCAGTTGGAATGGATATCATATTAAGCAATATCATTCATTGTTAGGGATCTGGTAAATAACACCATCCTTTTACTTTTGGAAAGCAATGATGTTTTCCTTAACGGTGTTACCAGCTGACCTTGAGAGGTGCTAGGCACTGGCATTAAATGACATGCATAGAACTCATCCCAGGATAGGTCAAAAATTTACGCTATCAGGCCCCTGAAGCAATTACTTTTTGTGCTAGTGAAAGCTGCATGTCATCTTACATAGAGGATGTGAAATGATTCTTGTTAACAAAGGGCTTTTACATGTACAATTAGAGAAAAAAAAAAAACAGAGCACTGTATGGGTCCTCTGTCCTTAGGTCGTTAAGACCCACTAACCAGCAAAAGAAATAAGGAATTTAGATAGCGGTCTTTACTGGATACTCAGCTGATAGATACATGTAGCAAATGGGAGTTGTATGAACAAAATGTTATGCCCGTGAAAGAGTGTGTGTATCAGTAATCCATGACTTGTAACACTGTACCACTTGGAATTAATTTGCAGAAATATCAATTAGATGTCACCATACAGTGTTGCATGCATATACATTTAGTATTCAGTCTTCTGTATCTCATACACACACACATAAATTTTCTATTTTTCATCATTATGATCCATACAAAATCTGTTCATTCTTTTCTTTGGAAAAAGCATATTGAAATTTTAAAGAACCAAAATAAAGTTCTATGATTTTTTTCTATAAGTACAGGTGACTGAAGGATGCTGCACAGGTGGAGGCACTGGAGGAATGGAGACTTTTGCTGTCTCCTTTGTGGGCTAAATAAGGGAGTCAGTCTCCCAATACACTGCATAAATACCTGGTGGAAAAAAGAGTGATGGCTGTTGAAATGTGATGCTCTTCTGGTGGAGAAAGCTGTGATGGAAAAGGGTTGATGCCTCCACATGGATTCCCAAGTTTTGGATCCCCTGCTAATGTCTGTCAGTATGGTTCAGACAAATCCATATTAACAGCTTAAGACCATGTGATTTAGCACAAGGTCACAAAACCAAACAGACGTCCTGTGGTAGCTTTTCAGAGAACTCCTCACTATGCATACCACTCCTCTGTAGTTTCTTACAGTCCCTTTCCACCTGTCATTTGCTGGCTTGGCTCTACTACAAACCCTTGTGCCTTTTCAGGAACACTCCCAAGGTGGATATATGAAGAGTGAAGCTCTATATATTTAATCTGTTTCTTCCATGGAAACTTCCTTACGTTGCTAAGGATTGCTCCTGGCTGGGAAAGCTGTGTGGTTCCCACAACCAAATCTATATGAATTCCATCTAAGAGAGGATAGAAGCCAAATTCACTGACCACATTCTGCTCTGTCATACTACAGGCTTCTCCCTCACTGTATATGAGACAACAGGAGATTTGACATTTTCCAGCTCCTTACAGGGACAGGATGAATTTCACCTCACCTGGTTACAAACACCCAGTAGATGGATATCTAATACTTGCTAGTCATTCTGGACTACTTGATAGTGGGAAACTGTATGGAAGAAGAAACCCAACGAACAGATCGTAACCCTTTAATTACAGCTCACAAAATAGGAGTGAGATAACTAAGTTCATAGCCTCGCTGTACTTTTAAAAAGTTGAAAACCAGTTGTTTTTTATTCAGAATGAAACCAAAAGTTTTGAAATTTTACATGGACTAGAGCATTCATAAGCGATTAATTTGGAGCAAACTGAAATAGTATATGCTAACATTAAAATGAAATAGACTTATTTTTAAAGTATATTCTAAAGTAAAAGATTAAGCTAAAGAAAGTAATTAAACCAAATATATCAAAGACAAAAAGTCTTATTTAGAAGGTTTTAGAAAGGTGGGGAAAAATAAGAAATATTTTAGTGTTTTTAAAAGTCACATTTTCACCTTTAAAATGTTGTTATGTAAAATAAATTCACCGAAATTTGATATTGAATTATGCTTCTACAGACAGATAGTGTTATTTTTATAGTATTCGAAGTTATTTTCTTCATTTTAGGGATGATTCAATGAATTCTTATTCCTCAAGATGGACAGAGGATAGGGCCTATAATATGCAATGTAAAAACATGATTTAGCAGTTTAGATTGTGTATGTCTTGTTGATATGTTTAAATCTTCTCTTTTGTATCACATTAGTGTCTCATTTCTGGTAGATGGATGGGATGTCAAGGATGCAACCAAGTAAAATAAGAGTAGTGTAATTTCAATAGCTTGCAAAGCACAGAGGAAAACGTAGATTTGGGAGCAGAATGAGGGAAGAATATTTGTAACCCAAGATGATATTTAACATTTAATTGACAGCCTTCACCCTTTTGTAGTATACTGTTACAGATGCAATAAAACAGAGCTTCACACATAATCCCAAGGAATCTGGAGAATCAAAAAATTAATGAATAGTTTAAAGAGAAATGAAAAAGAATAGAAACCTATAATACTCTGAAGCAGATACTCTTAGTGCATGGTTGCTACACATATGACCTGAAGCTCACTCTCTTCCCTCTCTTTGGGTTTTAGGAAGATCGTATGTGATGTCCTAGTTTCTCCGGGCGGGTGAGGATAATTTAAAAAAAAACAACACATGAACCCTGTGTTAACATACATGGATACATGTGAATGAGTCACATGGATTAAACTGGACTTTTTGAAAGCAGTAAAAGACTTCACTGATCCTGTAAGAATATTGCTCATGTTGAAACCTTTATTTAGCCATTTTTGGTTAAAAAGGAGTTAAACATGAGTTTCTGATAATCTTTATTGCAAGGTTTTATGAATACTTGATGTGCATAAATCTTTAGTGGTTGTCCACAGTCTACTCAATCATGAAGATCCTCTCATGCTGTTAGAAACCAGATGCCAGCGTTCATGGAAGAGATCCACTCAGCGGCTGGACAATAACATTTTAACAATTAGTATCAGACTGTGTGAGTCTGAAATTACATATCACAATATGCCAGATTAAAAAAAAAAAAGAAAATCTCTGCCCTCAATGGCAAATATGAATTCATTAAGTTTAGTGCCAAAATTAAAGTAGGTCAAAATCAGAAATAATAGTTATGTTTAGATATCTCAGTCATATTTGAGACCACTGAAAGTGATAAGAGTTCAGACGAGATATCCAGAAAAGCATGCTTAATAACCCTGGTAAGAATATCTTAGAAATAAAGCCCCAGATTCAAAAATTCAATTCCCTTTTTTCATAGCTTCCCCCACCACCAGGAACTTAAATCCTGAAAATATATGGTGTAAAAAAGGTTTGTTATAAAAATTATTTGAGTTCAGTAACTGCTTTCACCTTTGTTATTCCACTCATGGCTGTGTCACCTGGAGGGACTGGAAAACAGAATGGACCAACACTACTGAAACAAGTCAGTATAAACAACAGCCACATATTTGCCAAATACAAATGCTTGCAGCATGCGAGATAGAACCAGTCATTCATGCAGGAAAGTATGAGGCTAAATAATATAATTGCCATATTATAATATATAGGTCTTCACTGGGGCATGACAGCCTATGTGGAGTCTCAGCCACACAGCAGGACTAATTAAGAAGGCAAATAAAGACTAGTGCTAACAAAAATTTCAATAAAGACATCACCTTATTTGCACCCTCCTTTTCTTACAACCAATGGAAAAAGAAAAATTCACAGTGTGCGCCACATTAGCCCATACGTGCATGCTAACAGAAAATTTACTCCCGTTACTGCATGGCAGGTGTGCATCCACGGCTACAAGTTAGGATTTGCATGCTCACCATTAATTATATAATTCTTATCCCACAGCTCCGTGGAGCTCTATAATCATGATTTCATCCATAAGGTAAAATTCACCCCTGTAGACAAAGCAGGAACACAGATCATACAACACAAACATCCAACTTACACCTTCAGAATTTATATTTAGTAAATGTATTATCAAAACTTCATTATGTGAATAATCTGTAATCAGTGTGATCTGGGGACTCGAATCTGCATTTTTTTCTGTATGTGCTCAAACCAGTGGGTGATGTATGTGCAAATGGAGGAAAGTTTTTTCTCTCAAAAACATTATACTTAGGATTAATTTCACCTAAATTTAAAGGTTTCTTAAAATTAAGTATCTAGAATGGGATTTATTGCTTCATGACATCTAGACAGCAAAAAAGTAGGTAAAACCAATCTCTTCTTAAAAGTGCCCATTTCTCTTCAGTGGCTATTGTGGGACCTTGGAGTGACGGCTCAGATGGACATGTCTGACACTGGAGGTGACTGTAGTTGGTTGAAGTGACTATGAGTGTAAGGCTGTCTCTACCATCAGTAAAGAGAAGCATCTTCAGATACTCCTCCTCCCTATCTTGGACTACTCTCAGGATGACATGAGAAATTACTTCAGAAGTACCCTCTTTCTGTCCATTATCCTTTGAAAGATCTTGGTTAAAAAGTACAGGGTAGACAGTAAGTTTTCACACAGAGTTCAATTCAGCTGATTAAACAAGAGGATCCAAAGACATTTGAATCTTTCAACAGTATCTGAGACATCTGCATGGATCTGGCAGATAGGATACAAGACTTGTAGGAGACCTGTGCACACCTGGAACAGCAGCTGGAAATCAGGCAGAGGATCTTTGGATGTCTCAATTGTCACTTGGTGCCTTTGCTTAAGGAACAGGCTGCCCAGGGAAGTGGCTGAGTCACCATCCCTGAAGGTATTTAAAAGATGTGTAGATGTGGCCGTTAGGGACACGGTTTAGTGGTGGACTTTCCAACCTAAATGATCCTATGATCCTGTGATTCTAAGTGGTATGAGTTCTTAGAGTTAAAAGAGGTGAGTTTCCTCATAATCATACATGATATGAAGTGTCACTAACGCCACATCACTTCCCCAAGTTTTATTTTATGCAAACATGCTCACTGATGGTATTTCAAAAGCACTCAATTACAAAGTCTTTCTTAATGTAAATTTCCTCTAAAGAAGTGAAACCTGAAACCTGCATACACGTTTATCAACACAATTTTGCATCTTTATAACTAAGTATAATCCAGTAAAATATTCCCAGCAGTATTAAAAATCTGCTTTATTTTTCTGATGTTAACCTGCAAAAAGTACCATCATAAAAGTTACGGTCTACCAAATACAGCTAGATAGTGAACTTGTCCCATGAAAAGAGTCTGGAATGTCAGGACTTTGTGTTTTGCATATGTCCAGTCCTGTCCAGGTTGTTTCTAGCTGTTTCTAGGTTCTAGCCGTACATTTGGGTGGCTCCATATGGATCAGTAAGAAAGATATCCAAAGCTATATGTGCTCCACCCTGCACATCACTTTTCCCAGATGCCTACCTGCACGCTGGTTTTTCATGGTGCTGGGTGGCTTTCCCCTTCTGTCTCCTAGCAGAACTTTTGCCTACAGCTTTTTTGTTTGTTTGTTTGTTTTCTGGCTGGTCCCTGTGTAGAGAAGTTTTGTAACTACTGCAGCCTTTAGAGGCTCTGTCACATAGCATCCAAAGTTAGCATGAATGTCAAAGGACTGACTAAGGTCTAGAAAACAGGATAATAGTGATAAGCCACAAAAGGTATGCTAAGAACCAAAAGAAATACATAGGAAAAGGTATCACTGAGTAGGTAGAATTCTACTTAACTGAAGAAAATGAGCCTGTATCAACTAACTTTCATTGAAGACCTTGGCACCTGCTATTGAAGACCTTGGCGACCTCCAGCTGTTCACTGTGACTCTGAAATATGGGACTTAAACTAGGCCTCTAACACCTCTGGTCATAGCAGGACAAAGACTCTTCCAAGTGCCTTTTGCTTGAAGAGACACTATCGTCTCCCATTGATTGGTAGCTGAGGACTTTAAACAACCTAAACAAGTTCAAAAGCTTGAAAAAGTTTCAGGTCTTTTTCAGATTAAAATGTCACATCTATTTAGCATTAAAAGAAGAAAATTTTATCTGTTAGTGAGATCAGTCCCCTGACAACAGTTGGAACTCACGAAGCAGAAAAAAAACACCTAGGTAAACAAGTAGAGCTAAACTGTAAATATAAGGTACATTAATTTGAAGAAATAAATGAGGCCAAAATCCATTTATCTCAAGAAAAGACAAATTATTCACCCCGAGGAGCATATTTGACTCATTTCTTTTTGTTATAATTCATTAAAATGTAAAATATTTGTAAAAATGTAAAATACAAATATAAAATGTTATATTTTATAAAAATGTAGCAAAAAGGAGTATATCTAGCTGGGTCAGACTTGACATACAACATAACTCATTAACAGTCTCATAAACATTGCCTATCTTGTTTGAATCTTTGATTATTTAGTTTATTATAATACTATACTAATGATTAATCTTTAGCAACTGTTTAATAAATTCTGAAAAACGAGAGAACAGTGTATTCTGATTAAATTATGTTTTGTTTCCTATAAATTTGATTAAATTCATGAGCAGACATACACAGTATACACATAACAAAGACATTACTTATTTACAGAAAGCCTGAATACATTCATGCTGAAAAACCTTTTTTGGAGGGAATCAGAAGATTATTCTTTTTTTTCTAGCTGCCTGTGGTGGGTTGACCCTGCTTGGATATCAGATGCCCACCAGAGCTGCTCTGTCCCTTCCTCAGCAGGACAAGGGAGAGAAAATATAATGAAAGGCTGGCGGGTTGGAATAAGGTCAGGGAGACACCACTCAGCAATTACAGTCATGGACAAAACAGACTCGACTAGGGGAAATTAGTATAATTTATTACCAATCAAAATCAGAGTAGGATAACGAGAAAATCTAAATCTTAGAAACACCTTTACCCCACCCCTTCCTTCATCCCAGGCTTAAGTTTACTCCCCATTTTCTCTACCTCCTCCCCCAAAGCAGCACAGGGGGATGGGGAAGGGGGATTGCGGTCAGTACATCACACCTTGTCTCTGCTGCTCCTTCCTCCTCAAGGGAAGGATTCCTCACACTCTTCCCCTGCTCCAACATGGGGTTCCTCCCATGGAAGACAGTCCTCCATAAACTTCTCAAACATGAGTTCTTCCCGTGGGCTGCCACCCTTCACAAACTGTTCCAGTGTGGGTCCCTTCCATGGGGTGCAGTCCTTCACGAGCAGACTCTACAGCGGAGGGTCCTCCATGGGCTGCAGGTGGAGATCTGCTCCACTGTGGTTCTCCATGGGCTGCAGGGGGACAGCCTGACTCACCAAGGTCTTCATAACAGGCTGCAGTGGAATCCCTGTTCCAGGACCTGGAGCACCTCCTCCCCCTCCTTCTTCACTGACCTTGATGTCTACAGAGTTGTTTCTCTCAGTATTCTTACTTCTCTCTCTTCTGACTGCTGCTAGTGTTGTGCAGGTTCGGTTTCTTTTCTTTCCCTTTCTGAAATATGTTATCCCAGAGGTGTTACCACCATCATCGATTGACTCAGCCTTGGTCAGCTGCAGGTCCATCTTGGAGCTGGCTGGCATTGACTTTATCAGATGCAGGTGAATCTTCTAGCAGCTTCTCACAGAAGCCAGCCTAGTAGCCCCCCTGCTATTAAAACCTTGACACGCAAACCCAATATGTTGACAGATTAGTATTCCTTTGACTTCATGGAAATGGAGAAATCATGATCTAATTATGTTAACTTTTATATAAATTTCAATTTATGTATCTCAGGAATACATTTCTTGAATTAAAATTAAGATGGCTGCACAGCATCTTTGTCTCTAATTTGGAGAGACATGGATTTGACACATGGACCTCTCAGTGGATAAAGAATTGTCTCAGTGGTTATAAGTAAAGGGTTGCGGTCAACGGCTTGATGTCCAAGTGGAGAACAGTGACAAGTAGCATTCTTCAGGCATCAGTATCTGGACCAGAGCTGTTTAACATCTTTGTCAGCAACATTGACAATGGGATTGAGTGCACCCTCAGCAAATTTATCAATACACCAAGCTGTGTGGTGTGGTTGACACACTGGAGGGAAGGGATGTCTTCCAGAGGGACTTTGACAGGTTTGAGAGATGGGCTTGTACAAACCTCAAGTTCAACAAGGCCAAGTGCAAGGTCCTGCACATGGGTCAGGGCAATCCCAAGCACAAATACAGGCTGGGTGATGAGTGGACTGAGAGCAGCCCTGAAAATAAGGACTTGGGAGAATTGAGGGATGACAAACTCACTATGAGCTAGCAATGTGTGCTCATAGCCAAGAAAGAAAATCACATCCTGGGCTGCATCAGAAGAAGCGTGACCAGCAGGCTGAGGGAGGTGATTTTTCCCCCCCTACTCTGCTCTCATGAGACCCCACCTGGAGTGCTGTGTTCAGCTCTGGGTTCCCCAACATGAGAATGACATAGACCTGCTTGAGCAAGTCCAGAGAAGGCCACAAAGTGATCAGGGGCCTGGAACACCTCCTGTATGAGGACAGGCTGAGAGAGCTGGGGTTGCTCAGCCTGGAGAAGAGAAGGCTCCAGAGAGACCTTATAACATCCTTTCAGTACTTAAAGGGGCTACAGGAAAGGTGGAGAGGGACTCTACAGAGGAATGTAGCGATAGAACAAGGGGTAATGGCTTTAAACTGAAAGAAGGTAGATTTGTATTAGATATAAGGAATAAGTTCTTTACTGTGAGGGTGGTGAGGCACTGGCACAGGTCACCCAGAGACACTGTGGCTGCCCCCTCCCTGGAAATATTCAACATCAGGTTGGACAGGGCTTTAAGCAACCTGATCTAGTGGAAGATGTCCTTTCCTGTGACAGCAGGGTTGGAACTAGGTGATTTAGATGATTCTTCTGTTACAGAGGCTCTCAAATAAACAAACACCAAAAATTAAAAATTTATTGTCAACACAATTAACTAGCACTCCACAAGTTACAAGTTCAGATATCTGTGAGAGGAGAACAGAAAAACTCCCTAGGGTTTAACGACACTCCAAAACACAGAACAAAGCAGCACTCCCTAGGGTTTAACGACAACCCAAAGTGCTCTATCACTCACCTAACAAGTGAGGGCTCTCAACCTCGAGGACCTGCTCAGGGCAGCGTCCCAGACCAAGTCACCTTGAGGAGTTACTTTGGGTGGTGCCTCAACCCAAGGGGAGAGTCCTCAACTGCAGCTGCTGCTCTAGGGGACAAACTCAAAATGGCTCCCTGTTTTGCTAATTATTAGGCCTAGCATAAAGGACACAGCCAGCATAAAGATGAACCAACAACCAAACTGCATTTGATACAAAAGGGTCAGTACATGGGTGAGTGCTGGGGGTACAAACAAGTCAGATTATACGTAATCAACATCAATCCCACTGACCCCAACAACAACACTACATGACCAACAACGGGTGGAATAAATGGTGAAATGCAGTCTCCCATAGAAGGGACAGGAGACAACCGAGTCAACAAACCAAATACATGAGACCAAGGAAGCCACACACTGAATCTCTACACAGCCCGCATTTACAAAGGCCAGACCTGAGTGGAGCCCAGTCCCAGGGAGGCGGGAGGTCCTTCCCCAACAGGGAACTCTGCACAGGGCATCCACCTCACAGACAGACACTGCCCCTCCTGCCAGGGGTCCCAGCTTTATCCCTCAGTGGACACCTGACCTTGGGTGTCAATTTACCCAGTGGCTCTGTCTGCAAGGCTGGCCCCACCCTGGAGGGAAGCCTAAAGGCAAACTCACCCCCCTTTGTGCAGGGCTGTGGGAATCACCCATACGTCAGCCTTAATTTGGGGTTGGGGTTGAAACCCCAGCATTTCACACCCTTAGGAGACTCCATTGCTGCCCAGGCCAAATCTGACTTGTAGCCACAACAGCTCCTATTGGCCAAAGGCCCCAACTACTGTGAAGACCTGAGAGCAAAGACAATCAGGAGCTGCTACACTTCAGTGGCCAAGAAGACCTATTTTCATTGGGGGGGTGCATATGCCACACCTTTCAACCCAAACCATTCTATGATTCCATGATTCTATATACACTATTTTCAAGCTCCAGCACTGTTCAAGCATAGTTGCCAAGACTGTTTTGGTAAGAATGATAACCCAGTCAGAAGTTTGCTTGAGGAAAGAGCAAAAGCCTGTAAAAATTTAGGCTCTTTTTTTGCACACTTTCATTGAGAGAAAAGCAGAAGATGAAACACTAGTGCTCAAACGTTCAGCAATTCAAACTCCCTAGTAGCAAAGATGAGCTAATGAAAGCTTTGTCCTTGACAGGACAAAGAATTTTCATACTTCCCTTAAGGAGGTGAATTTTTCTTTAACATGATGATTCTGGGTCACTAACGAGTTTTTTTTGTGCCAAAACAGCATCTCTGCCTTGCTCAGCAGTGTAGCTCTAGTGGAGGAGTTCCAAAAAGCTTTCAGGAATCAGACATAATAAACTCTACACATTTCAGCCAAGACTATGGCAGTGAGAGTTCCTCAACACTGAGGTGCTTCTCTGCCAAATGCCTGAAACTTGAATCTGGGGAAGAAGGAGAGAAGAGCAACAGTGGCAATTTCTGTATGCCGGTGCTACCAGCAATCTTCAACTTGTTGTGCTGCTTGCAAACAAGGAAGAGCCACTGTGCCCAGTATGAAATTTTTGGAAGCCTGAGTTTGGGATCACAAAGAAGTCTGGAAGGTAGACAGAGGGTTAGTACTGGTTTGGGGCCCCCAGTTCAGGAAGATTTTTAAGAAAATGGAGAGGATCTATTCAGGGATGAAAGGTAGTTAGGACCTTAAGGCACCTGCAAGAGGTTTGTGGAAATAGGCTTGTTATGCCTTGTGAGGAGGAGGGCAAGGGTAGTAGTTGTATTGCCCTCTGAATCCATTTCTGATTCCTGAATAAGATCTCAAAAAGGTTACAAAAGAAAGGAATACCAATAGAACATTAACCAGATATTATCCTGAGCTCACAGCCTAAATCAAATTTTGGTCAAAATTTTGAAATGGATATTTTTAAGAAGTAATATTTAAAGCCATATTTTAAGAAGGAAAATGGTGCCCTTTTGGGTCCCATTTGTTATCATCTTCCTTTGCTGATGGACTGTGAGAAATTCCTGTGCTTCTGAACATCAGGACCATGTGGATTTATGTACTTTGAAAAATATGCTTTACAGCATTTCCAGAAGATACTTGGATTCACTGAAATAGCTGGAAGGGAGTTTCTCCTCACATTAAGTAACTTCTCTAAGCATATATTTGTTTTACCTCCCTTTCCCCTTGCAGAATATCTATTTGCTAGCTACAAACTAAAATAATCATCCTCTTTTCAAATATTCATCCTCCTTTCAAACCCAAAATTCTTTCCTGTTGGAATTTGCAATGAAAGTGAAAAACATAATTTTCCACCCAAAGAAGTGGAAATTTTGCCTACTAAATTTCCAAAGTTCTCTTTTCAATAGAAGCTTGAAATACTGGTTGGCTGCGATTACTCTGCCCAAAGAGCACTACATTTTTTATTAGACTTTGCTCAGCCATTGAAAAAAAAAAAAAAATAAAAAATCCTGCTCCCTGGAACAAAGGAGAGTGAGTTTTAATAAAACATCCATTAAGACCCTTAAAGAGAAGGCAGCCAATGCAAAAAAAGAAGCAGGTGCAATGCTGGTCCTCAGGAGACCGAGAAGATAAACCCACAGAAGTAGCTAATGTGTATTTGGCGAAGATAAGTGTCTGTCTGTGAAAGACGAGTGAGAAAAGCGAAGTGATTTGTAGCAGGGCATAATCGGGAAAATTTGAGCATTATATGTTAAAGGGAGAAGAAACAGTCTTGCTTAGCCTTTTTGTCTTGTTTCTAGCAAGATAAAAATTAGAGCAGTGAACCAACCTTACCAGTCACTAAGAGTAGGAATTACTTTGCCTGAAATTATCTACCTGAAAGTTAAATAAGCAATTTAAACTAGTTATTTATTTCCTTCCCAGGTCAGTAGGGCAGGATAGGCAGTACCAGAGAGTTACTCTTTTGTCTTTGACAAAGTGGTAAGGTAAGATAAATCTCCTTCTGGAGAACGATGTCTTCTCCCTTTAAGTAAATACAGCCCAAAGGAGTAGTTTAGACTACACTCTTCTAGATGGTTCATATTAACTTGAGAATGCAAGAACAAGACCAGCAGGTCAGACAGTGCCCAGTATTTGGTCTTCAAATTGACCAATAATAGATAGAGAGAGAAGCCACAAAACACATATGATAAGACCTACCCAAAATTCTCCTGGCCTCCAGTGATTTGTAGCTCAGGGAATTCGTGAATCAGAGAGTGGTTTTGCATATAATAGCTCACAATATATTTATTTTCCATGAAGCTGGGTATGACAAACACTGTTGTGGGTTCACACAAGGGAAAGCACCACTTCCTCCTAGGTATTACCAGGATACCTAGATATTGGCTTACCTCCTATGTATTACTGGGAAAGATATCCACTAGATTTGTCTTGTTTACTTCTTCCTTCCTGTGATATTAAACACCTCCAACCTTGTGTTTAACCTCACTGCAACCCACTCCTTTTGGGTTGTATGTAATTCAGAATCGCAAAAGTACAGGTGCAAATAATTTATTTTACTTTTTTCCTGATAAGACAGAACCTAATTTAATCTCATTTTCTCACTTAGAATATTCTTTGTCATTCTTCTGGATTGGATGCCTCAGTCATTGAATGGTCATCTAACCTCTGTCATGTTTTCTTTTCTACAGATCACTTGGATATCTATTCATACATTTCACTATCAAAATAATCTTAAATTGAATTTAAGCACCTTAGTTGTGGAGTGCATTTCTGCTCACTTGTAGTCAGAGACAACATGGCTCTAGTGGTACTTACCATCAATATTAGATCATATGTTTCACAAGATATCTGAACTTCAACTCCTTTCCGCAGTTTGAGCTGTAGTGGTGCCTATATTGTAATGCACTACCTGCAGCTGGAAAGCACCTAAACACTACCTAGTCCTGCACAAATTATCCTTAGTACACATACAGAGCACTGAGTTCAACTCAAAATCAGTCAAGCAAAGAAACTTCCATATAATTTTTCAGTGATTAAAGCATTCAACAACACGTGAGAGCTAAAGTCTACTCCTTTCTCGGCCTCTGGGGGCTCTTATCTCCCAAAAGAATAATAATCTCAAACACATGTTGCCCTCTTGCTGAAAATGGGTCCTGGGAAGCAAATGAATGTAAGAAAAAGAAGTAGCCGTGAGGATTGTGATTCTGTAAAGCAGTGGAAAGGGGGTTTAGATGAAACATTTAATGTGGGCAGCTACCGAAGGTAGTCTGAATATGATTTATCAATCCCACTGTGCTATTTAAAGGCAATATACTGTCAGTCAAGGCACAAAGAAACATTCTTTTTCCAGGACACCCTAAATTGTATCCCTTCGCAAGCAAAGATATTTCTTCTCTTCTTTGCTCTCTGATATACTGCACATCAGTGTTCAAGTATGTACATGAGTAGAAAAAGAACACCGCACTAACAATACATTAAGGATACAAAGCCAAGTACCTCAAAAACTTGAAACTATTTCTAAGATTGCTCATGCAACTTAATTCTGGTATTTGTGACTTTGATATTGATTTATCACTGACTCATTTCCAATCTTATTCAGTGTATAGGGTAAATGGTAATCAGAGCAAGAATGGGTGGTGAAAGAAACCATGGGTTGAAGACCAACTTCAGTAGACTTTGTGGACATAGCTTCTTCCAGGGAGGCCCCAATCACCTGATAAAATCCTGACTCGAGTTTATAAAATACTTTGTGTGTTATTAGACATATAAAGTGCCATGCACATTTCATAAATAAGATAACATAAATATCATAAATAAAAATACATTACATTCCATATATCACCTTGTCGGAGGGCAAACCTGAATTTCATGGATGGGTGGCCTAAAGGTCAAACATACAGATTTTCTCCAAGACAGCAGTTTTTCTCATCAAGAATGAAATAATATTGTGTGGAAATAATTTTCAAATGTACTCTGAGTTCTGAATATAGATTCAAGGCTTTAACATAAACAAAATTTCAAGGTGTTCTAATATATAGTACTGTAAATGAGAACCTTATGAACATTACATCTTTCCAAGTAAAACAGTGTGAAAAGGGGAAGTTGAGGAGGTTTAAATATAAAAAGATATAGAGCGAACTACTAGCACCAGCCAACAGGGTCTGACTATATACAGCATCCTGGAGTGCCTATCTATCAAGAGCTTTTTATCTGTCCATTTTCTACAGAGAAGGCTGTCTGTTTATGATGGAAATTCAGCCTATTGACTATAGTAAGTAATTGATGAAACACTTGAAGAGTGATGTCTTATTATCACTCAGAACACATTGTAGGAAACCACTTGTAAAATCTTTCTCTATTATTTATATATTTAGATCAGTAGATTCATTGATTTTAAAACTATTTTAACAAATCCCTCTGCAGTTCATAACATTTTCCTGGTTGCCAAGAAATTCTATGAAGGAAGTTTATAAACTACTGTACATTTACTCTAAGCAAAGCAAAGAAGGGTCATCCACTAGTGACTGGACAACATCAGGACTGGTCTTCTTTCCAGACAGAATTCTGAATTTGCTTCCTTATTCCTTCCTTAATAAATAAATAATTTCTGTGTGTATTTAGTTGATAAATGTCTCTGTATAGAGACAGATATATAGACGGCTAGACATATATGGATCCAGCTATGTAACAGATACTACCAACTAAACGTCCCTCTGGCAGAGAGTAATGTGAGCAAATGTGTCAAAACTGATTTCCCCATCCCTTGGGGTCTTGGTTACGTAGCTGATACACTCTGATCATTTCCTAGTTCATCTCCACAGTTATCTACATCTTGTCCTGAACTCCTGCTCCACCTGTTTGTTGTACCCTCACATTGTCCCTAGATTTGTAGTTAGAGCAATTATTTCAGGAGTAGGATGTTTCACTGTCATGTGTGAGATAGGTGTTTTCTTCTGTTAGAATAGAATAAGGCTGTTAGAAGCTATTGCAATTCAACACAATAAAGTCAGTTGCTCTTCTATTCTTTAGTTTTGCATATAATTTTATGTCACTTTTCTCACTAGAATTCCAAACAATGCAGTAAACAGCATGGCTATGCATATTTTTTTTTCTGTCTTTTTATCTTCTCCCAAAAGAGAAATGTTCAAAATAGTTTGTTTTGGTAAGGTTTTTCTAAAAGTTTTGAAAATACATATGTTGCTTTTCTATTTCTTATAGCAGATACTGATGAGTTTGTGGTCCCTAGTTCATGGGGAAGGGTTTTTGGGCTTTTGTCCATTTATGTCCTTCTTTGCTTATTTCCCTCCCTAGAATTAGAAGGCTGATTTAAACATTATCACAAAGTGATCCATTCTTTTAGAGGATCAGATCTCATATAGAATGGTTCCAATTCACAACTTTGAAGTAGTTCTAAAATATGCATAGAATGAACCAAAGATGAGAACTGGAACCTCCTTTTAACTTGAGCTGAACAGCACATATGTTTGTGAGGAGGGCAGCCAATGTTGATGAGAAGATGGACTGCAGCACTGGTAACTGGCAGTCTCTCAAATGTTGGAGGCTCCCTGTCCAGTTATATCACATTACTACAGTCAAGATGAAAAGTAAACAAAGATGTGAACAGCTCATAAGAGATACCACAAACGAACAGACACTGGAGTTACCTAACAACTGGAGAGAAAGTTTTGATTGTGCTAGGATAGATCTTAGCTAGAGTACTCAGAGACTATGGGGCAAATGGACAAATTGATGAATTGCTGATAAATATCTGCAAACAAAAATCTGAAAAAGGCAAAGGAGCTGTAAACTTTCCTGAAGACTTTATTCTTTCTAATAGCATCACTGCTATTTTACCTCAGCTTTTAATATTTACTTGCTGATGTCTTTTAAGCATGAGACTATTTTGGAGGTAGGAACATTACTACAGTGAAGGACAAGGAGTTGTATCCTTAGCTGCATATCAATACATATCTTTGGACAGTGCATTTAACAGCTACATGCTTATCTAGGGGCTAATGGGGAGAATAGATCATTATAGCACTTCTAGATTAGTCGGATTAGTATCCAGCTTTGGCAAACTGAGGTTATACGCTGGGCCACATGCACACCTGCAGTGCATTGTAAGCTACTGCTTTTGATTTCCTCTTTTCCCCCAGAGGAATAGGCCTGGAAGGGATCTAGATAATTGCATCCTGCCAGTCTTATCTTGTAACCTCATCACATAATCCTGTTATCAAGTTCCCTCTGAAAATGGTTTCTTGCTTCAACTACTTTTATGAGATGGCTGCTCAGGCATCACATTGGTGGTTGGGAATGCTTTAATATCCAACCTAATTTGCTCATGGCAAGTTTATACATTTTTGTTGTTGTGGTAATATCAGTTTATATAGACATTTCACCTCTTAATGTCTACCATAACCCTGTGTTTAACAATCAGTGCCTTTATCTTTGTTTTCAATTTGAACATATGCCTTCTTTCGACAGGCCAACTCTTCACTGCTGTTGCTCAGTCATCACTCAGTCATCTCTCCTTCACAAGTTCTTTGTGTCTGAGCCCCTGGGACTTTTCCTCAGTTCACTGGTGCAACCCTTCTCAATTTTACCAGTGTACCTTTCCCATGCAGTACCTCCATCCTTCAAAAAAGGAGTCACCACCTTCTGTTCATTATCATTGCTCTGCCAGTCTCCTCCAAGTCATGCAATATGATGTAAGTGCCAACATCTGTTAAGATAAACAACTACTTGTAAGTGAGCAGAATTAGGCCCTTATTGGTGGTATTTAGTAGGACTCCACACAAGAGACATAACCATTTTGGCGGTCTAGCACATACAAGAATTCTGTAGGGAGTGAAATTTTGGTGAAATTTTAACCTTCATGCAGTGAATTTAACAGGTTGAGATATATCTATATCTATATATATCTCCAATATCCAGAGCAAACTGTCCCATTTAAGAGTCTCTTAATAAATAGCTCAAGCACCATACACTATACTGAGCTCTGCTGACACTGATGTAAAGCTGCTAATTTCCCTATTTCATTGCTGTTGCTGAAAAATTACCTAACTACAGACAAACAAGGCTTTGATTGTTAGACCAGATTCAGGATTTCTCTGCTATGATCTCTGATTCATGACAAGAAAAGAATAGTAATAATATAATAGATAAGCTTTCCCCTACACTGATGATAAACCCAGAAATAAAATTTGCTGTACCCAAAGACTTCACATTGAGGCACAACAGGTTTAAAATCAGAATAGGGGTCCACTCAATACAATTAATATCTGAGACTCCCGCACTCGCACAAATAGTGCAAGGGGACTTTTTCAATGGATAACTTACAATTATCTAAACTTTGTCATTTTTTACACCAGCAGGTGGCCCTAGCTCCAACCTTTTCTGGTGCAGTAGGAGACTAATACACTGAGTGGAAGAAGTGGGGCAAGCCGCTAATCAGAGCAGCCCCTCAAGGCATCTGCCACCTGCTGCCTCCTCCAAGGAGCTCTTCTGATTAGTTCGCTACTAATGCATTCGCCTCCTGCGTATGCATTATGACTACAGCTAATGGGACTACTTTCCACAGACATGGCAAGCAGAATTTGGTCCAGGACTACCACATTGAGTCCTGTTGTAGGCGTTCTATTAGCACATACTTGTCTATAGTGTCTTAGACACTACCTTGTCTAAGCTGATTACCTAGATTTGGGTTGGTCTGGAGCAAGTTTTTTTTAACCTCACTGACCTAAAACCCACTCATGTCACGGTAATGGGTCTGCTGGGCTTGCTCCTATTGCTGCAGGGCTTGCTGGTAGTTCTTTCCTTGAACACATTGAGGTATACCATAGTAATCAGGTCTGCACTGTGGATATAAAATTACCTATTTGTTATACTTACCTATTTATTAATCAAATTAATCCACCTCAGAACCCTTAGCATGCTAGAAATTTTTAAAAATTATAATAGGAGATGCATGTTGGACAATTATTAGTTAGACTGCATTTTTTAAGCAACATAAAAGTTTTACTCTTTGTATTTTTTTCCAGACTATAATGGTCTATTTATAGGCCAGTGCTGAAAGTAAAGTGTAAATGGGAAGATATGCTGTCAGAATATTTCTCTGTCTAAATAACATTATTGGGAGCCAGAGGAGTAATAACGTATGAAATCAATTGGGAAATTTGGTAAAAAGTGATTCTCATAAAAAATCTTCACAGAATGTATGTGCCTACTGTATTCCTCTCCTTTACAAGCATTCAGCCTGAACAGTTATCACAATATCATCACAATGGGTAATTCACTTCAAGAGAAAACAGTCATTTAAAGAATAAAATAAAAATAAAATAAAATAAAATAAACCTGTACCAACTCATCATGTGTAAAGACAGGGGTAGATCTCACGTCCCCATTGTGCTGGGTACTGGTACCTTATGCCATTAAAGAAGAAATCAAACAGTTAATAGCAAGAAAGAATATACTAAAATGAGGGCTAGTGGAACCAAAGTCAAACCTGATAAAAACAAAACATTATTCTGTTGGATATAGCAGAGCAACATACATAATTACCCAGTCTCACTTTGGACCTCAAATAAGCAAAGGAAAATGCAGGACTATAATTATCATTGTTCAACACTGTAATGAAGACCATTTTATGATACAGGAACAGTTCCTCTCTTTCCTGCATTTTCATCTTCTCATACCCCTTACGACTCTCACAGTTGGCATTAAGTGCAGAAGAGTTTTATTGTCTTCTCTGACTTGTTCACTTTGTTTGGCATGATAACAAATGATAATTAATAAAATCAAGGCTATCCACCATCCAAATGAAAAAAAAAAAAAAAAAAAAGAGCATAGAAAAGATAGCAACAGTAATAATGGTTGCTCAACTGCCAAGTAACATATGCTGACAGGGAAGGAAAAGTGTAAAGGAAGAAAAGAAGAAAACAGATGAACATGAAGATGTAAAGTCAAGTCAGTTCTGGCATTTTTCACTGTCTGACACCCTGCTGAGAGCTGATTCTTAGTAACTTCTTACCTCTTAGATACCTCTACAGCTAATACCAGATTACAGCAGCTTTTCCAGCATCCAGCCTATATTGATTTTGTATTAATGAATTTGGCTCAAGCTAGAATATGTTTTAATATGGCACAATTTGTGTCAGATCTTCGCTTCACATGACAGAAAATGGTTTCTTAGAAAAGTGTCATTTGGAACGGAAACTGGATTTTTGAAGAAACATTGAGGGTTTTTTCATGCAGGTGTCTTCAATATCAAAGACCCAGTTGACAAAAGAGGAAAACAAAACATCGAGTTCTTCTTTTATTTTAAATTAACCCTTCCTTTTGCTCGGGGGGGGGGGGGGGGGGGGGGGAAGTGGGAGGAAGGAAATTTTAAAACTTAATTTTAGTTCATAAATGTAAGAGGAAAAACAGTCCACACAAACATATGGACATGTCCCGCCACACACTACACAAACATGTTAGCAACTCTTCACAATATCTAATAATTTTTTCTTTTTCTTATGAACCTCAGCACTGATATGAGGCAACATGTGAGAATCTCATCTTTCGTTTTCATACATAGTCAAATGTTCCAAGCCTTAATCCTGATATGTAAAGCTAAAAAAATTATGATAAAATTATGATGCAACACACATGTTCTCCATATCCTTTACATTTTATTTTTTAAAAACCTTACAGTTCTTTAAAATTCACCTTATAGCTACAGGGTTTGGACTTCTGGTTTGATGTGTTTTGCTGGTAGACAACCTTGAAATGATGACATTTCAGACAGAAAAACTTCTCAATTACTTTATTTCTACAAGTCATAACATAAGCCATTAGAAGAACCAACAAGCAATAAATATTTTCTCACACAGGGAATTTTCACCAAAGATCATAAGCAAGATAATTTAGGACAGTTAACTTTGGTCACCTTTTTAACATGACCATGAGGAACATAGAAGAACAGGAACAGCAAACACCACATACGGGTCTGAGGACAAAGCTGAATCATTCAGCCACAATGGGGAACATGAAGGAGGAAAAGTTGCCTTTGTACTTTCTTCTTTCTCTTAATCAGCATCCTGACCCACTACTTACATGAGACATGGCTCTCAGGTGGAGCAGCAGCCTCGGGATGATGCAGATGTGTACACCTGGGATGGCTGCTTTGGCTCCTCTCCTTTCTGTTTCATTGCTGTTCTGCAGACACCAGATGTGTTTCTGTTTCCATGGGAGGAGGGTAATCACCAGCAGCTGTTTCAAGCACAAGGAGACGGAGATTTGTTTATTGGTGCTAGTCCATAAGTGTTACAATAACTTGTTGAACGATTTTTTTTTTTTTTCCTGCAGAAACAGAGCAGGCAGAGTGGAGCCAGAGTGAAGAATAAACTTAACATTTCTGTAATGAGCAACAGACTTTCTAAAGCAGAAGCAGAAGCATTGTATCCTGCACACTCAAGGAGCAAATGCTTTCCTTCAGGCTGTGTCAGGAATAACCCATCTCGGCTGATAGGCATGCCCTCCTGATACTCATGCAAAACAAAAGAAATAGACAGCAGCAGAACTCAGCGAGTTCACAGTCTGAAGTTCAAGCAAGAACAAAGGTGTAAGGCTGCAGTCTGACTAAAATGTTTTAACCAGCCTTCCATTCCCTAGTTTAATGTTAGGACATTTCAGAGCCGCTTTCGCTGTGGTTCTCTGACCCATTGTAGGCATGAGTCAAATTTTTAGATCATGGCTTAGCTAAATAGATCTTCTCCAAGGAGAATGTTATTTTCTACTGGAGTTTGTTTCAGAAACTTCTCCAAGATACTGTCTCTCTAACTTTTATTTTCAAGACTCCATCATATTTTTGGTTATTCCTAGTCAAAAGAAACATGAGACAAAGGGTCTTAGGTAGAAATTCAGCTGGCTCAATCAGAACCCTGTGTTCTATAAGAGAACCCGTGAGATTTTTTTCTTCAATCACTTAGACTCTTTTGAAGAACATATTTAAAATCTAAAATCTAAGCTTATTTCCAAGTATCTCATTGATAGGAATGAAGTTTTACAGGGGTAATACTGGAGGTATCTCTTAGAAGTCATCACCATGTCATCATTGAATGAACAGTCCTGAACAGACAGATGGAAGATAAAGTAGAAGAACACATAAAACTTTCAGCATATTTATTATTATTATTATCATCCTCATCCTCCTCGCCATCATTATCATTATTATTTTGATCTGTTGGAGGAAACAACAAAAGAGTAATATAGGAGAAACTTTGAAATAAGGTCCTCTTTTAGGCTTTGGCCAAAAGTAAGTCTTTAAAGTCAGTTCATAATTGCACTGGCAACCAGTAGAGACTCTTGTATATGTCAATACCAATGAGCGATTGTCAATATCTCTGATCAGCAACATTTTGCATCATTTGTAACTTGTATACTGAGTCTAAAGGGAAACTTCTAAGTAAATCATTATAGCACATTGTAAATGCAGGGACCAGTTTCTCTTAAAACGCTTTAGTAACACTTCATTAATTATATTGAACCTGCAGCCCGAAATTCTTCTTGCTTATATTCATCACTTACCACGACCAGTTGTCTATATATTGTCTAAGACACTACTATATCAAGCTGAATAGGCAAATTATACCCCATGGATCTTAGAAGAGGGATAGAGAGCCACAGTTCTCACTGGTGTCAGCAGTTTAGACACAGCTGAATGTGGCATCTGACAGAAAGAGAAACAAAGCAAGACGTGTTAGCAAATACTTTGGTTAATAAAGGTAGCCAGTTTTTCTTTTCAGGCATTTCCCACACGCTAAGTCAAAACCTCCTGTATGCTCTTCACAACTATTCACTAGGCAGTTCTTTGCACCTTAGTTGTCCTTGGTTTTCTCTGTACTTTGTTTTCTTTGACAAGAATTGTTACTGATCTTTGGTTACTCAGGGTTATGGTATCCTGTTTCATTCTACTGAAGATGCTTGGAAAGCACTTAAAAAATACAAACTAGCAGATTGACAGATTTTACTCTGAAGGAAAACAGACCCCAAAAAGTCACAGAAAGCAGCCCTTTGCTTATAGATAATTATTATTACAAACACTCGCATAAGAGTTGGACCTCCTGTATGGATCCTTCATCTACCTCACTCTTTTCTGCAGTTGGTTGAGCAAAGTGGATCTGTTAATGTGAAAAGATTAGGAAAGTAAGACAGCAGACCAGCTTGCAATTTTCTACCAGAACCTACCATGTGTCCCAGCAGCAATTTTGTGGTGGGTGTTAAAGGTAGTTTCTAACTGGATCCAGCCCCTCTCCCCTTCTCTGGGCTTGAGTATCCATCCATGGTAAACCAGTTGGCTCCCTCCTAATCTGAGCCTGAGCAAGAACAGTCCATCCAGCAGCATGTTAGGAACAGGCAGGGGACCTTACCTGGACCCTGTCACTGTATCCCATCACAGCATCAGTGTCTTGTCAAGCCTGAACTCGTTGCAAATCAAACTAGGCATCAGGAAAGAATTCCGGATGGGAACTGTAGGAAATGTAGGACTCTAACGAGATACAGAGCTTCAGCCACAAAAAACGTCTTCCAGGATCACAGAATAATTATCTGAAATAAAACGACAGAACACATTATCATTTTCATTACACAGGCCTCATATATTATTCTTCATACAGTAGTATGAGTAGAGCTTTCAAACCACTCTTCTTTTAATCTCCATTCTTCCTTCTTCATCATCACATTTGCTTATGTTTTCCTAATACCTGCACCAACATTAGTCACAACTGGCAGGAGCCCATAGAGAGCTTTAGAGAACATTATTTTTTGCCCTCTGTGCATACATTAGTTTTGCCCTTTAAAGACACAGCCCTTTGTCCTTTTAATGAAGAATAAAACTCATTTCCAAGCATTCCAATAAGATTATCTCAAATAATAGCAATCCAATTAGCTCAGGCAGTTTGAAGTCTCACTTAGACTCCCAGGTGGTATCCCCCATCATTAAATATACTGCTTTAAAATACTTCTAAATACCTGCCTAGTATCTAGCGCGAAAGATGCTTCTAAGAATGCAAGTCATATCCAGCCCCTAATATCAACCACATTTAAAGGAGGAAAGGGGATGAGGAATATCCGCACTTGGTACACTTTGCCTCACAGCTTGTGAGCACCTCAGCCTGGCCAGTTCAACTCAGGTCCCCTCTGTCCCTTTAACAAAAGGTTTGAGCCTGCCTGCAGTGTTAGGGATATTAAAGGAAAGCATAGTCAGTTTGTCAGTAAATTACAGAACCCCTCATCCTTCAGGTCTCGCTGTCTCTTTGCCACTGTCAGTACCTTTTCTTCCTTTACTTTTTAATGCAAGGCTTCTATTGAGATGAGCTATAATTACTTACACACTTGTCCTATCCTGCTATGCATTCAGGCATCTTTCCTGGTTACCACAGATATCTCCTTTAGTTCCAACTGCTAACTTCCCTTTAGAAACTGTTTTCTCTAGCTGACTTTAAATATAACTAGCTTCTCTCATGCTCCAAATACTCAAAAACTGCTGTTCTTGCCTCCAGCTTCCAACTTTATTTTTTTTTACACTTCTGTATCCTCTTGGGGAATTTCACTGGTTCCAAAATCATGAATTTCAATTTACCATATTTTTAAGCTTTCTTTTAAACCCACTCACTTAGTGAAAAAAGTTTAAGCATTAGACCATGTTATCACCCACATGTGAGAGAGGATTGAGGGAGAATTAGTTGAACTGGAAGTCAGGCTCTTAATACATGTCAAAAAAGCTCACACTCTTCCTGTCTCACAGCCTTAGGCAAAAGGAGATTTAAAGACCACACAGAAAGCACCAACCTGTTTTGTCTTGCATGTCTCTTGTTGAGGTCAGCTGTGTAGTCTGAAAGCATGTTCGGTGCCAAGAGAACAGTCAAAATATAAAGAAGCCTTTATAAGGATATTATTTTCCAGTGTCGGTATTCCCATCACTTGTAAGGCAGTCAAATCTAATGATATATGGAAAAATCCTAACAGATCTCTAATTTGCCCCGATTAGCCCTTGATTAATTGGAAATATCTTCTGTAACCCAGAAAGGACAAATTAAAAAAGTCTTAATAAGGTATATATGAAAGAATTTCTCAAAATTGACTGCTCCATTGTCATTCTAAATCGAATTAAAAATATGATATAGAGATGAAACATGGACTATTTCAGAGAAAATCATTAAAGAATGATTAAAAGTTACCAGAAAATAAAAAAAAAATAAATAAAAAAAAAAAAAGAGAGAGAGAGATATGATGTTAGGAACCTCTGAAAAACCCCAGTATTGAGTGTGATACAGTAAAAAGTGCATAAAAATACCAGGGCCTAGAGCCACACTTACTCCCTTGGAGGTAGAAAAATATAATGAAGAAAAAGAGTTCAGATTCAGCAAGATTCAGATGGTTTGGATGATTGGACCTGTGGGGGATGAAAGTACTTCACTGTGAAATAATTATTCTTGAGCCAAGGGAAATGTCTGTAGGATATTGGGAGAAATGGCTCAATTGTTCAGTTCAGTGACAAAAATGGTATTTGGGGATAATGGAGAAAAGGAAGCTTCCAACATCACAGCCATTTAAAAGGTTAAATGCTATACATGGTTTTATTGCCAAAGAAGGATACAAACTAACACTGCTTATAAAGTCAGTGCTGGTCAGCCCCAACCTGAAGTATTGTATTCAGTTCCCACTGAAGTTGGAAATAATATTACCATAGAAAGAGCGCAAGAAAAGTTAGTCTCTCATCTAAAAAAATCTGAGTTATCTGAATGGTTGGGAGGCAGCAGTAGGGGAAAGGAAAGTTTGAGGTAGTATGGCATATCACAAAATTTGAGAGTGACATCTTCTAGAAAGTCACATCATGCACGGTCATATTATGTAAGAAGGAGAGAATGTTGTGCTAAAATGCCAGTGAAAGCTGTACATTTATATCAGGAAGAATATAGCCCTTTTCTACTTTGCTGTCCGCATGTTTTTATTCTCAGCCAACTCCAAAAATATGAATTAACTTCTAGGGCTTAAATATATGACTTCCAATCAGTTATAGTTAAAAATCAAACAAACACAAAACCCTCATAACTTAATATCTTCCTGAATCTGTGTAATTGGCTATAAATTGGCAATGAACTAGAGCTTCACTATAGCTGTATTGTTGAAAATATTACATCTCTGCTGAAGTCAATGGGATTATGCCCTTTACCATTTCCACCGTAGAGAGGTCTCCCTTCCTCTCTGTACTATGGCTGCTTACAATGCCAGCATGCCAAAGTATATGTGGCATAATCTTCTGAGATGTGGCCAAGGGGGATTGTTTTCTGCTCACAGTATGTATGACGTAGTGGTGCCTGCTGCCTTGCTCCTGCTGTTTATGCTTGCTGTGATCCCACTGCATACATGCCTTGCACCTGATGAAATTCACTTTGATTCAGTTATTTGTCTTCGGTCTCACAAACCAATCCATTGTGGAATGTTACTTTCTAAATTGATGAGGAGCTCTCAAAGAACTACACCTCTTCATCATCTTCATAATCAGACCTTTAGGTCTGCAGCTATACATTCAGAAACAGACTTGCTATTGCTTTGTCATTTATACTGAAAGCGACACAGGCTTACAGAGGATGGTTTTTATTTATGAATCCTAATTCTTTGTGCTGGACACCTCAACATCATGCTGTGATTGCTTTCATGTTTATGGCAAATAAATCTAGACTCTGCCACTTGTTTACCCTTGTACTCCCTTTTATAACTCACTATAGAGTTTTAATTAGATCAACCCGTTATTTCATTGTTTGCTAATACTAGAATTTGTACAACACAGCTTTGCTGGATCTTGAGATAACCAGTGCCAATTTATTGTAACCTCCTTGGTTTGGCCTATTCATCCACAAATTAACAAATCATTCACTCAGTCTCCAATTAATTCATATATATTCATTCAAATGCATTCAAGTTAGCTACATTTTACAGGTAGGTGAGGGAATGATCTAGTTTCACCAGCCAACGTTTTTCTCATTACAACAGGCTCAATAAAAGACAGTCTATATACAGGTATATATGAGATCAAATTATGTCAGTAACTAACACTCAGAAATACATAGGGTTTTATACAACCAGCTAATCTTCATCACATGCCAAATAGTATTTCTGGTTTTAGTTAGAGAAATTGTACTGTGTGAGCAAGTGGCTGTATGAGAGGGATGCATGTCAAGGCATACAATAGCTTCATTCATAAGAGGCAGGTTTTCAGGCACAGAACATAGAACATGGGGTCAGTTGACATGGGAGTTTCTATATCATGGTGCTGCTGGTGGGAAACATGCTTTCTAATGCACACCCTGGTTTCAACATCACACTGCTATCTCCCCCTCAGTCCCCAGCCCTGCACACCCCATGCACTTCACCAGCAGAATCCCAGTGCAGAAGAAAGGCAGTGATGTTAATACATGAGGATGTCTGGGAAGCCTGAGCTTTCTCTCCAACTTCCATGATTTCAAAAGTGGAAGTTCAAGTGATCTTATTTCCACAGTTATTTCATTTACCTCTAATTCAATATGATATTGCATGTATGAGAAATATGTAACTAATTATAATTCTTGGGTATGTGATTGGCTTAATTTAGTTCCCCTGTCATGACAGAACTCTTCACTAGAAATGCTGTACAACTAGAGCTGTGATTACAGTTAATTTTTCATCTTGATGTCCAAGGAAAAGCTTCAAAACTTATGTTCTACCAAAATTAACATTCTCTGTTTTCTTGTCAAATCAACACACTTTAAAGAAATTTTTGAGGGGGACTTCCTGTTTACATCAGCAGCTATTAGAGAGTCACCTTTTTTTTTTTTTTTTTCCAATTTCAGTGTAACTTTGTGGCTCCTTCCCCACTCATGTGATAAAGATACTAGTTTTCTATTACATTTTAATTCTACTGGCATCAACTCAAATGTTATGCTACATCTATACTAGTAAAAAGAGCTTGTGTCCATTTCTGACCCTCCTCAAAAGGTGCAAAACGCTCCCATCACACAGATGAACTTTCTTACCTGCCAAAATAGGGGTCCTCCAAGTTCGTACTGAAGATGGTCCCTCGGATAACTCCTGAAGCATGTTTAGACAGTGCCAGGGAGAGTATGGATTGTTGGCAAAAAAAAATTCTAGATACCATGATAAAAATTCTGTTCTGTTGGTGATCATGGGACACTATTTTATGCTGGCCTTGTTTAATTTGCTCATATAGGGAGACACTCTGTAAATAAAACTTCTGAAGGTTACATGATATTCAGCTGTAAATAGACAAGCTGAAAAGAAAATGTTTTCATGTTTAGTAAATATAAAGTACTCAGATTTATTCAGAAGTAAGTCTGAGTGTTTGGTTTGTATATAACCTTCTCAAGAATTTTAAAAAGCTCTTCCTAGGTAGTTTTGTCTGCCAGTAATATTTTCTGCTGCTGCTGAGAAGCGGATCCGTTCTAAAAAGCAACTCCAGATGCTTACTACGTAGGTGGGGAAGGATCTTCAATCTTGTTCTTAATTACTGTGGCTCAAATTGATTTGACCTGAACTCTCTCTGCCTTTCAAGTAAAGCAGGATCCACAGGCAAGCTCCCTAGCTTTTTGAACTAACATGCTGGCTGACAAATAAGTAATTGTAAGGAGCTGATTTATTGCCCAGCCAGACTCAGCTGGATGTAAAATATTAATTTTTAATGTAAGAAACAATTTCCATTTCTTTTACCCATAAAATCCAATAAATTAATCCAAGCACTTACAAATAATTGATATTTCACAATGGAGAGAATTTTTTTTTTTATCACTTACAAATGTTCTCCTTTTAAAACCAAATGCTTTAAAGAGAAGATGTTTGTGAATTTCAAGGCTACAAATATACCTCAGGGCTCTGCTGACATCAAAATAAGCCATAAAAGCATAAAGCAAGAGTATTTTATGATGCCACTAGGACCCCAAAATATAGCCTTGTCCAAGTTTTATTTTTATCTTATATAATACATGGATCCTACTACAAATTACAAGCTGCCAGCCTTCCAATTCCTTCTTGTAACTCTTTTTCACTTTCCAGTTCCCTTATTCTTATGAAATTATACCAGGGTAAGAAATAATAATAATGAAGGGATCCTGGATGAACACATGACTGGCAGCAGACTGCTAAACTTTTTACCTCCAAGAACTTTCTTCTTCACGTGAAGAACAAATATTATTATCAACTGCTAATTACAGGAAAGAATGCCCATCTCAAAGGCTAATTCAGCTCTAGAATAGGTTATTCAGGGAGTCTGTGCATTCTTCATCATTGAAGATGTTTAGAAACATCTGGAAGCACCTAAGGAAACATCTGTCTAGAGTAGTTTAACTCTACTTGATTTTTATTAAGAATTGGACCTATGTCCCTCCCACACTTATATTTTACAGTTCTATTACACAAATAGTTATCCTGACTTCATCATCAGTTGACAGATGCTCAAATGACAAATCCTCTAGTCAAGTCTCTTCTCCCAGACAGTAAAGAACAACTTACTGTTTCTGTACCAGTAAAAGAAGCAGACTAGGGACTGTTCTCTAACACTGAGGTATGGTGTGGCACAGCCCACCTTCACACAGCAAAACTTTCCAATCCTGACCAAAAAGGAAGAGACTACACCCGAAGTAGGTATTGGGAATGATTCTTGGCTTGTGCTAACCCTTTACTCTGCTTAAGCAATGTTTGCTGCAGTGTTGCTGGGCATCGGTTTAATCCTTGTCGTAGAGTTTGCTAGCAGTCTAGTAGGGTGGGTGATCATATACAAGCTCTCAGGTTTGTGCTTGGTTCTGTTTAACTTGCCAGTAAAGATATAGCCCTTGATTTGCTTTCCTACCTAGAAATGGAGGCAGAGATCTAGCAGATAAGGGTAGGAAAACTTGCAACTTTACTCCATAGTAAAAAGAAATGCAAGTCTCAAGCACAAGTGAGGCAGGGAAAATTTTATGTCAAGGCTGTGGATCATACCTATATGTCTACATACTACACCAGTGGCAATATGAAACAAAAAAATCTGATTTTATGTTAAAAACTTGTAAGGCTCTAACACAAGCCTTCAAAGCTGCACATTAGTTCCCCTCTAATCACTGGTGCTTAACAAAACCAGAAAGCAAGCGATTTCTTAGAAGCCTGGAAACATCAGCTCGCCTCATATTGTAAACCCCTTTCACCTTTGGACAGGATTTCACTTCTACTTTTACAAAAGTCCAGACACAGGACCAAAACTGTCTGCCTTTTTTAGACCGAGTGAATATGGCATAAGTGGTAGAAAAAAACTCCTTTAATGGTATTCCATTATTCTGTGATTTTAATTTCCTGATGATGGTTTGTGTTACAGCAGTCAATGAAGACTGTAGTTAAATGCATATCCCTTTCTGTTTGTACACAGATGTAGGGATGCCATGGCCCAAAGAGTTCATATTACCTAAACCTACAGGGCAGGCAAAAGCTTCTTGTTACCTTTCCTATTTTCACATGAGGAAAACATGCTATTCCTTAACATCAAAGAGGAATTCCATGATGAACTAGGAATGAAGTGCAAATCTTTTGAGCCTCAGCTCACTGCCTTCACAAAAGACCTTTTCCCCGTAGAGAAAAAACTGACAAAACCTGTAACAATATTACCAGCATATTTGAAATCTCTTTAGTCCTGACTTAGAATCATAGAACCATAGCATGATTTAAGTTGGAAAGACCTTTAAGATCATCAAGTCCAACCATAAACTTAACACCGCCAAGTCCACCACTAAACCACGTCCCTAAGTGCCACATCTACACAGCTTTCAAATACCTCCAGGGATGGTGACTCAACCACTTCTCCAGGTAGCCTGTTCCAATTCTTGACAACCCCTTTAATGAGGAAATTTTTCCTAATATCCAATCTAAGCATGCCCTGGTGCAACTTTAGGCCATTTCCCCTCATCCTATCACTTGTTACTTGGGAGAAGAGACCTACACCCATCAAACTACATCCTCCTTTCAGGTAGTTGTAGAGAGCAGTAAAATCTCCCCAGAGCCTCTTTTTCTCCAGGCTAAACAACCCCAGTTCCCTCAGCCACTCCTCATAAGACTTGTGCTCTAGACCTTTCACCAGTTTCATTGTCCTTCTTTGGACACGCTCCAGCACCTCAATATCATTCTTGTAGTGAGGGGCCCAAAACTGAACACAGTATTTGAGGTGCAGCCTCACCACTGCCGAGTACAGGAGGACAATCACTTCCCTAGTCCTGCTGGCCACACTATTTCTGATACAAGCCAGGATGCCATTGGCCTTCTTGGCCACTTGGGCACACTCCTGGCTCATATTCAGCCAGCTGTTGACCAGCACTCCCAGGTCCTCTTCCACCAGGCAGCTTTCCAGCCACTCTTCCCCAAGCCTGTGGCATTGCGTGTCGTTGTTATGACACAAGTGCAGGACTCTGCACTGAACCTTGTTGAATCTCATACAATTGGCCTTGGTACATCAATACAGCCTGTCCAAATCTCTTTATAGAGCCTTCCTACCCTCAAGCAGA
This sequence comes from Athene noctua, assembly GCF_965140245.1. NCBI lineage: Eukaryota > Metazoa > Chordata > Aves > Strigiformes > Strigidae > Athene > Athene noctua. The sequence goes on along the minus strand of NC_134037.1, from coordinate 10,455,763 downwards.
TCAACACTCCCACCCAGCTGTATTCCATCTGCAGACTTATGGAGGGTGCACTCCATCCCCTCGTCCAGATCATTGATAAAGTTATTAAACAGAACTGGCCCCAATAGTGAGTCCTGGGGAACACCACTTGTGACCAGCCACCAGCTGGGTTTAACTCCATTCACCACCACTCTGGGCTCAGTCATCCAGCCAGTTTTTATCCAGTGAAAAGTGCATCTGTCCAAGCCATGAGCAGCCAGTTTCTCCAGGAGAATGCTATGGAAAACAGTGTCAAAAACTTTACTAAAGTCTAGGTAAACAAGATCCACAGCCTTTCCCTTATCCACTAAATGGGTTACCTTGTCGTAGAAGGAGAGAGGGTTAGTCATGCCTCTCAAACATATGTTGTCTGGGCCTGATCACCTGGTTGTCCTGTACATGCCATGTAATGGCACTCAAGATGATCTGCTACACAACCTTTCCCAGCACTGAGATAAGACTGACAGGCCTGTAGTTCCCCAGATCCTTCTTCCAGCCCTTCTTGTAGATTAGCATCACATACTTCATGACTTCTCTGTAAGCCCGTTCAATGTATTGGACTGATGGTGGCCAGGGAGCCTGTGGAACAAAGACCATCTTAGTAGCTATGGATACATGCTCAATTTTCCATTTACTTGTCTGCACCTTATCCCACTGTTTGGGGTTTGTCATAAGTTTAGAGACTTAACTGGTTTAAACAATCCCAGTTCCATTAATTTACATGGTAATATATCCCACTGCGGATCTATCTGCCACGTCTTTGGTCAGAAAACTGATCCTTGATTGGTTTCTCTTGGCACCACTGATGAATAAATAAGTAATAATAATAATGCACCCAAATTATCTGCTGATTCCATAGGGAATTCCTCATTTCCTTTATCAAATCTTTGATGCTGAGCAGTGCCACATGAATATCAACTAGGTAAGCAAGGAATCACGTCTGGAGGGATTCAAGAGTAGAACAGCGGTGCTCTTGCTGTTATTAGCAAAGTGATCTGGATTCAGAAGTGTTGTGAAAATTCTTTTGCCATGTCAACCATCAAAGAGAGACACCAAAGAGATAAAAGTTACAGAGTGTTAAACCCTGCCTGTTGCCTTCAGCATGTTTTTGTTTAGTTCTACTCATCTCAACATTTATTTTTTAATAGTTCACTTCTGTTGTTATGAATGAAAATAAAAAGGACTATTAAAGAACAAATTGTGTGCAGGCAAAACACAGTTGCTGGCACTTTGCACCATCCAGAACACAATGTTATCTACCAGTTTGACTTGCTTTTATTTCATGTTCGATTACAAAAAGGGTACAGGAGAGAGAGAAGCCCAACTTTTCCTTTTTGAATTATTTTCTTCCTTACTGTGTTTAAAAAATACAAGTCAAGATAACAGCATAGGCAAAAGCATCCCCTTAAACCCTAAGGAGCAGAAACCTATTTTTAACTTCCTCCAGGAAAATTTAATAAACCCCAATATCATAATTGGAAACAAAGCTATTTAATTTAAAGTCTAAGCTATGCCCTTGAATTTAACAAAGAGAGATGATCTGAAGAAACAAATAGGAAAGGTAAATAATTGTAGAAACCATGAGCCAAAACCTCAGTTAGAGTAATTCAAAATTCAACGGCTCAGCTTTAAATTGCTAGCAACCAAGGCCAAACTTTGGACATATGGAAGATTTTCTACTCAGCATATAAAGCAATAGCTAACAATAGTTTGATTAAAAAAAATGACAAGGATATTAAAACCAATAAGCATGGGCAAGTAGAAGTATCTACTGACCCATGAAACCTAACTCTGGAAGGAAAAGTCACTAAAACTTGTGCTCTTGTAATTTTTGAACAATATCTCAAACATAAACAGGGTACAATTTCTGTTCCTTTCACAGGTACAATCTCTATGAAAAAAAACCACATCTAAAAGATACTAAACCCTAACCATGGTTAATCCAAGGCAGTCCCCATTGCTCCCAGTCCAGTTGTTGAGAGGATTTGGGAAGTGAATTTTCTTCTACCATTTCCTTTCTAATGTGTTTCTGAGGAGGATGATGAAAGATCTCATCAAGAAATATTGCTTTAGTGGCTTGGTTCTCAGAGGTTGTTGAAATCTCAAATCTTTTTCTTATCATAAATAACTTTAAAAGATTTACCAAAGAATAAGACAGGAGTGCAGTAAATAGGAATATATATGTTACATTTTATGCAGCATACAGATAACATGCATACACATAGCCTACAGGGCAAATGATTAGATTAAGAAGATGAAAGTGGAGCCTGAATTAGATATTTTAGCACCTAAATCTCCACCACCACTGCATCATCTGGTCTCTCCACCTTCCCTGAGCTGTTACCCAGCCAACAGATTTTTCCCTCCCCCATCAGCCTGGGCAGCAGCCGCAGGAGGAAATGAAGATTAGGCTTTTGTATTCATACAAGACCTTTCTCAAAGTCTGTTTCTTACCCCACTCCTCTTATAACTCTGAATGTACAGTTCTGTAACATTTTACAACATCTACTATTCTCTACATCTCCTATGTTTGCAGGGCAGAGGGTACTTCCTGCATCTTTCACTTAATTTTCCTTGTGTGCTTTTTTCCTATAAAATCATTTCTTCAGCTCTTGCCTGAAAGTTAGTTGCTTTATCCCACTATTCTATTCTTCATACTTCCCAGACTCTTTACTCTAATTTCTTTGTTTTCTGGATAAACAACAGCTAAACAATCATTTGGACATTCTGAACCAACAACATCACAAACCATGGATGACTTTTTCTGTTTATTGATACTACAGTTAATTAACTATTCTTAGGCTAATCCACCTCAGTTAAGTCTTCTACTGTGTCCTTTCTACTTTATCTGTGTAGGGACCCTGTCTTGTACTACATCCTTGTGACAATAAGTACTTGCTCCATTCAGAGACATGCACAAATTTTTCACTTTGAAGACTCCTGCAAAACAATCAATTGGTTTGCTAACACTCACAGCATCTTTGTTCCCTTGAGAGCTCCACAGTTTATTTTCTGTTCCAATAGCTTCCACTCTTCCAGTTCGTGCTAATTTGTTTCATCTGAAAGCTCACCATTTTGGTTCTTCTTCTGTATGATTTCTCAAGGTAACAGGAGCAGACACTCTTACGGCAGACTGCTGTGTCAAGTGTTGGGCTTGATGACCCAGGTAATGTAATACTTGCCCACATTCCTGCTGTCATTCTTTCTCTAGGACCACAAGGAACTATCAAATAACTTTGTCACATTGTTATAATCTCACCAAAGCTTTCAGACATCTCAAAGTCAGTTTTCTAGTCTAAGCTTCTCATGAGGTCTCTGCATATATTCAACACCTTTTGATATTTATTTATATTCTGTATCTTACACATTTAGGATCATAGAATCATAGAGTGGTTTGAGTTGGAATGGACTTTTAAAGATCATCTAATCCAATCTCCCCTGCAACGAGCAGGGACATCTTCAGCTAGACAGGTTGCTCAGAGCCCCATCCAGCCTGACCTTGAATGTTTCCAGGGATGGGGCATCTACAAACTCTCCGGGCAACCTGTTCCAGTGTTTCACCATCGATGGGGCATCTACAAACTCTCCGGGCAACCTGTTCCAGTGTTTCACCATCCTCATTGTAAAATATTTCTTTCTTATATCTAGTCTTCATCTGCCTTCTTTTACTGTAAAACCATTACCCCTATTTTATATATATATATATATATATATATATATATACTAAAAAGTCTGTCCCTGTCTTTCTTATAAATCCACTTTATTGAAAGGCTGCAGTAAGGTCTCACTTGTCTAATGTAAATTAGACATGTTAAATGACCTGCAGTCTATTTTTCAATGCTGATTTTAGAGGACACCTAGGACTGTCTTCACCCATTCTCAACTTTTGAACAACTAAGTTTAGGTGAGATTAATATAATCTCTGATACTGTATCCCGGCTTGTATCAGCAGTAGTGTGGCCAGCAGCGACAGGGAAGGGATCTTACCCCAGTACTCAGCACTGGTGAGGCTGAACCTTGATTCCTGTGTTCAGTTTTGGGCCCCTCACTACAAAAAGGCCATTGAATGACTCGAGCGTGTCCAGAGAAGGGCAACGGAGCTGGGGCAGGGTCTGGAGCACAGGTAGTACGGGGAGCGGCTGAGGGAACTGGGGGGTTTGGTCTGGAGAAGAGGAGGCTGAGGGGAGACCTCCTGGCCCTCTGCAACTCCCTGACAGGAGGGTGCAGAGAGCTGGGGATGAGTCTCTTTAACCAAGTAACAAGTGATAGGACAAGAGGGAATGGCCTCAAGTTGCGCCGGGGAAGGTTTAGACTGGATATTAGGAAGCATTTCTTTACAGAACGTGTTTTTAGGTGTTGGAATGGGCTGCCCAGGGAGGTGGTGGAGTCCCCATCCCTGGAGGTGTTTAAGAGTCGGGTTGACACAGCGCTTAGGGATATGGTGTAGTTGAGAATGGTCAGTGTTAGGTTAATGGTTGGACTGGATGATCTTCAAGGTCTTTTCCAACCTAGATTATTCTGTGATTCTGTGATTCTATGGATTCATCCTTGGACAGAATGAAGGATGCACTTTGTGTACCTCTTCTGATCATACAGAGAGCTGGGATGGCCACACTTGGTAGCCAAGTGCCTATAACTGGGACAGATAAAGGGCAAAGATTTTTGCTGGCCTCAGAAAAGCAGCATAACTAAAGAGTTTCTGAATTTTTTTTTTTTTTTTCTGGGGCTTTTGTTGCTACTGCAGTTATCTTGAAGACATGGCTTGTTATTTCTTGTCATCAATCTGCTCTTTACTACATCTCTCAGCCTTCTGAGGATAGACCTACAAAGCTCAATGTAGAGTCTAGTGCCTGTATAGGAAGTAGTGCTGGGTCATCCCAGGCCTTTATAGTCTGTGTCTCAGCAGATCTAATTAGTCCTTCTCTGACTGAAGCACCATGTCATAGCAGCTTTAGTGCTGGTATCTTTACTAGTTACCATAGCTTTAGTGTTCCTGCATGGAAATACATTGTGCCATATAGACCTTTTGCCAGTGCCAGTACCTAATAGGATTCAGGTAGTCCAGCAGGTCAACAGAAAGATTTGCAGATGGTTCTAAAATATCAAAAATGTAATTGTCCAGCCGCAAAGTCGGCATTTCAGATATTTGAGCTAACTTCATCTCCATCCAGGGCCTCCCACATATAACAGCAGGATAAATCAGCAGAACAGAATTGCATTTTCATCTTATGCTAGCAAACCACTGTACTGCCTGCACAACATAATGTAGTTTCATGCAAAATACTTAAATCATGAAAATTCTCGCTGAGGACACACAAGGGGTCAATAGTTTCAGAAAAAAAAAAAAAAAAAAAAAAGTACTGTACCACACTCTGAAGCAGCGATACAGGTTTCAGAGTAATATCATCTGGTATGTCTTTTTGTAAAACATTATTTCTTTTGAAATTCCCTGAAGTGGTTTAATACATTTTGATACATGTTCTCTTTGCATAGTCTGGTGCCTTTGCTGCTGCTGCAATAGATTATTTTTATCATCATCATCAACCACAAGAATTACAACAAAGGCAAAAGAAAAGGTATTTGTCTGGATTACCTTTCAAATTTATGAACAAACAATTTCTCAGTGAACCATTTCAGATATCCTCCAAACACTACAACCTTTTACAAGTTCAGACTTCCAATTAAGATCATGCTAGGAATGCAATCAAGGATCTCAGCACTCAGAAGTTAATTATCTCCTCAGGCTAAGTCATAAACATACTTGTTTTGTTTTTGTCCACTTCATCTAATGATATAATGTATTTGGAAGATACAGATTTGTTAGTTGTTATCAAGAGGGCCTATGGTGAGGCTGTGGGAGCTTTTGTCACTGCTGAAATACAGCAAAAGCTAAACTATTTCTGTGAATTAACAACACTGGGTACTCTCCATCCAAAATTACCCACAGTCTGCCACACGACATAAAGCTCCAAGATTGTTACAGATCTTCTCTGCATGCTCAACCAACTTTTTCATCCCCCAAATTGGCTGGATTTGAGCCATGAATATACACTTGCTCAATATATGTGCTCTAAGAGAGATGATGTAGACTTACCTCATGTAAAGCTGAACAAAGCTGATGGTAAATAACTGAATAATTCTTTCTATCCCCGATCAAATGTCTGTCTGATTCACAAAGGCCAAAAACCTCCCTGACTATCAAAAAGCAATGGCAGCATTTGAAACTTCCAAGTTAATCCAGCTCAAAGTTGGATTGACTGCCCTGGAGACTTCTAATTGGCAGATGGTTCTGCTAATGCCCACCTGGGAAAGTGTGTGATTTGGGTGGCTCACATATGTAGTCTGATCTGATGCCAAAAGGCAGTGGTTGAAAGCATTGCATCTACTGTCAACATTTCTAGGTTTTAGATGTGTTTGTGGACTGATAACAGCCATCACTTTCCAAGCCCACTGTAATTCTTTAAAATTCATCACAGATACACTATTACAAATGAAGTACATGTTCAGGAAGGATGTTTAGCCTGTTCCACTTTCTAAAAGTACACATAAGCTTTAGTTGGTATATCTACGTTTTCAGCTCAGTGCTCTTCAGAACCTGGTAACAAGATCAGCATGAATTATTTGAAATATAGCTACAGCCAGTTTTTCAGACACACTATAAGCATTAATATGGACCATTCCTAGGAGACAGTACACTCATGAGTCCTCTCTTAACTTTTTCTTGCAGACATATCAAAGAATCATAGAATCACGGAATGGTTTATGTTGGAAGGAATCTTTTAAATATCATCTAGTCCACTCCCCCTTCTACTGGCGACGACATCTTTCACTAGATCAGGTCACTCTAAGCCCCATCCAGCCTGACCTTGAACACTTCCAGTGATGAGGAATCTGTAGCCAATATCCTTTTGGTCTTGACTGGTAATGATATCAGGTAACTCATTTCAACAGTGGGACAAATAATATTATAGAAACTCTGCTCAGGAGGAATATTAGCAGCCAACACCACACAAATTGTAATGGTATCTGAAAAATCTTCAGGTGAAACATAGCGGGCTCACAGCAGCCAGCTAGTGGATATTCTCCCAGTGACCATCATCCATAAAGGAGAGGACCGGTGACAAAAAAATAATCATTATTTCTTGTTTTCTGCTAACAAGTCTGAAAACATTGCCCTGCCACACTGCTTGCTCACCATTGCAGCCTGACAGTGCTGCAGGTGATCAGTGCTTTATTATGCACACTGTAATGTGGATCTCACTTGCTATTCACTCTTTTGCATGGCAAGGTTTCTATGGGGAGAAAGTCATTCCTTATAAAGAAATAGTGAGAATTTACATTTCACATTCACCATTTCATATGCTCTTTGTGGTTTAACATTTTACACCCTTCAGAGACTGTATTCTGAAAATCTGCCAGAAAAAAATCCCACTTGTTTTTGTAACTTGAGCTGACATAGACAACCATTCACTACCAGTAAATAAAATACAATATCTGGGAACATGACATAGCAATAGACTTTAGAGCAGCTTCAGAATCAAGCAAGTCATCAGAGGATAGCTGAAAAGGTCTTCACTCTATTCTAAATGCTAATCCATGTGGTCCCATTCAATGGGCAGAGCAGGATGAATACACTGCTGGGATAAACAGGCATGGCCATACAGGGAAGCTGCACTCACAGATCCAGCAGTGAGTTTGGGCCAACTTGTCTATATGCCTTGTGTTCCTGCTTTCAGACTTACTTTTTTGCAACAGTCAGTGATGTCCGGAAATTCATCTTATTTCACCACTGCTTGTTTTCTAGACATTTAAGAGGCGTGGTCCAGATCCAGCAAACGGACATATTTGCTGTCCTAGGCCTAAAAGTTAAACTTTTGTGTCTTGCGGTGGAGCTGGCTGTGCTGAGGCAACTCTGTGTTCTATGTATGACAGAGTGTTGAGCTCCTAGACTGAGAGCCACAACAAACAGCATCTCAGAGCTGGCAATGGTAGGAAGTGTCAAGCAAAAGGATGACTGAAATTCTTTCTCTAACTTGAACATAAGTGTGAAGGCTGCCACAAGGCACCTCTGTGAAATATGGCTCGAATCTGTGGTTCTCTTAGAGGGATCTGGGGACAAAATTTACAGGGAAACCCTTTTTGCTTGGTTGTTGGGGCTTATGGGTAAGAAATGCCTGTGCAGGAAGGGGGAGGCCTGGATGTTGGAGGCATTCTGAACCCTCCATTTCCAGAATCCAGGAGAATGGTGTAATTGTGGCAAACACTGGGGAAAGACACTCTGACTGTCTAGTAGGAGAAGGGACACTTTGCAGGCAAGAAACCAGAATCAGAGGATTGTAAGGGAAGGCTGACAAAAAGGTTTCTTTTATAGTCTCAAGGGTATTTAAATATTTCCTCTGTAAACATTAGAAATAACCTAGAACCAAATATTTGTATCTCGAGATTCCCACTTCCCTGAAAACTGCATAAACAATTAGTCTATTATAACAAGGCACGTTGTAGCACCACCTTCACAATCTCAGCTGAATTCGGGGTAGTCCAATGAGTGTACGAAAAATTACGGTAAGGATGCCTTTTGTCTCAATCCCAGAAATCTGAGGGGAAACTCCCAGCAGAGGCACCCCAAGATCTTCAGCGACGGATTGCATGACTCACTTTCCTAAATGTAGGTGCCCGTATTTTACTCAAAAGGCACTTTAGGCTCCTACCTTTTTGGCTTCATTGTTCTGATCCCCTATCAAGTGTGCTTCATTGACTGCAGCTTTCTGTGTATTAATAAGCACTTTTCTAGCCTAACATGGAAATCTTTTTTTTTTTTTTTTTTTTTCCCTATGCATGCTGCCAGAAAATTAACATTCAGATTACAATCCCACAGGCAAAGTTGTTAAACTTTTCCACAATAAACTGTACTCCAAATCTCTCATGCTCCCTTTTTCTATTTTTTTTTTTTTTTTTTTGGAGGGGCGTAAATTTCTCATCCATACCTGTTGTTGTGCCCCACAGCATGTCTGAGGCAAGAGGAAAGAGGCTCTTGATCTTAAAATGTGAGTCATAACTCTCTCAATTCAAAGGGCCAAACTGTCAGTAAAAGAGTTGCCTATGAAGCCCCAACTAGGAGAGGAGAAATAACTCCAATGTGTAAGTGTGGGTTTTATTTTGTGCAAGAATATATTTATGTATTTACTTTCGCTTTCTCAGGGAAGAATTTCTGAAGCACACTGGAACTCAACAAAGATGCAAGCATGGCTTTCATGTTGGCACTGTTAAGCTGCTAACACACAGAAGCAATGTAAGCAATTGCACTGGTTTCTGAAATCTTTTATTCTTTTCCTATACTCTCAAGGATGTCCCAAGGATGCTCCAAAAGCCTTTCACTTGTAGCACTGGAAAATTTACCACCATTCAACCACTTGAATTAAAGAAGAGTATCTCTTAACAGGTAGCAAACCTAACTGGCACTGTCTTTTTTCCACAAGACAACAAGCCTGTTACACATTGCACAGTACTTTAACAAAGCACTTGATTCTACACATCTAAACACGAACAGCAGCAACAAAATAATGTATATTTAGAAAGTGCTCACAGATACAGAAACACACATGTATATGCCTGGCACACTGAGATATCACAAATTATTTACAGTGTTTTTAACACATTGTTCACAGGCAGCAATGAACTGGAAGAAAATATCATTGTAAGCCTTGTTTATAACATAAAGAGTTTAGGCTTAACTAATAGTTATAGTCAGCCATCAGTACTGAGTCAATAATGTTATAGGTCTGCTGTGGTCAAACAACCTGTACTGTATTACAGCAAAGCATAATCCATCAGGGACTGAAAAGTGAGGACTGCACATGTGAAATGAGGGACTACACCTTGAAAGAACAGTGATGTCAAAAAAGTTCATAACTAGTATATGGAGATAACAAACTGGACACAATATTGACCCAAAGAAGTACCAAGACCAGCCAACTGTTTTTTTCTGTCCAAAATTCTCCCCTGGGACTTGAAAAAAATACTCTTCTAATGAGAATCTGAAAAAATCCAGTCTACATTTACTTAGTGAAAGAAAATGTAGAGAAGCATTGGATCTTGATGTAACAATACTGAGCTAAGAAGTATTCATGACTGACCATGCTGACCATAAATGTGCATGTCCTTTTAATGCTGTATCTTTAAAGACAGAAACAAATCCCAAGTCTGGAGGCTGAAGCAAACAACAATCAATGAAAAATAAGTTGTTCATTTTTAATAATAGTAGTATTAAAAACTGGGGCAATTTACCAATGAATTTTCCATATTTAGGAGTCTTTTGAAGGAGACAAGATACCTTTGTAAAAGTTATGAATTTGGTATTAAGTTATTGGTTCTAATAAAAAGTGAAGTTTTTCTGCTATCTGTGTAATGCAGGTGATCAGAAAGGTCTTTTTTCCCTTAAAATTGATTAATGCATTACTTGGAGGCTAGATCTTAACTAGCTTGGGTCTTTTAATGAAATTCCTCTGATCTCATAACAGCATTAACGCAAAGAAAAACACACGGAGAGATTTGGATTTCCTTACATTAGCCTTAAGCAGTCACTGTTATCCGTGTCTATTTTTCCAGTCATTCAATGATTATCATTGGATTTTTCAAAGCCCATATCAGTTTTAGGCACCCAGATCCCATTCACTTTCAACTTATAGTGTCTGCTTGACTGCAGGCCTCATCAACACAAAATGAACCTCTGACTGGACCATGGCTGTTCTTTTCAAGAGTTAACTGCAGCAAATTGGTTGCATAATTAGAGCTACAGCTTGCCTCATTACAAACAAGCAATGAAAACTTTAATCCTCGTTCATCCAAAGAATCAAAGTGTGGAAGCTCTAAATCTTGTCTGAAATGGCAGATTAGAACAAACCTTGACAGTGCTAAATGGAGACAGGGAACTATTTTGGAAGACTTGTAAGACAAATTGATCATGCATGACTCTGTTTCTGCCTTAGGGGTAATGTTGATGAACACTGAAAATGCTGCTGTACAGGAAAGAGAAATAGATATTTCTCTACTTTAATTTATTCTAGACTTCCTATAATTAGAAGAAATTATTGTTGTGTGATATTCGTTCATCTCATTAGGCAGTTTAAGAAGAAACAAATTCATCCTTTCTGAAGAGAATGATGCTTTTCTGAAGGTTACAAAAAACTCAACCTAAATTATAAGAATTAAACCAAGTGTTTATAATCTTTTTTTCTCAAAGCTACTAGTAGTCTGTTATGAAACCATACCTGAAGCACATGTAAAATGCAGTTGTGGAGTTTTTGGCTTTTTCCATGCTCTCTTTACACAAAAGCCTATGCCTTTCTGAAGTAACGATTGCTTAGCAAAATTCATGCCTTTTGCCCCTACACAGCCTGCCTAGCAACTAGGAGAGAGAAAAATTAATGTTACTCCCTACCCAATTCTGTTTCTGAGGATGCCACCACCACTCCATGTGGTACATACTGACCAAAAAAAAAAAAAAACAAAAAAAAACCCAAAAAACCCCCCACAAAACAACACACAAACAAAAAACAACCCACAAACAAAAAAACAACCAAAACTGAACGGAGGGAATGGTTATTTCAGAAGTATCAGTTTACAGAGAAAATAATTCTGTCGGAGGGAGAAGCTTGTCTCAGAATTCAGTTCCCATGGTCTTAGATGTTCACCTGTTGTAAAACAGCTATGGTAGTCTGTAAACCAGGTCAAGCTAAGATATAATTACAGTTCACCATACACAGTAGACTGTTGTTGGGTTTTGAATTTATTGATTTTGCAGGAAGTGTAGGTGTTCTCCAGAGATGTGGTGTCCAAGATAATAAATCACCAATCATTCAAGGGAAGCCTCTGGACTTGAGGAGTGGGACAGCTCCAGGCAGGTAGGAAGCAGAAGACCTTCTTCAGATTAGATATTTGTATCCTTCCAGGGGAGAGACCCCTGTTATTTCAGGCGAGGAACCTCTGTTTGGATAGCCCATCTCCTCTTCACCTTTCTGGAGGAGGTGGATGGACCTGTAGGATCCTTTCCATCCATCCCCCAAGAGAAAAGCCTTTAAATTTCTCTGCTTGTTCAGACTGGGCTCTGTTTTGGTCTGCTGATTTGAAACACTTTACTATAAATTAAGATTGGACATTTTAGAAAATCTCCAAATGTCTCATACAGCCAGTGAAAGCAGGGTGTTATGTTTTGTTATAATTTGGTTTGAGGTTTTTCACTCTGAATAAAGAAGAAAGCAAGGGTTATGTTTCAGATGAGTTGTAAAGAACATTTTCATAACCCAGAGGCAGGGGAAAAAAAAAAAAAAAAAAAAAAAAAAGAAAGAAAAAAAAAGAAAAAAAATGCAATACAGCCAGCTTTTGATGGTTGTGGTACCCAAGCCATCAGAAACTCTTTGTGTGTCTGTCTCACAATTTGAGTTGAAGCAGGCTGTTCTCCTGAGAGTGAATCCCTTATATACTACTGTCACCTGTTTAGCTGACTTCTCATGTCAAAGCAGAATTGAACCACATGGCTTGGGATAAAGAGTGGTTAGATAGATATGAAAAAGTGTGCCTCTCATATTATGAAACAGTCTCTCTTTTTTTTTTTTAAGAGAAAGAGCCAGAATAAGGCCAGACTAGTGTACTGTTATGATCCCTCTATCTTTTGTTCTCTCGCTCTGATATAAGCTTAAAGCAAAGCTGATGATTGTGCCCAAAGTATGGCCCCTCTGCCTTATAACAAGTTTCTCTTTTTTTCTGTGCATGTGTGGCTGCATGTGCTCAAGAAGCTATTTTTTTCTTTGTTGTCTGTTCCAAAACAAACTGTATGTGGGGTACAAAACATATTTCAAACTAGTTCTAAACATTGATTACATGCAAAATACCTGATGGAAAATAATGCAAAATGTGTAGGTATTACATATACTTAGAAAGTCACCTTTTCATTAGAGATTGTAAAATTTCCTTGAAAAATAAGCAAAAGCCAGTATACCCTGCAAATGTATAAATGGTAATGGGGAAGGGCTATGACTGATACTCCTAGTTCTGACCTATGGTGAAGCTCAGATATGAGACAGTCCCTTGTATTCCCAGAAAAATCTTGGCTCTCTTTCTCAGTTTAACAACCCTAGGATTAATACTTACTTACTATGTTTCATCTTTCCTTTTTCCCTTGGTAAATTTTCTCTCCAAGGACATTCCTACTTCATGATCAAACCTACTAATCCTTCTCATTTGCCTGCTTTTTAGTGTATTTCTTTCAAAAGATCTAGAAAACATGAGAATTCCTAAAAAACAAATGCTAACAAAATAGGGGATGAAAAAAAGAACCAAACAGGAGACAGTTCTAAATACCTTTGCTCATATGCTTGTAGTACCCTTGAGACATTTAACAGTTTCTCGTCAAAATCAAAGCAAGTCTTTATTCTGTTAGAGTCAACAGAAAGAAAAATTTCCCATCCTGAAATGATTTTTTGAGAGAACTGAGATAAATCATCTTCCAGTAATGCTGATTGCTCTCCATTAACTATAAAATGTGTCTTGCCTGGACCTAAACTACTAATGTTTTGCCATCTGATATTAGGGAAGCCAAATCCTGTCCTAACTATACTGGACTAACATACTTTGACTACATGTCAGTATTCTCTATACAGATGGTCTCATGGTTACGGTAACTGTATTTTAACAAGTCCAAAGACCACAGACTGCCTGTGCTTAGCCAGGCTGCAGATGACACTTGGCCACATGCAGGTGCCTGCTCACCCCCTGCAACCAAACATCCCTTGCAAATGGCCTGAGCAGTAACCCCTGTTAAGATGAAAATCTGAAAGCACACGGTGTCTGCAGATAAAACACACAACAGTCTCTGAAGGGTGTTTGCTGAAATCCGTCATGGTAAATGAATGAATATAAACTGGACTAAATAATCAGTGTGTAATTTCGAAGTTACTTTTGAAACAGAGTCAACCTGAGAAGACACATCAACATAGCTCGAAATGTTTTAAAAGCAGGGAGTGATCTCAGACCAAGAGAGACAGCTGTTTGAATTTGGTTTGGTGCTGTCAGAAGTTGACCCATGGCATCACTACTCTGCCCAGTCTGAGCTGAACATCCCCTGGGATGCTGCAGGGACACGGCACCCACCCAGCAAAGGACAGCCAGGGCAGTGAGCAGGACCCTGGAGTGAGTGTGTGTGGATGCTTTTGGAGGTCTTTTCTTTCTTTGGGTATGCTTAGAAGTTTCTTTTTAATTTCTATTATTCTTGGCTAACTTTATAAAAAAAAAATAAATTGTATTATTGTCTTCAGCTGGAGACACTATGAAATATTATCACTAAGACATTTGATTTTGCCTTCAAGATATATCATATTTCATGAGATTTTGGTGATAGGGAGCATATTTTCAGAAATAGTCATGTATATCAAAATAGGGAGAAGGTTTACAAGAGAAGACAACTTTCAAATCTAGCTGAGAGGTTTAATCTCAGAGAGGCATGTGAGAACCAGGGAGACTGAAGATGGAGAACAGAAAATTCAAAGTGGAAATAGAAGTGCTCACTGTTAATGATTCAGGTAAATAACTGTCAAATCATACACTGCTGTTAGACCACCTGTCCCTGGAAACCTTAAAAAAAAAATCAATATTTCTCTGAGACAGTTTAGTTTAGTTCATTGTCAGGTTATTGGGTATGATGTAGGATTTATGAAGCTAAATTAATGGTTTGGTGGTTTAGATGTTGTTAGACTAAATGGTCGCTGTTGTGTTTTTAAGGCCTATGAAAGTTCAGATCTGGTTTAAAACTAGAAAGTGGGGTCTGGGTTCAGGTTTTGGGGAATTTAAGTTAACGTGAAAATATTTGGCTTTTTTTTTTTTTTAACATTACTATATCTGTATATCTGGAGTTCTTTTTTTTCTTTAAAAAAGGAGCTGGTTTACGCTAAAATCAGGGGGGCGTGTTTATTTATATTTTTAACTGACATTTAAAAAAATTCATTTAGATCTCCTGGGATTCTGCACTGCAATTTGTTTCTCCACTTAAAAAAAATCTACATAAAATATTATTTTTAATATGTATATTATCCAAATGTTGTTTTCCTGTGACAGAAACAGAAATACTCTTTGTCCTAAACTGAGCACAAACCAAAGGCTGAAGAAACAAGTTTGAGATTTTACAAAACAGATCTTGGCTTGATTTCTATCTTGGTTTCATGTGATCTTAGAGTAGTAAATCTTTGCACATTAGTCAGTGGGAAATATAAGCTTTGGACTCTACTGTATGTGGGTGCTGATGCTGTTCATGAGTTCAGCAAAGTATAGCAAGCAGTGAGCAAGAGAGCAATGTGAAATAAGGACAGGCTAAGGACGTAAATGCAAAAGCGTTATGAGATAAGAAAAGCACAGCTAAATCAAAATAAAATTCCAGAGCTAAAATAAATAGTAAGGGTTATTTATTTTTTCTAGAAGAGGCTGATTTTTAGCCTATGATTAAACATGAGTACCCAGGCAGGACAGCTGCCTGATGCTCTGTTTGTTTTGGAAGCGAGTTTAGAAGTTTAGAGAAAAAGAGTTGGTAGTTCTGTTTGCCAGAAATATTAGATGCATCTGTAAACCACAACTAACCCAAGAAGAGATTTGTGAGTGTCAGTGTGTGTGTCTGTGCACGCATGCATGTTGCTTATTTATTTCCCCTGTTACTGTGTGGTTTTGTAAGATTTTATGCATCTCTCTGACCTTTCCTTCTATGTTTGCTTTGTTTTTCCTTTTTTTTTTTTTTTTTCTGAATCTATCTTTATTCCATTCCCTCACTGTGTTTAAAATGTTGTGATCACTAATATCAGACAAAGCATTATAGGTGTTTAATTTAAATTTTGCTTTATATCCTTAAAAAAACTGTGATAGAGTGAGAATGTGCATGCAAGACAAAATGCAGAATAGCTGGGGATGTGACAATTTAGATAATTAATTAGTCCTTTTCATGTCAACAGGGGGGTGCATGTGTTTTGATTTTGTGCATATATTCTCATTCACGCGTCTTTTCTTTTTTTTTTTTTTTTTATGCCTAGAAAAGTGAAGCCTTTAGGTTCATCTGGGATTTGATAAAGTGTCTGGTCTGATTACATGGATCTGAATGATGCATGTTAGTACCCTGCTTACAAACCACTCTTTATCTGCAGCAGGTTTGTGTTAAGACACCTGTCTCAATCTTCCCATCACATGCCTTCCGTGCAGCACTGTCATAAGAACTCCAGACAGCCAAATTTTTCAAGGGTCTTTATTATAGGAGCTAAATGTAGACAAAAGGCATGGTGTTGATTTATTCTTACCCTTTTCTTTCTTTCCCCTGTCAATAAAAGTGCCCATGAATTTCCTAAAATCCATGTTTCACTTTCCAATCAGTTCCAGCTACTTTTGAGTATTCCAATAAGGTGACCAGCCACTGAAATTACTGTGGTTGTCCATTTCTGGACATCATAAAGCCTTGGCTTGTTCACCACATTTCCATTATGAAAATGTCTGTCATGATCTTTGTTTAGAACGCAGTTCCATTACACGATCAGATAACATGTTTAGAAACATCATTTGAGGTGGTGATGATAAAAGAAGGAAGAACTTATGAACATGAAAAAGGACAATATAGCTTAATGGTTGGATGTGGATTTGAGGCTTAGAAGGTCTAAGTACAATACATTGCTGTCTGTCCCATACATAAGATTCAGTTCATCTAATTTTGCTGTCTGAAAGTAGTTTTGGAAAAAACCTAAGTATCTGCAAAATACTCTTCCCCTTATCTTGAAATAAGATACTATCACCTTCAATGTTTCTGTCTTGTTCTTCCAACAGAGATTTGACTAAATCACCTGATTAATAACCTTTCTATTTTTACCATCTCATTTATCTGTTTTCCACTGCTGCATTTAGGATTTAGCATGTCATTCCCACACTCAACTTGT
The DNA here is from genome assembly GCF_965140245.1 of Athene noctua. Taxonomy (NCBI): domain Eukaryota; kingdom Metazoa; phylum Chordata; class Aves; order Strigiformes; family Strigidae; genus Athene; species Athene noctua. Next base: position 10,438,793 of record NC_134037.1, on the reverse strand, counting down.
CTCCAGAATCTTTAATCTGTCTTTTTCCATTCTTCTCCAGGACGCCTTCTAATCCTCATTCTTCTTCCCTGGGACAAAAACGATAATAAACTCCACTGCAGGGTGGGGCATGGAAAAATTTCTTCTTCACTATTTTTTCCTGATGTTTTCTGTTAAAACCTCATCTCTCTTCATTCCTCCTTTGGACTTCAATTAATAACCCTGCTGGGGGCATGGCTTTGTCTTTTCATGATCCTGTGTACACAAGCAGCAGTGAAACCAAGTAGTGGGGCTCTTGGAGCTCATCTGCCCCTCAAGCCATGAGAGACAGGAACGTTTTTTTTATTGTTTACTATGTCCCTGCCTTTCTATGGCTCTCACCCATGTCTGTGTTTTCTGTGCTCTCATGAAATCTGTCTCTCTCTCCATTCCTTCTTCTAACAGAGAAGTTGACCGATTTTGTATTTATTTCTATTTATTTTAACCCTTTTTCTCTCAGGATGGTTGCAAGAAAAGCTGAAAAATACCGAGAGGCTCAAGCTCTCACAGGAAGATTATTCATCTTCCTATACAGGCTCTTCACAAGATATCCAGAATTGCCCTGGTTTTCCAGGTACTTTGTCATGTGCTGAACACTACTGAGCATGTAAAGGGTGGAGAGACCAAGGTTTGGAGTCATACCTCCTCTTCCTCCATCTGATAACTGATAACATGCCTGAGTGTCATGAACGGTAAGATGTCCTCCTGCCTGTGCAAATAATTTTTAACAGACTTTAAAGATTTTTATTCCCATAGCTATGCTGTAAAGTAGGGAAAGAGTGTATACATTTCAGAAAGGATATACTGAGGAACAAATCAGACTTACTGACTTGTCCAGTATTATACAGTGTGTGGATGTGCCAGGAATTGAATATAGCTCCTCAGCCCTACCCTAGTTCTCTAGAGTATCACCCAGATTATTGGCTCAGCTCTCCATCAGCTGAAGCACTGAATCACCAAACAAGAGTTATTCCTTTGTTTAGCCCTCTTTTTCCAACGATTTATAATTGCAACAAGCTGAACTTGGATTTTTTTTAATTCTTTTTTTCAGTGTAAAAAGGAAATGCTCCATGGTAGGTTGATTTTAAATTCCATGGAGCCCACAAAACCTTCAGGCTACCACAGTTCTGAGGTATTTATAACATGGTATTGATGTTGTGAAGTACTTCACCTCCACCCCTGTCTGCCTTGAGACATCTTGTTTTCAGAGGGAAGTGAATACAAGTTCAAGGTTACAGGGGAACATTTCCCTGGCTTGTCAGCTCCTCCTCTTTCAGCTTGACTGGAGAGCTGCTTCATGCTCTCATACTTTATTCGTGTGATCAGACTGCAGGAGGCAAATGAGAGCCATGAGGGTTGTGGCATTTATTTTAACAGTGGTTTATTCTCAGAAACAAACAAACAAACAAACAAACAAGCACAAAAAACCCCAAACAACAAACAAACAACCAAAACCAAAAAAAAAAACAACACCCTGAAATTTTCCCATGGAAAAATGATCTGGGCGGTGTCATGTTGGGTCACTTTAGAGGTGGGTTTTAGCTGTTCACCCTTTCCTCCTCTGGCAGGTTGCTGCTTAGGTTAGGCAACAAGTGACATTATTAGTGCTGATGGCCAGGTCTTGAACAAACTGTGTTGATTGCCTGAATGTTTCTGTTTCTCAGTGTAATGAAAGAACAATCAGTGACTCTGTGATATCCTCATGTGGTACTAACTGCTATTAGAATTTATTATCATTTGTTTGTAGGTATTTATTATATGTTCTGACAAGGGGCTCTACAGGCTCCAACTGAGACTGAAGCGATGTTGTATAAGGCATTGTGTAGATTCACGGGAATATGCTAAGAACTTACAGTCTATATAAATGAGTATGAATGGAGAAAAGGAACATGAAGTAGAAAATTGCCTTCCCTAGCAGCCATTTCAGCAGCTACCATGCAGCGCCTCAGTCCCTACACATTCGATCACGTTTCCTATCTCATTACAACAGCCAAAATTTACTGTCCTCCATTTCGATGTTTCAGTTAGGAGCATAATGACATGCAACTGGACAACAAAGGCTCTCTGAATACCAAAAATCACAAGAATGCAAAAAGGAGGAGGAGGAAAGGAATGTATAGTTGGTTTGCATGCTAAGTCCCTTCCCAGCCCCCATTTATAAACAATACCCCTACCAAGAATAAAAACATATATTTTCTTATAAGAAAAAATATTGAGATCAGGTTGTTTTTTCTTTTATTTTCTATAGAATACTTTAGCCCCTGAAAACTATGCCAGTGAGAGAACTAACAGAAACGTTTTGGGAGAATAAACATGATGCCAGAACAATGCTCAGGGAAATAAATTCAGTTGTCTAAACAGGTGCCGCTGGTACTCTCTTAGACTCCTTGGGATGGTGCTGGAGAGACCTGCAAAAGGCTGGATGACATGATGTAGAACCCAGGAGAGCTCTATGACCTCCTGGCACAACAGCCAGAGACCGGGTAGAATAGAGTATAACAAAAAATAAATAAAAAGCACTTGAGCCCTGTGTTTAAAGGTTAAAATAAACTAAAGCAAAACAAAAAGGTAAATAGACAAGCAAAAATGCACTGGATGTGCATCCACAGTATCTCACCTGGAGCCTCCCTGGATGGAGAACAGCATCATGAGTGGCAGCAGGGACCAGCTCAGCACCCCAGGAGGTTAGTTGATCTCACCCCACACATCGGCCTCCCTGTACGGAGCAGCACGGAAAGGCTCTCACCTTCCTGGTACAATTACACCAGTCCTAAGAGTGAAGGGGCAGGTTCAGAGACAGGGCCTGAGGCTGCTCTAAGCATTTACTCTAAAATATTTGCTCCAACTTTTACGCCTGTGTTTCAGTAGAATAGGAGAAAGATATTCCCTCCTTAGAGGAATCTAGACATATTTTTCTCGTAGTAAAATCAACTATTTAAAAAAACCCCAAACAACACAACAGAACAAAACAAGGACATGCTAATGCAAATGGGAAAAGTTGTTTCTTTGCTATTCAGCCTAACAAATAGTAGGAAACAAATTTCTGCCAGGTAATGTGGTCTATACCGCTAAGTTAATTAGCAGTAAATGCATATATTGTCAGTGGGAGGGGTGGAAATCAAGAACCTTGTTATTTCTGTTTCTTGGTTCCTGTGCATTTAAATTCACAATTACACTTCTAGAGGAAGCTGCCTCTCCAGCAGAGAGGTCTGTACTGATCAAGGGAGCTGCCTGTTTCAGATACACTTAAGAAGGTATCTGTTGCCAAGGGGCCTCAGTGTTGTAACTGTTCACTGTTCTCATTTTCTCTTCTGCCAATTATCCAAACACTTTTCCCATTCACTTAATAATAATGATAATAATACCTTCATTAGATAATCTCAAGGCAATTTCTACTATAAAGCAAATTGGGGTTATTTCACCCTATCGACAAGAAGCAGGAGAGGTCACTTAGCCTTTGACTGAAGCTAAATGCCCAAGTAAAATAGCCAGATTTCACCAGTTTCCCTTCTATGAAAAACATAGGAAAAAAATCTGCTACTACTACCACTGCAAGGAAGCCAGTTGCTTGAATACCTGTGGCCTTTTTTGTGTCTGAAGGAACCAAACATTCTTCCAGACTGATGGACATCCTTGGCTAACTCTGCATTGTCTGTGACTTTGGTTAAGCCATGAGGATGAGGAACCTTAAATACAGCAATGTTGCAAGGACATAACACAAAGAGAGCTTGATCATTCCTTTTCATCAATTCTCAGCTGCAGAGCTACAGATCATTTTCTGAGCAAGGCATCAGCCTGTCCTTAATGCATCACTGAATTAATCAAATTCTTCTTTTGTAAGAAGCCTTTAATATTCCAAAAGTTTGAAGTTGGGATGCTGTGATTGAAGGTGGCTGCAGCAACAACGAAGCTTTGCTGCCAGTAGAGAAGACTTGGCCAGTAACGGTTGTATCAAATTCCAGGTAGATTGGTACAGTGCTGAAATAACCTACTCTAAGCTAGTAATCATGCACAGCTTGCGGCTATTCATGAGAGTGTTGTAAGATATGCAAAATAGAATTCCACCTTGTTGTGATTGTAGATGAGCTCAGGAAACAAAATTTGGTTCCAAATGCAAAGTCCTGCAAAAATGCACAGAGAAAACAATCACTGCTCTAAACCTATCTCTAGTAATGATACCACTAGTCTATTTTTATGCAAAACTAGATGTTTACAGCATTATAAGAGTGACTTAATGTGACCTTCTCAGTTCTTTTCACAGAGACCCTTATTACTGAAGCTATAATGATCTGAAGGTATAGGACTAAAAAGTTTTGCAAAGTGAGGCCTGATTAAGCCACCTAATACAGTCAGGGAAAAATATAGTCAAGTTTTGGCAGTAGAGTTTGTGCTCCTGACATCTCCTCTACTTTCTCCAAGAGCTGGTTTAATAAAAGCCGTTACCTATCCCTGCAAACCTTGGCTTGATACAGGATTCAGATTAGGAACCAGTCACACTACCCAGAGATATCCATGTCCCAATGTCCTAACAGCATTCAGAACATTGTCCATAGTAATAAGCCAATGAGTCCTTGAGGAAAAAAAAAAATAATAATTTTAATTTGTGCCTCAAATTTGTGCTGCAGATTGCTAGACATATGGAGCTCATTAAAAGCTTTCAAAGATAACAGAGCCATTGTCATTGGACTCTTGTTTGAAGTACATATGGTTGCTTATGTACATGACAGTAGCAAAATACACAGCTTATCTCACAGTCTCTTCCAGTACCTGAAGAACTAAAATTGTTATAGACAGAAGTACTGGAGGGTTATTCTCCAGGTGTGGCCTTCCACCACTACCCTCAGGTCAGAGATCAAGAGAAGATGGTTAGATTCACAAGGAGTCAGAGACAAGATTTGGCAGAACAGCTCTGTTCCATGGGATGTCCTGAGTCCTGGTTACACAAGGAAAGCACATCATGTCAAGAAACCTATCAGGTAAGGAGGAATTGGGGAAATGAACATGATTTGGGACTAGTGTAGGACAGTTATATTTAAAACTTCATGAGTTTATTCTGCCCTTCATAAAGTCATGTTTTAAAAAATACTTGGCTTTTAGGAAAAAAAAAAAAAAACTTTGAAAAATATTTACAGATGCAAGGGTATAAGAGCTGATCTTAGAGATCATTATAGTAATTAACATTTTTTTTTATACTTTCACCTTATGAGTGCCTAGAACCCAACCTTCCTGATCTACTCTAAGATGGGCATTTCTATGGACTTACAAGTGATAGATGTGACATGCTCTAATCAGTATTCTTAATACATCGTTGATCTTGACTCATGACACTAACTTTAGATTTCACTGCCCTGAATACTATCATGACAGTTCAATGAATTGTACATCAGGAAAACACGAAGAGAGAGAGTGCTTGCTTGCTTCCTTGCTTTCTCTCCATCCCTCTCTCTCTCCTTCTGTCTTCCTATCCCTCTTTCCCCTTCTCTCCCTCTGCAGACTGTTGTTGCTTTTATATTATTTTTAGAATAACTTGGCCAATAAATCTGAAAGGAACAGGATGTGGGAAGCAAAATTAAACCAATCTAGCAGAGAAAGTCATAACAGGAATCAGTGAATGGGAGTTAAAGCCAGATGAATTCAAATGAGAAATAGAGCACAGTGAGTGTGATTAACCATTGGAACAGACTATGAAGGGTACCAGATTTACATCTCTTGTTTCCTTTGTGGAAAATATCCTTTGAAAGGTGGCTTATACTGGTAGCTCCTGGATTCAATGGTGAAATACTTGGCCGAAATGTAGCTGTCTGTAATACATAGGAAGTCAGACCAAGGCTATTTTTGGCCTTTAAATATGTAAAGAAGTGTTACCAGCTCTTCTGATGGTGTCCTTTTTCTATGCATTCTCTTTCCTCTGGATTGCTGAAATTTTGCTCTGATTTCAGTATCCAGTAGGCACTAGAAAGAATGATGCAGGCACACAAAGCCAGACAGAATGAGTTCCCAGCTCCTTGTTTATAGCCAAGACCCAAACAATTCCAGTTTATTTCTCCACTGGGCTCTCTCTATTCCTGTGTGTCCAGAAACTCAAGCCACCAAAGAAGGCAAGCTGACAGGTTTATCTTCTGAGACTTTACTCTATGCCATACTGCAAGTCATAAAATCATTGTTAGATGAATGAAAACCCACGCTACTCCTATTCAAAAACTGGAGGAGAAACTGGCTGCATTACAGCAGTCTAATTAATGAAACGACATAAATAAATGTGTTCTGTTCACATCATACTTAGATAGCATTATGCTGCTTTCTTCTGTTCTCTTCTACAAGGGGTAGTGGCAGAAATACTAAGTCTCATTAAATCTGGTGAGTACAGACAGTAGTAGAGGGAGGGGGAGGAGAGAGGGTACTTTGTTGTATTTGGGGCACTTTTTCAAGACTGATTATGAGAATCCCGGTCTGAATGGATGGTTGATGGTATTCCCTTTGACAAGCAGCAGCAGCAAGAGAAGCAACTCAGTCCAGACCACATAAGGAGTCCCAGCCATCTCCTAGGCTGTGTGGACAACGCTGACTTAAAAACATGTTCCCAACTGCAGTAGGAGATATGATCTGTAGAAGGTGTGGGACAGCATTTCAAGGCCTCTAAAATGAAGACAGCAATGAACTGTATTTAGGGAAGACACAGCTCACCTGAAATCCCAGAATTTGTAAAGAAGGGATTAGTATCTGCATGGTCTAAGTACTGCCTTACCTACAGTGTGTCACTGAAGCATTCACCCCACCTTCTGCCTTCCCACATCAACTTTCTCATTCAGTTCTGTGCTTCTTCACTACAACTCACTTGCCTTTTCTTCTTGGTTAAACTACCATATGGTTTGATAACCCGCTAATGGTTTCAGATGATAACCATTAACAACCACTGATGTACTGTTCGAATTTGAAAAGCCTTGTAGAACATGGAAAGGGCCTAATGAAGAGCTATAACAATAGTAAATGCTGGTTTAGTGGTGCAGATAAAAAGAGTGTAGGTTACTTTAGCTGTTAATATCTGATGGGTGTTTAACCAGCACCAAGCACTGCACTGTCCAATTCCTGCTCTGCCACTGAATAGCCTAATTTCTTTTTTTCTGTAAACGATTATGTAGGCCTGACTCTTCTGCCGTCCCCACTCTGTTGCTGCTGCCCTGTTATTAACTATCTTGGACCTGACTTTTTGTCTCATCAGCAGGAGCTGCTGAATTATCACTGACAGGTGCCACAAATGGTGAGCATGATCAGCCATCAGAAGGGTATTCTAGTGAAGAAATCTCTCTGGCAATGACAATAGGCATAGTAGGAGCCCTGATTATGTCTTGGACATACATATATCACTATGGAGCAGTTTTATTAAGACCGCAGTGCAGCAGCTGCTGTGGTAGGAAAGGAACTGATGATTAAGTAAGTCTCAGCATTATCTCAAGGGCTAGCCACAGTGAAGGGGTCACCCCCATTCTCATAGACAAAAGTGGCACCAGGAGAGATGGTCAGTCACAAAGAATGTAAATCATAATATGGCAGCAATTTTTCACATTGCTAGTTAGTGTTTTACCACCAAAACTAGCAAGGAATATCTTCCTGGATTGTAACTGCAGTTTCTATGTCACCTGCCAATAGCAACAATGAAGCAGCTAGTGGCAGCACCAGAACAGGAAAGATGTAGAGTTTAGTCTAGCTGTGGCTGGAAACAAGAAATGACTCCTACCATTAGAGAGACAAATCACCGTGAGTGCATTTGAACCTGAACCTGTGAGGAAATGCTGCCAAAGGACCTGGTCAAAGAGCAGGTAAGAAGGATGAGTGACCAAGAGATGCTAACCACACCTCTTATCATTTTGAGGACAACAGTGAGCAACAACCAGTCACTCACCTTCCACCCAAAAATGTTGTGGGATAGTTAAGGTTTTAACAGGGAAGGAGTTCACATGCTGTCATGGTTTAACCTGTCAAGCAGCTAAACACAACAGCTGTTCGCTCACTCCCCCCACAGTGGGATGGAGGAAAGAATCGGAAAAAAGCTAAAACTTATGGGTTGAAATAAAGACAGTCTTCTAGGAAAGAAAAGGAAGAGAAAACAATAACGATATAAAGAATAGACAAAACTAGTGATGAACAATGCAATTGCTGACTGATGCCCAGCTTCTCCCTGAGCGGTGGGCTGCCACCCACTGGCCAACTCCCCTGTTTTATTGTTCAGCATGACATCATATGGTTTGGAATATCCCATGGCCAGTTTGAGTCAACTGTCCTGGCTGTGTCCCCTCCCAGCTGCTTGTGCACCCCCAGCCTCCCCTCTGGAAGGGCAGTATGAGAAGCTGAAGACTCCTTGACTCTGTGTAAGCACAGCTCAGCACCAACTGTAACATCAGTGTGTTATCAACATTATTCTCATCTAAAATCCAAACCACAGCACTATACCAGCTAGGAAGAAAATTAACTCTATCCCAGCTCAAACCAGGACTATATCCACCTATTATTCTATACCATCTAAGTCGTGCCCAGGTCCCACACTTTCCAATACATCCCAATGAATCACTACCACCTTTCCCGTCTTTTTATATATACATACGGATATCATTCACTTAGTCTATGTGCCATCCCTCTAAAATGCCAGCTGGGTTCATTTAGTCCATGTATTTGGTCTCCATCTGTCATAACAGTCCTTCAGGGCAAGAGACATGGTGTGTGGTGTTGGAGTGTTCCAAGCTAACAAGTTCTGGTTCCATCATCACCGTGCTTGTACAGTTCTATCATCACTGCACTTTGCTCACTTTCATCATAATTCATTCTTTATTTAATCTGGGTAATTTTTACTTCAATACTGTTGATATGGCATATGGCAACCATAGTAATGATGACATACGGTATTATATAACACTTAACGTCATATAATTCAAATCATTGGCTATTCTCACCCAAAATCAAATCACCTTGAAGTACACATGGGACTTCCCCATCCTTCTGCATTACAAACCAAGTGCACTCAGGTCATTGAGCAAAAGCAATCGCATGGTTGGGTTTACCTTTTCCCAAGGCAGGAATAACCCATCCTGTCTTCCCCAGAACATTTTTTTATGTGCATTACAGGGCCTTTATCTCCTTCTACAGTACATACAAGTTTTGATTGGTCAAGACCAGCTCAATTGGCAGATCCCGTAGTGTTGGCTAACCAGGTAACTTTTGCTAAATATGTATCCCAACATTTATATGTCCCATCCCCCATTGCTCTCAGAGTAGTCTTTAACAATCTGTTGTATGGCTCCATTTTCATGGCATGCCTCCAGAGGCTGGTACATAATAGGGATGTGATATACACACTCAATGCCATGCTCTTTGGCCCAGGTGTCTATGAGATTGTTTCAGAAATGAGGCCTGTTCTCTGATTCAATTCTTTCTGGGATGCCATGTCATCATAAGACTTGTTTCCCAAGGCCCAGAATAGTGTTCTGGGTGGTGGCATGGGGCACAGGTTATGTTTTCATCCATCCAGTTGTTGCTTCCACTGTTGTAAGTACATGGCACTTGCCTTGGTAAGTTTGTAGGAGTGTGATATAGTCAGTCTGCCAGGCATCCCCATATTTATATTTTAGTCATCCTCCTCTATACCACAGAGGCTTTAACTGCTTGTCTTTCTTGACTGCAACACTTTTCATATTCATGATAACCTGTGTGATAGTGTCCATGGCCGTGTCCACCCCTCGATCAAGAACTAATCTATATGTTGCATTTCTTCCTTGATGGCCTGAGATGTCCTGGGCCCAACAAATTATAATTCACCTTTATGTTGCCAATCCAGATCCACATAAACTACTTTAATCTTAGTAGCCTGATCCATCTGCTCATTGTTTTGATATTCTTCAGTGGCCCAACTCGAGTATGTGGTCATCTCCATGACTTACTTTTACAGCCAGGTTCTCTATCTGGGCAGCAATATCTTGACATAATGCAGCAGCCCAGATGGGTTTGCCTCTGTGATGCCAGTTGCTCTGCTTCCATTGATGTAGCCACCTCCACAGGGCATTTGCAACCACCTATTAGCCAGTATAGAGACAGAGCACTGGACATTTTTCTCACTCAGCAATATCTAAAGCTAGCTGTATGGCCTTTGCTCCTGCAAACTGACTCAATTCAACTTTTGGTTCAGCAGTTCCCGCAACTTGTATAAGACTCCATATAGCAGTCTTCTACCTCTGATGCTTTCCTATAATATGACAGGACCCATAAGTGAACAGTGCATATTGCTTCTCATTTTCTGGTAGTTTATTATACAGGGGGACCTCTTTAGCATGCATGACCTCCTCCTCTGGCAATATTCCTAAATCTTTGCTTTCTCTCCAATCAATGATCATTTCCAAGATTCCTGGGAGACTGGGGTTTCCTATTCAAGCCCGTTGTGTGATCAGTGTGACCCACTTACTCCACATCACATCAGTTGTGTGATGCGTAGAGGGGAACCTCCCTTTGAACATCCAGCCCAGCACCAGCAGCTGAGGTGCCGGGAGGAGCTGTGGTTCAGTACCAACCACTTCTGAAGTAGCTCGAACTCCTTCATATATTGCCAATATCTCTTTTTCAGCTGGAGTATAGCAGGCCTTGGGTCCTCTGTATCCCTGACTCCAAAACCCTAGGGGCTACTGGCCCCATTATCTCAGCATCAGAGCAGGCAGATGACAATGTGTTCTGGATGACAGCTGAAATCTTTTCACTTATCTCACAGAATACTCAGGGATGGAGATCAGGTGGTTACCTTTGAGTTCTGCCTCTTCCTCCTCCGCTTCTCATGGTAGCCCTGCTTCAGAGTAGCCTGATTTGTTCATTTCTTCCTCCTTCCCATTTTTATTAAGAGTTTCTTCTCTTACTAAACAAGCTGACTTTCACATCCAATATTTCTTCTTCTGTATAGGGGTGACTGATACTGGTATGGGTTGGTTTTCTGGATCAGCTGCGTGCCTGTCATGGTGGTTGGAGTGGCTGCAATGACTGTCGTTTTGTCATCAGATCTAGATACCTTCTTTTCCCCTTGAGGGTACTGAATAGTGTTGAACAGGGCTTAGTAGGCATGGGCCAGGCCCCGGCACATTGCAGTGATTTGTGTCTCTAGAACTGACAGGGTAACAGCATACTTTTTTTCCAAATATTTCATTAGATTTTCAGGATTCTGCACTTGTTCAGGGGGGAAGTTCTAAAATATTGGACATGCCTACTGTCCTAGGTACTTGCCCACACTATCCCACACACACTACCACCCATAACTATCCAGCCTTGGTGCAGATCTCTGGGTGTTATTCTTAAATAGTTGTTTAACCTTAAGACCTGAAAAATTCAGGAGATGTAACAATAGGAGCATGCTGGTTTGAATTTCCCAAGGATATCCAAAATTCTCATGGGCTATTGTAACTAGTCTGGAGGAGACAGGAAAGGGGAAGGGGTGGGGGAAAGCATCCTCCCTTGTATCCCCCACAGATTGGCTCTCCAACGAGAAAAGGTATAGAGTGTAATTATTAATAGTTTCCAAGAGATGGTTCCCAAAGTACAGAGATGACAGCAATGCTGCGTACAAATACCAGATTAGTCTCATGACCAGTAATTTTATCATATCATAAACCAGTGTTACACAGTACAGCAAAATGATAACCTTAATCCAGCCCCCAGAGATGATAAACAGCACAACAGGGAACATAAACAGCAAGTGAGGTGTTACATAACAGCTCTGAGAAGAAGCACAACAACTCTAAGAGCCAGTAAATCAGCATTGTGACCAGCAACTATTAAACTAATAGAATAAATGCTTATAACAAATTTGTTTTAACATGCTCTGGTCAGGTCTGTCATTATCTCCACCCTTCATGCCCCACATTGGACACCAAAAAGGACTGTTGTGGTTTAACCAGGCAGTCAGCTAAACACCACACAGCTGTTCACTCACTCCCCCGAAGTGGGAAGGGGGAAAGAATCAGAAAAAATGTAAAACTCATGGGTTCAGATAAAGACAGTTTTCTAGGAAAGAAAGGGAAAGGAAAACAATAATGATATAAAGAACAGACAAAACTAGTGATGAACAATGCTCACCAGCCTCTGACTGATGCCCATCTCACCCCTGAGTAGCGGGCCGCCACTCCCCGGACAGCTCCCCCCAGTTTTATTGTTCAGCACGATGTCATATGGTTTGGAATATCCCATGGCCAGTTTGGGACAGCTGTCCTGGCTGTGTCCCCTCCCAGCTGCTTGTGCACCCCCAGCCTCCCCTCTGGCAGGGCAGTATGAGAAGCTGAAAACTCCTTGACTCTGTGTAAGCACAGCTCAGCACCAACTGTAACATCAGTGTGTTATCAACATTATTCTCATCTTAAATCCAAACCACAGCACTATACCAGCTACTAGGAAGAAAATTATCCCAGCCGAAAGCAGGACACAGGCACACTAAAAAACAGTCTGGAAATAATACAGATATGGCAACACTGATATGGTGTACCTAAGATGGTTTAATTTTGGGGGGAAACAGATCATCATGATTTTTCATCTTCCCTTTGGGAGGATAGCATCTTCCTCAACACCATACACTTAGTGGATTATACTTTACTCCCTCATGTGTTCTCACTACACAGAAAAGCACAACCAGTGAGTCCGAGCAACCTTCCTCTCCATGTTTGTGTCTCAGGCTACCTCAAGTAGAGCATGTATGGAGCAGTTCCTGTGCCATGCTGAATTGTGTCAGACCATGACAGATAAGAGGTCTCTTTGATTTGCCCTGAGCTACTGCTGTATAGCACCCCCATCACCTCTGTGGTGGTCAGGTGAGTCCTCATATATCAGCTCAGGATGAAGTCTTTTCTCACTCCATTTCTACTAGCACTTTCCTTATATATATTTTGCTTCCTTTTTCTTTAGGACAATAATTGTTTCCCACTATACTCCAAAGAGCCACCTGAAAAACGTATTGGTTTTCAGCTGTGGAAAAAGTGATTTCCTCTTCCCCCTTTCGCCTCTAAACCATAGTCTGAAAAATACATTTCTTCTCTGATTTGTAGAAGTCAATTATTCCTTTTGGGATCTTAGGCCATGCACAACTGCCTATAAAATACATTTTCCCCTTTGCTTTGCAAAATGTATTTTCCCCATTGGGGCTCTTAAATACAGGTTCTAGGAATCAGGTAGATGCTGTCATTCAAAACTTCATTGTTTCTGGGCCAATCACAACCTCATTTTTTACCTCCTCAGCACTGCAAGGCAGCAGGCAGTTACACAAGAAAGCTGTTTCAGTGGGCTGCAAATCTGCCACAAGAAACCATTTTCACAAGATGAGGGAGTAAACATCAGCTTTTTGTGATTTGGTAATGACGGAGTCTCCAGGAGTGGAGAAGATCAGCACCAGTGTGAAGAAAAGAAGACTCTCTTCTCCAACAGCTGGACAGGAGGATCCTGTGGTTTTCTCTGGCTTCCAACTCCCACGCTAATTAACAGAAACTGGCACCCCACAGGATCTCCATAAATCCTGACCTGAATGGATAATCTGCTGCACAGACATTTTCAAATTAAGGCTTCGGACCCGGAGCAATAGCTCACAATTGTTCACATAGCAAAGTACATAAACAGTACCTATTTCCAAAGCAACGGCTGGACCCAATATTGTTAATAATGAGGCACAACTTTCTTACAATATGAATAACCTAACAAATGAAATACACTTCCAGACAAAGTAGTGGATTCTCCATGTTCTGGTGTCTCTGAATAAGATGTCTCTCTGGAAGCTATACCTTAATCCAGCACAGGTTACTGGTGTCTTTACAGGGTTGACAAGGCCAAATTCCATGTCCTGTATTTTGCAGAAGTTCAAGTTGTATGGTCAAAGTAGTCTCACAGATTTAAATTTTTTTTTTTCTGTGAGTCTGAGAAAATACGTTTCCCGTTTTTTAACTCTTTTCAATATTTAATTCCAGTTTTCTTCTATCAAAAGAACATAAAGGCACTCTGAGGAAAAATGAAGGAGAAGGAAAATTAAAGGGCTTTTATTAGGGCATTCTTCCTTTTCTGTTGTGTGTTTTTAGCAAGAATCTCAGCAGTTACTCACAGAGACTTACAGAACAGACTGTATGCTCTATCTGGTGCCTTCTATAGGCAATGTAATTTTAAAAGAGTAAAAAAATAAAGGAATATTTTAGAAATTCATTCATTCCCTGTTATGCATTTCTGCCCAAAGCTTGTACTGACTTGCTGGGATACCTGCTGAATCTAACAGGAGAGTTGTGTGCATCAGAGAGATCCCTATTCACAACAGTAGAAATCCCCCCACTGAGTTTAGTAGGATGGGAGCTTTCCTACCCATCCCTCAACAGACCTGGTTTTCACCTTCTCTCCTTGCTCCTGGCCTTATGAAAAGGAGAGAGAAAAGCAAATAAGGACTTATTAAAAAAAGTTCTAACATCTAATATTTTGAAAACATTGGTAGGTAAAGTTAGGATTTATGCCTTGTTCAGGGCTGGAAAATTGTTGCTCTAGAGATTAATGTGAAAAAGACCCAACATCTTAAACGGCACATATATGAAATTCCCATCTCTAAAGCATAGTGACACTATTACACAAATCATCAAATACTTGGAAAATGATAGTGCCACTAGTAATGATAAAATTTAATTTGTAGGTGATCAAAAGTCTCCACACACTTAATTCCACAGTTATGTCTCTAAGGCAATGGACATGCCAAAAAAATCTCACAAGGGCTAAATCCTTAATGAATCAAACTGAATTACTCTAGGAATTAATTTGGCTGAGATAACGCTATACACACTGGGATTTTCAAAAAGAACTGTCAAAAATTACGATGCTGAGATCTTACTTAAACACCCTAAGAAAAGCCTGAAAATTCAAAACTATTTGTTGATTCCCAGGCAGGATTTCAGCATTTAATTAAAAATAATAACCATCTAATGAGAATGCCTATTACATGACAGGTATTTTAAGTTTTACAACTTAAGTAACTAGAATTTTAAAGGAAGAAAATGTCAACAGGAAATTTTGCCCTGAAGACTGGCCAGGAAGCATATATCACATGCATTTGGTAACATTTCTGTTTAAGTTTACATTCAGTGTGTTGGCAACAATCGCTTGTAATTAAGGTTTCTGGCCATTAGGAACAATACTTGCTGAAAAAGAAACAGGGAAGTTGTCTCTTTTTAGTCCAAAGAAAGAAAGGGGGAGTAGATGGCAGTACCACCCAGCAGAAAAGAGCTGAAAGGTGACAGAGCCATTTTCCAGCAGTTTCTTCAACATTTAGCAGGTTCTCTACACTCACCTGAGATTCCTTTCAGCAAGTTTTCAATCATTTTACCACCAATCTTCGGTCCAGGTTGTTCTCAGGTGTTTCTCAGACACTAATATTTATCCACACCAGACATCCTCATACCCTCTGTATACCATTCCCTCTGCTCTCATAGTTTCCACATTCCCCATTGACTACCTTTTGTGAAGTTCCATGGTTACTCCTCACCTCCACTGGCTGCAGGGGAAAATATTTTCAGCTTAAAGTATGCATAAGTGAGTGTGAATATGCATTTTCATTTAGTAAATAGCATACTTTACTCAAGGCAAGACAGAAAACTTGGCATGTCTGCTGCTAGCAGATCCAATTGCTACACTGTGTTGACAATAAAATTAGGCATATGGTTGCTCCTGAGATTAAAAGAAGTACTCCTGCTCCTTGTTGGACTTCACTGCTGTGACTTAATTCTGGCAGCATGATGCAGCTAATTCCTTGCTTGCTTACCTGATTTTTTAGCTTTCGCTTTCCCTTTTAGTCATTTTTTAAAAGTAGACTACTGAACAGTTCTACCCAAACTGTTCAAACATAAATATTTATTTGCTTTGAATACAACAAAGCAGAAGACCCAACAGTGAGATCTGAGTGGTGTCTATCAAGAATTTCCTTGCTGTCATCTCATCAAGGGTGCTAAAATGAGTTTTCTGAATTTTGTAAGGAGATGTTTACCTAGGTGTCCTTGGCTTTGCCAAGCTTCTTTCTGATCCAAATAGAGAACAAGCTTAAAACTTCTCAACGTCTTTGGACAGGTGCATTCAGCATGACATGTCCAAGTCATCAGTGAAAGCTATGTACTCTTTAATTAGCTCTCCTAAATTGCTATGTCAAAAGTATTTATCCTACAATTTTAACACCAGAGGATTTCAGACAGAACCATGCCACCAAAAACTTGTAATAGTATAGGTCTATTGATGGACACCTGGCATCTTACATCAACTGAAAATATGTCCCACAACTTTAACCCTAAACACTTGAACAGTCCCTTTGAACAGCAATGTGTCATCAATAACACGACAGTTGGAAGCAGAGATGTCAGTGGATTTTATGAGTAACACTTCAGTCTAGCTTATGCTGGTGACATTGTGCCTTCTACTTCCTCAACCCAGAGAGCCAAGAGATTTGTATCTATTGTGTTATGTACACACACACACTGGAAGATCAGAAACTCTTGAGTACATCCTTAATAGCAGTCTTCCTGATGCAACAGTTGTAGCAGTGTTACCAAAAGAGATTATCACTGTTCCACTCTTGGTGACTGTCATGAAAAAGAAAAGAGGTGAGTGACTGCTGGCTGCAGCTTGAGCTTCTATGCTTTGCTATTCAGCTGAGGGTTTCTTAGGCAGGCAACATTTAACTCTGCCCCTCTGGAAACCAAAGATGGTGGAGAATTCAGTGATGGAGTACACAGGTTTTGTTTAGCAGCCAACAGTAGAGCAGAGCCAGTCAAGCATCCTTGAGTCTCCACAGCAACATGATTTATTGCAGACGAACCATAATCAGAACAAGTGATTTTGCAAAGCATTTTTTAGAAAAGTGTTATTTCTGTTAGCACAATTTAAGAGCACACATTTGCATATGCATTGTCTACTGATAATACAATCGTTATATGACAAAATGGCTTCAAGAGAAGGATAAAGTTTTCCTATGTGATCATCTAAGTCTCCACTACCAATGGTAGGATTTCCAAAGTACCCTTGATAAATTAGAAAGATTAGGCAACATTTCTATTTTAAACTCCTATTTAAAAAGCATTGAAAGATATTTGGATGTGTTCATCATCTCCTTGCTAATGCCACTAGGTACTGGGCTCACTTATATCCAATAGCTGTTAGAAGCTACCTTATCCAAGAGAGCCCATGATCTGTAACGTATAATAAAGAAATCAAGTCTTCTCATATGAGATTTGCTCTGAGCAACTGTTGATTTTGCTGAGAGGAATAATTTCCATCAAAGATGTGCTAAAAATTAATCTGCAGATACATGTAAGGGGGGGTATATTGAGACAATCAAACCGATGTTTTGTTTCATGGCCTTAGACCAGAAGTGAGCAACATGTGGCTCTTGAGCCATATGCACCTCTTGAGCTGTTCAAGTAAGGTTTCCATGCCAGGGCTAAATCACACTGCAGAAAGAGGAGTAATGGGCCATGCTGGCACAGGGACTGTGGGTATAATCAGAGTCTCCTGCGAACAGCAAGTACCAAGCCAGAAGGGGCTAATGAAGCTGATATCACTGGGTGACCTTGAAAGACTACATGCATAGCCCCACCAATTCCCCAAATACAATCCATGATGAGCCATTGTCATCTCCCGTCTGTGAATTGCTCTTCAGTCATCTCTCCCATTGATTCACCATGTGTGCTATTGTTTACAGCCATATGAAAACACACAGGATTGGCCACCCTTGTACTACCCTGTAACCAGTATTTGATATTTCAAGTGGAAAAGAAGTTTTAAAAATCCATCTGTAACAAAGACAATTATGTAAAATGCAAAAGCAAAAAAATCCTCCTCTACTTCCTAGTGATGGAGATTTGGAGCATATATATCATATAATTATTAACTGGAATTGAGTCATGATTGCTTGGTAAATGCTTTTAATTTAAATTTCAGAAGGAATGTAACTTTTTATTCCATCTGAAACTGTATTTTTAAATTATTGTGGATATTCCTTAGACCAAAATATTCTTAACAGTGAGATGGGAAGAATGGTACAGAGGGATTTAGAGAAATTATGACATTTATCATTACAAGAGATATTACTGAAGAACTGTACCCACCCATGAGTTATTATCTCTTTTCTTTCATTAAAACAAACCTCATCAGAGACATAATGCAGTGTGGATATAGACCCAACTGATGCTGAATTCTCTGTAAAGAGGTAGAAAGGCAAGAAGGAATGTACAGAATTTTTCACAAATCTCTTCATTTCAGTTCGGAAGACTGTCAAACTTCAGCAACTAAAACCAGATGAAAAACATTTTGGTCTTACAATTCTTTTCCTATGAAAATTTCCATTCTTTGGAATAATTTTTTTTTTTGTTTAAGTACCGAAAAATTTTATTTTCCAAGATTATTTGGTGGAATTTATTTTAACAGGATTGAAATGTAATATTTTGGCTTTCAGTTTTTAAATAGAATTATGTGTCTGTTCATAATATGTATTTTAATGTGAAAAGATGTAACAATTTCTGCAAAAATAGAACACAATCACCTTAATGGGGAAAGAATGGTTTGACTAACCTAAAAATTGTTTTTTAACAAAAATGACACTTTCAGAAGGACTTCATAAATGTTGGCTTCAAAGCCGTTTTAAAAAAATCAGGAATCTTCCAATAGTACAGAAACTCCACATTTCCACTATGTCTGGAGTGTGATTAATAAGCACCATTCCCTGCTACTACCATTAGATGCAATAGCCTTGCAATATTTGCTTTACTCCTTGGTTCTCCTACAGTCTCTACCTGATTATATACAGACGGGCTTGCCCTGAAGTCTCTTCACCTTGACCCATACAGAGTCCTTTCTTAAGTATTAACTGCAATCCTGATGCTGTGCAGCCTTACAGTAAAGGATAACGATTTCAGGACTTCCAAACTGATTGACATTTCAATCCATGCAATAATTTTTAAAACCCAGTCATCATCAAGAAAGTAACTGAGTAAAATTTGTCTTTAAAATTGATCATTTAAAATCTGGAATATTTTCCCCATGATAATGAAATTTAAGAGAATAAACATCCAAACAGAAGCATCAAAAGAACTGCACAGCATCAGGGACATATTTTCCAGAAAAATGTGCTTGTAATTTGTCTTTTGTGCAGCAGGGAGTTGCCATTGCCATGCTGTGGTCTCAGGTGTTCATGTGGTTCTGTGCAGGCAGTTGCGTTTTGTGCTGTTGATCAAAATGTTTCTATTTTGATGGCACTCACTTCATCTACTCAGAGGAATTTATCGTACACAGGATTTGGTGAGGTCCTGATCCTGGAATAAAGAGCGTACAGACAAGCTGTTGAGGCCACACTGACCCTTGCATAAAGTTGTGCTACACTTAGCGTAGTCTTTCATGAGCTTATGTGTGCATATCACAACCTGTCCAGTTGCTCTCAGTTACCAAATCAAAGCTCTATTATTGGTCATTCCTTGCTTTAATCAGAAGAGTGACTGAAGATATTATTATGCAGAACAAAAGGCACCAAGAATGGGGTATTGATATATTATTTCTAAGGAAAACTCACATATCTAAAAAACATAGTTTGAAATCCTGCTGGATAACAAAAATTTCACCCAGGGAAAGATAATATGCACTTACACTGAATGAAGTTCCAGGACTGTTGTTTGTGATGCTCTCCATCCAGTACTGTAATTTGTAAGTGAATCAGCCTAAAACTTGGGAAGCCATTAGAAATTTCTAGATATATTATTACTCTAGAAATATTGTATTCTGTATGATATGTTAGTATCACTAGCCTGGGTAGCCCAACCTGGCCCAGGTCTCATTGATTTTAATAACACTGCCATTTTACATTAGCTGAGCAACTGAGCCAGAGGCTGTGATTTTTCTCACACTTTTTTCTTTCTTCTTCTTAATAAACAACAGAAAAAGTTGATATCCTAGTTCTTCACACAGAAGAGCAAAGCTGAGGGCTGTTAAGCATATTTGCTACAGAACAACAACCAAAGACCATGTGAAAAAAAAATGTGACTGTTCCTGACACATTTAGTAATGACATATTTTATCATAGCAGACATGGTATCATTTAAACATTGAAAAGCTATGATAATATTTATACTATGCTCAAGGTGCAGTAAGGGGCAATAAAACCATGATTAAAATGCAATAAAAACATAATTAAAAAACACTCTTGATAAAATTCAAACAAATAAAACTAGTCACCAAAAGGGAAGGGAGAAAAAAGGATCAGATGAAGCTGGAACACAGAATAATTGTGAGGTGTCTCAGAGGCAGGTATATTCAAGGGAAAGAAAAAACAAACCTGTCTTGACACTCTCCTCGAGCTCTCCTGGCTAAAGTGGGTAGAGGCAGAGCTTAATAGGATAATTAAAAGTAGTGCTGCAGGGGGCACAGATGTGAAGCCTTTAGAAGACACGAGCAGCCAGCCTGCCAGTGCCCTGCAGCGAGCACCCACCACCCCCAGGGATGTCTCTCACCTTTCTACATATACGAACCCTGCTGCGCTCTAAGGAGGGGTCTGAGCTAATTTTCCTCAGCAGCAATGGACATGCCCAGTGTTCGTACACAACTATGTTTGCGCTATGGTGTAGCCATGAGACTAATGAGGCATCTCTCTGTGTCTTCCAGGTGCTTTCCAGGTAACACAGCCAAGTCAAAGGTTTCTGTTCCAGCCACGGGGCTAAGATCCTCTCCTTCTAAAATCCTCTGCAAAATTAATCTCCTGCAACACCATCCTTCTTTTCTCTTGCAAAGCAAACAGCTTTATCCCACAGAAAACAGTTGTTAAGGTTGATGCAAAGATTTTCACAGCCTCTCAGATTTATCCATGCACCATCCACTCCTTTCTGCATCCCGCTGTTTTTTTTGTCCTTCTCTATTGCATCCAGTAACATCTAATTGCATCTTCAAAGCCTGTTTGTCTCCTGGACATCATCTTAAAGTGACAAAACGTCTTTTTTGATCAGTTCATCAAACCAGTCTCAACCATCTACTGGGACTGGATTTTAAGCATGCTTGCTATTCTTTTCATGTTTAGGAGGAATTCCCTATGAACAGAGCTGTTTCATTACCTTCATTTAAATCTGTGTTTATAACTGTCCTTTGCTCTGTTCCCTATGAAAACAATTGCAATGATTAAGCTTCTGATATGCCAAACCCCTTTCTGTGATGCTAACCAGTATTTTTCATTATTTTTTTCTGCTCACTCATCCTTTACAATTCTCATCTGTTCTACGGCCTGTAAGCTTTGAGACAAAGATTTAATTTTGTTCTTTGTTTGTGCAGCTTATAGTACAGTAACTGCTAGGTCTTTGTTGGTCCAAGTCTAGATATTCTAGGTATTACTGTAGCAGAAAACATAATAACATCAGCAATATAATATAAAGAATGTCTACCTGGAGGTCAGAATTTAACCAAAATCTGTACAACTTCATCTTCTGCCCTCTGTTTAGAGAACCGTTTGCAAAAGGCATAGTTTCTGAAAGGTGGTTAAAAAACCACCACGAAATTCACTGTCGGAAAATTGTAGACATTGGGGAAGTCTATCCTTTAAGCCTGTGACCACAAATGACCATCTGTGAAGTAGAAAAAAACCCAAACCGACTAGTGGGATCAGTTGGAGAGAGAAACATTAATTTTATAAATAATTCTCAAACAAGTAGCCTGTGATTTGAAGGTTGGGAATGCTTCCCATATCATCTACCCCATCAAGCAGTCCATAAAATCCTGCAAAATTATCTGAATATCAAGAAGTACTTGATGCTGCAACATGTTAAATCTTCCAAACACAACCTAATGGGCTAGAAAACCATGCTAAAAAGTAGTCATTGACTTACTGAATTCAGTGTTACTGAAACTTCCCATTTTTTTCCACTAAATACAATTGTAAGTTTTGAAACTTACAGTGGCATATATCCTAGGCAGTGACTGAGCATTGTTTTTCTATACATTCATCCTGAAATATAGCTAGCCTTTTATTATATTTATATGCTCTGATTATGTGGATATGTTTATACAAATATTTGTATTTTTTTAGTTACGGCAGTGGGTGCTTTACACATGAGTGTTTCAGGGTCAGAGCATCAACAGCGTTTTCTGTTTATTCTTCTAGCCACTGTGGCATTACTGAGGAGACCGGGTGATGCCTGTGAAACAACTCCAATAGTTTTCTTTCTGTAAAGTCAGTAAAAAGACAAACCATTCTAGCTTTGATTTGTATTTGAACTATTTCATGCAATTCTCTCACTCATAACATCCCTGTTTATCCTCAGTACACACTGGAGAGCATGAAGCTAGATCCATAGATTAAACATGCTATCCATCAGCTGCCTGTAGTTGCAGATAATTATTTCAACTGCCATTTACAAAAAAAAAAAAAAAAAAACACCAAAAAAAAAACCCAGAATGGTGCCAAATTGAAAAATCTGTTCCTCACTTCTCCTGGTGCATGAGGTCCCTTGTTGGGTTATTGAAATTGCTAGGCTGTTCTCGTAGCCAAGGAAAAGAGAGAAGACAGATGGAGCCATGCATTTTTGTAAAAACTCTTAAGAACTGTCCTCGTGACAGCCCCTCCTCTGTCTCCAAGGCAGTGGGTAAATCTTGTTAAGTGTCCTGCTCTATACTAAAGATATTCCAAGCAATGCCTGACAATTTTGGCATGTTTTCTGTGGGGATTTACTTGTACCGCGACGTTAAGGCAAGATATTTTTCATATGATCAGCTCGATGCCCTCCCTGAAACAAAACAAAAACAAAAATCCAAATATTTATATACATACATGCATGCATATATGTTATATATATATAATTGCTAACGTCCTGATGGAAGATTAAACCAAGTATTTATTTGAGAAAGGATGCCTGCATTTTAATTGTTCTGGTAATGTATTTAAATCGTGCATGGGCTAAAAATCCTGAGGCAATGCAGATCACTTTCTAATATGTCCTGGGTGTTAGAAAAGCAATGCACTTAATTTCACACAGAAGAAAATCCCATTCAGAAGACCTATACAAGAAGCAAGGCTGCTTCGAGTCTGCATTTTAAAACATCTAAATATTTTCTCTTGCTTTGCCTCTGCTCAAAAGAAAAAAGGTGCCCAGTATGAAGCCATTTCAGCACTGCCTTTCCTATTTTCAAGTTCATTTATTTTACTCTACCTTTCTGACTTCTTATTAACCTATTGTTCTGACTGCTCCCCAGTGCCTCAAAGTCTTAGTTTCCTCTGTATATGACATTGATAACTCTCTAAATATTTTGTGTGTACAGGTATGAGTGCATGGGGAGGAAACAGGAAAAATAGCCTTTTACATACCCTATCTCCATATCTAGAAAGATCACACACTCACAGAGCTTTTAAGTCAATGCAAATGATGTATTACCATATTTTCAATTTCTATAACACCTCCCATCAAGTACTTTACAAATATCAGTAAATCATAACACTGATGAGAGGTAGAGAAATCTAAGTAACCTTCCTGAAAGATGGGAGAGATTGCTCAAGATGGCCTTATTTTTACTGGTATTGAACATGCACAGCTGTCTTTAACTTCAAGAAGAAAATGGAAGATGTTCATCACCTTGGCAAAGAGGATTCAAATCCTTGGCCCCTTCTGCCTGAGATTTAAGTGTCTAATTTTCTCCAGCTCAAGTGCAATATAGGCTTGAAGTAGAAACCCCTGGAAAAGTTATTTGCCTATGTTATATAGAAGATTGGATGAGGTGATCATAAAAGTGATCCAAACTTAATGTCTATGAACTTTGAAGATAGTGGCTTAGGTAATATTTCTGCAGTAAATCTTCAGTAGGATCAGGAATAGAGCCCAGGTCCTATGACTGTCATTATTTTTGATGCTTTTATCACAAATTTGTGCTTTTTCTTTTCAGGTATGTCAAGAAGTCTTGAATTAATAAAACAAGGAACTGATAAAACAAGCAGATGCATTATGTTGTCAACTTTATCCACATTAAGGTTTATAAAGTCTATATAGTAGCATATGACACGTGATTCAATAATAAAATCATTTACTGTATCCTGTCTTTAAATTAGACTATTTCTAGCAAAAAGTCCTTTTGTAAACCAGTTTATTGTGCTATATCACAGCACAATGCCCTGCTTTCAAGAGAGGGAGGACAGAATTGATTATACAACTGCATTAGAACACATTGTCCCTGGGAATCGAATTTGCTGAGTAAGTTATAAATGTGAATTTCTCTTCTTTTGCCTGTAACTTGACAGAGAAGCAAAAGAAAAGAAAAAAAACAAAAACAAAAACAACTTCTTATGTTTTTGTCTCAGTGGCATTTCAGAAAAAAACCTTAATTGTTCAGGCTTCTCTCATTTTTTTCATGTATGATTTAGGTTCTAAATATACACCAGTACTTAATAAAATTATAATAAATCAATGCTAAAGTTGTTAAAGAAAGAACATATTAAGGTGAAATAATTTATATATATGTTTGTTATTCATGCATGCCATAGACACAAAAAACGGAGTATCAATCATTGGAAAAACAACTGTGCTTCTCCTTTGGTCTCAAAATCTCTGTGGTCACTTGGTTAGGAATGGTTTATGCTTTCTCCTTTACTTTGATTTATAAGCAAGTCATTGTTCAATCTAGTTGTAACCAATATATCACCAGAACACTTGCATCTTGGCATTTCACCATTTATAGCTTCATATAAAAATTGATACTAATAAAAGGCCTTTGATTCCTTCCTCTTCCTCCGGACAAAGAAGACTATGAAATCAGATCATTCCATGTACATCAGTGAATCAATAAGGGCAATAAATAAATGTAACTTATCCAGAGTTACAATATGCTGGACTACTACACAGATTTAACCAAGTGAGCCCTTACTCACCTTAGTTCTGCATGTGAAAAGCAACTTGTGGAATCCCCGCAAAAGCAGAAGTCCAATAGCTAGTTTTAAAGGTTATTGAAAATCAGAAGTTAGAAAGTTTCAGTGCAATTTATGATCCAGTTCTTACAAAATGTAACACAGTGGCATAATTGTCGTGGTTTAAACCTGGCCAACAACTAAACACCACACAGCAGCTCTCTCACGCTCACCCACCTGGAGGATGGGGTAAAGTAAATTGGGGGGTAAAGGAAAACTTAGAGGTTGAGATAAAAACAGTTTAACAATTGAAATAGAATGAAACAGTAACAATAATAAAAAGTACGAATGGGTAATGCACAAAGCAATTGCACAGCACCTGCTGACCAATACCCAGCCCATTCCCAGCTAGCAATCCCAAAATACCAAGAACCTGCAAATGTAATCCCAGAAGTGAGAGAACCCCCTCTTTCCTGGTCAACTCTCCTGTATATGCTGAGCATGGTGTCACATGATATGGAATATTTAATTGGTCAATTTGGGTCGGGTGCTCTGGCCATGCTCCCTCCGGGCTTCTTGTAGACCTGCGCACAGGCAGGACATAGGGAGTTGAAAAGTCCTTGATCTCTTAGCAACAACTGAAAATATCAGTTTATTATCAACATTCTTCTCATTATGTATCACCTACTAAATCCAAAACACAGCACTATTCTAGCTACTAAGAAGAAATTAACTCTATCTCAGAGGAAACCAAGAGAGTAGTGCAGTCTAGACAATCCCCCAAGGACTACATTATGGCAAGAAACATCCTGTAACACTATGGAAAGAAATAGACAACAAAGGAAAACGAACTTTCTTGAGCCAGTGAGACATCACTAGGTTTATTCTTTCATCTACATATATGTAAAATATTCTGTTAACGATGTTTTTGATCAGTTGTGGCCTGTCACCTTCTCTGATAAGGGGATATTGGCACCATGGCACCATGGACCTGTGTGTCCTCTTCTCATTTGTTGATGTTAAGAGAGTCTCCCAAAGGAATATTATTCAAAAAAAAAAGATAGCAGAGAGGAGCAAGATGTGAGGTTGCCATTACACCAAAGCTGTGACAGTCCTCCTGCTCCCTCTCTTCCCATCCATGGGAACATTGGATCATACTGTGAGAAGTACCACCCCTCCTTCAGCTCACATGCTCAAGGCAGAAACCCATTTCAATGGGTTATATGAAGAGGTGTTTGGCTTCCACTGTTTGCAGAACAGTTCTAGAAAATGTTGGTTCAACTTTAGACAAAGAAATGAGCATCTTCATGTTTTGTGTTTCAAGGATGGTGGGTAGTGACCCCCATCCAGTTGCTGAGTCTGAGTTCAAATAGGGAGAACATCCAGCTGTGCCTCTTTCCCCTCTTCATGGGAAATTTAATCTACTTCTATGAATTCCTTCATATTTATAATCCATTCATTGATGATTTACTGGGTGGGATTTGCCTGCTGTGGGAGGTGAAAGAAAGACCAAGGAAATGATTCAGTATCCTCTCAGCATCATAACCCTTCAGACTAGGATGCAGTTGAATTTCTGAACGACCTATTTATCAGTAAAGTGTCAGTAGGAATTGATGAAACCCTAAAAGACACAGTTAAGCAGCATGCAGCATAAGGATGGAAAGAAGAAGAAGCTGTGTGCATTGTGCTATTAAGAAGAAAGCACACTACTAGCAGTAGTCATCCTTTTTAATTCAGATAACACCTGTGAGGAATATTTAAATCACATTTACTTTGAGAATAAAAAAAAGAAAAAAAAATTGACTTAATAAGAAGGCACTATGAGACACCATGGTGAGAACAGACCAAAATAGACTTGTGACACAAAACCCTTTTTGAAGCATCACCCTATGCAGTGGTATATTATCAACAGAGCAGATGAATAACTAAAATCCAATCTTGCTGGTTCCATTGAAAATCTGGATTGATTTTGTTACATTAAAGACTATTATTATGGCAGAAAAGGTCTAATTTTTACCTTACTATTAAAATTCATTGTAATAATTACTATGGCCCCATCAATGATAATGAATGTTGTCTGCATGTGTGCACCCATGCACGCTCAAAGTGATATGCAATTTTTAACACACATTGTGGAGTCCTACTCCTTTCCCCTATGCACAGCCCTGAGTAACTATTAGCTTTTACTTCTCACTCCTCTTTGCTTTTGAGATGACTTGGATTTACTCACAGTTTATCCTGGATGCAGTAAGGATCGTGTATCTTATACAGACCTCACAGCAACACGCTCAATAAATCCACAGGAAAAAAAAAAAAAAAAAAAAAAAAAAAAAGATGGTAAAAAAAGAGGAAAACTGTGTAAATGTACAGAGAATTGTCTTGTTATCAGTGTCTTATTTCATGTGTCATCACATAATGAATGTGCAATCTGCTGTACTATGTAAGCACAGGGTGTTAAAAGAATTTACAGTATATGGAGTGAGGTTTAGAGTTGTTATCAATAAGTGCTCCATCTGAAACAGCACTTTGTAACAGCAGCTACAATAGTATATATATACATCAGACATACACACATAAAATGCATACATATGTCATAAATGTACACGTACGTCCAGAGATATACACAGAAATTCACATCAGTGACATTTAAATACCTCTCCCTTTTCCAGAGCTCCTTCTGTAAGAAAAGTGATTTTCCTATGCATATTATTAATGAGCTTAATCCCGTAATTACCTCAGTTACATGCAGAGCTGTGAGAACTTGGGAAAACTTGCTTGGCAAGCAAGCTCCCCCAAAAAATCAGCTCTCTAGATTGAATGAACTCCATGAGCCCAAGGTGGTGAGCATCACTGGAGAAATGCAGGGGGGAAATTGCAGCTAGCAGGAAGGAAAAGAAACTGCTCACCAAGGAAAAGAAGATAAAAGACAGAGCAATGAGAAGAAAAACAAACGTATCGTATCTTAATTCTGTTGTTGGCTTTCTCCTTGGTAGACCCCCTGCCCCTGTCCTTAGTCAAGCCAGTTGTATGTGGCAGGAGCACTACAGATGGAGCAGTAATAGCACTCACGCAGCGTTATCCGCTTAAATGGAGAGAACAGCCCATGGGGCAGAACTGCTCTCACATGGTGGAAGGAAAAACTTGTGAGGTAGTTATTGAAATAAAACCAAAACTTGTGAGTACCTTGCAGGAACAGTCCATTTGTCAGTGGGTAGTGCAGCACAGTTTTAGCTATTTGGTATCACTTGTTTCTACAGAAACTGGTGAGGCAGCAGTGTCAGGCTTTTGGCAGGTAGTGGCAATCACTATGGATTTAAAACGAAAACTGCAACAGAAGACGACTAAAAACAGGATGACAGAACCAGAGAATTTTGTCAACTGATCATAATCCGCCAGCATCACGTCATGCCCTGAGCCAATCATTGGGCCTTTCTGCTCTTCTTGTTTTTTGTTTTTCCTGGTTCACAGTTACTATCTTGCTCAATAACTGTTTAGGAAAAAAAAAAAAAAAAAAAAAAAAAATGGAGAAGAAAGGAAAATTGCTGCTTTTGGAGTCATCACATGGGTAGGTATAGCACAGTGTGCAGATCTCTAAACACATGCGAACAGTGGTCAAACCCTGGGCCAGGGAATGTAACTTACTGAGACTTGCTTTAGGTAGCTACGTTTTAAGACCTCTGAGAAAAGCCACAGACACATGGGGCCACAGATCATGGGTAGAAAAGCATTCTTGTTCCTTGACTATACATGAATCCACATGAGATGGCTTACTATGCTAAGTAACATCTAGATTAGTGCTTCTCCATTTTATTTTTATTTGTTTTCCTAAACTAAAAGATCATGCAGTATTTTAAAAAGCAGACTCAATTTTCTATGGTTTTCTCTTACTCTAATTTTTAGTTGACTAGTTTCTGAATCTTTATTTGTTGTATGTATTTTCTTTTTTGTTTGTTTGTTTTTGGTTTTGTGCTCACCCAGGTGTGTGGGAATACTTCTATATGAAGCACAGATGTAAGGTTTTAATGCCATTTTTCAGACACCCATCTCAGGTCTTACAAACTGACAATGGTCTACAGAACACGTTGAGAAACACTGATAAGTGGCAGCTGCTTGAGAACAAAGAACTCTCTTATCTCCATAAGGAAGTGAATCAATCCAAGTCAGAAAGGACTTAGGAAAGACTTTGATGTATATGTAGCCTGGAACACAGTGTGGAAAAAAAATGTGATATCTTGTAATAATAAAAGATGTCCTAAGAGATGGAAATATTCCCATAGAAAGCATGGTCAGTTCATGACTTGTGTTGCAGTGTCAGATAAGACAGATCAAGTGACTAGTCCTGTCAGAAATGTGCTAACAAAGTAAAAGTCATCTTCTACCCGGATCACCTCCTGAGCATGTGATAGGCTCCATGCAATGTCCCCAGAGGATGGGCTTGCAGAATACAGTTCAAGGAAATCCACCAGCTTGTTTCCATTCAAATATAAGGAGTAAAGAGGTGAGACAGTTACAACCAAAATAAAGGAGGAACACAAATCCTTGGTAAACGGAGAGATAGGAAGTGCATTCTCTATCAGTGGTTAAGTTTTATCCTGAAAATATGTTTCATCCTTGAAACATATTCTATTTGTGTGGGAAAAGGAAGATGCTCTACAAAAACCTTTTGAAGTTATTTAAGGGTTTCTTCTCAATAGACTATTTTCTTCAAAAACTTTTCTGTTTATCACTATTTAGTCTATTATAAAAGTATATATTTCTACTTCGGAGCAATTTTATGAGCTCCAGAAATAAGGAAAAAAGATACTGCTCTGAATTTCTCCTTTTAAAAATTTCAGATGTTCAACACTCAAAAGAGCTGTTCAGTGCCTCCACATCTTTAGCTCATCTGGAGCAATGCAGAAGAGAATTACATCTCAACCACTCATTCATTTGCACTTGTGCTGAAACTGTGGAGAAGCTGACCCTCACAAGCTGACCCTCACAGTATATGAAGGAAGAAGATTGTTTTGGCTGTACCCCACTGAAGATGACTATTCTTTCCTCACTCTAGAGAGTCAAGTCCACTGAGAGTCTCCATGCCATCACTTACAATATCTTCTATTAATCATGTAATTTCTTTGATTCACTTAAACACAGATGTCTTTGCTTATTTTTGTACGAGACACTGGTATCTGTATTAAGCATTTAGGTCATGACTTTCAACATGTGGGTTCATTTCAAGGCTCACCCTTAAAGACTGCTATTAAGCACATATAGATACCAGTGATCTTGTCAGATTTTTCTGATGAATACTCACCAGAAATTTGCTGAGACTTTTGACACAAAAAAACCAGCCTTACACAGGAGTATCCACTTGTCACAGTAACTATCCTTGCTATACTTTTAAAATGAAGCACTCAGGGTACTCTTGAGATATAAGCTGTCTTGAATTGTCTTGCATTAACCACAGAGTAAGAGAACATGCAGCAGCTGTGACCGCAGTAGGTCAGTGCCTTGGCTCTGAAATGAGTGCCATCAACCCAACTTCTCCAGTCCTAACACACTCCACAGAATCCTATCAAAAACACGTCCTGTGGTTTTCAGGGATTTTCATGTGAGAAGAGATACACAACAATTTTGCACAGCATTCTTCAGTAAAATACTTGTTCCATAAGACGTAAAGAATAAACAAGTACACGGCATTCAGAAAACAAATACCTTAAAGAACATGAAGTCCCTACATTTGGCCTCATTTTTTCCTGTGAGTCCATCTATGTAGCATTTCACCCATCTTGCAATAGTTCCGCTCAGATAATAACCAAAAATTAAGACCAGGCTCCTAGTTTACAAGAAAAACATTTCAACTACTGTCCCAATAACATAACAGAATAACAAACACTAATTAAAAAAAAAAAAAAAACACAAACAAAAAACCAACAACAACAAAAAAATAATCTAAAGGCAGATTCCCAAGTCCCATTCTTCTTATCTGATCCTGTGTTTAAGGTGCTCTCACATGAAAGCCATTGTCTGGTCTCCGTCATTTTTTTCTTTTTAATTTTCCTCTCACTTTGTTTTAGCAAGAAATATCAATATTAGTATGTTGATAGCTGCCATTTGGAAATCCTTAACATTAGGAAAGTTGTCACAGCTCAAGCTTGATCCCCAGGTCAAGTCATTGTCAAGGCTCAGCATGTATTCCCACTTGGCACAGGCACACATACACAGTTACTCAACACAGACACATACATACACAGCTGCCCACCCAGATCAACACATAGGGAGCCACTCAGCACCAGTGGCCTCATCCTGTTCCACTCTCTAGTTAGCAAGATGAAGGTCTGTAGTGGGAATATATATACACAACACCCATGCAACACAAATCCCTCCAGCAGCCAGGCTCAGACATTCAATCTGCCCAGTAGCTGTGCTTGGATCCCAGTCTCCCCAGTTGCAGCACCTGGATAAATGAGCCATGAGATCATAGACACAGTCTGGCTGCTGGCACAGACACCCTACATACAACACAACACATACACTGTGGGTGTGCCCAGAAACAGAGATTAGACACACAGCCCATCGTGTTGGACATACCTTAGCTCTCCACAGTTGTCTCCTGTACAAAGACATGTGCACACATACACACACACACACACACACGCATTCACATACATTTGTCTCTCAGGCCACCCCCAGACCCCAGGGACTTTGTCAACTAGCCAGACTCCCCTGGTCCCTCCAACAGCCAAATTCATCAGTGGTCTCACCCTTAGAGACACACTACCTGGCTCCTAGGCCACTTCACTTTCTCAGTGACTGGTGAAGTTTGATGCTTGCTGGTGCCCACACACTGGCACGAATACCTCCCTCACTCCAGATGCTGGCACTGTAACCCACCCACTCCAATCTCTCCAGTTGGCAGCACACACACATGGGCCCTCTCACCTGGGGTCTGACTCCAAATGCTGGCAATTGTTTCCCCCCAAGTCGCTGCACCACTCTGCTCCTTTGTTCTTTGTGGAGATAAGACATTGGTCTGCTGATGGCACCTGTGATGGGCTTGGGAGTAGCTGGTGTGAGGCATTATTGGACTCTCCCATCTGCCATTGACTCTGCAGTCCTCTGTGTGTGTGAAAATGAGCTTTCTGTCACATAACCTAAGCAGTATGATGTTATTACAAAGATCCTATTGATGAAACACAAGTAATATGGTACTAGTAACGCTGAAGTAACATTAGTTTCAGATGGTTGTGTTTTAATGGCAAAGGCTTAGATATTACTTAGAAGCAACCTCTGAATTGAAAATTACTTCTGCATGATATCCCATTTGCACCGCACAGCAACAAGCTGTGTCGGCGTGCAGCTGGATCACAACATGAGGATGGACAATAGTCCAGTACCGTTCAAGAACCTGTTAGTAGAAAATGTCTGATTTTGGTGGAAGCAACTATCACAGCATACAGCATAGCTTGGAAATTTGACTTTCCAAACACTTCTTGAACTTTCATTTTACTCTGCAGTCCAAAAATATTCCTCAGTGATGGCCCATTTCTTCCAGTATAGCATCTTTAAAAAGACCTCAAACTGAATCATCATTTCAGCATTGTACATAGACTGAAATCCAAGAGGAGCACATCCTCCACAAGCAGCCATGTTTCTTTCACTTCCCTCTCTTTGAATTTCATATATCAGAAAAGTCCTTCTGATGTGTTTCTATCAATTTTCCCATGCATGCAACCACTCAGATTAAGACCTCGGCTCTCATATACTTATATATGTATGAATAAATGAGTGCATTATGTATAAACAAAACTTTCTCCAGCCAGAATGATTCTTAAAGGCTTCTCTGCAACTTCAGCAGGGCTTCATGACTCTATCATGAATCAGATGGTGAATTGTTCTGAAGACAGTTTTTCATTTAGTTATGGTCAGTAGAAAGACTCACAGGTAAATAAATCTTTTTTACTACATCATAAGCACGGTTTTACTACATCATAGGTCTAGCTATTATAAAAATATGCTGTTGAACTTATTCCCAGTGACCATTCCAGTGGAAGAAAAATATATTTGTTGGAGGCAAGATATTGATAAGAAGCGGCAGATGACAGCAAAACCACCAATCACACAGACAGCCATGTATAATTACAGGGCTTACTAAAGGAGATGGATCTTCAGGTGGTGTAGGATACCATGCCTTCCCTAACTTCAATAAAGCTGATCAGCAACAGCAGTGAACCTGACTTAAAATGACAAAATAGGGTTGATCATCTTTCAACTGATGAACTTACAGGAAAAACAGGTCTAGGTACATGTATAGTTACTTTGGCATAAAATATGAGCCATATAAGACTTAGTAGAAAGGAGACACCAATTTTTATCATTTTCTAATTCTGACATTAGCTACAGAAAGAGATTACAATCTTGGTTATTATTGTTTTGGAAAAGACAGTCTCTTTTTAATTCTTTCCTTTAGCCTTGTAAATATGAGAGGGGACTCTCCATTTGCTAAGGTACTTTGTATTCTTACAGATTTTGTTTTCTTTACAAATAATACACTCAAATATATATCTAGCATTTCAAACCTGTGTCTTGTTCATTAGCCCAGTTCATATAGTTATCAATGTCACATACACCAGAGGAAGTATGAAAATTCACAGCTGGTAATTTTGTAAAACCATGGATACAAGAAAACTCCTCCTCTTCCGAGAAGTTACTTGCCTTTTTTTTTTTTTTTTCTTGAAATCAAATGTACAGGCAATTCATAAAAGTTTTTTTTCTCAGCTACTATTCTCATTAATAACATAGACTATAATAAAAATCTATAATTACTCTTTACTGCATCATAATGATTAGAACACAAACTGTCAGATTCATTCTTAATGAATGCCAGTGACTGGAAAAGAAGATTTACAGAGATCACGGGTATTGTTCAGATATCACAGTTATAAGCACTGTAAAAGAACCTAAGCAGTTAGACTATAAAAGGTCTTTATTATAACCACAAAATTTTCACCCTGATTAGAGCTTGTGGTATTGACTTCCACCATTTAATTTATCATACTTTGCTGAACAAGTGATATAATGGAAGTTCATTGCAACTCATTCCTCTCAGAAGTAGCTCTCAATAGCTATTTATTATTATGTAAACACAGACTCAGCTCTCCTAATTAGTGATGACAGTACCTGAAAAGGTTCAGGTTCAATTGCGATTAGGATCCAAAATCAAGTGTTAATCCTAACTGCTTGAAACTTCAAACTGGAAAGAAATGTAATGTGAAAAATTGGTGGTGGTGAGATTTTTCACACTTCTGCTTATGTCCATGGCCAAAATTAACATTAAAACAGCTTTTCTCATAGTGTTTTGGCACTTCGAGCTCTGATCACAGGCAAAATATTGAAAGTAAAAAGTGATTTTTGAAACATTATAGAATCTTAAATAGCATTGGACTAGCAAAATAATAGAAATGTAAGGCTTTTCTTTTTTTCTTTTTTCTTTTTTTTCTTCTCTCCATCTGTCTCTTTCCCTTTCTTTCTTGTTTTCTCTCTTGCTCTCTGTCCCTTCCACACGCCCCGCTTCTCAAACAGTGCTCTTATTCTTTTAACCCTTTTAATAGTTTTTTTAATGATGCTATTACTGTAAAACTCATTTTGCCAAAGTTTGTAAGCAAGTGCCTGAGATTAAATATGTAAATGATCTCATTTACCTTAAAGAAATATGCATATCCTTAAAGAAGACTATATACCCTACTGAAGTGGACCTTACTTTGACTCTGCAATGAAGTATGAGAATAACGTTAATCCTTTTTAACTATAGCTCCAGTAACAAATACCTTGATTAAGTGCTAGTATCATTTGGCTACCCTAGCACTTGCCTAAATTTATTCTTTTTCCCTAGAGGTCCTAGGAAGGTTTCTTGTGCCTCCGGACTTGAGAAACTTTCTCTTTTGGTCCTACCTTTGTCAAAAGAGATTAGGATTTCATTGTTGGACACTGCAATAATTTACTGAGATCATGTAAATGCTGGTGAAAGCTTGCATGAAATTTTTCCAACTACCTTCAGGCAAAATTTGCAAGGGTTCTCCTAGTAGAGTAATTGGATGGTCTGAAACAGTTAGTCTGTATTTCCCTAGAGCAGCACAAGGGACATTCATACAAACTGCTCTGTCAGAGCTGTAGTGGAGTCAGTAACTTCTAGGAAGAGGACAGCTGAGGACAGAGATTTCTACAAACCAGTGCATTTGGATCTGGAAGAGGATATCTGTCCACATCCCTTATTTCACTTTTCTAAAATGACAAGCCTACGTGTCCTAGCCTCAAAAGGATGTAGTAAGAATACATTAAGAAGATAAAATTTTGTGACACTCTGGAAGCCATGTGAGTACCTAAGATAGTGCATTGTTTTAATGATGTTCCCCAAAATTATCAACAACATTCAATGTATAATATAGGAAGTCCTAATATGCTCTAAATGTGATTGTTGAAAATGCAGTGCTTAAAACACAAAACCACTGTAAATCTCTGCTAAATTTTTTTGACAAAATGTTCTTTATTAGAATATAGTAACTTGTTGAAAAAAGTACCAGACTGACAGCTCTGGAAATGTCTCTGTCTGTCCAAAAAAAAAAAAAAAAGTACTGCACAGGGAGCAGGAATAAAAGCTTCAACAGCAATGTTCCTAAACTCTGATCTGAAGTGACTACCATCAGCCCATTATAGTCCTTGGCTGTTGACAAGGGTGCCAATTAGTACTGCCAAGTGCAATGATGGCTTTTCTGATGTGGATGTGTCACTGCTGGAAACTAGAACCATGAAACTAATTTCCAATAGCCCATTGAAGAGCCATCAGATGGTAACAACTTTTAGTCACACAGACTTAGACTGGCATTGGACTGACAATGCAGAAATAAAAGACTCTACATCATATTACCAATCCCAGAGCAATCTAGCTTCCCCTCCATTGTATTTCTAGGGAAGATAGACCTTGCAGAGATTCACTGAGAAATCATAAAAAAGAATGTGACTGAAACTCTTTCTTTCTCAGATCACCCAGTTTGTCATTTTAATTAGCTTTAAATACTTATAAATACTGTGAAGATGTAAGGAAGGATAAAGAATTGTAGAGATGTGCTGAAATATGAAATCCTTCATCTCTATCTTACTGCTTATTTGCATGTGATTTAAAGGTATTATTCTAACTGCTTTCTATTGGGCAATAACATGAAAAAAGCTGGTGACTTCAATCCAATTTCTAAACAAATGTTAACAGCCCCCAAACCACATAGTCAACATGAGATTTTCTCCTTGGAAGTCTAGCCAGGGAAACTAAGTCTTCAATAAAAACAAATTACCCACCAGCCATAGCAATAATGGGACTGAAAAAGTGTCGAGGCTCATCAACCTTACTGCGTAGGTACTATTGTACCATATCCGGCCATATTATACCAGCCTTCTAAGTGGAAAAAGGGATTTGGATTCCTGGTGTTCCACTGAAAATATTTTCATGAAAAATAAATTATCTTGTATATGTAGCTATGAATGCATGCATATCTACATAAGTATATGCGTTTGTGTGTGGTTTATAGGTATACGAGATAGAGATATATCTTTTGTATCATTCATACACATGTATATATAAACCTTAGAGATACTCCAAACTGTGACTGCTTTCATACATGTCTTTCCCATTAGTTCAGAGGAAGATGACCAAGCATGTATTTCAACGGGAATATAATTTCAACACTATGGTGATAAGGAGAATAAAACCCTGAAGCATCTTTGAGGGTTTTGTTTTGTTTGTTTTAGACGTGTCCCTGTCACATAAACACACATAGTGAGCAATAGTGAAAAATGTTGTCTGTGTTACTGGTTTTTTTAGTTCTTCCCTGGCAATTTTTAGTCAGATTAATATTTCTTTTTAACAGATAATATGTACTACATGAAACCACTCAGTATTTACATTTTTGGGTTGCTTTTTCCCTGGGTATAAACAATTACAATATGAAGAATGTCTGTTCATCACTGCACATCACTTTCAGATGTCTCAAGCAACAGAAGCATAAGAAATGTACTCACCTAAAGTAAGAAAAGGTTTCTAGGTCATAGAAATTTATGAACATAAATACAAGCTGTTGAAAAGAATAAAGGTGTTCATGCCCAGGAATTTGGAAATAGATGAAGAAAGAGCACATTTTCAAACTCAGTCTGTCAGACAATTTCTGGAAGTCAGACAATTACCATTTGGTTGTACAATAGAGCCCACAGCTGAATGAGTATATTCATTAGAACAATTTCTCTACTGCCCTGGCATGCAACCTAATCCTGAGATTCTCATAGCCGATAGGATAAATAGTGTTAAATTACACTCCACTCAAATATGCTAAGCCATCAAAGCCCTTTTTTTTTCAACAAACAAGCACAAAAAAAGATCAAAAAGTATGTGTACTTGTTGAAAAATACACCATTTCTTTTTTTGACCAAATATGTTTTTTAGCAAACAATGAATCAACTCAGCATTCAGGTTTACAATCACTGCAGAACATACTCTTTCTAGTATCAGCTCCTGGTTCACAATCAAACCCACACAAAAAAATTTCTGAGCCTACTAAGATCTCCTCTAAGAAATTTTGCTTATGTGCAGCTCAAATGCAAAACTGAGGTCCAAGTATAAGATCCAACTGGAAAGTCTAACAGAGAAGGATTTAGTAAGGAGCAGAAAGTGTGATCTGAGGACAAATCCATAGCTCACCCTTATGCAGAACAGCTGTCAGAATCCTAATACAATAGCAATTTAAGTTTTGGGCTGGTACCAGTGATCATGTAGGTCCTAATTTGTTTTCGTTTACTCTATTTTTCCTATCACAGAGTGATTTTCTTTGGTTTTGGAGAATGAATCACACTGGCCATCAGAATTCCACCCCCAATCAATCCAAACTGTAAAGAAAATGGGATATTTAATATTTATACCTCTATTACTTTACAGGGGGGTTAAGAGAATCAAAATCAGAACAGTATCACAGCACTCATTTCAAAAAACATTTCTCGCACAGAATTGATCGTTAAAATAGGTTGACCTTTTAAAGAAGCAGACACATTAATAATGGGCTAGACTACAGGGCATCTTATCCTATCTCCTTTACTGTCTTTATGCTATAAAGCAGGGGCATATGCACCACTAAGGGTTCTCCAGCTGCCACAAAACAATATGCAAAAAAACAGCTGACCACGAAACTCCTTTTCAGAGGAGAAAGAGCAAATGTTGCTCAGCAAAATGCCTCCTCATGCCCATGAAGACCACTTGTCCCAGAACCAGGAGTCAGAGCCCGCTTCAAGGCTTAGCAGAGTTTTCCATCTTTGCTGGCAGTTTTCAGGTAGTTACAATCTGGGGACTTGTTTTAATATTTATAGCAACTGTGACAAAAATATTAAAATCCTTGTGTAGTTTCAGTACAGATAAAAAG
Organism: Athene noctua; assembly: GCF_965140245.1. Lineage (NCBI taxonomy): Eukaryota > Metazoa > Chordata > Aves > Strigiformes > Strigidae > Athene > Athene noctua. The sequence goes on along the minus strand of NC_134037.1, from coordinate 10,400,465 downwards.
AGGTCACTCTTAGAGTGTGTTGACCACTGGCATCACTACACAGGATAGTGCACCAGAGAGGATAAGGACAAGTAAGGCTTCCCATCTGCCAATAAATTTTTGCCTATGGATTTATACATCTACTGTAGCATCAGCATACATCATAACATCAGGATTTTTAGACATTACAGTGATTCAAAAAAAAGCATCAGATAAATTAAGAGATACCACTGGAATTGTCTGTGATGATTTAAAATATTTAAAATTCACTACAGGCAAAGCTTTTTAAGATTAAGCCAAAACATTTTTCAAATTTAAAGATATGAATTGAAAGGAGCTGATCTACTTGTTATATTTTGATTTTTTAGGGATTTTTTTATTTTTGGAAATGGCACCATTTTTATCTGGATAAGCAAATGCATGATTTTTTATTTTTCCCCTCGGAAAAAGTCACAGCCTGCAAAGAGCTGGTATTGAAGCAGATTTTTTTTTTTTCTCTGTCTGATATTTTGTCAAGCTGGTTTCTTGCTGTCGAGGGGTGTGACTGCATTGCTCACCTCTAGGCACATACTTTTAGAGCACTATGTGTCAGGTAGACAAATAATGAAGTCATTAAGGGCAAACTTTGAAGTACACTTGATTTATGCAAACAAATTGAGGCTGGTGACTGCAGTTTTTCTCACTTTCACTTGCTGCTAACGCACCAATAGGCAAAGGAACACAGTGCAATGTTTTGGGTGCAGGATAGACAATCTGAAATGTGTCCCCATATGTACTAGAAGTTCTCTGCAGATGTCTGTAACGTTTCTATTTACATGACAGATTGCAGAGACTCCTAAGAAGCTGTTACCCTCATTTTCATGCAGTCTTTGCAACATTTTTTTTCTTTTGTATTTTAATATTTGCTTTCAAAATCCCACATTGACATTATTGGTTCTTCAAAGATACACACTGCTGTGAGAAGACCCCTCATCTTCTATAGGTTGTAGTTGAGGACAGGTGGAGGTAAGAATACTGAGTCAATTTCTTCAGTGGCCTCTCTCACAGCAATGCTTTATTTCTACTGATGGTTTACCCTTTTGCAGCACTTCTCTGAGCAAGGGATGTATTATTCCCATTTTGGAAGAGAGAAATTGAATTACGGTCTTATTTCCTTGCAGTTATGTGGGAAGTAGGCAGCTGAAGTAGTATTTCAGCTCAGGGCTCCTGAAACCCTTTCCCCATGGACATCTCTGCCAACCCAAACACAAATCAGTTTCCTTGATCCCACCCTCATTCCTTGCGCCTTCTCCCCCAAAAGAGGAGACCAACAGGTGCACTAAAAAGAAAATGAGGAAAAATACCTACAAATTTCTGGAATGTCTCAATACTTCTGCTAGGCCCACCTATTTAACTGTGTAGTGATCCTTGTGTCTTGTCCACTCAGGCAACAATTCTGTCTTTCACTTTTTGTGTGCTCCCCCATTTTCTATTAAACAGTATTGCCATTAAGCCTGCTACCTCCGATACATGAACAGGCTTCTGCAAAGAATAGATCTTTCAACTTGAAAGGAAAAGTCTCATTCAATTTAAAGTTTCACTTCATTCCCAGTGTTTCTTGGCTTTGGGAAAAAAAAAAAAATATTTTTTTCTCTCAAGTATTTGACACCAAACCCAGAATAATCACTTTGGAAAAAATCAAAACGATTTACAGGTATGGTGTGTGCATTGAGGAGGGGAGATCTTTGCTCTTCAAAATGTATCATCAGCTGTACTTTATTTGAAGGTATTCAGCAAATTTTTAACCATAAGACTTTTCATTCAGTGAATGAACATCAGAGTAATGTTGCCCAGCTCTTTCATTTCTAGCTTCCCTACTCTTCTTAGCTTTCAAATCCAAATCCAAATTGCATTTTTCTCCCAGTAGCCATCCCTTAGGAGGACTCCCCTAATGCCTTAATTTTAGAGATCCTTAGTGTGTAATACGAACGCCCTGCTCTGCCTTCTCCTCCCCACTTAAGCAATCCTCCATAATGCCCCAAATAAAGAGCAGAAAGAGAGCATAAGGTTAAACTGTAAATTAATAGATCAAAGGATAAGAATCCTAATTCTGAAATAAACTTACTATGGAAAAGGATTAAAACAGAAAGAGAGGATTATAGTACAATAATTGCAACAGAAGACTGTGTGTGAATTGGATGGAAAACAGGGGGTAGGCTTTATTCTGTATTTCTGAGTGAGCAAAATGAAAAGAGGATCTGAAAGATGATTAAAAATCCAAGTGGACTTAAGCAGGAGAGGAGGCTGAAAACTCAGTAGAAGATACTGCAATGAATTCCCTGCTGTACCCACCGAAGAACTATATCTGCTTAATTCAAGGGAGATATCTACCCTTGTTTTGCATTCTGGGTAGGAAGATGATCATTGGAAGAGCACAGGATTTCAGCTAATTTCATCTTTACCACCATCTGCCACTAAGTGTTCAGAGGAGACCCAGACTCTGAGCTATCAAGGAGGAGAGGACATGAAGAATTGCTTCTTAGAAGGTCTCTATTCAGTATCAACTCTGCAACATAATAGCCCAGTGCTGCATGTCTTCAAAGTAACACGTAATTCCACAGACTCCTCTGGGAGGAAGAGAAAGACTTGGGATATAAACATGAACATGGCATAATAGAGGAGCTTATAGGTAGTCTATGAAGCCAAATTGAGTGGTGTGTTAATAATGGAAAAGTTGATAATGGATTCCAACAGAGTGGAGATGTGGGGATAGTCTTGAAACTTGACTAATATTAATTGCTACAAAGATTATTTATGTGTTTATGCTACATAAGAGGAGCTTCTGCCAGGAAACTCCCTAGTGAAAACCAGAATGTACAAATATGACAGCTTTTAGGGAAAAACATGAAGTGAGCATCTCTTCTATCTGAATCTTCATCTGAGTATCTGAGGAACTGAGCACACATGAGGGTGTGCAGGACTGATTACCTGCTGAGCACTGTCATGGAAAAATAACAAATTAAGTCTTGGCCATAATGAAGTCAGAGGTGCTTAGACATTGACTCCAAAAAGTCCAGAAGTGTGATTCATATTCATTGGTTTAATATTGCCATGTTACACTATTGCAGCATTATAGAGTTTATATCATTATAACCCTACAGGAAATGCTGGTAAAGACATAAGGCTGTTTGCTTCTTTATTTGGTTAGTAAGAGATTTAACTGACAATTTCACAGTCCGTCATCAACCTAGGTCCCCACCCTAAAAAAAAAAAAAAAAAAAATTGGTATCAAAATCCCATGCCTGTCTTTGAGAAAAGAAAAAAAACCCAAGACCATCTCAACAACCCCACCTAAAAAAAACCAAACAACCCAACCCCCACCCCCCACCCCCCAAACCTCACTTCAATTTTCTTCAATTTTAGATTTCTTAGTAGTGTTCTGCTCTCTTGCTGTTTATTCCTTATAGAAACTACAATCCTCTGGCTTGTTTGAATCTGCTCACTATGGACATGATGATGATGTCTCAAGCAGAGAGTTATCACTTTAATTGATGTAGGAATTGCTGAAAAGACTTATGCAATATTGTACTTTTATGTAAACTTTGCAGTAAAGAAGAGGGAAAAGTAACAGCACTAACAGGTGTGTAAAATACAGGCAGACTTTCTAGCAACTTACACAACTTTATAAAGGGGAAGCATTGTGCTATGCTTTAATTTTCAAGCCTCATATTATTTAATCAGTAACCATAATTTTCATTCACATCATGTGTATATAAAAACCATGATTTCCCATTTCTTATCATCTTTAATAAATGGAAAAACCGTTTGCTTGCCCCCGAAGAGTAATCAACACTGTGTTAATAAGCTCAGGCCTGGGAACACTTTTTCAATAAGAAAAACATTACACATTATAAAATCAATAATGCTGCCTGACAAATGAGGCTGTGCATAAATTTTTGACATGAAATCATAGACTGAAGTCTAAATTTAAATTTGGCAATGCTTTCAAAGTCTCACGCTTTATGATAGCTATTCTGGAGAGTGAGCTGTGCTGAAACTAATCACATAATTTAAAGGATACATTTGCTCTAGTACCGCAATAAAAATACATTACATCATGATAAAAGCCATCCTGATTCAACCTGCAGTGGAAATCTGTGAACACAGGGATGGGCTGAACCCTGTGTGAGACCACTGGGCTGCTGTTTATAAATATGTAAATAAAACATTTAGCACCATTCTAGCAATCTTCATCTTCGAAGTGCTCCATAAATATTAACTAATTAATCCTCAGGACAGTTGGAATATCGCTGAGAATTGTAGCTGAGTGAGAAATTGGTAGAAAATCACCAATTTGACAAATGTAGTCCTCTTCTCTGTTTATAACTTATCTACCGACAAACTCTGATTATTATGAATTTGCCTGTCATTGAAAACGGGCTGGGAAATGCTTAATGCAACATCAGTTTTGCTCTGTGGGTTCCTCACTGAACTATTCGCTGCCACAGACCCCAAGAGCTTGTCAGACCTTCCCAGGTAGGGCAACAGGCACATTTCCACCCACTCAGGTACATCCAGAAACAAAAGTCACACAGGTACATGGGTTCAGAGCTGTGGCCAGGCTCAGAAGTGGGACCATGCACCATGGTGGAGTGTCTCTGCTGCACCCAGAGCACGTGTCTGCAGGCCACTGACCTGGCCCATGCAGATATACGGGCTGTACTCTGCACCTGGAGCTGTGTCCGTAACAGTCAATCAGCAAAGCCTAGGCACTATCCAAAAATTACACAATAGTTCATATTATTTCATTGCCAGCACAGCCTGTGGTGTGTTTTCCGTCTGGGCAGACTATACTTAGGCACTGCTCAAGGGCTGGTGTAGCTCAGTGAACGTGCCCAAAACAAAGCTTGGCTGGAGCTGTCTTGTGTTAGAGGATGTTCAGGTAGCCTGAACCCTGTGATAGGGTTCTGTTCAGGTGCAAACTGTGCTATACTGTTGGTGATCTTTAGCCTGGTTCATTTAGTAGTGTAGATGTAGCCTGCATTTACAGAACAAGACCACATCGGGTAAACTGACATAATCTACATCAACACAGCAACACAACTGGTTGTCAGCTGAGGGCTGGACCATTCAGCCTCTTAAGAAGGGTGAGGGAGACTGCATTAACGCCACTTTATCTCTCAGATTGTTTTACTTTTTCAGCATGGTGCAAACCCAACAGAAACAGGGAAGAGTCTAGTCTGGGGATTCTGCTTGCAGGACAGAATCACACAGCTGTGGTGGCATAAGATAGTCCTGTGTCTACCAGTCCCTGTGAATGCATTTACATCTTGCATTTACATTTGGGGTGGATTTTTCTAATAGAGGACTCTATACATAATTTTGATGGTCCTTTCTTGACAATTAGACAAGTTTTCCAAGACACAGGTTGACATATTTTTCTACCAACATTCCTGCTCCAGCACAAGAAGAAATATGTTTCACAATTATTGCCTTTATTTCAAAGTTATTAATCTCATTTGGCTGCTCCATATGAGCATATAAAAGAAAATCTTCAGCAGTGATACAGAATTTCCACCACACACCAGTATCCATGGGATATCTAGTGTTCTGTTCCTCTAAAAGTCCATATAACTGGAAGACCTACATTACTAGATGAAAAGGTATCAGTCATTTACATGGTGAGATGAAAACAAAACTCCTAATCTACCAAATAATAGTTATATTAGTCTTCAGTGAAAATTCAGAACACAGGGAACATCTTGAAAACTGCATCTCTTTTTCCTATTTCCCTAGAGTAGAAAAGTAAGGAATTTCTAAAACAAGACAAAATTGTTAAATTGAAGACAAAAAAGATGGTTATGTGTTTCATTTTAAGCAATTTATTGTTGAAGAAGGGAAAACAGTCAACCAACATGGTTCAGCATTGATTATTTGTTTTCCTATTTTTTTAATGGTTGGGTAATTTTATCATTATTAAAATAATTTGACAATGTGTTAGCAAGAATGGGAAAAATCAAATAGCAAGTTTAGGGATTGCAATCTATTGTTATAGAAGTAGAAATGTGTTTTCTTCACTAAAATTTCCTAAAGAATCTAAGTCCTTCCATAGATTAATAACAAGTGATAGAAATAAATGGTCCATGATTTATCATTTGCCAGAGGAGTTTTGCAAGTATTACTGCAGAGGCTTGATACCAGACCCTCTGTGTATAACCTAACCCTGTAGGCAGTGTCTGGACCCATTTCCCAGGGTCTTGATTAACCTCATTAGTGAAACATAGGCCTGTGACCTGCTCTATCAGGACAATCCCAGCAGCAAGGAAACGTGACAATAGCTGTAGTACTGTCACATAAGTACTCTCCATTAGTTTTTGCTTTATATTTGTGGCAGGTGCATCCACCCAATAAAAATAGGTCTTGGCTGCTGAAGTGTAGCACCTATTGATTGCCCATGGTCTCAGGGCTTCACAGGAGGTGAAGCCTTTGGCCAGTGGGAGCCACTATTGAGCACAGATTAGATTCGGCCTGGGTATCAATGGAGTCCCCTGGGGCAGCCGTTTTGAGCTCATCCCCTGGAGAAGCAGCTGAGGTCGAGGACTTTCCCCTTGGGTCGGACACCACCAAAAGAAATTCCTTGAGGTGATTTGGGTCAGGATGCTGCCCTGAGAAGTTCATCAAGATTGAAAGCCTTCACTTGTAAGGCTAGTGATAGAGTGTTTTGGGTTGTCATTAAACCCTGAGTTGTTCTTTGTTCTGCATTTTAGGTTGTCATTAAATCCTAGGAAGTTGTTCTGTTCTGCTCTCACAGACATTGGAACCTGTAATGAAATAGTTGTGGAGGGCCAATTAATTGTGTTGACAATAAATCTTTTTTTTTTTTTTTTTTTTTTTGGTGGTCGTTTGTTTATTTGAGAGTCTCTGTAACAATATTGCAGCAACTCCTATTCAACTTCTAACAAACCTTGCACTGGCCTCATCCACTCAGCATCTTGGATGCTGCTTTGCGTCCCGACTCAGCTAAGGTCTTGCCATCTTCTCTGCTGGAGTCATCTCTGAGCTTCACTGGCTTTCTGTCCTCGGTTTGTCCTGACTCTGATATCCAGTTCCTTCCTCCAAACCCAGTTCCTCTCTGACCCTCATCGTTTTCCGAAGCTGCCCCTGTACTCCTGCCTGGTGCTGGTGTGGTTCAACTTGTTCATAAACATTTAGTAAATGAGAAAGAGCTGTGATATGTGAAAATTTACAGATATTACAGAAGTATCTAGGGTAGTCAATCTGGAGCTGATAGTGAAGAGTTGTGGAGGAAGTTCATGACACTGTGTGGCTGGACAAAAACACCTACTAAAATTCAGTGTTAGTAAGTAGAAGGTGGTGCATAGAGAGAAAAAAAAAAGCCTTTAATGATCCCTTTTTCCTATAGGGTAATAGATCCTTTAGACATATATGTTGTTTTGTGTGGGTAATTATGGAAGACTCCACGACAATATTGACTCATTGTACAAAAGTCATCCAAAATTAAGACCAGTCAGGGTACTGGGGATTGTCAATAATAGAACAGCAAACAGAAAGTATTGTTACATCACTATATAAATTCATGGTGCTTTCAAGTTTTGACTAGTATCCTAAGCTTCAGAGACCTAAAGAAGGTTTTTCCCCCACCACTAACCCTATTCTCTGTTTCCAGCTCCCCCACAGCATTGTGGATTCAATTGTCTTTAGCTGCCAGTCTTCTCAGCAAGAAGCAAGTGGTAACATGGTACATATTGTGATCAGTACAGATGAGACAAACTCATCACATAACCCAGCACGGAGGGAGACTTCATCTCCCGGTCCTCCATTATATCAGGGCTGTGTCCAGAATGTAGTTTTGATCCTCCATCTCGAAGGATCAAAGTCATAAATTAGTATTTATGCAAGATACTAAAACTCTAGAACTCTTCAGCTAGCTACTGTAGAGGTCTATGAAATGAAAAGTAGGGTAGAGAAGATGAATAAGGAATGATCAGTCACTGTTCAGAAGACAATAAGAAAGAGCACCCATGGAACCACCAGACAGCAAAGCTGGGGAGCTCATTGTCACAGGACGTTACGGAACCCAGAATTAACAAGCTAATATCTAGTCAGTATATTAGTGGCTGTTAAACATTGTGATCCCAATACAGTTTTAGTTCAGGAAGCCTCTAAATTACTGATTAAAATCATACAATATTATGGAAGGTATATACCTCGTTTCTTATACCGTTTTTCTCACTGTTAGTAGGTACAAGGGTAGACCTTTTTTCTGGTCAGTATGGCACCTTTTAGGATGTATTCTCTCTAGGTAGAAAGTGCATTGCAAGAATACAACAAAAAAAAAAGAGGCAAACATCTTTAAAATATCAGATGTTCGCTACTACAGAGCTGTGAATGTTCAGCTCGATAATATCTCCTACAGTATTGGCTAGATACCAAAGAAATAATTTTATTAAAAATATTAGGTTCAATTCAGCCTAAAATATAGGTGCTAATTCAGTTCTAATTCCTTAAACACAGGAAAGGCAAAGATCACTTCTCTGCTTGAGTGGGCAAATCACCCATAGCTACTTTCATTCATCTGAGTTTGGATAATCTCAAACATATCTGCACAAACTTCATCAGCCTCATTGCTCTGTAGCAAGTAATAGATATTTGAATCTGACAGTCTTTACCATTCCCAGTCAGGAATATTCTTTAGTGTGTCTTAAAATGGCTGATTAAAGCAGTATTTCTACCTACTATTTCTCAGGTGGACTGAGTAAGCAGACAGGAATATAGGATGGGAAGTGCAGTGGAGAAAACAGATCCCAGTCTGGGATTTTGATGTTAAAAGTGATAAATATTAATTATTTCCAATTAAGTTAAAAGGCCAAAAAATGTTTTTTTGATTGTAAGACCTCTGGGACATAGACAATTATTATCTATCCATTTACACAACACCAAACTGCTTTTTATCTCTTTGGCCTTTGGGCACAATTATAATACTTAAACACAATTTATACAGTTTTACTATTAGTTATGAAGCCTGATATCTGGCACTGATGTTCTGTACTTCATGGTGAAGAATTGCTCCATGAGGCAATTATAACAAAAGAAAATGATAGATTCAAAACTAGTCCATATACAGCAAAAGTGAAATAACCGCAGTCCATATACTTCAAAAGTGAATTAATCCCAAGGAAGGGTAGGAGATGGAGATGATGAGCATGATAATAAGTTAAGTCAGAGGAAATTCAGATACACAAATGAGGGGAAGTAAAATAGTATCCAATAGTCTGTGGAAAGTTTCCCCAAAAGGAGGTCTTGAAAAATATGAAAACACAGTGTAACTGTAGACTGGGGAATTCTCTTAGGGGAAATATGCCTATAGCAGAAAATGAATGGCATAAAGCAAGATGGAAAAGCAGAAGTTCCCTGGATCTTAATAGCAACCCCTTCTAAAAAGGGACTTGTTAGAGTATAGTCAAAAGGTATCTCTTAGTGCACTTGTTTACTGTATGAGAAAGTAACTTGAAAAAATGCCAGGGGCTGTAAAGAAACCTTCAGTGGGGCTGGCAGACAATGCTGAAGTGAAGAAGGGTAGATCCAGAGTAGGTCCTACTTAGATTTGGACTTTGAATAAAGAAAAGGGCTTTTTACTCATGAAATTATTCAGAAATTATTCTATTGCTGCAAAACAACACAGGTCAGTATTTACTTTGAAAAGCCTTGTTGAAGTTTTTCAGACAGAAAAGTGGAAACATTCCAGATGGATTTACTAAGAGTAGACCACTGTTTTTTCCAGCAGAAGAGTACATGGAGCTACTCAGGAGTAGTTGTTTCATTTTAAATTCACAGCCCACCTTTGCTTGAGTTAACTTGTAACTTCAGACAAGTCCTAAGAGAAGCACTGACGAAATGCCAAAGTAATAGAAATATCTTGTAATCAATTGACTCATCCAGGTCCTTAGATGTAGATTTTTAATTGGTTTTGGTAAAAGGTTTCTTCCAAGTTTACTGCACTGTGGCACATGTGCAGTAGTCTTCTAGATGCTGAAAAAGTGTCAAATTTTATGTGTCCAAGAAACAAATATTCTGAAAACTTCTACCATAAGATGACAGTGCATTTACAATTAGGTCTTGTCATCAATCAGTAAAAAAAGGTTACAATCCATTTAATGTGTGCCATGTGCATTTTATGTCTTTTTAGTTTCTTAATGAAAGTGTCATGCACTACCAAATCAAATAACTTTCAGAATAAGGTACATCAATACTATTACTTTAAAAACTAGGTTGTAGTCTGAAAAAAAGATATCAGGTTAGTTTGACAGGATCTATTTTCCATAAACTCATGTTGATTGGCATTAATTCCATCCTTCAGCTCTTTACTAACTGAGTCCTATATCAGGTGTTCCCTTATTTCACCAAGGATCGATGTCAGCCTGACAGGCCTATAATTACTTGGGTTGTCCCATTTACCATTTTTAAATATTACTGCAATATTAGTTTTCTACTGGTCTCAATTAAATGTCTTTACTTCTGCATATGTGTATCTACCTATCTCAATATCTGGCTTCTATCATAATGATCTGACATTTTAGCAGATAATGTAAAACCAGACATTCACATTGAAAATGACAGCACACGATCAAAAGAAAGAGATGTCTCAAATAAAAAAAAAAAAAGTCCTATCTCTCCTTAACCAACTTCATCCTCTCTCTCAATGCTCCCTCCTTCATACAATTGGAAAAGGCTGAGAAAAACGATGCTTCTTGTAAGGTGGCCAGGCAGTAGCCTCAGAGGAGAAGCTGACTAAAACAACAAAAACACCAGAGACAGCTCTGAGTCATATTGATTAATGCACTACTGGAAGGCACCCAGCAAGGAGGAAGGCACACAAACCCAGCTAGAATAGAAAAATCTGGCTCTGGCTGATTTATGTGACAGGAGACAAAGTGCTTAGTATTTAGAGGAAAGGTAGAAAGTTGCAGCTGTGTATGACAGAGTCAAAAGCCTAGATTCAGGTGGCCTACATTTCAGCCAAGGCCTGGCCCCTGCTGTTTTCTATTGACTGTGTGCCTCTGAAGGTCTTCAGCCAGACAATAGCAAATACCACGAATGGGAACAGAGATGAAATTTAGGCCACATTAATTTCCATCAAAGAGCTGTCATATGTATGTGAGAGAGCATAAGGCCAAAGAGTCAATAAGAGAATTTTTTATTTTTTAAATTCCAAAGAGACAGTGGTCAGTCACTGGCATAAGGACCCAGGGGTCTGTGGGTTCTCCATCCTTGAAGGTGTTCAAACATCACCTGGATGCCATCCTGAGAAACCAAACATGACTTTGAAGTGAGACGTATTTTGAGTAGGAGGTTGGGTTAGATGATTTCCTGAAGACATTTCCAACCTAAACTACTCTACAGTTCTAATTTTAGAGGCTGCATTATAGATGGAACAGAGTGCAGAAGTGTAAGCAGCAGTAGAATAAGACAGAACAAGGTTATTAACACTGGGCCACAAAATTATAAGGGTAGACATAACTAAGTTTTTCACTATCTGATTATTAATCTTTAGAGAAATCTGTGGAAAGAGCCAGTGACAACAAAATTGGTTTTGATACAGCAAACCCATCACATCTCTGCTAGTTTTGGATGCAACAGCACAGGAAAAGTCCAGACAAGCAGAGGGAAATGATCTTCAGCTGCACTTTGTAGAGTTTTGAAAGGGAAGTTGTTGAAGACATTTCTAATAATTTCTCTTTCATAAAATATTTGCAAGATTTGCAAAATCTTAATGCTTTAGGGCAAGCGCTAAATTCTGACCAAGCAGGCTAAATACAAAAAGAAAAAACAAGAAACAAAAACATCTACAAAAAAAGAAAAAGAAGTACAAAAAGCCCCACAGAAAATTATATTATTTTGTAGCAGAAGATTCCTTCTGCACCTCTCTCAAGAAGCTGATATAGTCCCCTATCAGAAACTGTATACTAGACTAAACCGCTTTAATTCCATATGCCAGTCTTTGTAATTCTAAATACCCAGTCTCAGAGAAATGCTGATTATTAGACAGTATTTGAATAATGCTTAGCAAATGAAGATGGCTACATAAGACACGTTATAATGTCATTTTAGGGTTCTCATGATTTTCTTCCATTTACTGTTACAATTTGTGAGTCCACCATGCAATGCAAATCCTCCTCAGCTTTAGTCAACACTCTTTTAAGTACATACATGTCTTAAAGATTATGTTGCAAGATTCCAGAGAGTAAATTTGGTTTTAATGTAAAACATGAATAATTTTATGAGCACAAGGCATTAAATTTTTACAAATCTTTTTCATTAATTCTACCATTTTCCAGCTTTTGACTAAAACAGGGAAACAGCTTGTTTAGGAACATGATTTTGTTATTATTTTCAAAACTATACCTCAGAAAATATTTACCAGGCTCTGGCCAGTTCAGGTTTGAATTTTCTAAAGATTTTTCAAGATTTACATTACTTGGTGAAAGATGGACTGGATCAAGTCATGGAAAATATCTAAAGTTTAAAAAAAAAAAAATAATCACACAGAAGGCTGCAATCAAGCAGAATGTGTGTATGCAAGTTGGAACATTTGTTCTGGCATAACAGGTTGCCCAAAGAAAGAAATGCAAGGAGTGATTTCTTTTTTCCTCAGTCATAGTTTTGTATTCTAAACTTAATTGCAATCAGAAGGCAAATCAGAAGGTATTGAACACTCCGCAGCATACAATAATTTAACAGAAACAACATGCAACGTTATAGAATGTGCCATGAGCCCAGGGAGAGCCTACAGCCTAAATCTATCACTCTCTGACTGCATACACTTCCAACCATGAGAGAGATAAGAAGCAGAAACACCATTGCCACAATTTTAAAAGAAGAAAAGCACCACCGGGCACAAGAATCCCAATGTCATCCAAGCACACAGGTCCTAGAAAACTTTCCAGGTTCTGGATCCAGGTTTCATACCCTTGTAAATGGAGAAAGAAATTAAGAATTTAAATTCCACCCCTCTCTGTGCCAGTTGATGTGAATGCAAATTAATTGCCTTCCTCCTCCATTCATTCCATGCACTCAAAGGAGCATTATAATTCCCATTTCCACAACTGGAAATTTTAGACATCTTAATATTCTGTGCACAATGCCAAAGATCCTTCCTGTATCCTGCCTTCATAGTATTCCTGCTACCTGGTAGTATTTTGAAAGGGATGATGGCACCGATCTAGCTTAATAACTGAGACAGAAGCAAAGGGATGGTTTCTGCAATTTGTCACAAAATCCAGTGGTAACTAGTCGATCAGCATTTCTAACTGATGTTATATTTGGTCTTGAAAATAAATAACATCAAAATATATGCTTTGATGTTGCACTGGTTATATTCTGAGTATTTTGATGTGTATCCAGCTATTCTAAGCCGATTCTGACAACTCACATTTGAGTCAGGGATGTTCAGCATAACATCAAAGTTGGTAGACTTAATGCATCACCAAAGTCCTTCAACTTTGCTCTCAGTAATTGGGACAAAACAACCCAGGTAATTGTCATGTAGCATCAAAGCTGCAGATACAATAACATCCTAGATGAATGAAACAATAGAAGCATTCATTTTGTCCCTTGATTATGAAGTTTCCTAGGTGTTTGTTGTTCTTGAGTTGTTTTTGTTTTGTTAAAAATTGAACTAAAAATTACCTATTAGTTCTAACTTTTGTTAGTAGATTGTTTTTCCTTAGCTTCGTCATAATAAGCATGATAATGGAAAAGAGGTGCCTTCCAGAACAATGCTGAATGAAAAAAATCATGCTGTGAACTGACTGGGAAAAAGATTTAGGGGCCTTGTAAGAAATCTTGAAAGGATGTTATCTGCAGACAAACAGATGGAAAGAGAGAAAGAAGGAAGGAAAAGAAAGATGTGTCAGCGTGAGTGAACTTGAGAATCCAAAAAACATTAACAGCTTACTGCGTGGGGATATCAGGCTCATGGAACAGCAGTCAAAAGAAATTAAAATGTTGTCAGACAAGAGATCAGAATCATTCATTTATTGTTCTCATTTTCCATCCAGCATTCCTTTCTTTTTTTTCTTGTCTGTTGTCTTTTTTCTTTTTTTGCCCTGGAGCAGCAAATCATATATAGGTTAAACCAGGGTTAATCCAAGTCTCTAGAGGAAAGGTTGAAGACCTTCATCTGGTTTTGTGCCACAGTGAGAACTTTCAGAATAACCTCACAGTTGATATTCAGGACATGCTAAGCAAAGAATGACAGCATGTGTTGTAAGTGGAAAGTGGAATTTACATAAGTCATAAATAAATTCAGAAAAATAAGAATACATAAAATCCACACCAGCATTAAAAGTAAAAGTGCACCAGATTTCACATTAAAATTCTCAGGTTTTGTAATGTATAAATATCAGCTATCATGTTGACATCATCTGTGCTATTCTATGCATATTAATTTTCAGTCAAACTTAAAATAATAGTAAGAACGAGAGTAGCATAAGTACATATACTTTTTATCCAAATAAAAACACTCATGACAATCATTCTTTGAAATGGTCATCATCCTTTGGGGTGGTGAGAAAAATTCGAACAGGGCAGGACTGTCTCTCATGTCTGATGTGCTTCTTGACACTTCTGTGAAAAATCTGCCTAAATTTTCCCAAGGTAGATGTCAAAACTAAATAATTTTTTAAAACAAATAACTCAGCTTTCATATTATCACAAAGGGCTTAAGCAATTATAACAGCAACAGGCTGTATTCCCTCTTTGGTGACCATTTTTGCCATTTTTCAATTTTCTACACACCTAAATATGTTCATGTCTTCAGGAAATCATGAAGGTTTTCCCTCTGAAGTCTGCATAAAGCTGAATAGGATTGTAAACTGGAACTGAGACAAAAAACGTGACTGCCTTTTTTTCATGCCCTTTCAACTGGCACATGAGTAAGTGCTCTGTGAATGCTCAGGGATCTGTTTTCAAACCAGGGAGGAGAGGATGGATGGTAGAGAGAGAGAAAGAGATGACTGGGATTTGGGAATGGGATGGAATAGCCACACAAGGAAGGCAAAATATGGATGGAGGACTGCTGGCCAAGAGTGATCATACAAAGAGACCAACACTGCACATCAGTGTGGAAAAGAGACAAGCCAGAATTTGGTTATGGAAAAGTGGGCATGGGAACAATTTGGCTAGAGGAATTAGATCCCTTTGTATTAGGAGCTGGTGTGAGAAACAGAGAGGTTGAAGACTAACTCCTAAGAAGAGTTCTTGCTTAGGAAACAGTGTTGAAAGCTGTATAAGGGAATAAGAAAAAGAATAAATGTAAACAAGAAAGAAGAATAAGAATTTCTAAGCAAAGTTTGGGAACATTCAGCCAGATACATTAACCTGGGGCACTTGCCGCTCTGGCCCTGATAGTCACAATCCCAGTTGTCCACATCAGGAACCTGGCTTGAATGTGCTACAAGTTTCCCTCTGGCCTGGTATTTCCTTCCTATGAAACACGTAATATAGATGGAGAGGTGGGAACACAAGAGTCGATATTCTTCCCTATGGACTGGGCTGCTCAGGAGTGCCAAGAAACACCCCTAGCCCCCATCAGAAGTGTCTTCAAGTAAAGCAGGAACCAAAGGATTGAAACTAATATGGGAGGCTGTGGGAAGACCAACTGACAAGGAACAAGGGACATGGTAGCTTGGACTGCTTGGATAAAGGGAATCGTGTCTGGTGTGTTCAGTTAAGACTGAGATGTAGGTAGTAAGCTGAGAAGAGTTAATAGAAATTGTTAGGGATGGAGATTCAACTGGAATGGGAAATAATGGCTATCAGAATATAACCATGAAATCTGTTATCATAATGCTACAGAAATTTTACCAAACAGACAATACTGGTCACTGCTCTTTATATTTGTATCGTCTGGAAGCGTCCCATGTTTCACCAGTCTGGTAATACAAGTAGCTCATGTCCACACTGTTCATGCTCAGGTAACAGGTCACAGTTCTCTTTCACATCCACAGAGATGCAACTGCCCTGTAATACCTGCTTCTGCTAAGATCTGGGACTCTGGAAAGCCTCTGTTATCTCCCCATCTAGGCTGCATGAGTTTTTTGATAACTTTAAAAAAAGTAAGCTGACTTCAAACTGGCTCAGGTCAGCTCTCAGAGTATCCCACTGCCCACTGCCAACTTCCACTGTCAAAGGGGGAAAAAATCCCCAAGTGCAGTTCAGAGCCCTTATGTAAGCTATAAGTTCAGTATTGTCCACAGCTGAGCATCCAGAACAGTGGAGTCAAACAGGGAGGAAAGGAGCTTGGCAGGACACCTGATGAAAATCTGGGGTTTTTTTAGTGTTTCCGTTTAGGAAAAAGAGAAAGTCTGCAGGATATGTCTACAGGATTTAGGTCTGCTGTAAAACAGATGTGTCCTACCACAACACCTGCTTCCTTCATTCCTACCTGTGCACAGGTACTTGTACAAACCTTCTACTGTGGAACCTCTGTCTTGCTCAAGACAGAAAATAGATGGTGTCCAAATCGTACTTCTTTTGTCTTTGGTCATTGTGGGGTGCATGGCCTGTCGCAGTTAGTTCTGGAATCTTGACTTCACAAACAACGCAGTGGTCTTTCAAAACAGTTCAAGGCATTCCTCTGCAATATGAAATGAGATACCAAGGTACACCATTAAAGCTCCCAATTTATCATTTTTACCATTCTACAAGAAGTGTGTCATAAAAAAAAAAAAAAAAAAAAAAAAATAAGGGCAGGAAAGATCCTCTGAAAACTACACAAAACTCTCACTTACTGTAGGTAGAGTAAGGTCAGTCTAAAAGGCATTTATCAGCCTTGTGGGTCAGAATAATGCATGCAATCTGAAGTCCACTGACAGCATTTTGTGAATAAAATGGGTCAGGCCTTAGGGATTTTGCATCTTTACCTTACCAAAAGGTAAAAATTAAGCTTAAAGTAAGCACATAGATATATTTGCAGTATGCAACTACTGTTATCACGGACACAAATGACCGTTATCTCTCTCCTGTTCATACTTATTCTGTTGACTTCTCAGAAAAGATGTAGAAGTAAGTAAAACTGCATTAGATATTCTTCTGTTCATATCATACAAAAATCTGAGTCCTTTGATCCTGGGAAGAACCTCATACACAGTTTTCAACGTTTATTATGCACTCCTAATAATTTATTAAGTAGAACTACAATAAACAGCAAACAAAAAAACAAAAAGGCAGAATATTTTTTTAAAAAATCAAACCTCATTATTTAATACATAAGGAAACACTAAGAATTAAGTTCTATCCAAAATTATTAGAAAGAAACACACCATTTTTCTCTCTATTCCATATTTTCCCCTCCATATAATGTCAAATCAGGTAACCTGAAAGTATGTCTGGGACACTGCGTACTTTTCTGTGTACACTTCCCAGTATTTTAAGAAATACTGGAGTATTTTACACCTTATTGTGTCTCGGTTTGCATTTTCTTAACTAATCCTAGCATTCACATTTGTATTTATAATAAATCAGTTTATGTATCCCTAGTTAATATTTGCTTAGGGCTTATGTTGATTTCACAATACATGCAATTTTCTGGCTCCATCTTTATCTTCAAGGATTAGATTGAATTGAGCAGCCCTGTAGTAATTTAGTTTTATCTTGTGCCTTACAGTTTTATGTTCTTGTAATAGCTCTTCCCTTCTCTATTTTATTTAATTAAATATATCTTATTTCACAATGACAACATTTTTATTTTTGACTTTATTTGCTAAACAGCTGCCATTGTGGCAAGACTTTGTAATGAGAGAACACTTATTTTAAAGAAATTTAGAACAGAAATTGCCAAGTGTAGAGAGGAGGAAAGGATTTGAACTTGGTATAAGTGTACTCTGAGATTAAATTTGAATTGCTATGGATTCTCTGACTGGAATCTGGAACTAAATAGCTATATTCCGTTTACCTTTCTTTCATTTTTTGGGGGGTTTTGGGGTTTTCTTTTTTGATATGGGATGTGCTTTCTGAAAACAAATATGGCTAAATCTTTGCCAAGTTACACTGAAAAATTTGTGATGATAATTTTTTGTCTTTGGCTTCACTTACACTAAAATAGCAGGTAAGTGCTAATTATTTTTTCAACTCCATCATTTTAGCACTACACGGTTAATTTTGATGCTGATGAGGGCAATACTAATTGACAGCATATACATAATAAAAAGCCATGGTTCTGAATGCAAGAACTCAGTTTCCCCACCTTCTTTAGAGTAAATGGGCAAACTGTTTAGAGAAAATCAAATGTTGTGCAGGTGCATTGAGTCCCTGTTGCAGAGGATGTTAAACGGATTTGATCCTAAATTGACTAGTATGTGCAAAGTGGATGTATTTACTCATAGTACTGGCAGCGTCTTTGGTAAATAGTCTGGCACAGCACAGAGTAAGCATGTCTGGCTTCAAGTCTTTTTTTGATCTGCAGCTGTGTGTGCTTATCACCACTCTTAACGGAAACCATCAAATAAAACGGATATTAAATTTCTAAAAGAGTAGCTCGGGTTTGTCTCATCACTTTTTCTTCATGAAGTGTCTTTTCTTCTTGGGTAGATTCTTCTGAAATCATGATAAACGGAGGCCTCTTTTAAACAAAAGGATTCTTATAGCTGGGAAACCCCCTTTGCTAACTACTCCTGCTTGACCTCTTGACAAACTGTGTGCCATCTTTTACTCTTGTGCTCTTCATACACCAGGCACCCTGTCTCTGTCCTCAAATCCCTGCTGACGGCTTTCATGGATAATGCATTTTCCTCCTGATCTCAGGACCAAGCATCCATACCTCTGTGTTCTTACCAATTCCCTCACATATCCCACCAGTGTAAATTAAATGCACAGATCCTAGGAGGGACCTGACTTCTGCAGGTTTTGCAAATTGACGGATTCTGGTCAAAAGTAGGTTAACTCAGCTTCTTTCTGCTATTTGATTGGCACAAAGTAACTGTAATCCCTGACTTCACAGCACCATCTCCACTCAGACATCATTGTCCAGGTGGTGTAAAAGCCTACCCCAGCTCAGCTCAGCTCAGCTTTCATGTAATTAAGGTGTGTGACAACCCAGTACCTCTGTTCTAATACAGATCACTTATAATTAAACCCATCCCTGCCTTAAGGACCCATGATTTAATGAGAAATGTTTTTTACCCATAAACTTTAGCACATGGTTGTGGAGAAACATTGCAGAGATGTAAAAATAATACATTAATAACACAGAAGAAGTAAGAAAGAAAGAATATTTTCCTATGTGTTCTTAACATGAGCCAAGGAATGCTAACTGAGACTCAGAGGCTTCAGACTTAAAACAATTCGTTATTTTTTCATTAAGTATATGGTTAAGTTGCAAAACATTTTGTCATAGTGAGGCAATAATTTCCCACAGTGTTTTCAGAAAAAAACTCAAACAAACAAACAAACAAACAAAAAAAAACCCACAAAACAACACTTTTCTACTATGTCTGACTATAGAAAACACGCAAGTAATTTTGGAAATTACAAGTATGTTTGGTGCTGGGTAATACCTTACCCAATTTTCTCTCCTACCACATGAAGAAGGAATGGTGGTGCAAATCAGAATGCACGATGTAGGTAACACTCTTTGTTTTCGTATAAGAGGCAATGGAAATACTATGACGATGTCTATAATGCATTTCCTTACCTACAGTGCAGTCTGGGACATGTCCTGAAGTGCTGGTATGGGAATAGTGGAAAAGATATAAGGTAGAATGCAGAATATGTGCTTTTCATAGTTTCCTACTTTAAAAGTATACTAGATTGACTCCGTAATGCTTTTAAAGATATTTATAATGTTGGCTGCCTGGTTTTTCACAGCTCAGTATTTTTCACTGTTGCACAGTGGTAAGTTTACTTGGCTCATGATTTGGCCTTGTTTTTAGGAATAAAATATTTGTGAGCAGAATATGTTTTCTTTTGGGTTTTCATTCTTCTAAAGCAATGCCCAGCAGCAGTACAATCACAATATTATGTCTAGCAATAATCATATGCAGTCATTTCCAATCACAGTGGCTACACGTAGAAGCAGCTACAGACTGTTGGAAATGTGGAGAAATGTCAAACCATATTAAGCTGTCTAGAAAGAAAAAGGAAGAGGTTCACAGCTTGATGAGGAAAATTAAAACCTTGCTGAACCATGCTGAACACCTGAAAAATATCAAAGAACAAAAGATAAATGGGGGAAAGCCTGAAAAAGTTATGAAATGTAAAAAGGAATAAGGTTCAGTAGATTAATAAATTATATGAAATAGCAAAGAAAGTAAAGATAAACAATCTACAACTAGTAAAAAGCTCATGGCCTACAGTAAGCTGCCAACATGGCTCTAATAACTAGGAATTTAGAATATTGTGTTCACTTGTAATACTTTGGTCTGAGCTAGATAGACAGACCTAAGGGATCTGGGGGTACAGTCTAATTCTTACAATACTTTTGTGGAACAGTTTCAACGTAAAAGTTAAGAGAGCGGTTTAGACAGTCCATTATTCAGCAGAGGTTTTCTGTTGAGTCAGGGAAGATCTGGTATGTAGGTAGCAAACTGTGACTGTTTATGTTAGGTATTACAGGCTGGAAATGTCATCCCACTCAAGAGACAACTTCCACTTGCTCTAAAAATTTTTTAATCATTATAATTTTTATATCACTATGAGTCTATGGGAAATTCTGGCTCCAGAAAGCTAGTGTGAATGTAAGGTCAAAATTTCTCCTGGAGAGAGGAGGGTCATCTATATTTACCTGAAAAGCCTAAAAACATGAAACAAATGATGAACAGAGAAAAAATTGGAAGTGATAAAGATCATGTAACTTAGACTAGATTCTTAACATTAAGAAAGAGAAAACAGCTAACCATCAGGGAAAACTTCCTGCTGTGAGAGACATTAAAGTGACTCCAAATAAAGGAAATATTGGGGATGTTAAAAAACTGATTGAACAAAGAAAGAAGAAGTATACTGCGTAGAACAATCCTCCAGCTGCAGGGCAACGAACTGGAAGACCTAATAAGAGTTTTCCATTCCTTACATCTCTGATTCTGTGATTCTAGATATATATTCAGAATTCAAGAAAAGGCAGTGAGACGGTAGAGACATTGAAGAACAGTGGAAAGTTAGTGACAGATGAGGCTGATTCTGCTGCAGGTCTAAATGAATTCCTCACCTCATTATTCACTGGGGGGGGTGGGGGGGTGGTGGTGTGTGTAAGAAAAAAGAATGGAAGCTAGCATCTCCAGGACTGAGACATCCTCCTGGAGGGGAAAGTAAAATGTTAAAAGGCTTTGCTGTTTCACTGGAGAAGATAATAAGGCAATTAGGACTGTTACATTTGACAAAGTACCAGGCTCAGATAAATTGTATCCCAGAATCCTGAAGGAAGTAACAAAGGAAATAGGAAAGCCTTCAGCAAAGGTTTTTGACAGGCCACTAAGGAGTCTAGCTGTACCCAAGGACTTAAGGAATACTAAAGCTATTCCCAGAATCAAGAAAGAACTAAGGGAAGATTCAGGGGACAAATGCTCTAAGTCTCATTTCAGTTGAAAGAAAGATATTGGAAATATTGCTAAGGGACCATGTTGAAGTCATTTTAATGTATAATTTAATGAAGGTAATGGGGAAAATAATGAAAAATACGCATGACACTTTAGCGTGTTATAGGAGTAGTAGACCACAGTGAAGAGATTGAACTCATTCATACAGTTGTCAAGGTGGCAAAAAAAGCAAGAGAAGCCCCTATATAAACTATGATATGAATTGGTAGGAGTATTTTCAATTTAGCTGGATGTTGCCTTAAAGGTTGCCAAAGTAGAGCTACTTTAGAAGTGCAACATTACAGAAAAACGTATAAAATCTAAAAGGGAGAGATGCAGTAATGCATCTTAGTGGTTAAAGACATATGAAGAGTTTGGTTACTGTAGTTACATCTACATTACAATCTCATACAGATAGATCAAACCATAATAGCTCTAAACTAGCTAAGCTAAGTACTACTACTAATGCAGTCAGACAGCACCAAGCTCAACTCAGGCTGCAAAGCCTGACTGATGTCTGGGTAAATTCTTCAGCATGACTCTGCCTACAATTAACTGTTATCACAGCTGCATTACCCCAGCTGGGATTAAGTAGTTGAAAGCTAGCTGAGGTGAGCTTGTAAAAGCAGTGATATCTGTAGACATGTTGCTAGACTACTGGTCCTCAGTCTTTTCAATTTGGTGAATCCTTCTTTGAAGCTTAAAAAAACCAACCCTATTTAAATCCTTTTATGTCTGCAGATGTAAACTCGTAAAACAGAAATCATGAGAACTGTATTCCCAAAGCCATAAATAAAGCATTAGGATTTACTGAATCCTGAGTCTACAAGCTCTAGTCTTTTATTATCTGTAGGTTGTGACTGTGCCCACACTCCTTCAGGAAACTGTCTTTTCTGTCTTCATCCTTTACCACCCTTATTTTTCTCTCAGCCCTTTCCTTTTCCTTTCTCACTTACAGGTTTCCCTTCAGGAATCCCTTGGAAACCTAAACTTAACCCCTGACTGAATCTGTAACCATGGACAAGTTACAAAAATTCAGACCTCCAGGCATCCAAATCTGTTATTCCTTTGTTACAATATGTTATAACCTTCTGTATATGGAACATAATACTATTTCAGCTCTTTCTAGGGTTTTGTGGTTTATGCCATCAAGTAGCATGTAGTCTTTTAACAACTGGCAAGAGGAATGGTAAAGAAAATATCCTTTAATTTAGCCTAAAAATCTTAGAAAAAAAAAGAGACTGGCAGCTTGATCCACCAAAAGCAGTAAGTGTGTCCTTCCAAAGAATATAGGATCTTAGGTGAAAGTGGAAAAAACAGATTTCTTCTGGTATCACTCTTTTTATTCTAACCTCCTTTGCCCCCACAACAAATTTTTAACTGCCCAAAAAAAAGATATCCTTCTGTGGCTCAAAAGGCCGAGGTTTTGTGCGTGGTATGACTTCACATTCAGTTTATCAATTGTAAATCTTGCCATCAGGTGAAAACTTGTGGAAAAGTTAGAAATTATATTGTTATTAACAGGAATTTTCTCATTAACTTGATCAGGATTTTTTTCCCTCTTTACGTCTCTGGAAGTTCATCTCTCAGCACTCCCTTCCCTCCCTCACCCTCCTCCTACCCCATACTATTTTTTCTGGTTGTTTGTCAGGGTTTTGTTTGCTTGTTTGCTTCGTTTCAAAATAGGTGCCAGACATTTTAGTAGAGGGCTGACTCTAGGTCTGCAAAAAGCAATTTTATTTTGTTTATATGACTGTAAACACCTGTTCCAGATGGACAATTTAGGGGATTGTTTGGGATTTGGCTTTTGTGGCACTTTGCCCTGAACAGAGCAGAATATTTCTAAGAACTGTCTGAGCTGTGTCTTTTCATCCAGCACACACAAAAGGCTACCTCCTGAAGGTAAAACTGAAGTCAACAGGGTCCCACTGGTGTGACTGAAAATATCATTTGGCCCAGAGCTTTCTTCATATTCACAGGGACAGATTCTGCTTGTGGATGCATATATGCCACTTCCAATGAATCCAGCTGAAGTTGTGCAGAGAAAAAGAAAGGAAAAAAAAATAGAGAGAGAGAGACAGAAACATTCCCTTAGTGCTCTTGTGAGACTTCAGCTTTATGGTACAACTTTTGCAGAAGGATTAAAAGGATATAATATGTAGAATGCAGAGGGATGACTGGGGGGCATGAAACCATCTGCAAATGTTTGAAAGATGTTTGTGTTCCCCTTAGGTGTGAAAGAAATTACTTCCTATGTTACCAGAGAATTTTCCAAGAAATACTGGGTCAAATTTAAGAAAGGGAAACTTAAAAACAAATTTCAGGGGAATGTTTCTGACAGTGAGATTGTCTGTATAATTTTTAAAGCAAGAGCAAAATTAGAGACAGTATGCAATGAAATACATAAAACTTCTGTTGCCTAATCTCACCGGGGTAGCTTCTCATGTCATATAGGAAGAGAGTTAGGAACCTCCGAAGAATGAGCTTGGGGTTTAGTTTTCCTGGGAGTGGTCCAATGTGAAATGAACATCCTAGAAACCCTGAACAGAGCTCCAAGGCTTTCCTGTAGTTGATGTTCTTCTAGTCTTGTGACTCTTGCATTTCTGACTGCTCAAGAAGTAAGAGTCATCAAAATCAGAAAAGATCAGACACATTGAGAGTTCAATACTTGGGAGAGGTCAACTAAAGAAACTGCATATTAATAACAAAAGTACAGTAAATTACTAGATAAATAGCAAAGGGTAGAAAGAAGAAAAGCCTGCAAGTAAAACTAAAAACCTGCCAAAAGTCACAAGAGAGTGGTAGATGCCCAAGTGGTCACACTGAAGTTTTAATGGTTATCAGACAATCACTGGTTTGTGTGCGTTGATGCTAAAGGCAGCTCACGGCTTGCAGGACAGGAATGAGAAATGTGCAGGTAGAAGAAGAGAGAAGCATACAGTCAAGAAGTGAAGTAAGATAACAAGATCAAAAGCAAAATAACTTAACAAGATTAGAAGTGAAATAAGTTGACAAGATCAACCCATAGCCCAGAATCCTTAGGACTGATTTTCTCAGCTCAGATAAGGAGATTGCCAGAGCTGTACTGTTGATTGCAAACTGTTAGTTTGATAGCAATGACCAATAGATTCCAAAAGACAATGAGGAAATTTAAAAAACAAAAACAAAAACCAAAACCAACCCACCACTACGAAAAAAAAACCGTGTTATTGAAAGACTACATTTGCAGTAATCATAAACAACAGATTTCTGGAGCCAGAAATCCAGATGACAGTAAGCATTCCCATGTGGTTTCAGGACCTGCTTCAAAATAAGACTATGGAAAAAAACAGCCAGTAATAAAAATCAATCAAACAAAGCAATCAAAAAAATCTGTAACAATCATCTTTACTTTTAAAGAGGGACTACAGAAAAAGGGGAGTTAGTTGAAAAAACATCACGAGTATGTAATATAACATGTTTTCAAGTGGCACTAGAGAGTATTTTAAAACAATACCAGAAGCCTAAGATAAACAAACAAACAAAAATCCACCTCCAAAGGGGTCAGGAAAAAAAAAAAAAATCAGCGTGGTTAAATGGTAAGGGAGTTTATAGGAAGTGAAAATCCTTCAGAAAAATGGAATTTGTATCTACAAAATAAATAGAAAAATAGAAAAGTGTATAAGCCTCGGGAAGCTGAATATAGAATTGTAATAAGACAGGCAGAAAAGAATTTAAAGAACAACTTGTTAAAGGCATGGAAGCTAATCATAAGACACATCAGAGCAGGAAGCTTGCTAGTGATCACCAGTGGGCGATCAGTGTGCATAAAGTACCGTTCAGCAAGCACAAGGTCAGACGATGTGTATGGGAAATAAGCCTGACGAACTGTCCCAGACTGAGTGGACAATGATAGATGTTTCAGAAAAAAAATGAGTAAATTGAATATTAATATTTTGCTATGGTCTTCAATGTGAGATTGCTCAATTAGTAATAGAGTTGTATCTTATCCCTTACTTGTTTCCATAGCATAGAAATGGGAGGTGGCAAATCTACTAGCAGTATTTAATTACAGTGATAAGGTGAACAACTGACCAGTAACATATATCCTGAAGTTTTGGAAAAATTAAAAAGAAAAACAAAAGTCGTGACAGCAGTAAAAATGACATGCCTGGGAAATGTCAACATCATTTCTGTGCAGAGAAGCTGTGTTTCAGAAGGAGTTCTTTGTGGATGACTAAAAGAACGTGGAAAACAGTGATCCAATCCATGCAGCGCTCTTCGATTTCCAAAAGCCATTAGCATGATCCTTCACAAAAGCCTCTTAGAGAAACTGAGCTGTCTGGGTAAGAGGGAAGGTCCTCTTAAGAATTAATACACAGCATAAGACAGGAAACAAAAGGTAGGAATAAATGGTTAGTCTTCACAATGGAGAAAGATTACTAGAGAACCTGTGCTATTCAGCATATTCAAAAATGATCTGGAAAAGGAGGTAAATAAAGAGGGAAGAAAGGCTGTGGATGATACAAAATTATGCAGGATACTTAAATCTAAAGTGACTGTGAAGACTTGCAGAAGGAGCTCATGACACTGAGTGAATAGGCAATAAAATGGAAGATGAAATTCTATGTTGATAAGTGCATATAGGGAAAAAATAACCCTAACTATACATACACAATGATGGGCTGTAAATAAGCTATTACCACTCAGGAAATAGATCTTAGAGTTACTGTGGATAGTTCTCTGAAAACATCCACTCAGTGCTCACTGCCCGACAGTCAAAAGGCAGTAGAATTGTAGGAATTATTAGGAAAGGAAAAGAGACCAAAACGGAGATAATTCTCATGCTACTATGTAAACGCACACGGTGCTTGCATCTCAAATGCTAGGCACAGTTTCAGCCACCCCAATTCAAAACGGTTATAGCAGGACTTGAAAAGATACAGAACAAGGCAAAAAAGGCAATTAGAAGTATGGTCTGTCTCTTCCATGAGAACAGACTGAGCTGACTTAAGACATGGGTAAGAAATGATACAGTTACTGAGTGAACAGGATTACATACAAATTACAGAGGTATAAGGGCAATGATTAATCAGCAAGTTTAAGCAAAAAGAGTTGCTATTTTGTACATGGCATGTAAATAATCTTTGGTCGCTTTGCCACAAAATGAGGTTGAGAAGCAATTAATATAAATATATATTTTTAAAATATATTTGAAAAATGAGCCAGTCCAATGGCCTGAAAGAAAAATCCACTTCAGAAAATGTCTTGAACATTTGCTGTGTAGCCAGGCGATATATTAGGGAATAGACTGCTTCATACAGGTGCTGAGTTACTATGGCCATCCCTGAGCAGTCACTACAGGGTAATGTTGGAAATAAGAAAAAAGACTTAACGGACAATTGGTCTGAGTCTGAATCACTCTTACATTAGAGGAGACAGAAAGTGTTTCCCCCAAGGATGACCTGCAATGTGGTGGTTAAGACACTGTGCTGGAAATTAGAAATTGTGGGTTGAAAACCCATTAAGGAGAAAAAGGTCCAGACTGTGGCTCCCCACATACAGGACCAAGAACATATACCCATGCCAGCCAGGACATCAGAAAAATTTAGCACTCTTTAGTCTCTCTTGTGGAGAAGTGGAGATTAATGACTCTCCTAAATCTGGGCTACAACTAAACATAGATAGAAAACTGGTGCCTTTCCTTCACCGTCCATAAAGAACATTTACAAGGAACCCACTGAGTATTAGACATGTAGAAACTGGTGGAGGAAAGGCAGCCCACATTGCTACCTTGTGTTTGGGTATTAAGTGTACCAGTACACTATCTGCATCTTACCTTTCATTTTTAGAGACAGTGCTGCTATCCATGGATAAATGAAACACACCAGAGCACAGCACAGACCTCCTTCTTTTGATTTAATACAGGCAGCAGAAGTGGGCTGTTACCCTACATGTAACTCAGCTAATAGAACAACATGTATCTCCCTGCCCTGTTTTTTATCAGCAGATAACAAGGAGTGTTGGGATGCAGATTCCTCTGCTCTTCCAGGATCTGGATACAATAATGTTTTGTTCCCAGACCCCTTCTTATCACCTCTCCCTGCCCCTCCACTTCTTTCTCTGCCCCATCTGACTCCTGCCTCCAGCCTAACCTTCCTCAATATACAGAAAATGATCCCCTCTTATATTAGCTGAGCTGACTCCTCACTCTCCAGATCTAAGTGGAGGAAAAAACAAAATTGAACAAAACAAAACAAAGAAGAAAAAAGAGAGAAAGCTAAACAGACTACACCTTTTTCACAATATTGGAGCATAAGGAGAGTCAGCATCGAAATCACGGGAGGCCACATTAACAAGATCAGTGCTTTATCATCATATCTCTGACTCTTTTTTACATTTTAAACAGATCAGAATTTTTCTTTGCACAAAATCCTGTCTCCAACCCCAGCAGCAGCATGATCAGAAAGACGTAGATGTACATTGCCTGAACCTTCCCTTTTAAGTTTCATCTATTCTTCTTAACCTGTTGGACCTCCTGCCAAAACTGTACATGAAGACGCACCAGAGACAAAATATGCATACAGTTTCCTTGCAAAGCTGGCAATCTCAGGATACAAATAAGCAGTGTTAAAAAACAAACCAACCCAACCAACAAACAGAAACTGCGGATTTGCCTTTGCATGCTCCTGCAAGATAGTGTGCAGGCTCAGCTACTGTTTTGCAAGAACAGCTTTCATATATAATATAAGATCAGAGATCTCTAGGGATAAGTTATGCCTCATTACATTTTCAATACCATGATCCCTCTGAGACACTACCTTATAGTGTCTTGAATAGCCCTAGTGTTTAAGTTCAACAGTGTTGCCTGGTAGGCCACTTCACACATTTATGTTCTTTTGAATAGAAAAGTGTTTCCTCACATCTCCTCCAACTGCTTTTTTTTTTTTCTTTTTAATTTCCATTTTTACTTCCTTTGCTCTATTATCTGTGCATGACTGAAAATAATAACTTGGCTTGACATACTCTGTACCATTTAGATTTTAAACTTCCCCCTCATTCTCCCTAATTCTAGGCTACTGTAGATTTACGTTTTTGTTATCCTGCATTCATATCATAGTTCATTTCTCAGTAGTAATAGAATTGGTTTCCTTATCCCTTTTTTGAAGTATTACAAAATTCTTATACTGCAGTGGCCAAAACCACGAAATAATAGTTCAGCAGTGAGCACACTAGAATCATAGTATTTCACTCAAGTATTTTCTTTTTTTCCTATACCATTTCCCACCCTTCATGAAGCTGGAAATAAGCTGGTTTCCTATGGATGTAATCTAAAAACAAATAAAACTTTTATGTTAGGAAATATAGTTTTGCAGAGATATGCAAAAAAAAAAAAAAAAAAAAAAAGTCTAACTTCTAGGAACGTGCATTTATATTGTGATTTTATGATCACATCCTAGACCTATGTGGTGCTTTGGAGCTAATACAGACCATAAAAGGTGCATAAGGGCTTACTTTCCATTCTGTGTAAGCCTATGATTGACGAGGTACCACATTTTTAAGAGTGGTCTCAGGAGCAGGGAGAAACACATTAAGCTCCCTGCTCCAACTCCATCCTGTCCCCTTGGCTGCCTCGTGTGCTGCCAGGATTGCGCCCTGGGCTGCCCCGGTGCCTGCTGCCAGCCCCGGCGGTACTGCTGCCCCACAAAGGGCTCCCTCCACTCTCCGTTCCTGCCGCTGGAGAGACCACAGGTCTGGCTCAGTCATAGCCAGAGAACATGGACATTTTAGAGTCCTAGCTCTGTCTTTAAGCAGAGTTGTGGGACACCTACAGAGTAATTGTGCTGAGGTCTTCAAAAGTCACCTCTGCTGGGATACATTGCGACATGTGGAAAAACCTCCTGTGCTTTAATCACTGCTTATTACACTAATATTAATCACGTTCGGTTGCTGCCTTCTCCCTTATCTGTCTGTTCTATCCATCTTGTTCTTCAGATCCCAAATAAAATCATACGCTCTTTTGGGGAAGATGTCATCTTTCACGCGTACATTGCCTAGAATCACAGAGCCCAAAATCCTTGATTTGGATCACTGGTGAGTAAGAGATCATTGGTGAGTAAGAGTATGTGAATGACATGGGCAGTCAATGTTGCTAGATGGAATTAAGGGAAACTGTTTCTCCCTTAAACTTGCAAGAATGTCTGGGCAGGAGTTTAGATGGATTAATCACAAAAAATTCAGTTTTGGACTATGCTGAACCTAAGCGTTAATTCAGCAAATGGTTCCAACTCAGCTAAAAGCAGACACTGTTTTCTGTAAATGTCAATATGATTCATTTTAATGTTCTCTAAATGTTTTGCTTTTTCAGGCCAGACTAGCCATAGGCTTCAGATGATTTTCACAAGGCCAGTAAGGACTGGATAAAGAAGTCCTTATATGCTCTACTATACTATTAAGGCACTCATTTAAACTGCCTCCCAGCCTGAATCAATGAGCTTTCCTATTTACCACCTTCATGATTAAATGCAAGTCAAAATTGAGATTGGGATTTTCTCAATCTCTCCAATTCTATTTACTGTAAAGTATTTATTCAATGAAGCAAGCAATGGAGTGATTCTCCCCTTTCCACTGCTCCTCTTCCCACAGAATCACTTCATTGAAAATTTATTTTCACTTTCAGGTCAATGCAAACATTAAAATGTATTGGTTTTGTTTGTTTTAAGCACTGAACCAAAATAAAACTACCACTTCACTGCAGAATACTAGCTAAAGGAGTAACATAACCCCCTCAAAATTAGAACCATACCCTGAAAATTTATTA
The DNA here is from genome assembly GCF_965140245.1 of Athene noctua. Classification (NCBI taxonomy): domain Eukaryota; kingdom Metazoa; phylum Chordata; class Aves; order Strigiformes; family Strigidae; genus Athene; species Athene noctua. The sequence goes on along the minus strand of NC_134037.1, from coordinate 10,370,120 downwards.
ATCCATAGGTTATACGTATATATACACATCCAGAACAGGTGTGAGACAGTGATATTATAGATGCTAGGGCAAGTGGAATGGATGAGTTTTTAATCAATTATTTGAAAGGAGAGAGGGCATTAATAAAAAAGGGACTGAGTGTTGAGACAGTATGAAATTAAGTGTTCCTACAACTTGCTAAACCCTTTTGCTTTGCTGTCAATCACCTTCAAGACATTCACTTAGAAAACAAGAAAAAATTTGTGTTTGGACTTAAAAAAATATCTCAAGGCCATGCCTGTAATATGCTTCATAATTTGTTTGCTGCATAACATGACAGTTGCATGTTTCAATGAAATTGCAGTTACACAGTAGGTCTCATCTCTTCTCCAAAAGCCCTGTAAACACAATACATTTCAGAAATGGTTTGCTTCCATAGGGTCAGAGTCAGAAAGATGTCCCTGTCAATGGAGTAAGTGTGAGGCTGCTTTTGACCTTAATCTGAGGGCAGTAAAATGCATTTTCATTCGTCATTGTAAAGTGGTACATACGAACAGTTGGGGGAGGAGGGGTGGGAAGGGAAAAAAAAGGTATGTTTTGCAAGGAGAGGGTTGTTTTGAGTGGTGTTTTAAATTTATCAACTAACTAGTAATTCGAAAAAACAAGCAAGTTTTAAAGCACACTAAGCTTTTTCAGTTTTGAATCAGAGACACCAGCCTTCCAGCTAAATACATGTAGAGAACAACTGCTTTAAGTTTCACTTGATTTTGCTAATCAGTTAAAACTGCTGAGAGAAAAAACGGTTGGTACCTCTGGAGAAGGAAAAGGAGGTATGATAACTACTGAACATAATGAAGTTAAATTCAAAACAGTGGTTCCTGAACCTGTACTGAACATGAAGGTTCCTGCTAATAAACAATATAACAAAACTTCATTTGGTTATATCCTTAAATAACCATACCTACAATGATGCTGTTATTTTAAATCAGCAAATGAGTGAGATCCATGTATCTGCCCAGCAGGTTTGGCAGAGACAGCTTCCCCAAGCATCTCTGTGCAGTGAAGGAGGCATTTCACAACCATGGCAGTTTAACATTTCCAGACTGAGACAAGCCCTTATGGAAAATCCTAGAAATTTAATGAAGTCTTAATTTAGGTACATCGTAATGCGTATATTACTAATTATATCCTTCTGACAGAATTCGAGGCAGAGCTTTAATAATATCTTTTTTTCATTTCAACCCATAAAAGTCTCCTGATTTTCTCCTTTAAAGACATTAAGAGTTTGTCCTCTTAGGTAAGATTGCACATGGGATTGAAAGTGGTTGTGATGGTGCTTGTGATTCTGTTTCTCAGGAGCTTCTGTAGTCATGTTGCATACCACAGTGGACATGACACAGAGTATTCTCAGACTCATCTCTTTAAACTGTTTCACCTGTTACAGGAGAATTTTGCATTCCCAGGACCAACATAAAGGGAGGTGACACTGCATCCCAACATGGGAATCATTTCCTGGAAGAGATACATAGTTTCTTGTCTCTTCTTTATTAGCATATCAATATTTTATATAAATAGAACAGATCCTATAAAAACAAGGTCCTCTGTAGCCAGAATTAGAAAGCTGGAGTCTTGAAGTCCTTGATAGTAGGTGGACTCTGCATCGTGAACAGTTTCAATGTCACAAAAAGCCTAAATCTCCAGTATCAGCGTGTAGGTGGAGATACCTGTGTACTGAATAGTTGGATTCATACCACCATCTCATTTTACATAAACCACTGAACTGTTCTCTCATTTTAATGCGTTCTGTCACAACTGACAATCTCTAGGGAAAACTCTTCAATCCCATTAGGTATCCAAGTCCCAGTAGAAGCCACTATCCTTGAAGAAATCATTGTACCTCAGTTATGTAATTCCAACAGCATCTGCAGATCCCACTACCAGCTTGTGACAAAAATCCAGTGAATAGTATTAAAGGCTAATTTCAGGAAAATGATTGATATCCATTATTTTCCAAGTGAAAAAGTGCTTATTCTCAGTCTCCTGCTGAGGATCACTCACTTGTTCTTACTCTGCTTCCTTATTTTCCCCCATCCCAATTAAATAACCTACCTGGTGCAAAAAGCAATTTTGGATTTTATATTTTTTTTCCACTGACTAAATGAAAATGGTTTAATTAGACCATCCAGTACATGTCACACACAGGGCAGACATATCTGAGACAGCTGCAGCTATAGCTCCATGTGTTAACATTTCAGAAATCTCTAAAAGTGAGCAAATACACTACCATTCACTACAACAATTATTGTTTAGTGCCTTACTTCATCAAATGTCATGTAATGGGTGAATTGGAATATCGTATATTGTGGTGTGAGGGATTGGTATTTGTCAGCCACAAAAAAAGACTTAAATCCCACAGTTCAGATGAAGAACCAATTCACGTGGCCTTGCTTCAGAGCCTGAAGGAGAGCCATTAGAGAAATTGCCATATTACCTCAGATTTACATCCCAGCACAGATCTCAGCATGTTTTGCAAGTAACATTACCTCTACTTTAAACAGGGGGAAACAGGGCCTCTAACCAAAATTCAAAAAGCAGCGCAGATCTTCTCGAACTTCTGCCCGCTCAAGCCAAAAAGTATTAACAATCAGGTTGACTTACTTGAGAAAAACACCATGCGATGGAGCTATGCAGATATCAGATGCAAGTAGGCTCTAGGCAAACACAGCCTGAGTTTTCCTGCATCATTTTCCTTAGCATTAGCTCATGCAGAACCAATTCAGGTAGACAAGGCTACACCTACCAGGTAACCATGCCAGCCACATCAGAGAGCAACCACAACCTCAAGGGAGACATCAGACTTGAACCCAAAAATTCTGAATCCCAAGAAATTACTCAATGCTTCTGAATCCTGAACAAAAATCTTGGTTTCTTCTGGGTTCAGATTAAACTCTGCAGGCTCTAAAAGCCTGATATCTTCCCATGACATAGCTGTGAAAAGATGGTGCTGGAGGATTCCATCTGCCTCCACGGATGAATGGGGGTGATTAACGTGAAGGAGAGGGTATTTGTGAAAGAGGCAACAGCTGCAGAGAGAGAGACAGGAGCTCAGCATGGAGCAGGCATGGGAAAGGAAATGTATTTAAACTAAACTGCTGAATCTTCTGAGAGCTGTTTCTTCTTTTCTAGAAACTGCCACCACTGCTGAGCAAATTCATCAGCTGAGTGACTAATGGGAGAAACCCTGAGAGGCAGAGGTACAACCAAGCCAAAACAGCTTCCCATAAAGCCCTATTCAGTGCCTGTTTGTCTCATTTATTACTGCATAAAATACCCTTCATGGGAAAGTGACTGACAATTATACTTTCTCCATATATATTTGCGCTCTGCGTTGTCTTGACAAAAATAGGCAGCCTCTGTCTTCAGCCCCCTTCCTTCAAAAACACCTTCTTTCTTTTTTCAATTACTTAGTGAAAGAAAACGTCATTCTCCTGAATTTTTCATATCACTCTTTCTAAAAGGAGTCACTTCTTATTTTTCCATGTATCATCGGAAGTGATGTCAGCCTCAGCTGAAGCATAAATCCACAGCCAGAAGTTTCAGTTCCCCAGGAAAAGGGGAGAAGCAGAGGAGAGGCTGAAGTGCCTTCTGTTGCCATAGAAATCAGGTAACAAGTGACTTCATCTCCTGATTTTGCTTCGAGATCAGAGAGTCACAGTTTCCAGGCCTATGAAGGGAGGACTTGGCCAGTCCATCATGATGCAGCCAGTGAAATTGGCTTTATGGTGCCTTCTGTTACTTGAGGTTTTAAACCTCTGAGAGGGCACAGCCAGCAGACAGGTATTTTGTTCTCAGAATAGGAAACACACACACTATTTGCTGTCTTACAATATCTTTCCCTTTTCTTTCTGTTGCTGCTTGTAACCTTCTGTATTTCCACAGTGCTCCCTGTTTTGAACTTAGGTTTCCAGTGGCTTTTGCCTTTCTCTGATCTCCTCGTTTTAGAGTCTATCTTATCTACATCACTTGATTTTTCACGTTTTACTTTGCTTTTCACTGAGAACAGAAGGTAAGGTGATGTGCTTACTAGACAAGTCACTGCACTGAGGTTTAGAAGACTTGCATTAAATCTGTCTGAGGTCCTGAATGACAGTAAATTATTTCATCTCCCTGAGGTCTCCTTTTCTGTTCAACTGGGACTGTAAACTACCCCTAGCAGGGACACACATCCATTGCCTATGTCTGTACCATCACTAGGAAAAAGTCTCAACTGCACTTGCAATCCATGAACTCAAATTGGACATAGCATCAAATTACACACAAACAAGGCAGGGCTTTCCCTATGTAGTAGCCACTGTTATCTTCAGAAGTTGCAATTTTTGAACTTCAAAGGAATATTACACTTTCTGTAAGATTGCAACAGGTCCCCCCAAAACCCTCTCCGCCATTTGCTTTTTGCCTCTGGTCGTGTCTAGAAAATGACTAGAAAACCTAAGGTTGTGCCCATGGAGAAAGTAAGATAGGTATCAAATTTAATAGACCATAACTGCAAGTTTCAAAATTAAAAGCTCAAAAATTCATATTAACCTGTAGCAAGCAGACTCCTTGTTGCAGATACCTAGAAACAGTGCTGGGTGCTTTTTCTAGGGTGTGATATTTTTCAGGTGGCCTCTGAGAATGAGCTGATGGTAGCTATTAAAGCCATGACTGTGATTAGCCTGGCACCACACACAAGCTAGCAGCACTTAATGCACCCAGCTACTCAGCAAGGCTTATTAGCTAGGACCTGACCCAATGCTTTATTCACATGGGTTTGTCAGTTTTGACTACAAGAAGGCTTGTTGTTTCCTCCTGCAAAATACAGTATAAAGACATTTCCAGTCACCTAGTACTACTGAGGGAGTTCATGGGTTGGTCCCTGGTCAGTTAGTATGACAATACATTAGTTTCAAGCAACAAAATGGTGGAAAACATTTTTTTTTTTTTTTTTTAAGAAACGTTAAAAGAAAGCTTCCAATTAAATTGTGCAAATGTGAAAGGAAGTTAAATATTTCAATTTTTAAGGATATTTTCAAAATATCTCCCCTGAGGATAGCAGAATCTGTACTAAAGGGCCTAGCAAATACATTAATTTTACAGAAGATTTCTTGGATTGAATGCAATACACATTTAAATGGGCTGTGACAAGTAATTCAGGAGTTTCAGTGTACCATATGACATATTTTATTTTTTTTATTACTACTGACATGTCAACAGATTTGAGGAAAACATTTTTTTAGTAAGCACAGCTGCTATCAATTTGGGTAATGATAGTCCATCACCATTTTTTGTGTGTACAAACAAAGGGAGTGAATGTTCATGCAAAACAGGGAGTCTGTATAATTCCCATTCATAAACCATTTGCAGACTGTACAGGGTCAAGACAAAATTATTATTTGAGATGCTGGCCTCAGCAGTACAGATGCAGAAATAGAATACTTTCCTGGTCTTGGTAAATTTAATTTCTGTGAACTCTGTCCTCATGATATCATATTCAAATAATAAATAGATACCCTCAGAGTTCCTATCACAGTAACAGCATATCCTGCCAGCATAGCCATTCACTGTATATTTCCACTGCTCTACTTTTTATATCGCTCTATTTCTGACTTGCTCAGTCTGTCCGCCCAAGATCAATGATGTTCCTGCACGATTGTTGCTAGTGGCTGCGCACTAAATATGTAGCTGGGTAAGACAATTTTCTTTCTTTCCTTCTTCATTACTCTGCAGTGAAGTTTTAAGTGTAAAATTCTTCATCTATTTCCATACCTGCAGGTAGTAAATTTTAAGGCTAATGGTAAGAAAATGTGAATATTTATGATACTTCCTCATTAGCACAAAACTTGGACTAGATTTCCCATGGCTCAATTGAATTACTTAAGCCTTATTTTAAAAGGCAATTGTTTATTTATGCAATTGCCTTGTGGAACTTCTGGCTAGTTGAAACTTTCATAGACTAGAATATTTTCAAGAAATACTGTTTTCCTCCTTTTCCTTTTCACATACAGAAAACACGCAACAATTATGATACCTGAGAGCAAGGACTTGGTCTTTTATGCTTGATTACAAACAATTTTTATCTATATTTTAGACAAAATCTATAAAAAGGTACATTAAATCCAAGATTTATACCAGAATAAATTCCTAACCTTTCAGAAACTGGATTAACTCTTCTTGACCTTGTTGCTACACCTTCCAAGAGGAGACTGTAAGTGGTGGAAAATCTCTCCCCTTTCAAACTCTGTGTTTTCTAAACTTAATTCAAAAACTACTATACTGAGCATGCTAAAAAATGAATAAAAATTGAGTATAAAAAGATAAATTCAATTTAATTCACTATATAACTCACACTTATGGGTTTTTTTTATTTTCTAAACCAAAATATTTCTGCCCAATTACTTTTTTTTCCTTAGAAGAACTCTTCCCACAGAAGTCACAGATGACCTATCTGACAAACACCTATTTTTAACCATGCTGAAGTCAGTCTGTCAAACAGACCCACGAAAGAAGTCTCTAGTGTATCTTTCCTGCATGGGAAAGGGAGTCTACAACATTTAAAATATTGCCACTTCTTCTAATGAAGCATAACTCAGCCTACAACAAGCATCTGGGGACATAAATATACAGAAGTGGAAGAGATCTCTTAAGTTCTGAAGCATCTTCCTGTTCAGGTGACCATGTCATATAATCTCATTAAAAACGTAATAAATTCCATTATGAAATTATTTCACATTTTTATTCTTATTGCTCCTATGGGAAGGCTACTTCAGAACTTCACGTCTCTGGTGGTTAAAATCTTTCTGTTAATATCCAGATTAAATTTATCTAGGCCCCATGAGAACTTATTTGTCTTTTAAGCAACTTTGGGCTTCAGTTTGAGTTACTTTTGAGTGTGGATGTAACCTTTATTTTGATCAACTATAGAACTGAATAAAATTCCAGATTGAGTTTCATTATGATAGTTTCCAATGTGAATATACTTCTCTGCAATATCTGGAAATGTTTCTTCTGATCCATGCAATAAATAAATTTTAATTTTTAATGGATTCTTCATACATTCATGGTCATTCCGTCTAAAATAGTTTTGTGCTCCCAGGACCTTCCTTTCCTTTGCTGATTCTTGCTGATGGACCTCTAATTTTCACCAAAAAAAAAATCCTACTACACTTTCCAGTAGACTTATAACTTTAATTTATATTGTACACTTATAGTCAGACCATTTCTATTACACAAAATGTCTTGAGGTCAGCCAGTTCTTTCTGAGAGATTTTTATCTTCCTCTATATTACAACACCTCTTTTTTTTTGTTATCATCCTCTTTTTAACAACCTCTAATCTTTTTCAGAGAGAACATTAGTTAAAATATTAAATAGGATTAATCTGAAAATCAGTCCACAAGAAACATCAACAGCAGTTTCTCTTGAGATCACTACATTCTCTTTCAGCACATTCAAATGTCCTTTTGTTTGAATACCTCAGAAATTACTCTAATCTCTCTTATTCAGTTTAACAAATAATTTTCAAGCAGTGTTTTTATCAAAAAAAAATTTAACAGCCTGCAGGTTCTTCTGCTTCTGCTCTGGCTGCAATGGCAATGGAGAGAGTCTAGGCAATTACCTCTGAATAGACATCTAATTTCTGGATGGATGAAGTTAAGTGAGATGAAGGCAATCCTATTACCTGAAATTGTGTTATCCCATTCAGACAGAGCATTCAGATTGTATCCTTGTTGTCTATAAAAGTATATGTTCTTCTTATCTATACAATAAGACCTGTCTATGAAAGTGATTTTGCCATGGAATGAGAAATAATATTCAACACTGTGTAAAATCCCAGCCATTGGTACCTCAGCAAAGGAAATATTCACAATATTGAAGTGGGTAAAAAAAATTAGGGAACTATAATATTTTTTACAAAAATAATTTTAATTTACTCATTTTTTTTCCATTAAATTGGTCACAATAATGTTATTTTTTGCTTTTTTGAAAAATATTGGTGAATGGGTGCTTTATGTGAAACTGTTGCTAAAATTATTATTTTGCACACAAACTTCATGTATTATTGTGTATTTTGTTTATTATTATACTTGTGTAACAAGGGTCAAGAGTGTCAGTCAAATTAGTCTATTATACTTTATCTAAGCTAAACAACTAAAACCTTATGTGATTCTTTTGTTATTAAATCTTTACAAAAATCTCTGTGATTTAGTGTAGAGAAAGGTCCTTTGTACCCTTCAAAAGACAACCTAGAGGAAAACAGGCACTGTATTGTTAAAGAGACACTAAATTGCATCTAGGCAAAAATATTTGACATATTATGGACTTTTAAAAGCTTAGATACTTAATCAAATTACTGTGACAATCAAGTTATTATGCATCACCTATCCCAAAAGAGCTATCTATATGCATACTCTTAGTCAGTGATAAAGGAAATTTTTTTTATTCAGCCCAAAAGTGCAAGAAAGCAGCAGAAAACCCTCTTCCTTCAGGAGATACTTCATATCTATACTACACACTTCATACCTAATGAACCCCGTTACGTTATCTAACTCAGAAATACCAGCTGTGATCACAGAGTTTTTTGGGGTTTTTTTCTGGTATTCTTATTTCCTAAGGAATGTTTTCTTTAATGTCTGAAAGAAATAATTGAAGAGTAGCTGTTCAATATGAGCAAGAAAAAAAAAAAAAAAAAAGAGAACTAATCATGACTTTTTTAATTCACTTTATTCAAATAAAGGGATCACCTTGTTTTTAAAGATATTGAGTTCAATTAATTTACACTGACCTTAAGATTTGCCCAAACTCAGTGGTACAGATCCAGGCTATATAAACTTTGATTATTTAAATGTGGATTTTAAGTTCCAGCTTTAAGTTTCAAAATGTTGGTCTAAATTCAAGGGCATTATTAAAAAAAAGAATCCCAAAGGTATTAATCCCAGCAGAGTAGAATAATTTTCACTGCTATACTTAATATTAAAATAGATAGTATTACTGCTTTCACTACTACTAGAAATAATTGAAGACAGAAAAACACACTATAGGCTTAAGCACTAGTATTTGATTGTCCAGAGCATTTAACTCTCATCACGATTTTGTCAGCTCGCACTCTTCCCAGTACTGCATAGGCATTGATCAGAGGCTAACACATGAGAGAGAATTTCTTTGTAGGCAGTAAGAACAAAACTGCACTAAGTTTGGCTCCTTTTCTTTTCAGCATTTGCCACATGTCCCCTGCAGACTTCACATCCTCAGATATTTTCACATGACCTTATGCTACAAACTAGAACATGCAACACTTATTTTCCTGATATGAAAACAGCACTCCAATGAAACCATCTTATCTTATTTCAGCACTTTAAAGCAGTAGTAACTTTTATGTTTTCTGCTTGTTTGGATTCAATAGAAAATATTGTGGTGGAGTTGACAGGGGGGGTGAGACGTGAACAACACAAGGGAGGGTTAAGAGAAAAGTAACATGCAGAAAGAAAGAACAGTAGATGTTATTCTTCAAGATACTATTAACAAGATAAACCTATGTAGTTGCTATTGGAAAACAGAAAAGCTGTCCATTATCTTGCAAAGGACCTTGAAGATTTCTCTTGCATATCACCTTTCACACTCAGCCTGAGTTGTCACATACCTGTCTCTGAAAGTTTAGGGACAGCCAGAAAAATCTGCAAGAGCTACACAAAAGCACAGGAACTCTGTAGTACATTTACTTAACTTGTTTTTTAAAACAATAAATCTACTTCAACCAATGTCATCGTAAAAAGTAGGACTGAAGTACCCACTTGCACAACAAGATCTCATGTTCACATCTTGAATGACATCTCAGAACACAGGCTGTCGGGGCTTTCTAACATGCTCCTAAACATTTTCATTCTCAGCTCAAGTTGCCCTATGTCCATTTCTTCAAGCTTGGGAATAACCAGGGAAATATCTCCTGAGAAATCCTATATAGGTATAGTGTGCCTTCTGTATGGCATATACCTCCCATACTGGGAGCATGCATACAGCTGGGTGCTGCTGTGTTCACCATCCACACTTAGTACAAGAGGCAAGTGAGACTTGGAAAGATCTTACCACAGGATATAATATTCTGGTAGGGATGGACGCCACTGACTCACAAGACGTGTCTCTGAACTCCTCAGTGACTCTGGTCATTTGAATTTCCTTGTATTCTTGTAAACAGATGACAAAATATCTAAGGGAGCCTGAAGGTTCTGCAGTTTTAACAAAGCAGAAGAAGCTCACATGATGGATTACTAGGCTGTATCTAAAACACTGAATAAAATAGGACTAGGGACTCTTCTCTGCTTTGAGGTACATTAGCATAGATTTACTATATGAACACTGCTGAAGAGTTGGTCCTGAGCTTCCTGTGGTACCTTTATGGTCCCCCAGTGGCTGTAGGGCATAAAGAGAGAGCAAATTTAACTAAGGGATCGGTAAAATACCCTTTTCTTGACTCCTAGTTCTGTGTTTGATACTATCAGGCTCCTTCCTTCTACTCCCTCTAGAACTGGAGTCACCCCTGAATTTGGCCTCATTTCAGAAGATAAACTACAGCTGCTCTGGGAATATGCCATTGGCTACCTGGACAGAACGTATAAGTAAACTGAGAAATGATTGATTAAGCAAACTATGAAAGAGCATAAGAAAAGGCCAGAAGAGGGTAGTAGGAGATTTTACCTGAGCAGGTCCAGAATAGAATAGAGTGTATAAAGTGAAAGAAATAAAGCTGGAGGTATACAGAGCTTGATTTATAAAGACTCCATGATAAATTATCGTTTGTGTGACCCTTTGTGTTGCTCCAGGCACACCTCACTCACAGCTGTCTTAGCAATGCATTGCAAGACCTCTGTAAGTTGGCTAGACTGCACTCAGGCTGATGCATGCAGCTGGACTTGCATATTTTTTATCTGATGTCTTTTGGTAGCATAGAGAACTCCAGCTAAAACCAGTTTTTATTGAAGATCTCCACAGCTTGAAACTCTCTTTCATTAAACCCCCCTTTTTCTTTATAAATTTTTTATAGTGGAAGACCTAAGCAGAGACTCGGATTGTGCTGCTGTATCCTGGATAGAATGGCTCACTTCAGCACATCTCCTTCTGTGACATTTGCTCTTGTAGAGCTCCCAGAAGAAAGTAATAGAATCTACTGCAGTCAGCAAGTTTTTATGTTTCCGTGGCTCATTTTTAAACAAATATGGAAGACCTGTTTGTAGAACCAGATAGCCTTTACTGGTTGAAAGCACAGCCACCACTAGCTAACTTCATCATCACCATTCATTTGCACTAAAATATGAAGGGTTTGTCTTTTTGAAACCCCGCACAACCAGTTAGTCTTAAAAAATAATATTTTCTGTTTATTGGGAAGGTCCAGGACTAAGACTTTTTTTTTAAATTGCAATGAGAACAAAACACAAATGAAAATTAGCAACCTAGCCCAGACTTCCTCCTTAGATGTTACAATGTGAAATTGTTAAAACGACACGGTTTGGAGTTGTATCCTACGCACTGAGTTTACCTCCTACAGGTGTTCATTCTCCTGGAATGTTTTTTACTGGTAATTACATGTTGATATCCACAAGTTCATTTGGAGCCTAACATCTATAGGCTATGTTCTCAAACATATTTGTGTCTTTAAAAATGTCTTTTAAAAGGCCATCTAGTGTTAATATGACTAGTAAATATATGGAACAAAGACTCAGTTCTGCAAAGACTGATATGTACTAGGACAAACAAAAGGAGCATAGAAAACAATAGAATCTCTGATTACATATTTAGCCTTAGGAAGGTCAGCAGCATAAAAGCAAAACAACTTTCATTCCAGAAAATGTACCCAGCTTTATTGGCTTTGGATCATGTAGCTATAGGGGGTTCTTCCTATTGATTTTTGTCTCAGCTTTGACTGTGGACCAGGAGTTAGATGGCTAACCTGATAGGCAAAGCTATAACTGCACTATGCGCAGTCCCATTCAGGGTCTTTTCCTAGACATAAAGACTATTGACTATAGATCTTGTTTTCTACTCCCCTGTGCTATAGGGCCACTGTTGACTACCACAGAACTCTGGGCTGGTAGATTGTCAGCTATTTCTTGGGACAAGTTCCAAATTTCATTTTCTTTTATTAACCATTTCAATATTTCTTCTTTCCATCTGGCTCTAACATTTTTACCCCAGTGTGGTCTTTATGGGCTTTGCAGCACCTAGGGCAATGCAGCTTTTCTTTGGCAGTCAGTAAGAGCCATGGACTCTTTGCCTGCCTTTACTTCTGCATGTCATATTAGTATAAGCTAGTGTAATTGACTGTAGCTGGCATATGTTGCCGAAGTCTTGCAGTTGGCACACTGAAAGGACTTCCTGAAGAAAAGAGAATTTTTCCACAGTGTTTTCAAGTCTGCCCATGTAAACTTATAATTGCCTGGAACCTGTATGTTGGAGCAAGGCTCTGACCAACAGGCAAGCAGATCTCACACTGCTCTAACAGATGTAGATGAGCACAGACTGCCAAGTGAGTGTATTTGCATCAGTTGTGTTAACTGAAGGCATAATTTTCAGTTGAAAAGGCTGCTTACAGTTTAGATAGCTGTAGGCTTAGGACTGGTTTATTGCCTTTAGTACTTTTTTTTTTTTTTAAACTCAGCACCTCTGTAAACTTTGAGCTATGTGATATCTTGGAGTGGAACAGGACATTACCATAGAAAAGTATCTTGTCCCTTCTAAATGTACCTTCCCTATTTTCCCTCTTTTAATTCACCATCTGAAACTAACCAAGACAATCTTCTGCATTCCTGCCGAGCTTCATCTGACGAGGTCAGCAGTCTTGTTTCTGCATTTTTTTCTGCACAACAGGGGTACTCACAATATAGTGCAACCCCCCGGTAAGGGTGATACTACATGGATTCTTAAAAAGAAAAGCATGTGTGCCAATTTGGCTTGGATTCTTTGAACACATTGCTGGATTGTTAATGCAGGGGAAAAGAATGGTCATATAATCTGTCTGCATTTCACAACTGCTCCTGGTGCCACATGACACTACAGAGAGATTTCTTTACTAAGTCAGAGAGCACATTACAAAGGGTAAATGCACTGAATTGGATTAAAAGCTGGTTTGTAAAGAGGAAATGGTTTGTGCGGGAAAAGAGCGGACAATTCAGGATGACGAACAGTAATGACAGGGTTGCCGCAGCAAAGCGCAGTATTAATAACACTGACAATGATGCATATTAATAATAATAGTTTGCACTTCTATAGCACTTTGTTTTTTTCAAAGTACTTTACAAACATCTAATTAATCATTATCTAATTAAGAATGACTTTGAAAGGGGCTGGGGGGCGTGTATGACAATATTTAAAATATGCCTTTGTTTGATAATGGCACAAAATAGGAGGAGGGCAGCAGCCACAAAGGCACAGAGCATACGCATTCAAAATGTTTTGGATAGATGAGGTTTATGGTCTGATAACTGGCTTATGCAGTTCAGCATAGAGAAGTATAAAGTAATGAGAGAAGGGAGGATCAAAACTATCCACAGAGACTATAGCCTAAAATGAAGCACAATACAAACCAAGAATAGACTTGGACGTGATAATGGATAATGCAGTAAATCCCTCTCTACAGTGTTTGGCAGAAGCAGAAAAGGCCTTGGGATTTACATTGTATATATAATCAGTGTCTTTTTCTGTTAAATAGGGCAGTAATGAGACTACATTATGAATATTGTGCACTTCTGGTCTCCTTAAGCCAAATACCCTACTAATTTACCTGTTGCACAGCTCTTTTAAAGTCATCAGAATTACAGGTGCCATAATTTGACCTCATATTGTTAGTGTTGATCTCACTGCTAATGAAATTCAGAGCCAAATCAAGATGTCATTTGGTTATAGATCAAGCCCATGGGCAGAGAATCAAGTCAGCATCTGCAAAAGCTGGTGTCAGTGCTCCATCCATCTCCTAACACAGTGAGCTGGGATCTGTTTGGAGGGGCTAAGGGGCCTCCATCAGCTCACATCACTGTATCTCAAGCAAATGCCAAATTTTCTTCCAACTGTAAGATTATGCTGAGGGGAAAGTGTTAGAAAGGGACAGGATCATACATGGAGTCAGCACAGTATACAACAAAGCATGGCAGCTGATTCACAACTATGTAAATTGATATTCAAAGTCACTGCAAACTAAATGACACTTAAGCTTAGAAGATTAGATGGCTGCCTCCCTCACTTTCACCTTCCCACACCACATTCACTGAAATTCCTCTGAATATTGCAGGAACAATGGTATTTGGAGGAGACAGCATATCTAATGAGTATCAGCTGAATCAACTCTACTTATTATAGGAAGGACATTGCTGATAATGAAAAGGTGCAGCAAAGGCCATGCAAAATGATTAAGGGTCTGAGTGCATAAGTTATGAAGGAAGATTGGCTTATAGTAGAAAAAAAGAGGCTATCTTAGAAGCAAAAATTACTCCAAAGGGATCAGATAGACACCAGCAAACTGATTAGAATAGTAATTAATTTCTTTATAATACTAAAGTTTATGTTAAACATGTGCAGGGGAAGTAGCTTTCACAAGAAGAAATGCAGATGGTATTTCTTGTCAGAGATGCTGGTGCAGAAGAAACCCATTGAAAAAACAGCAATTAAACACAAGGCAAATTTTCTTCAACACAGTCAGAAGAGCAGTCCCACATGGAATGGGTATGGTGGCTTGGTCTACTGAAGGAAAATGATCCAGTTTCTGAGCAAAAAATGTGTGATATGTGCAAGTTTTCCTGTTACACACTTCGACTATCTCACACTTATGTAGGTTAATTCCCACTTCTAGTCATGTATGCAATTAAAAAATTTTTACCCTGGAGAAATAGTGGTGTCAGGTGGCTCTACCCACAGCTGAAGTATTGTGTAGATATAATTGCATCTACCAAGAGACACTCATATATCTCAAACTCAGTTCTCCCTCAGCAGGTTACAATTACTCTTATCTTAACTATTTGTACTTCTGCAGGGCATTGGTGGAAATGGAGTCTTAATGTATCAGGCTACATGCAATAAATGGTTCTAGGTTCACTGCTTGCTTTCACTCCTTCACAACCCTCTTCTTAGTTACTGACCTTATTCCTATATCCACACTTTTTATTTGACCTCAGCAACTAGTTTGTTTTCCAGAGGAATATAGGGACCACTCTGACTGCTTTGGTGGTCCATTTCTACTGTTGCTGTCATGACAGGAAGAAAAATCTATAACCACAAATGAGTATCCATTCATGTCTTCTATCAAACATATGCTACAGAGCACCCCAAGTAAGATTCAAAACCTTGAGTACAAAAGACAATAAGCCTGGAGAACTGCCAAACCCACAGGGAGAGAACAGGAAAGGTGAACAGCATTGTCCAAGTCCTCAAGCTGAAGTGCTTCCAGCAAGTTTTAGGAAGTAGGTCACAAACCATTAGAGAAAAATGTAAAATAAAATCTTGAAATGATTGTTTTAAGCCTTAAGTGACACAAAATTCATTCTTAAAAGAAGTCTAGTAACCAGCTTGACTCTGAGAATGTGAACCTCCACCAAGAGGACAATGAAACCCAACTTGTGGGTTGAGATAAAGACAGTTTGATAAGGAAAACAAAAAGCCATGTGTGCAAGCAAAGCAACACCAAGGAATTCATTCACCAGCTCCCATCAGCAGTCAGGTGTTCAGCCATCTCCAGGAAAACAGGGCTCCATCACACATAACAGTTACTTGGGAAGACAAATGCCATAACTCCAAATGTGCCGTCCCTTTCTCCTTCTTTCCCTAGCTTCTGCTCCTGAGCATGACATCATACAGCATGGGATATCCCTTTGGTCAGCTGTCCCAGATGTGTCCTATCCCAACTTTTTGTGCACACCCACCCTGCTTGTTAGCATAAGAAACAGAAAAGTCCTTGATACTGTGTTAACATCATCAACAATAGCTAAAACATGTGTATGTTATTAACATGATTTTGGTCACAAATACAACACTCAGTACCATAAAAGCTACTATGAAGAAAACTTATATGTCAGTCAAAACCCGTGCATTCATTCACCTTCTGCAATCCATAATTCTTTTAGCTTGTCTTTCCCATTTCTTTACAAGGATAGTCAACATGATTTCCTCAAAACAAAAACAAAGCTAAAATAATTTCTTTATCGAAATTTTATTTAGAAAAAAATATAAAATTGTAAAAAAAAGGAAAAACAATCTTACAACACAGCATGATTCTATTCACATCTTTGAACTTGTAGATTTAAGCTTTAGTAGTATACAAAACTAAAAAATCCCAGAATCCAAACATTAACACAGAGCTAAAATACCTTTTGTAAAATCTCTAGCAAGAAGTTAGAGACAGAAAAAAAATTAATGAAAAGTCAGCAAGTTCAAATTCTTTACATCCTTCTTTTATAGCAAATGGGTAGATTAAAGGAAAAATTCATGCAAGCTTTTTTTTTAAAAAAAAAAAAGAAAAGCTAATGTCAAGTAAATGAATTTGGGGCTGTCAAAGAAAATTTGATAATATGGTTTCTGGATGATTCATTTGTTAATGTGTAAAGTATGAATAGAGTCTCTAAACCAAGTCTGTGTCCACAAATTTGAAATGCACCTGGCATCAAAGGACATCCTGACAGAACAACTTAAAGGTTCTCATCTCGAAGAATAAAATTGAATTAAATTAAAAAATACATAGCAATTATCACACTGAGAAATTCAGAGGGAGAAAAAAAAATACATTAACTTTTCCACTAGACAAGATCTTAGAAAAATATGACAACTCATATTGTCTACCATGCAGGCAATGTCATTTATCAAATCCAGGTAAAATGATAGCGAAGCCAAGAATTCAGACTTGCTATTAACTCTGTGTTATTTTATTAGATTTCATCCATTTTGCATTGTTATTGGACCATATCAAAAGCAAATTTAGCATTAAAATTGCTTTTTGCACAACACAAAAAGGAAGGTTTTGGACTGAACAGTTGAGGTGTGGAGTCTAATATCACAAAATCCTAACTTCCAGAGAAGAATAGTACAATGCACTTGATTGTAAAAGTCTTTCTTGCTATGGTAGCCATACAGTGACACAGGCGTTATATACTGTAGTAGCAGCACAGTAGCTGCTGTGCTTCAAGGCCAGGTCTTGTTTGGGATTAGTATTTTAGATTTTGAAAACACAATGAACTGAAACAAACAAACAGTCAGACCAAAATTAGTCTCTCAAATGCCTTTATGACATTACAGTAAAATACAGACCAACTTGTCTGTGTCTGTGGAAGGGTAGAGGAATATGTCTGTCTGCTTAGCTACATACACAAGTATATTACTTTCACCTACCTAAAAATATACTTTTTTCCTTCTTTATCCTATTTTTCCCCCTAGTGTCAGGAAAATAAGTCAAGTTCCAGACAATAAACAGCTTAGTTAAAAAAATATGTAGGCCATTAATCTTAAGATTCAGCTAAACCTCTGTAGGATTTTTAAATTTCCCAGGGGAATTTTTAAAGCATTATATTTTTAAGACCTCAAATTCTAAGTCTATTAATTTAAGCCAGTCTGAGAAGAGATAAACAGTTCACTCCTCCATATCCCTTCCCATCTCCCCCACTTATCTGGCCTAATAAAACTGGGGAAGGAGGATACAAGTAGTGTTAGAAGGAAGAAACAGTGGTATTTTAAGAACCATTACAGAAAGGAAAACACAATGGTGGCCCTTATAGCCATCAGACAAGAGAAAAAGAATGGTCTTCCAGCAAGAGAGGATAAGGATAAGCCTGCAGACTAAGTAAAACTCTTCAGCCTAAATCAGTGAAGAAAAGAGCGTAAGGTCTAGAGAGACAGAAAACATACTGAAATAAATGGGACTCTTAGGAGTGAGGTATCCATGGTCTACTGGTATCAGGAGAGACTTTGTGCCACACCAACTCCAATACAGCTTTGCTGCATCATTACTGTAACAAAAGAGATGCATACACAGAAACTGATATTCAGATGCCTGACCACTACTCACTGGGTGATCAAAAAAGAAGAGTCAAACTGTAACCTTTGTTAACTGTAACCGTTGTCAATTTTGAACAGTGAAAAGAAAGGGAGGTGAGATGTAACAGTTTATGGTCTATTAAGAGTGGCATGGTTCAAATACAGAGCTGCTACTAGTTCAAAGCAGTGTTAAATAAAACCATAAAACCCAATTTTCTGTCTCTGTCCATTTATATACTAGCATGTGGTCTCTTTATTTGTCTTTCATCATTTTCTGTATATCATTCTTCTTTTAAAGTGGAATAAAAACACTGATTTAAGAACCTAACCTTGTACTGAAGTCTTGCAACCCAGAATCCAGCTCTTGAAGCAGCTCTGGATTTATGTATTTGAGTATGACATGTTCTAAAGGGATTTTAATTTACTTTCATCATGTGATCCTTTTTCACTCTTCACATACATACTGCATTCCTAGTAGCTGCATGGAGGTAAAGAATGAGATATTGGCTTGAGGGAGGAAAAAAAAAATGTTTCCAGTTTATATCTGCAATGAAAAGGAGTTAAAGTGACAGATACTGTGGTTGTCATGGATGCCAGGAGCTTCAAAGAAAAATATTTTCACGTTAGCAGTGGCCAGAATTTACAAAAGAAACTCCCAATTACCTTTTGGATTTTCTGGAATCAACATTTCTTTTCATAATGTTCACTGAAATAGATAATTGTGCTGAAATTAAGAAGCTCTTTCAGAAGTTTGACTCCTCTAACTGTTTTGCATGGTTGTGTTAGTGTCCCTCTGGCTTTCCTCTGAATCCAAACAACTTAGTTCCTTTGTTTATAAAATGTTACATGTGCCAAAAGATGCACTGTTTTGTTCTAATGCGACAAGTAGCAAATGACAGTGCTCTGGGGAATTCCAAAGAAAAGGAAAACAAGCACGAAATGCTAATGTGCTTCTCCATTGCCTTTCCGGATTAGAGGATCCTCCACAGATATTTTGACTGTTATTGCACTGTAGATAATTTTGACAGAATTTTACACTCATAGAATAATTTGAGCTGGAAAGGATGTCTGGGGATCTTCTAATACAACCCCCAGTATAAAACAGGGCAAAATCAGGGTGGGCAGAAGAGCACTTTGACCAGCTAAGTGTTGAACATCTCTAAGGTCAGAGATTTCACAGCATCTCTGGGCATCCTGTTCCAATATTTGCCTGCCCTTATGTAAATGTTATTCTCCATAATTCAAAATGTCTGAGGTTGTGTCTTCCATCCTTTGCTGTTTGCCCTTTAACTGCACTCTTCTGAAATTAGCCTGACTTCATCTTCTCTGTAGGCTGTGGAAGACACCAGTATCCCCATCATCCCCTTTAGTTTTCCCTTTTCCACGTTAAGTAAACCAACTTAATCAGCTTCATTTCACCTGTCATATTCCACAGCCTCCTAACCATCTTAACGATCTTTCACTGAATATTTTCTAGTTTGCTGATATGTCTTTCATTTGGGGCCCAAAACTGATCATGACATTTGTTCTCATGTTTCATGTGGCAAGATGACAGATGTCTTCCAGATAATGGTGCCTGTATTGGGCACCTTGATTTCTGTCAAAGAATAGATCTTTAGAGATGTAGTGCTCCTGATTTAAGAAAAAGCTAAAGCAAAAATAGCGTTCAAATGAGCTCTTATTTGAGGTGAGGGGAAGCAGCCCTCCAACATTACAGTTTTAGCTGCTCATATCAAAGACATCTATGGTGAAAACTACTGTAATTTTTGAGCCAGGAGAGTAGAACAGCAGAGTAACTTAAGTTTTAACCACTAAATTGAGTAAAGCAATTAAATATTGCCTTAACTGGACCATTTAGAAAGATGACCATAGGTGACATCAACAGAATGAAGGTTAAAACAGTCCAAATGCAGAGACATGCAGTTTTGCAGTTCAACATGGGAGGTACAGAACTACACTGCACTGTGATCTACAGATGTCTCTTGTCTTTAATAGGTAGTTCTACACAAGTTTACTCTACTACACAAACAGAGACCTAAATGGGGTAAATAAAATACCAGTTGATGCAAGCACTTTATCAAAAGTCATCCTGTTAATGAAACTTCCCAGAAGATGGAGGTTTTGTTTCATGTGAGTGTCAGTAATTTGTTCAACAATTTCTCATCACAAAAATGTGTGAGGTCATTGCCCCCCCATTGCTTAAGGGAAAATCTTAAAAAAAACACAGTTTGTTTTGAGTTTATATCAGTAGTCAGATTCTGTGGTCTCTACACTGTGTTTATTTTAACCCTACTGACTAGTCTGTTGCTTCCAACCAATAGCAGATAAACACACTCTTTGTTAGAGCCTCCACATACTGGCTTCACCCCAGCATTGTATTCCAGTGGCTTGCTTTGTGTGTGCATGTGTGGGCAGAAGGGAGGACAGACAGTGAAAATTGGACAGTTTTAGCACACCATTAGAGCATCCAAGCCTGAAGTCACAGTGTTTAACGCTTGGAATGGGATGGTCAAGCAAAATACTATCACTTTTATCTGGAATCTGGGAATAAAGCCAACACAGATAAAACTGAAAAAAACTCCAACCCTGACTAATCTGACAGCTGTGGCAAAGCATAGTGATAGCAAATGCCAAGCAGGCCAATAACTCAAGTACTGTACTGCAAATGGAGCACGCTTATACTGTACACTGGTGGTGTATACCAACAGCTGGATGGAGGCAACCTATGAATGAGAGGTAGATAGACATTTCAGGCATCACAACTTCAAGAACCTCACATTCTCAAGCATGACTGCAAGTACATTGTTTCAATTCCAGTTTTGATTTGCAGATTTTTTTTGGAATACAGATATTTGAAAGAAATACCCAGTCTCCTCAATGTTGTCAAGAAAACTCAAAGGTCATGCTGAAAACCCAGAGGGGATGTCCCAGATTTTTTGACCAACAGTTCTCCTGCTACTGTTGTGCAAGACAGAGTTGTGTGGTGTACGGGGTCTGGCTGAACTGGAATTGGTTTTCCCCTATAGCAGCCCTCACAGTGCTGTGGTTTGTGCTGGGAGCTGGCAGGGTGTTGATAGCACCCTGGTGTTGTGGCTACTGCTGAGCAGTGCTTACACAGCACCAAGGCTCTCTCTGAAATTTTCCCCAGTGGGACAGGGTGGGCAAGATCTTGGGAGGGGACACAACCAGGACAGCTGACCCGAACCGACCAAAGGGATATTCCAGACCATATGACGTCTGCTCAGTATAAAGCTGGGAGAAAGGAGGAAGGGGGTGGGGTCACCCTTGCTCCTCTGAGGCAACCACTATGTGTATTGGAGCCCAACATCGCCTGTCCATGGGAAGTAGAGAATAAATCTGTTTGCTTTTGCTTCTGCGCGCGGACCTTTGCTTCATTTTGCTTATATTAAAACTGTTTTTGTTTCACCCACAAGGGTTAGTTTATCTTCTTTCCCCTCTTTGCCCTTTTGAGAAAACAAGGGGGGAAGGGGGGGGGGGGGGGGGGGGGAAGTGACAGAGCAACTGGGATACCTGGCATTTAGCCAAAGTCAAACCATCACACGTGGTTCAGGTAGTTTTTCAGAAAAGGCATTGTACTTGGAAGTTGTCTGGCACAGAGGCTCCTGTATACACTGAAACAACTTCAAAGGTGATTCAAGATAAATAAATAGTCTTACTGTATCATCTTGCAACGTTATGAGATAACAACACTGCCAACAAGGAAGTCAACACCAGCCTCAGTGGAAGAGAGAGCTTTGTGACACTCGATGTGAGGCAGTAAAGCAAATCTTAGATGAGAATTTGGTGAAGAGAGCCTGGAATTCAGGTGTTCTGGTAATGCAAGGAATGAAAAAAAAAAATAAATTGAGAGAGTAAATGAAAGAGGTAAGCCAGCTTTAGAGTTTAGTTTATGGTAACTAGTATTTTGCTTAACACGGCAGACTGAGGTTTCATAATAACAGAGTCTCTTCAGCAGGAATAAACTCCACATTTTATTTTCTAAGTGTGAAATCCAAAAAAGGGACTCAAATAGGCTTTATATTATTACTTGGGTGAGGAGCAGGATATGAGTGTCCTTGGCTTACATGTAATAGCTTTTAGATATGCTTGCACTCCATTGCACTTAAAATATCAGCTTATTGTTGATGTATAATCATGTTTTATACAGAAAGTATGCAAGAAACAAAACTGAAAGAATAGGATGAACCTGTGCTTAGAATTTCCCCAGATTTCTTTTTCATTAAGGGATTCATAATGTTGGGGGTTTTTTTAATTCTAATCTAGCAAGCACCTTCTTGGGATCAAAACCTGGTAATCTGGAGGTTCCTTTAACTGAGAAGGGGTATGTAATCTTGAACATGCCTACTGCAAAGAAATCCTTTCATCCAGCCTAGTCACCTGCCAATTGCAGATTAATTACCAGTTTGTTCTACTATCTTGTGTAGGAGATTCCACGTCTCCCTGTTGGGAACTATTCCATCTTTTTATAGTTTTCATTGTCACATATACTTTCCTGCCACCCAGGCTAATTTCTTTTTCCTTGATTTTATATTTTGCATTGTATTCCCACAAAGGACTCACAGCTGTGTCTCTGTTTGAATCTCCTTTTGTAATTTCTTACCACATTTCTGTCCTTTCAGTATTCCTCTGTAGCTTGCTCTGTATCCTCCATGACACTGGCAGTATCAGCTCTCACTGAAGAGCCTAAAACTCATAGCTCTAGAGCATCCCAATACCTCCCACCTTCCAAATGAGTATATGATCCCATTTATAATTTTCTCATTTAATGAGCCTTCTGCCAGTTTTCAGCTCATGTGGCAATTGCTTAAAGAAATCAGTTTCAATTAACTTTTCATAGTCTTGTTATTGCTGTTCTTTTTTATCTTGAAATACAATTTTAACCTGAAAAATGGGGTCTGATTCTGCTTCAACACTACTGAAGCTTCCTCTGTTTCAAGGATATATTATGGGTATGAACAAGAATAGCAAAATACATGAGCAGATACTAGTTAGGAAGCTCTGTTTTGGCCAGCAGTGAGTCCATTTGGAAGCTGGATGGAACTGGCTCTCTCCAGTGTGGGAGCAGCCTGTGGTCTCTTCAAACCTCTTCACCTCTTCAGCCTGTCCTCTACCAAAACTTTTCCACAGAAACCCAACACAAGGTCTTATTACAGTGTTGACAACATTTTGACTGTCAATAAAACACCAGGGGAATCAGGAGGATTCAGTAGGGAGATCCTAGTACTCCAGACCTTCAGAAGATAATCTTCCTAACTCAGGCTGTGAAAAGTCAGAATGTTTTGGGGGGTTTTTTTAAGAGTTATAAAATATTATGATTTGTTTGGTTCCTTTTTCTGTACACATATCTTCCCTGGAAAACCATAATGAATGTGATGACGACATTTGTTTTCATTTGTTTATTTGCAGTGTACAGTGTTATGCACCACTAAAAGCCTGTGGCTGTGAGCAGAGAGAAGGCTTCCATGTGCCTGGCTGTGGTGAGGAAGGATGAGGAACCCTTTAAAGAGAAAAAAGGATTCAACGGAGGAAAGAGACACCAAAAGTGACTGAGACCCACCAAGTTGAAAGGCTAATTTCATGTTCTGTTGTACTGGGATTATCTAGAGAGGTTATGAGGGTTGGCCTCTGTGAGAAGAGGTCAGGGGCTGCCCCATGTTGTAGACAGTTGTGTCCAGCTAGCTTGACTACAAACCCACTGCAGGACACAGCTAAGTCTGTGGCACCTCTCTGAAAACATACTTAAGAAAGAGCATCAGATGCCAGAGGGAGAGAAAAACCTCAACACTGTGCAAGGACTGGGGATGAGGAGTAAGCAAGCAGCTGGGTAGGTGCTTGGCTGGTAGCTGAACCCAGCCCACCAGATCTATAAAATTTAAGAGGAGGTAACATAGCTTAACACTTTCGTAGTCTTTTTGGGGTGCTTAATTTTGGCAGATCCATCTTAGTGCCTGAGGTCTTATCATCACCAGACAATGTGAACCACTCCTGGCTGCATTTGCACAGCCTGATGAAGCTAAAGTTTACTCATTGAAAAGATAATCTCTTCTTCTGTGGGTAGTTTGGACAGATTTCATAAGGGAAAAACAAGGACACAGTTTTAAATTGCCATCTCTATTTTTTTTTTTTGCTTTAAATACTTGAAATGCACCTCATTATTCTATGTCCCATTTGTTTTTAACCCTTAGAGGTAGTACTTCCTGACAGACTTATGTTCTGAGCCTGACTTTCTCACTTTTTGATTCCAATTGCCCACATATGGACATTTAAGATAATGTGAAAATTTCCAAGCTCTCCTGTCTAGCCTCCAGCTGCCAGGCCAGTAATGTTTCTCCAGGTCCTGTATCTACTTGAGGTTGTGCAGATACCTCATTAAATCTAGGACATTGCAAATAGCCCTAGACACCCATATTTGGGAACCAAGGTAGTTTTGAGTGTCTTTTTTAGGGCATTATGTAAGTTCACTCTCACATGCAGAAGATAACACTGGAAAGAAAATAAATTGCAACAATGCGATAATGCAGTAGTTCCCAAACCCCATTGCATGTTAAATGGCATAATACTCTGGTTTTCTGAGTCTTCATCTACCAATTAAACAACTAGGTGCAATCCATGTGACCTACAAATAACTACAACACAGAGGGCTACATTTGTACCAGTGAGCACAGGCTGTCTGTATTATCAAATAAGAGATACAGGTGATCATTGTCCTAAAAGATTACTTTTAGTCTTCCTAAAATATACACCAAAAATTAATCCCATGAAATACACATTAAATGAGTCTGACTGATATAGTCACTACTGAAAGAAATTATTGCATAGTCAACAGTTTGACTATAAAGGGAGTCTGTGGTCACAATTCATTGTGAGTGTTTATAGTCAGGTGGGATGAATCTATCTAAAGTCTCTGCAAAATGTTAGCTCACCATCTTAAGGATTTATGCAGATCCAAGATCCTACAGCTGATTTATTCTAACAAGTAGGGCAACCCTCAGTGACCATAGTTTGTTGATTTCTTGTTTGCTCTGTAATTTTCCAAAATGAGATGCAAAATGAGAAAAACAGATCTTGTCTAGAAGTACTTCATGATCTAATTTAACGTGTTCAGGGAAAGAATATGATAAATATAGAGAAGCCAACGGCCAAGCTGAGTTCCCAAGATAAGACTGAAATACAGAAATCTGAGTCCTTGATATTAAGCTCTGAAAGATGCCAAATATACTTCCAACAGAAAACACCAAGGGATAAGAAGTTACTCAAAATTTTATATTAAAGTTTTAGGAGATGTCATTTCACTAGCACTGAAACATTTTTCATTGACAAGTTGGAGAAAAACATTGGAACATTGGCTTCTTTTTCTTGACTGTGCACTGCCTATGAACATATTACATTGGCCTTTAGGAAAAGTAAAGCTATATGCTCAGGACTCTTTGCTTGGGATTTTAAAACATTAAAAAACTTCAAAAATCTACCAAAAGCATTATATTCCAGCCACAGTAAATTAGTGGAAAAGAATAAGGCCAGTATGTTAGAAAGCTCTAACATAAGGCATTTGAATATTATGGCCACAATGGATATTTTCTGTATCCATAAAATATTTCGGGAAAAAAAAAAAATAATCTGAATATTCTGTTTGTCTTCAGGCTGATTAGACTTCAAGTTCATTAAAGAAATAGACAAATGTCTTATCCAAGATTATTAGTTCTGAATTCAGAAAGCATTTCTTTCTGTGCCTATAAGGTAAATTGGGGAAAACATAGTTTGATTTGATTTGATGAGGAAACTTTCCATTGCTCCTTCCGCCCTTAGGACAATTTCAGTTTCTCTGCTGCAGTCATTGGCACCTTAAAGTTTTTATTAAATAATTTATCACTTACAGATGTTTCATCAGATTTGAACAAAATAAGCTTAATTCTGGCTTACATTAGCTTTACTGTGTGTCTACATTTGGGTGCAATGCGTTCTATCTGCCCCAGGATTTCCTACCTAACAGTATGTAAGTGTGGGTAAGCACCTGGGAATGAGGAATACACTGTAACGATTTTATATTCAAATTCACTCACCATTCAGGTGACATATGCCAATGAATTTCATTCGTTGGATTGCTTAATATAGAAATAATTACTTGTGCTATGTAGTATTTGGACTATAACTGGTTATCTATCAGATGGATTGCTGACCTAAAGTTTACAACTTGCTTCCTCCTACAATGTGATTCATTTAATCACAAACTTAGTATGGTTTTATAAGTATGCAAATGTTTCCACAGACTCCAAGTTAAGCATATATTTAAGTAATCTTCTGTCTCACAGCCTAAGTAAATCTTGATTCTTGATGTAAAATTTGCTTTTCATAAACATCTGTGAGCTTCAGTTCACACAATCGTTAAAGAATAAAAAGTTCAGCTACAAAAGTTACCAACAAAAAGAAATTTTATTTGAAATTCACCAATATATTTGCTAATCATTTTTTCTGTATTTGCCCATGTCTATTCAAATGTCTGGGTTTTGCCTTTTCATCTATTTCAGGAATATTTTAAGCGAGCTATGCAAAAATCTTTCTTTGTGCTAGTTTGGCATATTGCAGGAAGGTTAGATGTTTTTCTTCTTTTTTTCTTTAAATGCCTTCACATAGGCTGTGGAAAGCTTAAATCACTTAAACTTCCTTCTAGGAGTCTCTGTTTTTCAAAGAGTTCATTCAGATGTAGCTTATATTTCAGGTATGTTGTGAGAAAAGATGCCTTTATTCATATAAATGCCATTACTTTATTAGACCTGGGAAATCTTTAGCTGTTTATATAGTAGCTAGAGGCTTTCCATCCCAGCATTACTTAATCAGCTGTTCTGTGTCTTTGCCTTACTAGAATACAAGCACCTTCAACATTGATTGGGAGAGAAATGGCATGTGTATAGAAGCTTACATGACAATCACAACGCTTAATTTTTTTGTTTTTAAACTAGCTACTCAGTACTGATGTCAGGTCAAAATACTAGTATTAAATGATTGTGGCCTTCAAAGGTTGTATAATTTAACCTAAATATTCTATCAGCACATAATGAAACCACTGTAAACCAGACTTGCTGCTGACTGACCCACCTTTATACTTCCAGGACTATATTTGAGGATAGACAAAATGACCTCCTACCTGAAAGAGGAGTGAAATTCAGCAGAAAAACAAATTAACAAATGTGAAACACTTGGTTTTGAATGGGAAAAAAAATCTTCCCTTTTAAAATGTACAAACTGGCATAAATTGCATACCTAATTCTCTTCGTGTTTGATTGGAGAACTAATAAACAACAGAGAAGATCAGCACAAAACATTTCAAACTTCTATATGAACAGGTTAATGCCAGTAATGCTTACTCTTAACAATTAACCTGAGATATGATTATTTAACTTTGCTACTTTTTTCTCTTGATCTACAATGCAAAATTTTACAATCCAAACATACTGTTAATAAAATAAACATAGATAGAGTACTCCAGAAAGCTATCACAAGGGTTGTCAGCTATACAGAAACCAGGGAGCCTTTAGAAATGTCCATCATATGAAATGAGATTGTTCTAGTTCTGTTATGCAAAAAGGGCAAGTAAGAGAAAATTCTTTATTTTTCTTAAACCATTCATTGATTTATACACTTCTATCATAAACTTTCTCACTCCTGTTTTCCCCAGACTAAACAAACTCCATCTTTTCAATTTTTCCTCCATAGAAGCCTTTGTTACCCTCTAATCATTTTGTCACTGGCCTCCATTTATTTCTGCTGTATTTTCTTTCACTAATATTACCAGGAGACCACAGTATCCAAGATGAGGGCAAGCATGATTTATATCTTAGTCCTTACCATAGCACAACGTGGTATTTTGCTTCAGTTACTCCTCTGCCTAACAGAAGTTCTCCCTACACTGTCTGCAGGATAGCAGAAATTTGCCAACATAGCTTTCCCCTCCTGCTCTCATTTCGGCAGTTTCAGCCAATGGCTGATCTCCCTTAGCTATTTGTCTTCACCAGTGAACAGTGAGAGAAGAATCAGGACTGAGGAGAAAGACCACCAGCAGCCTCGGGATGCAGCTGTCCCACCACCTCTTGCCTCCTCCTCTTCGTGCTTGGCCAGCCCAGTCACCTCACCTGGGGTTTGTCCCACAACTTACTCAGTAACTCAGGTCCAGTGAGCAGGAGAGGTGTAAGGTGACAACAATATGTTGAGCGGGGTGAGAAGGAGGAAAGAAGTATCTGGCTTTAAAATAAGAGGTGAAGAGAAGTAGAGGGAGAGAGCAACGGTGGGGTTTGGATGTGATGGAAGTCTGATGGGCACTCGGAGAGACCACAGGAACAAGATTGTTCCAGAACTGGTTGTGAATCACAGAGCTACAGAAATGACAGAAGAGTTTATCTGTTTGGGGAGTTAGAGTTTATTTTTAACCCATAATTACTTCAATTTTTTTTTTTCAATTGGAATTAAAATTTAATTTATATTTGTAATACCCAAACAAACAGTTCTGAACATTAAATTCTTCCCTCCTCTCCAGCAAAATAATTGTATCACGTTCAAGTGTTATCATCTTACACAGTTCATCTCTTCTCTAGCTCATGAATAACTGATACATCAAACTACGCAGAACGTTGTGTTTTTCACCAGTTACCTCTATATTGAATACTAGGGATAAAGTTTACCTCATCAAATGTTCTTCTGTCTAAAAGTAGAACATGTAGTACAAACCAGGCACCAAGGCTCCCTTGCGAGAGAGGGTAACACGAAATACTTCCACAAGGTGAGCCATCTCATCTAGGATAAGATGATTTGCCCCATGTTTTCTGTCTCTGTAGCAGTTTCTGGTACATAAGTGGAATTCACCTCTGATGTATTAGAGCTACTTAATTTCCTTGAAAGCCTCCTTCAAGGGGTTTCATAAAAGGCTTGTTGAATTTCCAGATTAGTTATAATAACTGTCTTGCACCTACAATTCAGTTTAAATACTCAGAAGCTAGAGATGTGTGATTTTCTTTTATGGCAGTCGTAGTTTTTCAGCTTTATCATTTGATACCAATCAAGGTGTTCTGTAAACAAAATAAATCTTCATTTATAATTCAAATCTTTTTTACATACTGAAGCAAATCTGAAATCCACAATTTCTAACACTTTTTTTAAAGGTGATTATACTTTCTGCCATCAAACTCCTCAGGTGGGGTTGATTAATTTAATGAGGGATTACATATATTTTGACAGAATTTTCTTTTAATTCCTTCAGTATGTCATTCAGTCTTGATACCTTGTCTCCACCCAGTACTTTTCTAGACCTTTAACCACTGCCACCACTTCCTTGTATTGACTCCAAAAGTTATTTTAGGATACATATTTTTCCATCATGCTTAGTGAGAAAGACAGTCTGAAAGAAATGTAATTATTTTTTGACACCATTACCATATTTAAACACATTAATTTATGACAGTGGTATTATAGTGGTTTGCAGGTTTTGGAGGAGAAGAGGTACCAGGAGTCCAAATCCATTCCTCTCGAGAATTTGAAGATATACAGAAACTGCAAAACTATGTTTACAGCACTGAATGAAACAGAGCCAGAGACTTGAAATCAGCAAAGACCAACCTCCTCCATATAGTACTTGGCTGTGGGACATGAATAGTACTGAACGGTTCAAAAGTATAACGATTTTGTGGGTTGGTTGGTTTTTTTTCAAAGTACATAAAATAACAGGCGGTCTGTGTAGCTGCCCAGAGCAGTGCTTGTGTGCCCTGTGACGGAGTACAGGAGCATTTTGGGATGTTTGCATGTGTGAAGGCTGTGGGGACAGAGTTAAAAGGCTCTTTATGCTACAGAGCACCAAAACTGGATGCTAAAATCATTGCAATAGGCTGTTATTTATGAAGGAGCACAGTGTATAAGGACCTGGCACACAAGGGCAGTTTAAGAGTACATTCAATGTGCTAATTTCCTGTTGAGATAAAGAAGTATAAAGAACCAAAATCTAGCTTTTTTTTTTTTTTTTCTTGACAGATATTGAAGTGGCATATGGGGTTTTTCTTCATGTCATTACCATGTCATCAGTTTAATTCAAGACTATGTAAGGAGAATCTCCCATAGTGTAATTTATTGTAATTTTTCCCACTGTATTTCTGATTCACATTTCTACTGTTCCTTTGTCAATTTTTGTTATATCTTCCTTGTTCATTTTACTAGTAGAACAACCTTTTATATTAAAAGGGGGAGGACCTCTGCTTCAAAATAGAAATTGACAGTTCAATAGGATGCCTCTAATTCAGGATTTATGAGTAACAAGATCATCTATACATTTAGCATTTTCATGGAGAAAAGCAAAATAGTGCAACGCAACTTCCCTCACACTTTTCTAACACCTGCTCAATTAGCCTCATTGATTTAAAGATTATTGTCCAAAAGAAACATCCCTCATTTTATGCAAGAGTCAAACTGTCAGGTTAAAATACAATCTCTTCACAGTCAGACTAAATTAAAAGATACTACAGCAATCCCAGGAACATAAGTAGATTTGAAGAGAAAAGAAAATACAGCATAAGTTAAGTTTTATAAAGCTTCATCAGCTCTCAGGGTTTTTTCCTTTCTCCTCCTTCTTCTTTTTTAATCCTTACAATAAAGGAGATCCTCTAACTATAGAAGGAGATTTATCACTGATGACAAAACTATGAAAGGCAGTCATAATTTCTGACACTTCATTCCCATTCTTTTCTCTTACTCCTAGCATAAAATTTCCAGGCAAGTTTTGTAATGACCTAGCAGGTGCTGGTTGTGCAGCTCCAGGTAGTGTCACATTTCAGACCCACAATGTACTGACAGCTTTCCACCAAGAGTTATAACATTATTTGGGTGACTTGCTGTGATTTGCAGTCTGCCATCGCTGTATGTGTTTTTACAATAATGCTTCATAAATACATTGCTGTCTCAGCATCTGATAACCGAACAATTCCCCATAGGTATATTATGGAAAATATTTCATGTTTAAATTATTGTGAAATATTGTCCCTTCTTATCTCCCAGATACATTATCCCCACAAATACTGTAAATGCTGTAGCAAAAGGTTTATCTGCTCTAATTAGCATGTATAGAGAAATGAAAACCTGCATAATTGCATTTTGTTCCTCCTGAGCATTTAATTCACTATGTGTCCACTGGAAGAGAAAAAAATATAATATCTTTAGTCTGGAAATTATCAGAATGATGATCAATTCACATTTTTAAAGATTAAAAGTAAGGGTGGGAAGAGCTGATTAGCTGAGGCAATTTTTAGTAGGACACAGAACCTTGTATCTGCAGTTTGTGGATTCAAAACCAGTTTGTTAGTGAAATGTGAAAGGCTTATCAGAATCACAGCTTTCAAGACCAAAAAATACCTTTTGATCAAATATCCTGACTTTACATAAAAATCACCTCTTTATCCCTGCACTATGAATACCTTTTGTTTGATCAAATTGTATGCCTCAGAAATGCATGAAAACATTCAATGGATCAGAGACCCAGAGAACCCAGCCTCGCCAGAAATTTATTTCAGTAAAGAACAGCTACCTCTCTTTTTTTTTTTTTTCCTTTTGTTTTTTTTTTAAGAAATATTGGGCCTCTAATATCAGGCATTCTCTCTGCATTGCTGGATTTGCACAGTACAGTCCACTTAATAAACTAGACCAGCTGCTTTTTCACCTAATTTTTCTGGGTCTGTTCTATGCTGTCTTAGGTTTTCAACATTCTCTTAAAAACGGCAACATGTTGCTGCGCATAGTGTTCAATATTAGTCTTTCCAGTTCAATTTCCCCCCCCCCACTCCCAAGCATTGTTTCAGTATTTATGCTTCAAGAGTGACACTACTCCTTTTTTACAACAGAATGTAATATTAAGTGCTTGTGTTGACTTCTTTTCTCCCTAGTTTTCTTTTCAACATCCCTTTTTGCAGGATGAGTGGGTTAGCTATGGTCAATACTCTAAGAATGAGGTCCAAGTTACCTAAAACTTATCCAAGAGCCTGACAGCTACCAGGTACAACTAGTTTCCTGAGCTTTCTAATCCATAGGCAGCTAAATTCACCAGAGGTCTTCCTGGCTGACTTAGAAGGCCGATGGCTAATGAACTTTTGTCACCTACACATGCTCAGAAGTGCTTGTTCATTGGAGGTGAACATGGCATCTGCCTGTCTCATAACTGAGTTAAAAGATGAAAATGTAACCTCGAGATTAGAAACAGATACATGCATTCATTGTTCCAATATAGCGTTTTCACAGCAGTACATTGTTATCTGTTTACATTTTCTACAGAATTTTGCCTAAACAGTTGTTCTCCATGTCATATTTTTGCATTTGATTGTCCTCCAACTTAAATACATAGTAAAAATGGGGGCGTTATAATAAATCATATTTTTACAGTATTACTGATTGATATGGTATACACCTATATTTATCACTTGTATTACACTAATGCATAGCCTCAGGGCCAGGAATCAGGACCCTTCTGTGCTGGATGCCTGCCACATATTTAATAAAAGATGTAATTCCCTGCCCCAGAGAGACTACTTTCTAAACAGAGTTGGATAGAACAGGTGGAAAAAAAACAAAAGTAGACAAGGTAATAGTGAAACAATCATTTTTCATCTTGCAAAATTGTAACTGCTATACTACACAGCAATTTAAATCTGTTTTCCCATGTACCAAAGGCAATCTATTTTCTAGTTTCAGCAACTATCTCTTTTCCTGTTAGTTAAAAATATTTATATCAATCTTATTTCATTTGATTTAATCATTTTTAAATCACTTTCACTGAAGTATAAAAAGCTGTTGAGCTCCTTTGTTTAAATATGAAACACAGCAATAATCACTCTCTGGTATTATTCTAATTAGCTAGATCTCCTCATGGAGGATAACAAATGCATACTAACTCAGGACAATTAGAAAGATGCTAATAAATGCAACATCATGGTTTCTCACAGAATGCAAAAACAGCACCAATATGGAACCAAGGAGTATGCAAAGAAAATTACCACATTTCAGGAGCTAGAACTTAAAGCTCTCATTGGGATGATTTCAGAAGACAAGGACTCATTATGCTTATCAGTTAGTATTCGTACAGTTATATTTTGGTCCCTTCAGTTGACGCTAGACTGCAGGGAAAATGAAAGTTATCAATATTCAAAAAAAAAAAAAAAGGCAAAGCTGTTGAATCAGGAAATTTCAAAGTGCTGAGACTAATTCATAGCTAGCAAAATGCAGCAAAAATCTGCAAATTTCCATGGAATTGCAATATCTTCACCTGTCAATGTTTGTAATGTGTCTGACACTGAGTGTAAGATAAACTAGTAAAAAGTCTGGAAATGAGAAAGAAAAACACAAATCAGTTATAGTGGGGGTAGACCGCTTCATTCTGTTTGGGTGCTCTTTTCCTGAGATCAGTCTTGTTTCGAACTAACTATAATGCTGAGGACATCCCAACGAGGAGAATACTGGTGACATCCTGTCTTGTAGAAGCCTAATTGTCCCTTCTGTGCCTACTTTGAGACACTGTACACAACTCATCAGGGACCTCCTGAAAGGTTTGCCCTATCCTCTACAAACTGGTAAGGATCTACTATACAGGCCACAAAAAAAACAGGAGAAATTGTTCTGCAGGCTTCAATATTCCTTGGATCGCACCACAAGAAATAATCCGACTAAAGATATTTTTTAAAATATGAGAGTTTAAATTATTCTATTTGTGTGTGATTCCAAAGAAGCCCTATCCCATCAAAAGTTACCTAATAAATTCAGCATGAATCCCTCTTTCACTAGTCATAACCAAAGGGCAAGGACAACAATTCTGCTGGATTTCAAAATTAAGCCTTTGGGATCAAACTTTGCTGTCTGTCTCCATGAGAAGTCCCCATGGCTTTCAGTCCATCATCATGTCCAATACCCAAGATAAGCAATTAAGAACACGAAACAGTTTAAAACTAAGGCACAAGTTATAAAACTGCAGTATACCTTTGAGATCCAGACAAAATATTTGCTATTGTAACTCTCCCATCTTGCCAAATATTTGTTATCTCAGAGGCAGAGTTTTTCAGATCCACACTCAATAGTATCTATATGGTAGTCCCACTGGTGTCAAGCTGGCACCACAATAACAAGTGCACTAATACTCTGGGAATCCAGAATAGGACTATAATCAACATGTACTCCCAGAACACTACAAAACTGAGAAGAGCTCCAGTTTCTAAGAAATATGTATTTATGTTACAAATATAAGGCCTGCTCCCATTGTCTTCACTCAGGTTAAAAAAAAAAATAAAAATCACTGTGATATTTCATGTAATACAAAATATTTTCCTAATCACGGTGGCATTTTTAATTACAAAAATAATTTAATCCTTATTCTTCATTACCACCTTATAAATAACAGTTCTTGATTTAGCAATCCTTTCTTACAGTAAGGAGTGGCCAACTAAAATAATCCCAGTTATTTCAGTAAGAATACTTATGAATATATGGACTCGTTAATCTAAGGCTTACATAACTGGGGTCCATTTTAAATAAAATTGGTAAGGGAGAAAATTTCTACTAATTTGATGGTGCAAGGGCAAATCTGAGTCTTAGAGAGGGTAGCTTAGGATGCGAGGTGAGGCAGCCCTGATTTCGCGTGCAGCATAACATCTGAGGTGTCCAAAGCAATCACTGCTATTTTTTTCTTAAAACCAACAGAAACACTCTGCTTTCAGAAATGGCACATGTAAATTTAAGGAAGTGACTTACCTCTTTATTTGCATCACTGACTAAAGAGCAGTTTTCCCTGCAGGCTATAAAAGCATACATTTGCATCTTGCCTAAGATCCCATCACTTTCCACCTACTGACAGACCAGAACGGAAGAAGGTATCCTTAAGTGTCAGAGCAAGGTGGTCTTCCTCATCTTGTGTCTCATCTGTGGGGAAGAGACACATCCAGATATTAAAGGTGTTATGGAAACTGCCAAAGAAAGAGAAGGAGTTCTGGAGTGGCCTCTGCTGTACTTCCTCTCCTTCACTTTGTACCAGCACCGATCAATGGACTCATTGCCTGCTGTAATTCCCTGCAGTCATTACTTTACAGGTGAGTAATTTATGGCTTTGTAAAGGGCTCTGGGATGTTTGATTATGTCAAAGGTGTTATTGAAGTTCAGAATGTAGTTGTATCCTAAATAGGATGAGATTACCACTGGGATTTATATCATTACTTTCACTAATTATTTACAACATGGTGTCAATCACACTGTAAGTGTACTTGCAGTAAAAGAGATGTGGCTCTGTGTAGGTGAGCACAAAGCCCATTAGGTGATAAGCTATCCAAAGCAGTGCGTGGCATTGACCTCCAGTGGCAGTAGCAATGATAAGCAGGACAAGGAAATCCAGCACCACAAACATTAAATGGAGGTCTCAATGAGAAGGGTTAATTTTCAGTGTGCAAATTTCTCAGTCCTCATCTGACCTAAGTTCCTTATCTGAATGCAGCATGGGGTAAGGAACAGGACAGACTATTCCAGAGCCACAGCATCAAAGGGCGACTGGAGAATAGCTTCAGAACTACTGTGTAAATGTCTGTCTATGGGGACAAGTACAGCAATTGTGGGTGGAAGTCTCCTGTTTAAGGAGAAGGGCAGAAATTTCAGTGCCTCACAGCTAAAATGGCAAGAAAAAGGAAAATGAGACATGATTATTCCCCACAGGACTCAAGTTCTTATCCCTGCAGAGTCTTCAGTCAGAGTAGGAAAGCTCATACCACACGTTAATAGTTTTCCAATGTGTCTGTAAGCGGGCTGGGTCCCTGGGGATTACAAGTGCGACAGCATCCTTAGATCCAGCCCCAATGACAGAGACAGGGGAAAGCAGTAAAATTTTCTTTTTAGTGGCAGATACTACAATGATGTAAGAACGCCTTTCCCTCAGAGGGCTCACATTAGCATTTTCTCTCAGTCCTGAGAGTAAATCATGCCATTTAGTCACAGTCTATATCAAGACACAAACTCCCCCTTCCGAGCTCTCACAGCGTCACCTTCACCTTTCCTATCTGATGAGAGCATCCCAACTTTTCAAAGTGAGCCACAAACTCCAACTCACTCTTCAGCGGATCTTCCTATCTTCTACTAGGCCCACACAATTACACTTTTAGGAAGCTTCTATTTCTATTTCAATGGAGGCACATAGTACAAATAAGTATTCAGAGGGACCATCAGCAATAGTACCGTCATCGGGGACAGATTCACAAAGTGATTTAAGCATTCTCACACCAACACTGCATTATTTAATAGTCAGGCACTGTGCTCCTAGACTCAACAGAGCTTAAGAAATATCTTAATCTTCCCTTTCGTTATTTAGCAAATAATCATTTGATATTTGGTAGCTCATGATTTGTAGAAAAGAAATCCCTCCAGTGGCGGTGTGGGGGGGTGGGAATTCTACTGTGTTTATTCTGCATATTACCTAGCCTATACTTTTGATTGTGAGAACATGTTTTAAGGGATTAGTTACTGGATTTGGAAGAATTATGGTTTCAACTTTCTGACTGAAGAAAAGAAAAATCTTCCAGCCTACTAAAAATTAGAATGCAATGTTGAATGCATAAGGCAAGACTTCTGTGCCAAAATATAACTGCAGGAGGTATTGGAGATTAAATTATAGTCTCCATGAAGAATCAGATGGGAAGAATTGGAAGAGAACACATTGGAATTTTGATAATATTTTCCAGTGATTAATCTACTTAATTTTCTAACAATCCACATCCTCTTGCATATTGGGTAGAATACCTTAATTTCTGTCCTTCAATTAAGGAATTATTCTTGGGGAGACTGTAGAGTTCCAGACTGGAATGCAAAATGCCTAGAAAATGTCTTTGGATGGTCAGTAACCCACAAGAATGAAAAACCAAACCTGACATGTATGATGAATGTGTTTTTAAGACATGCTGCAGGTCAGCATCAATGAAATGTAGAAGCAGAGAAAAGCATTCTGTTGCTTTTTCACGAAAGAGAACGCATTGACTAGTTATGTTTGTCTTGGCCATTAGAACTGAATATTGATTATTATTCTATTAATAAATATAAGATAATTTGGGAAAGAGCATGTCCATTACTAGAAATTACAACTAGATGCACTAACTAATGAACCAGAAGACTGACACTCCTTCCAGAGTCTAGCCAAGGGAAAATCATAGGTAAAATAAGACATAAACAAGGGAAACAGAGATCAAGGAGCCATCAGGACATAGAAACGGGCAAAAGAGCAGAAACATATTTTCTGTGGGAACAAATCCATACCTATCAGACAGGTTCTGAACAATGCCAGGGCCCAGTTTCAAGAGAGCACTATGATATGAACGGTAGAACTTGGAGAAAAGACGACAGCTTTGATAAATTAATGGACATTAGTCAAAATAAACAGTGATTTCAAAAATTATACTTTATTATTAACCCTTACAAAACCCATGTGTCTATTTTCTTCCAGGACCATTTGTCCCTAAATTGATCTTCTTTTTTCAGAATCAAGGATCTCAAAACGGTTATGTTTAAGCCACTTCAACATTCAGGGATTCAAAATTCATCCCAGAGGCCTTAGGAAGTAGAACTGATAAAATATGCAGAAGAACAAAGCTTCCCAGGAGGGCTGGCTACAGAGACAACAGGGAAGAAAATCCCAGGAGAGTCAGAAATGCACTGGGAGATAAACACAGTAGCCTGTTGAACTATCACCACCGAAGTTGTGAGACCAGTTGGAGCTGGAACTATTCTGGGTTAACTGATCAAAAAGGAAGCAAAACCAAACAACTTAAAAATTAAACCCTTGTTAGAAAGGTATTCTTCTGCTCTCCCATGTGATGACTGTTGCTGTATTTACTGAAACTGAAATACTTTTTGTTATTAAAGTGATTTATTACAGGAAAGCTGAATTTTTAGAAATCTGAAATGAAAATTATATGAAAACACATAATCCAAAAACTCAGTAACTAAATTCTAGACTTGGCCAAAGGTACTGGATTACATTTCTATTTCCCAGGTACTGGTGGCAGCAATTTATGCTTGTTTGTTCAACTGAACAGAAAGAACAGCAAATTACCAGTATCTACGAGAGAATCAAATATCAAAGATTCATCACTTCCTTCATTAGCCAGACATGGGCTATGTCTACACGGCATTTTCCTGCCAGAAGCCATCTCATTCTACCCACCCCCTGAGCCAGTTCCAATCTGGGAGCCACAAGGCATATTTATCACCCAGTCAAGCCTGAGATAATGTACCCTGCCTCCCTGCAGGACTTTCAGCTTGAACACACCCCACAAGGATGGCTGCGCCACTGCATCCAGCTACCTCCAAGCACAAGCAGAGACCATGTCCTCCTGCAAAATTCTCATGGATGCATTTACTGAGATGCTTGTGCAGAAAGATAACAAGCAGTAGGAAACTAACAGCAGCATTGCTGAAGGAAAAAGTTTGGCCAGCTGGCATAGCACTAGGATCTATAAATGTTTTCTAGCTGGACATTCAGTGCTTGTACAGATCTGACAGAGAGGCAGAGAGGAATGATAGGGGAGCCAAAAAAAGGAAGGCTGCAATTTTAATGCCATTGTGCATAAGATGGTGCCATGACAGGTATATCACTCTCAAATGCTGAAAATAACAGGCTGAAATGATCTATAGCCCCAGTGATTCATCTCAGCATCATTTGCTGATCTGCTTAAACCAGGTGGACAGCACCAAGAGGTTGTAACAGGGCAAACATGGTAAAAATAGTGAGGTATTCCAGCAAGTCTCATACACTTGTGCTTAAAAAGGATCAGCATTTCACAGAAAAAACCCTGTTTCTATGCCAGATTTGGAAGGCTCAGTAACAGCTAGGGAAGAGGTGGAGGTGACTGTGAATTGTTGTTATGATTCAGAGTTACAGAACCTTGAATGATTATGGATTAGCAGAGAAAAATTACTGATCAGCATGCATTCGCACCGAGCCTCCCTAAACTCCTCTCTTGAGGATGTAGAAAGAAATGATGGGTGACTTTAACTTAAGGGATATTAACTGGACAACTGGTTCAATTTATTACTGAAAACAAAAGCTGGGAGTTATATGTCAGAACACAGGTATCTAAACCTCAGTAGCATTAAGTTTAACCTAGGTATCTCAGGGAGAAATAAGCAGTTCCAGTGGGCGGTTCATCTCATCCTAATAAAGATATCTAAGATAAATCAATTGATTCACCCCCCAGAAGTGCTTATTTTTCTCTGTAAAAAATCTCAAAGTGGTTAGCAAAAATTTAATTGTCTAATTCTGAGAAATCTAAAAGAAGGAGCAATGAACACCACTCATGGGTCCTCAAAAGGATTCCACAGGTCACTAAAGTTTCTTCCTTATAACAAGAAGGCCAGTGTTTTAAAATAAGATTTGAAGTAACAATGAATTATACATAACATGAGTAAATGGGAAATAAATGAATGGTGTACAATTTAAAATATAGGCGACTCCTGAGAAAGTTAGTTGAATGAATTTAATATTAAGCATAGCTAGGGCTTTAGGAAATGAGAATTAATGTTCATATGTATTAGGAAGAAGTGTCATCTTAGGTCAGCTGTAAGTCTTGATTCAGGAGATGTAGATGGAAAAACTCTAAACAGTGACATAGAAAAGTGAAACATTTGCTATAAATATGTTTTGATATCTGAAACAAACTGTTATCTACTCTTTCCATCTAAACATCATCTCTATCAAAAGAATATCATGAGATAACATCTGCTAAAAATAAAAATTGTTAGATTAACTCATAACTTAAATCCAAACAGTTTTTTAAAGGGTTGAAATATGTTATTAGTCACTTTTTCAATTTTAATTTTCAACAGATCTTAGAAAGCTGGTATATTGAAATGACTTGGAAAACTGCCAAAGTAATTCCAATGTTTAATAAGGGTAAAAGAGATAACCTAGGAACCATAGAAAAATTACTGTGACGTGTACTTCAGAAAAAATAATGGAACAGTTAAATCAGGATTCTATCAACAAACAGTGCCTGAACATATAATTAATGCCAGTCAACACAATTTTGTAGAAAGTAAATCTTGTCAAACAAACCTATTGGCTTTTTTATGACAGGATTACAGGTCTTATTGATAAAGGTGACCATATTGGCATAGCATTCTTCATTTTTAACAAGGCATTTGACTTAGTGCCACAAAACACTTTGGTTTAAAAACAAACTTGAATTGTGCAGAATTAACAGAGTGTACATTAGATACAATAGAAAATATCTCACAGAGTTCAGAAAGTAGTCATTAAGAAATCAGTGAGCACAGCTGCTTCTACAAGGTTCCCCCAGATAGTCATTGCTCCATATATATAAGGAGCAATGAACTAAAAAGAGCATATGCACAAAGCATAGCAGGGTAGTAAATAACAAAGAGGAGGCTCTGCTGCAGAAATATCTGAAATGCCTGCTAAAACAGTTAAATTCCAACAGAATAAGTTTAAGGACACCTAAATGCAGAACAAGACATCTGGGGACCAGGAATGCAAATTATAGGTATGGAGAGAACATCTCTTGGAAAGCAGTAGCTCAGAAAAGTATTGGAGAGTCATTGTAGATAATAATCTCAAAATAGGCTCTCAAAGTAGTGCTTTGGCTAAATGACTGATATGATCCTTGGCTATATAAAAGGTAATTATCAAATAGAAGTAAGGAAGTGTTACTGCTGCTCTACTTTGCTTTGATAAAACTGCTGCTACAATAAGGCAGCTAGGTCTGGAGTCAGATCCTCCAGAAGAACATGGAAACCACAGACAAAGTTTAAAAAAACAGGCCAGAGTCCAGAAAACAAATCTAAAGGTGTGAGGCTTGAAGAGAACAACTTAATTTCTAGAGAAGGCTGAAAGCTGACTTGAACCATGCATGCAGATCATTGCATATGAAAAACCCATCCAG
Organism: Athene noctua; assembly: GCF_965140245.1. Lineage (NCBI taxonomy): Eukaryota > Metazoa > Chordata > Aves > Strigiformes > Strigidae > Athene > Athene noctua. The sequence continues at coordinate 10,329,148 of NC_134037.1, read as the reverse complement.
TAGGATGGTTTTCAAACCTGCTGACAAAGTAATCATTAGACATAATGACTAGAAGCTGGAGTTAGAAAATTTAACCTTGAAATAAGACACGACATAGAAAATGAAATTTTATGAGGAGAGGTAGCAACTCCACCATTAATCTGAGCTGTTAAGGTGGGTTTAGATAGCTTTCTGAAATAGATGGTATTTCAGAGAATTTACATCTCCAGTGTGAGGAAGGGTTTAGATTAGACAGTCATAGGCCACCCTTTTGGCCTTAAAATCTGTCAAAACTGTGAATACCATCTTCTCTACCCTCAATATTTATGTGCCACAGGATAACCAGAATTACCTACATTACTCAGCATAATCATTACATGGGTAGAAATGCACGCAGACAATGACTGTACTCAAATCTCATACCTCAGGGTTTCACCCAGCTGTCCGATGGGATCCAGAAACATTTATTGAGGTAATGTTACACTGGTTAGATGTAATCTGTTTGCACCAGGTGGAAGTTTGATTTTGTGTCTGTGTGTTTAACAGCAAAACTGTTACCTTTCTTTGTACAGCTGGACAGACTACAAATCACCCATTTTCTTTACTCTTCTGCTTATCTTCTAGGGTATTCAGCTCTTCCTGAAAGTCATTAGGTAAACATCTAAGTGTTTAAGTTTTCTTTCTTTTTAACAAATATAACTATGCCAAAGTGTCCTCTCACTTGCAGTATAATCATCTGCCTTTCTTACCCAAGAACAGTGAACACACAGATGTTATGCTGCAAAACCTATAGTTTGGTACATCCCCAAGTAAAAGGATAGTAAGTTTATTTTTCTGAAATTCTGTAGATGAAAATTTACTGTAAAGTCTCAGAACAAGGATTTTGTCTTTGTATCCATCTCCACCATAGAGGACATCCAGGCTGAACTGGACTCCAGCAGGCATCTCCGCTGATTGCAGGCTGTGCCTACATAGATACCTGTGCAGAACCATTGTTTTCCATGTGCTAGAACAGGTGCCTTGTGGTTGGAATACCATTTACATTAGCAGAAAAGAGATGCCACCCGTCATCTCTCAGTTGGCTCTGCGAGACTAATAGGCAACACAACTTTTTTTTAAACACTCTAGTAAGCAGACATGACTCTAAATACACACAGCAGGCAGAAACATTGGGTAGGAAGGTGCCATTTTCAGCCATTCTTCAGTGAAACACCATCTGTTACAACATATGCAAGTGCAGTTACAAATCCGGTTATAGGAGGTGAGAAGGGTAATTTTCTACCTGAGAAGCATGATCTCTGATCATCTCCTTTCACCAAGCCTCAGCCATTAACACCAGAGACAATCTACTGAAAAAGGAAGAAATATCACCATTTTTCTGTCTCCCCCTAATGGAAATGGAGACTCAAATCCCTTGCTCTGTACTGGAATAATGGCATAGGTGGTTTCTGTATGTAGATCAAAACGATTAATTTCAAAAGTCCCTAATAACTAGAAGAATTTGAGAGTAGGAGAAATTCAAAATAAGACTAGAACCAACAAAAAAGAAAATTAATATATGGAATTTACGCATAAAAATTTAATGAGCCTGAGCTTCCAGTTTCCTTTATTTGAATATTTTGGCAGATACATTATTAACGCTAACCTTATTTTACTAGCTGAAAAATTAACATAAACAGAAACACAAAAATTATGATGTGCCAAAAGAAAAAAAAAAAAAAAGAAAGAAAGACAAGTTATGGCTTGGAGACCCTTTCTTTGTATGGAAACACTACATTCTAATTTAATTCAAAAAAAACTAGTTTTCTGCAGCCTGACAAATCTCCTCCAAAAATTATTTCCTCACTGATTACAGAAGCAGACAATTGGTGCCCAAACAATCAAAGAAGGTTGTATTGTCAGCATGTTAATCATAGTGTTTCTTAGCAACCATATTTTATTTACAAGTAACAATACTTCTTCAGAAGCCTGTCACATTTAATGACAAGTAGCTGCAGGGGAAGGGCTGGAAAATGTATGTGCAGCTCACACTTTTGATGATAAGCAGTTTGTGAAGAGGACAGAGCAATGCTTTTGCTGATAAGCAGACATTGATGGTAGTAGATAGAGAAACCTCTGATAAGTGAAGCTGTGGGGCAAGGACTTGCACAAAACAGAGTCTTGTCCTGCTAGTCTTCTGCACCCACACAGCTTAGTGCTTTTGCTCATGTGAGTCTATAGGTACCTTTCCCTTAATCTCCTTGGTGCTGTGAATTTTTCAAAAGTTCACAAAATAGCCAAGGAGTTTTGGGATGACAAACTTCCTGGGTTTTTGCCTGTGGAGCAGGCTCTGCTCCTAGTATTTTCTTCTCAGCAGCAGCCAGGGTGACAGCTCTATGTCTTCCATGCTCTCACATTACCACCAGTTGCAACTCTCAGTGTTCACATCTATCACCCTGTTAAATATAAAAGGCAGTATCTGAAAAAGTCTATTTGACTCTGAATCAGTTTTCCTCTGCAGTTGTTAAACAGTCCCTACTTGTCATCCTCATGTTAAATACCAATACTTTGGGGTGCTTTTAGAGATAGTTTATAGATAGAAGATGCAATGGTCAGAGAGAGAAATATAAAACATTTTCCTGCTCGCTGTGAAAACAGCCTGCAGCAAAATTGTACACTGGACAGGACAGTAGAGGTACCAACGGGATTCAACTTTCTTTGTCTATTGTCAGCCATAGTGATAGGAAGGACTGCATCATCCAGTAAAAGTCGCCTCTCCTGGGTAACTTTTATAAATAATTACCTTTACATTTCAACAAATATATTCATATTCCTGAGTTAAGAAGAACGAGCAAGTTGAAGAATCACATGACAGTATGTACCAGTAATAGATCTGTGGACTACCTGAGATACTTTAGTTTGAAGTTGTTATGTATGATAGACATGACAGAAGAACAACCTGGGCATCACCACAGCAAGAGTCTTATAGACAAAGTTGAACACTGGAGCTAAACTGGAGTCCCAATAACTCTTCTGATCACAAATACTTTTGGAGACTTTCAGAAACATACCATATTTAATAAAAAGAAATTTGGAAGAAGGGAAGAGCAGGCTAATTTTTGGATGATATTTTGTAGTCTGAACTTGTCCTTTTTTTTTCTCAGATATTCTGTCATTTCATGATAGAATAAAAATAGAAGTAGGAATAAAATTTAGGGATGGGTCCAAATCAAAACAATAGATCATAATTCTGGGAACTCTGTCTCATTCTTAAAAGAATTTCCATGACAAACTGCTAGTTCAAACCCACATAAAATCTTTGTGGTTTAAGCCTGCCCTAATAAACACACTACACATACTTTTAAGCTTTCAGCAACAGCTGGAAAAAGCAAGACATTCCATGTAAAGTGTAAGCATTTATAGAATTGTCTGTGACCCCTTGCTCTGCTTGAATTAGTAAGCACTAATTACAAAAAAGTGCGGTAGCTAAAACAGTTCTGAGAGTTCACTCTTGCAAACTAATATATAGGAACCATGCCTATGGAAAGACTTCAGAATTGAGTCAGACAATCCCTTTCATTACCCAGAAAGCTGTGGTGTCAGCAATGAATGAAAGGACAGACAATGACAGGAAATTTCTGAGAAACCTGAGACTTTGTTTAGCCTCAGTCCCATCATGGAGCCTCTCCTCTCTTCACTCATTCCCCAGCCAGTGCTGGGAGCTCTTTGTGTCTCCATACGGTAAAGCAGACATCTATGTTCACTCTACTGCACCATCCACTGGGGAAAAAAATGCCATGTCATAGTTGCAGATCCCACCCATTTTTAGGGAATACAATTAGGCATCAGTCTCTGCAATCTGCTATATACAAAGAATTAAGCTCTATCTGGCCCTCATACACACCATCAAAGACAAATTACAAGTCTGTTCCATCCTCTCCATCACATATCTAAAAGGGGACCAATTTAGAACAGAGTTTATTACCCAGCTGCCAACGGTGCACCTTTGGAAGATCCTTCTGGCCACCAGTGCTCCTGCATTGGACCTACAGTATTTATTCCAGAGCAATAGCAACACCTGGCAGGGATTAATGTTTTCGCTCTAATAGCTTCTTTGGCTGTTTTAATGGTATTGCTATGGTGAAATAACCAAATAAAAAACAAAACACCATTACAAGGCACTGATAATGAGCTCTATTACCAATGAAATTCAAAAAATCATATTGAACAAACCTGGCTGTGGAATGTTTTAATAAAATTGAAAGTATCGGGAAGCTTTGAAGTCTTCTAGGCATATAGCAAAACCAGTTATTTACTATTGCAGCATCAAAAGAAAGATCCACCAATACACTGTACAGACATCAGGAGGAAAGACTGTCATCATCTCTGTTTGCAGTTTGCTTCTTTTTCTTAAAATCTGTCCTAAAAAAAGACTCATGACTTTTTATGATATAACACAGCCCTCATGTTTATTCCTAATATTTTTATTTTGAAGATCACTTGGAAACAGAAGTTCTTACATTGACTGCAGTCACGGATGAGGTTAATAACTTCCTGTTTTTACAAAAAGGGTATGGGCAACATGACCACAAATGATATGAAGTCTAACAAATATTTTTCTGGCATTTTGTTGTACATTGACTTTTTAAAAATATCAGCTCTGATTTGATCATAAGCAACTGCTTTAATAAAAACAATTTATCCTTTTAAAGACCATTAAATGTTTCTGGAGAAATATTATCTGCAGAAGTCTGAAATATTTGAAGTTCATAATAATTTCAGTAGAAGCCACAGTCATTCATCCTTTGGGAGAATCAGAACATTTATACAGGTGTCTGAATAAATGGTTTGCTTCATTAACTATTGACCAACAACAAATACAGTATCATAGAATCATAGAATGATTTAGGTTGGAAAAGACCTTTAAGATCATTGAGTCTAACCATTAACCCAACACTGCCAAGTCCACCACTAAACCACGTCCCTAAGCGCCACATCTACACATCTTTTAAATACCTCCAGGGATGGTGACTCCACCACTCCAGGTAGCCTGTTCTAATGCTTGACAATCCTTCTGGTGAAGAAATTTTTCCTAATACCCAATCTAAGCCTCCCCTGGCACAACTTGAGGCCATTTCCTCTTGTCCTATCACTTGTTACTCGGGAGAAGAGACTGACACCCACCTCGCTACAACCTCCAATAAGGTCTCCCTTCGACATCCTTTTCTCCAAGCTAAACAACCCTGGTTCTATTAGCCAGTCCTCATACGACCTGTGCTCCAGATCCTGCACCAGCTACGTTGCCCTTCTCTGGACATGCTCCAGCTCCTCAATGTCTTCCTTCTAGTGAGGGGACCAAAACTGAACACAGTATTCAAGGTCCGGCCTCACCAGTGCCAAGTACAGGGGGACAATCTCCTCCCTAGTCCTGCTGGCCACACTATTCCTGATACAAGCCAGGATTCTGTTGACCTTCTTTGCCACCTGGGCACACTGCTGGCTCATATTCAGCCGGCTGTTGAACAACACCCCCAGGTCCTTATCTGCTGAACACCGTTCCAGCCACTCTTCCCCAAGCCTGTAGTGTTGCGGGGGGTTGTTGTGGCTCAAGTGTGGGACCCAGCACTGAGCCTTGCTGAATCTCATAAAACTGGCATCTGCCCATCGATACAGCTTGTCCATATCCCTCTGTAGAGACTTCCTAACCTCCAGCAGATCAGTACTCCTGCCCAACTTCGTGTCATCTCTATATATTAAATGTATATCTTTAATTACTGTTATCACTTAGAAAGATTACTTATCACTATCATAGAGAAGTCACTGCAAATATCCTCATGCTGTCTGGACCTGGCAGACATCTGCAGGGAAGAGGGGATGGTGCAGATAAGAACACAGGGAGACAGCTCCCTGTTATCCTTTCTTTTCCTGTACCAAGCCTAGAGAGATCACAAAACTGCACATAGAAGTGTTAGAAGGGACTTGAAGGGATTTTCTAATTCATTCTTCTTGCTATAACAAGAAACTACTGTAGCTGTCACATTCCCAAATTATCTTGTTTCTGTTTGCTTAACCGTTCTTCAGTACCTCTAATGATGAACATTGTGCAACATTCTTAAGCAACGACAATGCGTACCAATTCCTACCGTTAGAAAATAATTCCCAAAATTTAAAGTAAACCTCTCTTTCTGCAGCTTGAGCTACTGTTTCTTGCCTTACCCTTCATGGCCATAGGAAACATTCTCTTTGCAGCTGTTTTATATATTCAAACACTGTTATAACCTCTCCTCTCTATCACATATCTTCTAAGGTGACCAAACACCCTATCCTTTGTAGATCCCCAGACTTACTCATAGCCTTTCTCTGTACTCCCTTCCAGCTGTTTCACATCTCAAAAACTGTAACAATGTTGTGAAGAAGCATTACATTACAAATTTTATGGACTATGCTGTTGTTTATAAATCCAGTGTAACTTTTGACCTCTGTGCAACAGTGTGATGGGTTGACCTTGGCTGGATGCCAGGTTCCCACTAAATCTGCTCTATCACTGCCCTCCTCAGATGGACAGGGGAGTGAAAATATAATGAAAGGCTTGTGGGTCAGGATAAGGACAGGGAGAGATCATTCACCACTTACTGTCATGAGCAAAACAGACTCAACTTGGGGAAATTAGTTTAATTTATTACCAATCAAATCCGAGTGGGAAAATGAGAAATGCAAAGTAATCTTAAAACACCTTCCGCCCACCCCTCCCTTTTTCCCAGGCTTAACTTTCCTCCTGATTTTCTCTGCCTCCTTCCCCCAGCAGCACAGGAGGGTAGGGAATGGGGGTTGTGGTCAGTTCATCAGAGGTTTATTCCACTCCTTCCTGCTCAGCAGGACTCCCAATACTCTTCCCCTACTCCAGCACGGGGTCCCTCCCATGGGAGACATTCCTCCATTAACTTCTCCAACATGAGCCCTTCCCACAGACCGTGGCTCTTCACAGACTGCCCCAGCGTGGGTCCCTCCCAGGGGGTGCAGCCCTTCAGGCACAGGCTGCCCCAGCGCAGGTCCCCCACGGGGTCACAAGCCCTGACACCAAACCTGCTCCAGCATGGACCCCTCTCTCCACAGGTCCTGCCATGAGCCTGCTCCAGCGTGGGCTTCCCAAGGGGTCACAACCTCCTTTGGGAATCCTCCTTCTCCGGTGTGGGGCCATCCCCAGGCTATAGGTGGGTCTCTCCTCCACCATTAACTTCCATGGGCGCAGGGCACAGCTCCCTCACCATGGGCTGCACCACACTGCAGGGGAATCTCTGCTCTGACATCTGGAGAACCTCCTCCCCTCCTTTTTCATTGTCCTTCATGCCTGAAGAGCTGTTTCTCTCACATTCTCACTCCTCTCTCTAGTCGCAGGTTGTTGTACAGGTTTTTTTCCCCTTGCTGTCACAGAGGCACTACCAACATCACTGATGGGCTCGGCCTTGGCCAGCGTTGGGTCCATCTTGGCACCAGCTGGCTTTGGCTCTATTGGACATGGGGGAAGATTCTAACAGCTTCTCATGGAAGCCACCCCTGTAGCCCCCCTGCTACCAAAACCTTGCCATGCAAACTGAATACAAACAGCATAACACTCAACCTACACTGTTTGTGACCCACTGTAACCTCCAAATACTTTGTGAGACTGTTACCTATCTTATCTCAGTTTTTCTCGTTGTATTTTCTCAGCTGTTTATCCTTGCCTCAGTGCAGAACCATGCATTTGTTCTAATTAAATTCTATGTTGTTTTCAGGACTATTTCTCTAAATTGTTGTGATCATTTTGAATTAATTCTTATCTTTCAATCTGTTTGCTGCCTCTTTCAGACTCATTTCATTTGCAGATTTATTAAGCATATTCTAACAACCTGGTGTTGGATTATAATGAAAACATTGAATATACTAAGCCTAAGATAGATCCTTGTGGAGCCCTCCTCAATTCATCTTAGCAGTTTGACAGTGAAGCGCTGGCAACTGCACTGTACGGAGCATCCCCAGACACTTTTGTCCCCGCTTTGCAATAATCCCGACTTGCTCGTGTAATGTGAGACAATGTAAGACGTCTGAACAAAGCCTAGCTATACAATGTCTATACCCTTAAGGCATGGTACTTTGCATAAAAAGATTTTGGATTGATCTGATATCATTTAATCCTGACAAATGAGTTAACACTCACTGAATTTCCTGCCTACTCATTTACTGCTTACTCACCCAATGTTCTTTTAGGTCTCCTGCAAAAAGACCATTGGCTTTTTGATCTAGTATGTTCCCACAAAAGAAGTTGGCCTATAGTTCCACAACATTCCCTTTTGCCTTTTTTTTTTTTTAAGTTAAAGTCCCATGTTTGCCCTTTTCCAGTCTTCTATAATTTGATTGACCTCCATGCATTCTCAAAAGTATTGAGACTGCTGAGACTGCTTCAGACAGTGCTTTCACAAACCCAGGAAGGATTTCATCAGGGCTGGAGAATCAGAAATATCTAAGTGTACTCAAAGCAGGTCTTTGTTTCTTCTTTCTCTTTGTCATTGATGTTAATTGTGATAGCAGATTGAACACCATTGACTGTATAATATGCAGCAGAATTGTGATATAATCCCTGCAGCCTTCTCTTGGGAGATGCAATAGATGGTCAAACTAAGCTCCCCAGAAAGCTTCTAAGGTCAGCACATGGAAACTCTGCTCAGCTATTCTAATTTTGAAGGTACCAAGATAGACATAAACCAGACTCCAACAATAATCTTCAACTCATGGAAGATATTTCAAGAAGTGGGAATAAAATTTTTCCTGCATTCTTCTTACTGCTCAGAATGTGAAATAACAAACACGCTTATCTAGCCTTTTAGTTCGTGTGGAAAAATTAGGCACTGCTGAAGGTTTGTAACTAAAACTTTGCTCAGTTGTTCAGTTTCCATATAAAAATGTTTTTCTATCTTTGAAAATATCCAGAAAATACATGCAAAATGATCAGTTTAAAAGCTAAAATATATTGAAACAAATCAAATGCTCCAAACTTAGGAACTATTAGATTTGCAATTTTCCCTGTAATTTTCATTTGTGCATAGGACGATTATTTTTAGTATGTAATCATTTTCAGGAGACCTCAGCCTCCTTGACTGTGGAAGGGAAAAACAACACCTCCAAAAGCCACGCTAAATCTGGCTTTAAATCTACTTAAAACTACTTTAATCTAAATATTTTGTAACATATTTTTGAAAAGACAGTGACTATATTCTGATCTCACCTACAGAGAAGAATTGCATTCTCTTTGCAGTCATGTTTGACAGATATCCTCCATTGGCATATGGGCAAAATTACCTTTCTTACAGAATCACAGAAGGGCTTGGGTTGGAGGGGACCTTAAAGATCATCTAGTTCCAACCCCCCTGCCATGGGCAGGGACACCTTCCACTAGCCCAGGTTGCTCAAAGCCCCGTCCAACTTGGCCTGGAACACTGCCAGGGAGGGGGCAGCCACAGCTTCTCTGGGCAACCTGTGCCAGGGCCTCACCACCCTCACAGGGAAGAATTTATTACTTATATGTAATCTAAATCTACTTTCCTTCAGTTTAAAACCATTATCCTTCATCCTACCATTACACTCCCTAATAAAGAGTCCCTCCCCATCTTTCCAGTAGGTCCCCTTTAAGCACTGGAAGGCTGCTATAAGGTCTCCCCAGAGCCTTCTTCCAGCTGAACAACCCCAACTCTCTCAGCCTGTCCTCATAAGAGAGGTGCTCCAGTCCCTGATCATCTTCATGGCCCTCCAACATGTCTATGCCCTTTTAATGTTGGGGTCCCCAGAGCTGAAAGTAGTACTCCAGGTAGAGTCTTAGGAGAGTGGAGTAGAGGGGAAGAATCAACTCTCTTGCCCTGCTGGCCACACTGCTTTTGATGCAGCCCAGGATACAGTTGGCTTTCTGGGCTGCGAGCACACATTGCTGGCTCATATTCAATTTTCCATCCCCTAATACCCCCAAGTCCTTCTCCGCAGGGCTGCTCTCCATCCACTCAGCACCCAGCCTGTATCTGTGCTTTGGATTGCCCTGACCCATGTACAGCATCTTTCACTTGGCCTTGTTGAACTCCATGAGGTTTGCCCAGGCCCACCTCTCCAGCCTGTCAAAGTCCCTCTGGATGACATCCCTTCCCTCCAGGGTGTTGACCACAGCACACAGCTTGGTGTCGTTGGCAAACTTGTCAAGGGTGCATCGATCCCAATGTCCATGCCACCAACAAAGATATTAAACAGCACTGGTCCCAGTACAAACCCCAGAGGAACATCACTGGCTGAAACATTTGAGTGTGACCATCCAACCAATTTCTTATCCACTGAGTGGTCCATCCATCAAATCCATGTATCTCCAGTTTAGAGACATGACTTTACCCTTATCTTTAATAAGGGTAAAGCAAAAATTTTTTTAAAGTCAAGGCAAGCTCATTTGTTGCCAAAAGGCATGACAGCAGGTGGGAACACAAAAAAGTGTTTTTCAGCTACATCCAGCTTCAAGCTTTCATATTATGAAAGACAAAAAATGAAGTGGGTTTAAATCCTTTATATCACTACTGATTAAGCCAAAGGACTCTACCGCCACTTGCTAGGCCAACCTAAAAAGCCAACATGTCATTCTATCACTATTAATAAAGTCAATGAAATGCAGTCAAATAAACTGTAGATTTTGTGGAGAACATCCTGAGACACACCTGAAAAAGTAAGTAAAAATCTAACATGACGCAGAAGTTTTAGGATTTAATGTACATGGATTCATCATCAAATAAATAATGATATTGAAAGCATTTAAGTCAGAGTTTATTAACTATAGCACTCAGGTTCCTACATTCAGGAAAATGATGAAAAAACTTCATAAATTCATAACTTGTTCAGTTGCCCAGAGTATTTAGAAAAAGCATTTTTTTGTAACGTTAAGTTCTATGGCTGAGCAGGTATTTTGCACAACTGAAGGAGGAGTTTAGCGTGACCTGCCAATTAACATATTTGTCCAGGAAATGAGAGAGTTGAGATCAGTCCCATCTCCGCTCCCACTGTAAGCAGTGCTCTAACCAGAGGCAGCAAGATGTCCTGAGTGGGTGCACACTCTCCCTCTGCTACTGCTGATAGACATCTCTGTAGCTGTAATAGCAAAATGGGTGGTATCAAAGGGACAGCCCGCATTAAGCCTGATGGAAACCCAACAGTGAGAGAACTTGGCTAAGAAAGGGTAGATGTGGTATTCAGGTGCCCTCTTTCTGACTTACAGCTTCCTGACTTACAGTATTTTTATAACTGTATACAATGCAGCATACTCATTCCAGACATTCACCTCCCCTTGCTGGATTTCATTAGTTGAGTTAGGTGTCTCAGTGCTCCCCTTGCTCGCTATCCCTATCTTAGTTTCCCAGCATTTTTCCGTTTAATCCATATGATGCAATGTCTGCCTTAGAGAGGAAAAAAAAATAATAAATAAAAGAAACAACATGGTGAGGGCACATGTTCAAGAACCGTCCTGCGACCATCCAGACATGTGAAGGGAGAACACTGTCCCTGATATGGTCTTTGCCAACTCATTGTCCCCTTGACAATGCCTGGCCATCATTCAGGATATATGCCAGCCCATTGATGATCCCAATAACAAGTTTGAATCTAGAAATCTTCTTATATGGACTGGAAAGGAACATGTTTAACTGACTGATAAACTGTGTTTAACTGAGCAAAATAACCTGTTCGATGGCATCACGGACAGAGGATGGCCTCTACCCCTGGTTGTTAGTGTAGCCTAAGGGACGTTGCCACTCTGAGTGTCACCATGTCTAAACCCCTTCTTCAAGCCAGTCCTAAATATTTGGCCAGATTTCTATGAAGCAGTGCTTAATGCCATGTCTACATACCTGCAGAAAGTTCAAAATCTTCTATTAAAGTGTAACAAAACTACAAGAAATGTACCATAAAAAGCTATTGTGCTTTGCTTCATAGGAAACATACAATTAATTCTTCTGGCAAAAGAAAGGGGTGAGGGAACTTGTCGAATTTTTTTCTTGCTGTCTCTCATTTTTTGGGTTCAATACAATCAAACAGATTTTATAACAGGAAGAAATCTCTTCATCCTTTTCTGTTATGCAGTTCATGATGTAGAATGATGGGGAGGTTTCTTTACACTCTACAACTGAAATTACACGAAAAGGTCATTCCATGTACAACAATACCTCAGGAAGACATGCTAGTGGCTGTCAAAAATTTGAAAATCACATATACAGAAATCTTCTACGGAATATGCACAGGTATTCACTTTGGCAGCAGACACACTCTTTCGTACCTTGCATTTTCCAGATCTGATGCTTGTCCTTTCAGCAGAATCAGTAGCTCAGGAATGACATTTGTAGAGTTCCAAAGCAGAGTAAGTATCTATTCAATACCATCAAAGGAACTGGTAAAGAATTGGGAACTTCAGGGTGTTTTAAAAAATGGTTTTACTTGCCTTTTGCTTATCTGTTGGGTTTTTTGTTTCTAATTAAGATAATGGAAGACTATAACCAATCAGCAAAAGTATTATTGTATGAATTTTACTTTCATAATTTACTTGAGCCGATTCATTTCTTATTCTAACAGGCCAGGTAGCTGTATCTTCAGGTGCACTCAATCACATCTTTGGGAACATTAAACAGAGGAAGCAAGAAACAAGAAGCAGCAAAATAAATTAGATAAAAATCCTAAACAAAGACTGAAAAGAAAGCCAAATCCAGTTTGCCAGCAAAATCTGATGTGCTATATACATGACAATTTGAAACATTAGAATTCATGAGTCAGCCATTTGGGGAATCAGATCACAAATCTAATGAGCTTATTCTCACGTGAGACCTCATGAAAAAGAAATTGGTCTGTGAAAGCAATTCCAGAAAGCTAAATATACTTTAAAACACTCCCAGCCAACACATCAGCTCTTCTGGAGACGAATTAGGAATGGCTGTTCCAGGGGTAAAGGCTGATTGGCATGCTAGTCAGATAGCCCAGTGCCTCCCCATCACCTACCTCAGTGGAGAACACTCACAGCCTGTGGTCACTTTAGCATTGTAATAGCTTCCCTGCAACATCCGCAAAAGGCTGGGCCGTCTTGGCTTAGCATATTTCTGCACATTCAGTGTCATGAATTGTTCAAATTAATGCATTCTGCCATCCACCACTGCTGTCACTGCAGCTAAGCTTTTGTATGTAAAAGTATATGAAATGGGATGTTGAAAAGCAATTTTTAGAATGCAGCATTCCTGACTGAGAAACAAGATGTCACAAGAAACTAGGAATTAGCTGGCAGCCTGTCCCAGGCCCAACACAGAAACTGGGAGATGTTGCTTTCTCTGTGTTCGGCTACACAAAATAAATCGGTCATCTCAGCCCAAGTCCCAGTGTCTGAGTGGGAATTATCTGACCAAATATCTAGGCTCATCCCTTTCTTATCAAGGAATAGGAAGATGTTCAGCAGCCCTATTTTAGATGTCTACTTTAATATGTGATGAATTGCACCTTTGAGAGTGCTTATTTCTTTCTACCAGCTATGAAGAGGTCTTAAGGTAACTAATTCAGATGTACATATCACCACCACACGCTTAAAGGTAGCTGAGAGGAATCCATGCTACATGTCCACAACATCAAAAAAAAGAACTGCAAATCATGACAGTTAGAAAGAGGAGGTTTTGCCAGTCCTGACAAGAAGTGACTCTTAATTATTGTCTCCTTCCTAAGAAAAAGGAGAGCTCTGTGAAGAAGTTTACAGTGGTCACCATCCAGCATCAGGCTTTACTGCCAGGTTTCTTGTTTAGAGTTTTCAATTTAGCATCTTTCACAAGAAAATATTTTCTACATATACATGTGTGTGTATAAAAAATTAAGTATAATAAAAATAATAATAATGAAAAATAAATGAAGATATTCCTTGATCAAAATTTTAGAAACCTGCATTTGGGGAATATTTATTATTTTCTGGAATACGTAAGAATTTAGATTTGACTGAAGATGAACAATAACAGAGCAAAATAAAGGCTTTAATTAATCACTGAGTGCTTGTCATTTTGACAACTAAAGAATCGGGAAGCTGGATAGAACCAAAGTGAAACAACATCAATCACCCAGATACAATAAATAATTTAATAAAAAAAATCACTGGGTATCTACAAGGTCTAAGGAGGTAAAATAAAAAAGATAAAAAAGAAAAACAAGAGCATCAGACAGACCATGTACAGCTGACCCTATTTATATTAATATTACAAAACACTGGCAATCTCCACTATATCCTTTGCCATGCAAAATAATACACCATATTCATTCACCTAGGAGATAAATATCACGGCTTTACAGAAAGCAGAATAGGACAGGTTTGCAATGACATTAATATATTATTTTATCATGTTTTGCATGAAGTTAATTAGTCTCATCAGAAAACAGAGAAAAAAATCCAAATAATTTACTTGCCATCATGCAGCATCACAGGCAGGCCCAGCACCCTGCTTGGTGCTTTTCTCATAGAACCTGCAATCCACCAAAGCCAACAACAGGGAGTGCAGACAAAATTAAGAGTTAAGCAATGAACACAGTGAGGAGCAACTCTACATCTCCAGCACTGGACAGTCTTCTGAAAACTTCAGCTCAATGTTCAGCAGTTGTCAGAATGAAAAACAGACCATTAAAATTGAGCTGCATAAGGCAGAGGATAAAATGGAAAACAATATTATGCCATTGTAGAAATCCACTGTATGAATAAGAAACCTTTTCATCAGCAGCTGTAATGGGACATCATTAGGGCAGCACTGGGGCAGCTGACCCTCCAGTCTGACACCGTGGAGCAATTTTTGTGGCTTTGCATTCTGTAAAATTTATTTGGGTAGAACGTGGGCTTAAAGCAAGAGCAAAATGCATATGTTTTATTTCATATCTGCCGTCTTATGGGACATGATTGTGCCATGATGGAAAATTTGAATGGAAAATCTAGATAATATTTCTTTCCCTCTTTTCACTAGATTAAAAATATATGTATATCTCCTCTCCCCAACCCACCCACCCCACCCCCACCCCCAAAGATGCTCAGGCAATCTCATTTCCTCTCTTTTCTCCTTATGAAACAGAGGCACTCAAATCTAACCATGCAGAGAAAAAGTCCCATCACTTTTCCAAAACACCTCAGGACAAGGACACTACCAACAGCACCGCAGCACAAGACTCCATCAAGGCAGTGGAGTGGCAGGACAAAATTCCATCAAGTGGTTGCACAGAACGCTAGGAAGATGCCAATACATGGGGTTTTTTTCTTCCATGGGGAGGTTTCACAGTAAAACGCTGAAATTATCCAAAAGTACAGTGTGCTGCAATCCTGCAGTCAGCTAGTGGCCTTCTCCACGAAAGCTCTTCTTTAGGAGTTCAAACGCTCAGCTTCCAGCAAGCTTTCCGCAGGCTGCAACATCTGCTGCTCTCAATTTTCTGCTCCAAGTCGGCAGGTGAACTGGCATCTGGTCTGGTGTGGCAGATAGGAGGGGATGGCTGTGAAGGAGGAGTCCTTCTACCCCAGCTGGTTTCTCCAGGGGTGGTGTCAGCAGAGTCTTCATACCTGCAGTGACCTTTCTGAAATTAGTATTATTTGCCCCTTCATCAACTGAAGCCTTTCCATCTAATCCATTTGGGATTTTCTTCCCCTTTAGCCTATGGTCCGTTTTCATTTAAGCGTGGCGTGTGACGCAGCACGCCGTCCAGCTTTTCTGGGGGTTACCAGGAGATGGCCTCTGATGGCACTCTGACAAGGCGGGAGCTGCAGAGCCAGACTGGGGGCCAGATCAGGTACCCTGACCCACAATGAGGGACTCCACAGATCAGGAGGGAGGGAGGGAGCCGCGGGGGCCTGCACCGCAGCTGAGCAGCACAGAGAGAGATGAAGGCACTGACTTGGTGCTGGGGAGGGATGGGACTGGGAGGGGATGTCGTTGCTGCTGACAGAGATCACAGGTGGACACAATAAAATGCCATGTTAAAAGATTTTCTAGGGTAATTGTAATTTAGTTTCTGCTAATTACACCTCTTCAAATTGCAGGGTACAGCACTCCTGCCTGCCACCCCAACAGCTCTCAAGCATCCCTCGCTCCGCTCCGCACTGAGCATGCTGCACAGATTCACTTGTTTGGTTGTCTGCTCGTACATCAAGCCCTGCAGTCCATTAATCATTTTAACCACTCTTCACTCTGCAAAATAACATAATAGACTCCTAAAAATGAGAGATGAAAAAGGCCAGCAAAACCATCCAATCCCTCCCCCTGCTAACGCAGGACTCTTCCCAGGGAATATTTCCCCAGTATATTTTTCTTACCTATTTTTTGACATCTCGAGTTTAGGCCAACAATTCTTCTGCCAGTTCTTCCACTTTGTTAATGATGGGATGACAGATAATAGATTTTGTTTCTGAAACCTCTCCACTTTCTTCAGGGGGACTTTTTGCAGTAATCCTGTCAGGATTTCTTTCAAGCTTATTTTCAAGGGTTGGCAGTGGTGAACAGTAAGTCGTCTCATTCATATTCTCATGCCACGTTAAACATGCAATGCTTCAGCAGTTTAGTTTCCCCACACGAGCTTTCAGCTGCCCTCCGTGCTGTGCGGGAAGAACTAAACCCTCAGGGTAAAAAGTTATTTCTTTCCCTCACCATACTAACCCTGAGCTGTTCCAAAGCAGAGAGGCTGTTGTCATTGGTGCCCAAATATGACAAATTATGTGTAGATAATTTTCTGATATATCCATCTATCTCCCTAAGTGTGGTGAGACCACCAAAGGGAAGTAACATGTGATGGACCTGAAAGATATTGAAAGTTATGCTTACTTTTTCACGTATATCCCTATGAAACAGAATATTTTAGAAGCTGGGGGGATGAAACTACGACTTCAGTTCTCCAATCCTTCTTTGTGCATTTATTACCTGGTTAATGAAATAATCATAACATTCACATGGTTGTGAACACACTTACATACACAAATTATTATTAAAAAACCATATTTTTCCCTCCCTTCAGCATATAGAAGTCAGTAGCTACTGAACAACCATTCCTATTCCAGGAAAAACTTGGATTTAGGAAAAATACCTCTCTACAGTAATGTTAATAGTGAAACAGTGTGCAGTCGTTAAGACTGGTATTTTCAGACTAGTTTAATGTGTTTAGGCACCTTATCCCTCTTTAATCTTATGAATACTTGCATCTAACACCTAACAGTTACCCAACACCAGCTACAGGTCATGTGCTGCATGGTGAAAGTGCACATGCTTCAGCTTCCTCAGCGGACGGTACAGAGCAGTTCCCAGCTCCTTCAATAACTACTCCCCCCATCGTCGTGACGATATACCCCATTTTTTTCCTTTTCATTTTATGAATGGGATAACCAAGATGAAACTGCTTGAGCAGAAAGGAGAGCCATGGCAATTTCATGTTCCATTTTTTCCAAAATACCTGAGAAACGAGTCTATATTCAGTATTTACCATTAATACCCATAGCTCTCCCTGTTCATCCTATTTACTGGAAATGCAACAGGAATGATAGAAATTTTTCAAGCAGCTACACAGCCTCGCAGTATGGGTCACAAACCAGTTCAGAACTTGCTGTTCAAGACCAGTGACAACAGTTTACTAGGAAATCCTAGTTTTAATTTCTTTCAGTCTGGCTCATCTTGAATTCCCTCTGCCTCAGCATTTACTCTAATTGCAAGAAGTTCGAGTCCAAGAAGAACATTTGCTTTTCATAGTTTTTAATTTTACCTTATTTCGGGGGATTTGTCTTTTTTTTTTTTTTTAAGATATCTAATAAATATTTGAATAAATTAAATATAGCTATATTGTAATTTTTAATTATTAATTATACCATGTGCATTATATTATAGTTATTATAAAACTGCAGTATTATAAATTATAAAAGTTAAAATTAAGTGTATGTCCTTAAAGCATCCTACTAAATATTTTCCAGTAAAGGCTTTCAATACACCATCACCTGCTAGTCTAAGTGCATTTGAACATTTAAAGACCCCTCTGAAACCCAGATAACCAAGGAAACTGCATTTGATATAAACATTCACTCTCTTCTTTCCTGCCTGGTATAAATCTTAAAATATCCCAGAAATGTCTTTCACTGTAAATGTATAAACAACAGATCACCACAAAAATGTAAGACAAAGGAGTCAAACTTGGATGCCTTAACTTTAATATCAGCATCCATGTTTAAGTAAATGGACCATAATACTCAGATGTACTGAATGACTGCAGCTCCTACTGCCTGCTATCAGCAGAGACAGACAGGCAAGGACAGGAATCAAAGGGAAGAAAGAAAAGACAGGTATATGAGGTTGCCAGAGAGCAGTTAGATTTATGAACACAGTTATTACAGTATAGTAAATAAGGCCCTACTGTGTGATTCTGTGTGATTCTGTGTCTGTACAATCTAGTTGTCCTCTTTTAAAATGTGCTAAATATAGAGTAAATGTACCAGCAACGAGAAAATGAATTGATAGGCAAATAAGCACAGCAGTAGCTTGCAAGAAATGTAAAAAATAAAACACTTTAAGAGCTCTTGAAAACGTATTGCTACTTTTTTCTCTCTCTGAAGCCTGGCTGGGAACCACTTGCCCAGCTCACCAGGGATCAGAAGGGAAGAGATGCAAAGGGGATCATTTTGTGGGGAAATTTGTGTCAGCTCAGGACAGCATGACCATTTCCTGAATTGTAACTGAGGAGAGGTCTGACTTCAGCCCAGCTTCACACTTGCATTCAGCCAGCTTCAAGCCAGACTTGCCTTCTTTAACCCCAAGCACACAGATGACTCTGTACCACATTAAGGTGTGAAGCAACCTGGGTACAAACGAGACAAATCTGGGGGAGAAGGGCTCCGGCAGCTCTGCAAGAGGACTTGGCTGGCAGTGACATGGTGCTGAATCACCATACATTTATTTATTTTTATTTATCTTACCACTGTACTCACTTATTTACTGTGCTCACCAGCTTTTATCAGTCGAATAGCGTTTCCTCTCACCTTGAAGAAGGATGTTGCAGCAGAACACCAGCGCGCCCATGTCACCGACTCGTAGTTAGCTCCGATGGCTGGGTTGGCCAGCAGGATTTCGGTTCAGTGCCTAGCAGGGAAAGGAGTTCAAGTGTCAAGCCATTCAGCCTCCCCAAAGTCTGAGAGGTCTTTGGACTGAGGTAGTGGTGAAGTTTAAGATAAATGGCAAGAGCTAGGTATTGCCTGTAAATCCTTATTACTCTGCTCACTTCTCAGGACCTGTATGCCTCTCGGCATTGCGTAACTTATCCATTGCATCACTCACAAAGTAAAACAGGAATATCCAAATTGCTGGTGCTCAGATGCTGTTGGCAAGAAAACAGAACACTTATCTGAAAAACTTTGAAAAGCCCAGACTAAAAATTTTTTCCGTATCATTCACAAAAAACAGTCTTTTCAAACTGCAGAGAGCATGTAATAAAAATTCCAATTCACGCCTCAATTATTAACTTCCTTCAAATCTGGACTCAGGCTTTCCAGATCAAATAAAGCTCTGAGTCCTAGGGATAATTGTCCACATTATACTACTATTAATTGTCTCTGATGACTAACAGACTAACATCAGCCTTTCTCTAGAGAACATGTTTGCTAGGACACTATAAGGTAGCCTTAATTTCCACCACTTGAGTTAAACAGCCTGGAAGCTCCTCAGTCTCCAGAGTTATAAATCTGGAGCCTGAAGAGCTCCTTTTCTGCTTTCATTAAGAAAATGATGATGCATTTCTTTTCTTATTCATGCAGTGATTCCTTGCCACCCATATCAGCCGTTAGTACAAATGACAATGGCAACACATCACCACAGTTTAGAAAGGTAGAGATCACAGTTCTCCTGAGATGAAATTCACTGCTATGAAAGCCCTTCCACCATCAATAACAAAGAGAGAAAACAGTGAGATTCTGTAATTATACTCAGAAAATCAAAGAGCAGCCCCTTTTACAAATCAATGCCACATAACCCGTCAAGAGTCGTTTGCATGTAATCCTATTCTTCCCGAGTCCACAGAGGTCCACGGGAAATACATCAGTGTAGTCAGGATCGCTTCTGCAGTACGTCTAACACTTACGATTCTCAAAGTGTACCTTTGAAAATAAATTCCATTGCCATAAGGTAAATAAAATGTAATTGCACAGACCAATTATAACATCGTACACCACCACAGCATTTCATTTTTAACCTTCTTATTAGAGCTCTTTCCAAAAGACTCTCTCTCACCTTCAGTCCTCCAGCCCAGTCCCTATTAGTATTATTTATGAATCGTACTGCTGTAGCAGTGGTACAGTACAATATTCAAACTGTACCTGCTTTTCAATTATGAATGTGTGTCACTTTTGCCAATAAGAAAGGCATTTGTGTAGGTAGGAATTGCCAGGAATTGTCACTCAGGCTTATAATGACCTTAATGCTATTAAGGCACCAGAAGGAGAGCCGCAGTCTAACAGCTCTTTGAAGCAACCCAGGCACACACAGTATGTGCAGGTCACACGATACACGAGAAAGGTCAATGAAAGTAGGGCACCTTGTTCTCAGATTGATGGGCCTTAAAGGAGCTGTGGACAACGACAAGTATCACCGTGCTGTCGGTAAGATGCACACAGAAGTTCACCTTCAAAGTGGAGGTATTTCTGGACCTTCTCCCTGCTGATTTTTTTTCTCTTTGTACTTTCCTGGGTCCTTGGTGAGTGACAAACAAGACCACTGCTGCTACTTTCAATATGCACATGGAGAAGCCCCAACGCCTGAAGCATTTCTATAATAATGCAATCAAAGTTGAGGACGGGAGGGTGTACGTGGGTATGCCAAGTCAGCACTTCGGTGAGCACACCGACACTTTCTACAAAGGGGAAACAGGATGATAAGGGTATATCAGGACTTCAGAACTTCAATGTCAGGCCTCCCAAACTTCCACTTGCATAACAGGTGATGATAGTATTACCACTGATCTAGGACAACACTTTCTTTTAGAAAGAATAAGGTAAACATAAAACTCTCCTTAAGTGATACCATTTTTATTTTTATGAGGCCTGGATAAACAGACAAACAGCCTTAGAAACACAATGAAGATATGCAAAGGCGCAAGTTGCCGCAAAGGAAATTCTGATTATACGTTACTTTTTTCACCATGATAGAGTCAAACACTGAAACAGGTCGCCCAGAGGGGCTTCAAAATCCTCCTCTTTGCAGACAGTCAAAACTCAGCTGGACACAGCCCTGAGCAACCTGATCTAAACTGACCCTGCTTTGAGCACATCGGTGAGACCACAGGATTTACAGTGGTCCCTTCCAACTTAAATCATGGTACAATCCTAGAGGCCAGCTGTAAAAGTTTATCATGGAAACATTTTCCTGCATCTCTCTGATCCACCACTTTGAGTCCCTTACAGAAAGGTCAGGTGCAGGGGTAGAGCCACAGAAAGTGTCTCAAGTCTAACACCATTTCCTTTACGTCCAACATATTGAACAGCAGCTTTTTGAAGGTGTCTGAGCTACTCTTTCAATCTGTGGCACAGAAGAGGAGCAACCCACAACAGGGAGTGATGCTCTAGATGGGAAAAATAATCCAAAACAGACAAATAATCTGAACTGCATCAAGGCTTTATGGCACCATTCTTAATCCTATTTTCTGTGTGGGCTGCCTAACCTCTAAATTACAAGGAGCAGATGACAGCTTTGTCATTTGTGTTTTGAACAGGGACAAGATAGTGGATAAGCTCACACATCGCTTATAGGCTAGTTTCTGCTTTTGGTTAGCTGCAAGGGATAACTCACCACCCTCTTTTGCATGGCCCTTCAAAGGCTAATCCCTACCTTAGGTGCAGATGGGTGCCAGGGACCTAACTCATCCAGGCAGCTGGAATCAATCATCTTATCCTTAGGCACTGGGATGTTTGTTTTGTGGGCAACCTTACAGGCACTCTGAATCGCAAAAGACTTGTAAGACAAATAATGTTAAAGCCATTATTCTCCATGTTCAAGGATTAAAAAAAATATATGTAAAGAAATAAAGGTTTGAGCACATAGATAGAAGTAGGAACAAAAGCAAGAAATTAAACAGAGGGAAAATTAGGCTGAATATCATGGAAAATTCAATAGTGAGAACTATTAGAGTGTGGCACAGCCTTCCATGGGGATGATCTACTGCTTCCAATACTTAAAACTAGATTGGACAAAGTAATATAATTCAGGGAACAGTCCTGCACTAAAAAAAAGGATCAGACTGTTTTGTCTGACATGTCTTTTCCATGCCTAATTTTGGTGGTTATAGGATAGCATTATGTATGACTCAGGATCCCTTATCAAGTCGAAAAATGTCTGTCACTGGCTCTCTGTCCATTCATTCATTCATTCATTCATTCATTCATCCTTTTGTTCATCTGAAGATTTCTGCAAGCCTAACTACTGAAAGCGAAACACCCAGTTTATGTTTACAGGTCTGACATTTCAATAACCATCTGCAAATATTAGTTATTTCACATAACACTTCTCTCCATTTCATTGTAAGTAAGAATATTTCCTTTAAAAACATTTAAGATCTATATTTTAGTGTTGCATTATGTACCAAAAAATTAGGGAGACAGAGAAAATGACCTTCGCTGACAGGTAATTCGCTGGCTACTTGCCTGGAATTCACATGCTACATTTGATAATGTTCATTTTAAAGTCACAGTAAATTGCACACCTTTTCCTGGGAAAGTTGAGTTTAAATACAAGAGGCAATGACAGGTATTCAATTTTATTATGATATTAAAAAGTAAGTACAATGATGTTTAAAAACAATAAACAGCCTTGAAAACTTGAGTGGCTGAATGTTTCAGTGTATTATTTTCTAAGTTATGTAACGTTTTAATGTTTGTGCAGTGTGTCTTTCTTTTCTTTTCTTTGCCCCACTCCTCTCTCCCACCTCCAAATGGAATAATGATTCAATAGAATTTAAAGACCTTTTCTTGTGCTGTAAGAATGGCATGCTGAAGAGGAACAGATTTCCTTGACAATCACAGCTCCACAAAGAAGGCTTTCACAAGTAACACAGAAAAAGTTTAATTTTTTCCACACAGGGAAAGAGAAACACCTTTTAATGGCTCCCTGACTTTGCTTTGGTTTGCATCAGAACCACCCCTGAGCCAGATACAGAGGCGACAGCACTGTCCACCCTCTCCTTATCCTGCTGAACAAACCTTATTGCCAAAGGCAGCCTGAAGATGACTGCACCGATGCAAACCGGCAAGGCATTTCCTGCAGGACCTGGATGCCTGCAAAGCAGATCAGGCCAGGGTATTCCTGAAGCTCCCTGCAGCTACTCCCTGCTGCCAAAATGACCCCGTGGAGCTGTCATGCATAAGGCAGGACGGACCTTAAGAGGCTACAAGCTCCATAGATCAAAGCAGCTCCTGGCAGCTCTGGAACAAGATATTGGTAAAGAGAGGGTAAACAAACTGCTTTTGCTCCTCTTTTGGTGACTAAACCCACTCTGGCATAAAAGATGAGTTTAGCTGTAAATATCATATCATTCCTGTTACTAGGACGGGAACAGAAGAAAATTTCCTTCCGCTAGCCTGGAAACATGTAAAGCTGTTCTGTCTCACTTAGAGTTTCTACGTCTCCTTCCAGCTCTTTCTTTTTTCTGTTCAACTGCCAGGCAGAGAGAGAAAGATCACTAATGAACCACAGCTTCTGTTCAGGTCATTAGCTGTACCAGAGAGAAAGTTAATGAACCCTAGTATATGAAGACAAAATCAGGTTTTCTTTAATAGTTTCCATACCAAGAGCATCATTTTCTGTTAGTGTAATCCCTGGATGATTTAGTTTGAGTCCCTTTTTTTTTTTTTTTTGCTCCAGCCTACTTTTGGAGGAACTGCATGACAGAGAACATCTGGTCATTAAGTGCATACAGATGATGTTCAGATGCTGTGGAGGAAACGCAAGAGGTAGCCAGAGAGGGAGAGAAAGGTAAGCCACCTTGCACAAGAAAGTCTTTGGGGGAAATCAGAAACAAAAAGTGGCAAGTTGCTGAAGCATTGTCCCACAGACTAATTTCAACAGCAACAACAAAAAAAAATAAGCACCTGATGAGCCCTTCACATTCACTGATACCATCTCTTTTCCCTCTCCGGTCGTCCCTCACTTGCAGACAAACATTCAGAAATTAAAGACTTGCATACCCTTATGCCTTATCTGAGTGATTTAAAGACTTCAGTATACTTAATCTCTCGTGGTGGCCCATGGGGATAAGAAAGTGCTATTTCTATTCTATAGGGATACTTACGGTTTTCCAAGCAGATCATGGTCAGTCAGCGTATATTTTTTCCTAGCTCTCCAGTATGCGAAGCAGAGGAACAGTCCTCTCCAAAGCTTCATCGGGACCAAAAGAGTGTACTGCATCCCAGAAGAACCTACTATCTCCTAGAAATGTTTTGCTTTTGATAGAAATGTTCTTGAGATGTTACAGAAATCAAAGTTGTGATAGTAAGGAAAAAAAAAGAGAAGACAAGACACCTACGAAGGTCCTATAAAAGCACATATGCATCAAAATCAAAGCCTAGAAACATGAGTCAGGAAGGTCCTCCCAGGTTCAGTAAGTCTCTTCCCTTGGTATCTGAAGTAACGACCAATGAACCCCTTTTGGTAAGTTTTATCTGACAGTTCTTGGACCCAACAGTCCTACTGGGAAAATGTCTGGACGGTTACCCACTTCATGGTTACAAACTCTAATTTTTTTTTATTTATTCATGGGCCGGTTTGTATAATTTGCAGTCCACACTACAATCACCCAGAGTGCATGAGGGAAATGAGATGTCACACAATGTAAGACATGTGGATTGATATTGTCCAGTGTATTCTGCTTTCATTTAAATTTTGAGGTTCTTCTGTATTGTATTCCCAGGGAGCTCCTTCCTGCAGACCAGTTTTGAGACAAATAGAAGACAACTCAAGGTTCACACCCAAATGAAACTTTCTCAATCTTTTAGATGCTGATTGCAAAGCAAGTTACTCCACAGGAGCCCTCACCAGCAAAAAACTATGTTGCCCATCTCAGTGGATTTCAAGCACTCCATCCACAAATCCCAATCTTCTGTTACCGGTGTGTTGTGTTAACATCTACCAACACTGAACACTGTGGAGGCTGCATGCAGCTGGGTATCAAACCTGCATCTTTGTGCTAGAGAAATGGGTGCAGCCCAGCAAACAGAAATGCTGCAGCCTCTCATTAGCAAGTAGCTTTAAATTATGGTGGAAGAATTGGTGTGTTTCATAATCTGATCCAGCCCTGGAATGCTGCAGCCTCACTCACAGGCCAATGGGCATCTGAAGAAAGAATCTGGTTTCCTTTTGTCCTCCATTCCCCAGCCATTTTCTCCTCAGCTTCTTTTGCTAATAATGAGCAAAAAGCTCAGCATTCTTCCATTAGCATTAGTTTTTCATCAGTACTTCTCTAGAGTAGTTAAGCATAGTATTTTTATCTAAAGGCAATTTACCGGTATAGAAAAAGTACAGCAGCCAACACATTCCTACTCTATTATGCATGAACACCCCATATCTACTCAACTTTCCTCTCTATCTTATTTATCGCACTGTCATTAAACCTGTGTCACTATTACTGTTCTCTAATACACAGTAATGTGTTCCTATCAGGTCTCCTCTCTCATCTACTGATCTAATAACATACTACCTCAACATTCTGGTGATTTTAACACAAACAAACAAAAAAAGGTTCAGGCACGATGTACTCAGGAAAGTAATGTTCACGTTTCAGCATAAACACAAACATTCCTGTTTTTTCAAGTCCAGTTAATTGTTCAGCACTGCTGACAGAATCATTCAATGATGCCCAAGCAAGAGAGATGCAAGCTAATTAAAACTTGTGCTTACGGAGGCCTGGTTGGCAAATATTTGTGAATATTTATGGGGTTTTAGCAAGAACCGCTGTACTGAATCACGTGAAAAATTGTTTTGAGTCACAAGAAAGTGGGTTATATTTAGAGTAGCTCTCTGAGAGCAGTACCCCCAGAGTCTGTCTGATCTGGTACTCTGAAAGTGCCAGGGAGCCTCTCGGGACACCCAAAACCCAACTGACCAGATGGTGACATTGCCAGGTTGGTCCCTGGTGGTGGTTTTGGCTCAGGCCAGCCAACAGCCTCCCGAACAGAGCCTGGTAGAAACAGGAGGAACCGTTCCTAATGTGCAGTCCAGATGCAAACCCTCCTGTTTCAGAGAGAGAGTGAGTTTAACAGCACTTCCACCCATTTAGCCTCTGCACCTGAGAACAGTCCCAGGCATGTTTAATTTATTAGTATAAACAATGCCTGGTAGTCAACGGCTCTGCTCTTGTCAGATAAGATGGTGGTTGTCAGACTTGCCTGAATTTGCTTCAAAACATTACTTAGTGTCAGGGCTGCACAACCACTGAAATTGTATCAGGCATCTGTAGACAAAAGGGACACAGGGTTCTGGGAATGTGTTTAAATAGGGCTCACCAGGCTGTTTTATCATTTTATCATTTGTCAGTGTGGAAGAGGAAGCATGTGAAAAATCATTAGAACGAGCAAGGAGGATGAATAAATTAAGTAAATTAGCATGAACAAGGCAGCTCATAATCCAATTGGAGAAGGTGATTATGTATCATAGTCAGCTAAAGAGAAAACACAGGCAGGAAGGACCCAGTGTGGAAACACAAACTCCTTTGCTTAAAAGAAAACTGTGGGCAGAAAAATGAATTCAGAACACTATTTTATTAGTAGAATTTGCCTCAACTAAACTCTAATAGATCTAATCAGCACAGGAGATGAGGACAAGCACCATGTTGTTATTTTACAGGATGGCAAATACATTGTAAACAAGGGGAGTGATTGAATATTGTTCACCTTGTTAAGCCTCTTAACAAGCTGGCTGATTATATACTGTACCCTTAAAAAGCAGAAGGTAGGGAGGCAGTGGAAAAATAACTAGTGGAGGTTGTATTAACTTTAGTGACGTTTGCAGATATTTGGAAAAAGCTCCAACCCTGACTGTGTTTCAAAGTTGAACTGTGGCTTTAATTACAAAAGTGACACTGTATTAAAGTTTTGAGGCACCAGATGAGTCATATCTCTAGAGCAATATATTATATCAGTAAAAATGGGAATTTCAATTCAGAATGTGACTTTGCAACACCTGTGCAACACTAGGTTTGTTTTCTGCTTGGCCTTCATTTTTTCAAAAGTCACCTTTATTTTAGTTTTTCAATATTACTAGAAGAGCCCTGATTCATTCTCTGGGACAGATGATGCTGGAATCTTGTGGTTACCAAAACTATTAATGCATATAACCTCTAGGAACTTTACTAATATTGATAACCATGAAAATCAGCATCATTGCCATCGTGGTAGCATGCAAATGCCAGTGGCAATCATTTTGCGGTCTGCTGTGCACTAACAGGTGTTGAACAAGACAGACCTGTCTAATAGAAAAAGTAAGAAAAAAGGTAGGGTATCTTGTTATTTTCATTGTTTTAACAGAAGACCTCTTCAGGTGAATGTTAAGATAGCTTTTATATATATTTTATACATATATATTATATAATATATAAAATTCAGCCGCTGCTACGAGGGATTCCTTTGAACAGCTGTACATTGTCACAATTCTGCAATTTGAGCACCTTTGGACCTCAGTCATTCGGTGTACTTTGTACAGCACTTGGTACTTGTGCAAACAGATTTTTGCCTAACCTCCCTAGCTGTAACAGGAAGAGCAAAATACACATGTGAGGTTTGTAACGTGAGTATCACCACAGAGAAATAAGGTGATTCAATTTCAAGTCAGGCA
The DNA here is from genome assembly GCF_965140245.1 of Athene noctua. NCBI lineage: Eukaryota > Metazoa > Chordata > Aves > Strigiformes > Strigidae > Athene > Athene noctua. The sequence continues at coordinate 10,301,315 of NC_134037.1, read as the reverse complement.
TGCTACTAAGTATTGTTTTTTTAAAATTCCTGAATCATGACAAGGTCCATATTTTTTATCAGAAGCCAGAGCCAAATTCTCAAGGGGATTGCAGCCAGGAGCTTCTGTTACATTCAGCAGGAAGTGTATTTGTTTGTTGGGTAAGGATTTGGCTTTATATATTAAAGATATAACAATATTTAGCTGAAAAGTTTTCACAAATCTTGAAATGTTTCCAACCATAAGCTCTCTAAAATCATTAATCAAGCCATGAAAACCATGAGATTGGCTTTAAAATTATGTTTTGGGTTTTTTTCAACTCTTAGTAAACATAGTTCCCTTTTCTCCCTCACAAGTTCCTTTACATGGAGTAGGGTTATAAACATACTTTATTATAAAATTAAAATTAAGCCTCATATACAACCACCTAATTCCTCTGTCTATAAGAAAAAAAAAAAAAAAAAAATCAATAAAGTCTCCCCTTATCCCCAAAAAGCAGTCATCATGTCCAACTGTCTATCAGGATTAGCCCTGCTCTGCGCTATGTGCCAAATTGCAGATATTTTTTGGAAGAGTGTACTTGAAGCAGTATTCACTGCTTCACGATTCACTATTTGAACAAAACACATAATCCTGAACTCATGATAGACATATTACTTTATAGAATTATAGAATCATAGAATCATAGAATCATAGAATGGTTTGGCTTGTAAGGAAATTAAAGACCATCTAGTCCAACCCCCCTGCCATGGGCAGGGACACCTTCCACTAGCCCAAGTTGCTCAAAGCCCCGTCCAACCTGGCCTGGAACCCTTCCAGGGAGGGGGCAGCCACAGCTTCTCTGGGCAACCTGTGCCAGTGTCTCCACCACCCTCACAGTAAAGAACTTCTTCCTTACACCTAATCTGAATCTACCTTCTTTGCAGTTTAAAACCATTATCCCTCATCCTACCACTACACTCCCTGATAAAGAGTCCCTGTCATCCTTCCTGTAGCCCTTTTAGGTACTGGAAGGCTGCTATAAGGTCTCCCCAGAGCCTTCTCTTCTCCAGCTGAACAACCCCAACTCTCTCAGTCTGTCCTCACAGGGGAGGGGCTCCATCCCCCCCGATCATCTTCATGGCATCCTCTGGACCCGCTCAAGGAGGTCCAAGTCCCAACATTGACCTCTAAGGAACACCAGTCTTCACTGCTCTCTACTTGGCCATCAAGCCATTGACCCCAACACTTTGAGTGCGACCATCCAGCCAATTCCTTATCCACTGAGTGGTCCATCCATCACATTCATGTCTCTCCAATTTAGAGACAAGGATATCATGCGAGACAGTGCCAAATGATTTGCACAAGTCCAGGTAGATGATGTTAGTTGCTCATCCCTTATCCACAAACACTGTAACCATGTGGTAGAAGGCCACCGAATTGGTCAGGCATATTTGGCCTTAGAGAAGCCATGTTGGCTGTCACCAATCACCCCCTTATTTCTATGTGCCCTAGCATAGTTTCCAGGAGGATCTGCTCCATGATCTTACCGGGCATAGAGGTAAGACTGAATGATCTGTAGTTCCCCATGTGTTCTTTTTTCACTTTTTAAAAACAGGTATTATTTTTCGCATTTGTCAGTCAGTGGGAACTTCACCAGACTGCCACAACTTCTCAAATATGATGGACAGTGTCATAGCCACTTCATCCATCAGTTTCCTCAGGGCCTGTGCATGCATCTCATCAGGTCTCATGGACTTATGCACCTTCAGGATTCTTAGATGGTCTCAAACCTGACCTTCTCCTACAGTGGGTAGTTCTTCATTCTTCCAGTACACACCTTTGACTTCTGCCTCTTGGGCAGTGTGGCTGGAGCACTTGATGGTGAAGACTGAGGCAAAAAAGTCGCTGAGTACCTCAGACTTCTACATGTCCTGGGTAACCACATCTCCTGTTTCTTTCCAAAGAGACCCCACATTTTCCCTAGTTATCCTCTTATCACCGAGGTACTTACAGATTTTTTTGTTGCCCTTGATGCCCATGGCACCATTTAATTCTACAAGGGCTTTAGCTTTCCTAACCTGATCCCTGGCTCTAGGTCAATTTCTCTCTATTCCTCCCAGGCTACCTGTCCTTGCTTCCACCTTCTGTAGGCTTCCTTTGTGTGTCTGAGTTTGTCCAGGAGCTCTTTGTTCATCCATGCAGGCCTCCTGACGTTTTTGCCTGACTTCCTCTTTGTTGGGATGCATCACTCCTGAGCTTGGAGGAGGTGATCCTTGAATATTAACCAGCTTTCTTGGGCCCCTCTTCCCTCCAGGGCTTTATTCCATGGTACTCTGGTAAGCAGATCCTCAAAGAGGCCAAACTCTGATCTCCTGATGTCCACTACTTTCACAAGTATTCCTTTTGGCCACTTCTATACAAGTAAACAAGGGGCATCCATAATCTGAGTTCAGGCACTGTCCTGTACCTGTGCTCCCATGATGCTTGATAGGTATCTCACACCTTACCATGGTTTGGCCTATGCCAACTAACACTCTCACAGACAATTTCAGGGCACAGTTTGGGGAACAGCATAGACCAGGAATGTTTTCTAACAGACAGAATGGGCATAACCAAACTATTTTTTTCTGAAGAGAATAAATTTTTCTCATTGTGGACTTGAGCCAGACCAAGCCAGTAGGTCTAAGAGTCACAATTTCCCATGTTTTCTTTAGCAGCGTAGTTGTAGTCATCAAGACAAATAAACTAGCCAGTGGAACAGTCTAAAGGAAAAAACACAGTCATTGTGAGTTTTGACATTACTATGCACCCTAATGCTGGAGCACTAAACAAAACCCTTAAATATCAGTAAAGATTTTTATTTTGTCTTCTTTACAGCAGTTAGTACAGAATTCACCTGCTTCCAGTTTATTCCAACATTTCCATGACTGAATTTCCATAAATATGAAAGTCTCACACTGTAGAGGAGCTCTGGCTAATTATCTGCTTCTCAATTCCTCAGTTCTTCAGTTGTCAGAAAACCCCTTCAACCATGAGTCTGAATATAGGAATATATCATCCAAAATCCTTCCGTGGTGTGGACATTCCGCCATCTTCCTGGATAATGTCCTTCCACATTCAGCTTATCTTTGAACATAGGACACATCCTCCTAAGGACTGTTGCATTTCACATTCACTATTTCTTATTCTTCCTACTGTGGACACACAGAACTGTTTATTTCATTTCATCTTTGCAGCTACCTTTTATGTATTGGAAGGTTGTTTTCAGATCATCTCTTTAGCCCCTATCAGTCTTTTCAAGATAAGGCAAACCCATTTTTCCAAGCTTGCAGGCTTATTTTAAAATTTTCATTTCTTTCTTCTGGATATTCTTTAATAGATCCACATCTTGCCTGAAGAGTGGTGTCCTGTCGAAAGCTTATCAGCCCTGAGGAGAAGATTACAGCTTGGACACAACATTCCCATTTACAGAGCTCAGAGTAATAGTTGCTTTACTGTAGCAAGTTAAACTTTCCCCACTGAATTATTTTACATGATCATTTTATTATCAATGTACTTTGAGAATGTGCTTGGTTATTTTCCCCTGTCTGTGTCCTTAACTTTCTGATTTGTTCCTGCTTTGTGATATTGCATTTGTCCTAATAACTGAGGGTATATTTTCTTCTGTACGATGCCTGCTAAATGTTCATGTTTTGAAAGACATCATAATTTTGCTAAGTCACTATCCCTACCCTTCAATGATGCTGTTCATGATGGGATAATTATTTCATTAAAATACTTCCAGACCACAGTTTTATTATGCTCGCTTTCCAACAGGCCTTTATGAACAGTTAATTGAAGACTTTCCTGAAAGCCTTATTTTGTCACTCTCCCTTCTTGTACTCTTTTAAATCAAGAATTTAGTATTTAATGATTTTGGTCACCCAGGTTGTTTTCCACTTTCCTTTTCCCAACTAGCTCTTTTCCATTAATCAAGATCCAATCTACAAGAGTCTTCTACCTTCTGCTTTCTCTGCTATTAGTATCAATTGTTGTCACCAATAAATTTGAATAAGCCTTTCTCTTTTTATGTTCCTATATTGACTGATGCATGGGTAGTTTAAGTACCCCATCAATACTAATTACTGTGCATAGGACAAGTCTATGAGTTAAAACCTCAGGTCTAGGGATATTGTTCTGTCACACAGCTTGCTTCCAGAAACATCAGAGACCAATGGCAGCTGGATACTGCTAGCCATCCCAAAAGAGAGTCACTAAGTACTTTGTTTTCTCTAGGAAAAGGTGAACTTCCAAGACTTTCAGGCATCAGACATTCTTCTTCATTTATATGAGCTCCCTTGTTGAAGGTAAAAGCATAACCAGGAACAGAGTATAGTGTGCTGACATTTTCATTGGAAGTACCTCAGCTGGATGTTTACTGGGGTACTTCAGGATGAAGAAAGTGAAAAGGAGTGAGAGGTATAAAAGAACTGAAATAGAGGTAATGGAAGGAGAAACAGAAAACAGAAAGGGGGGGGGGGGGGAGAAAAGGGAAAAAAAGAAGAAATAAAAGGGAAGGACTGAGAGATCAAAAGATAAAAATGGGGGGAAATTATCATTTTCTTCATAACAGCATTCACATAAATAGAATTACTAAAACATAGGATCTTTGATTCAGTCCCAAATGACCCATGGGATGAAGATTTTCCCTCCACTTTGTGTCCTTTTTGTGGGGGTACACCACTGATATCCCCAGTCACACAGCTTTCAAATAGTTTGTACCAAGCATCTTTTGATATTCTTAGAATAAATAACTTCTCTCCTTCATCCTTTTGCCACAGCCCTCAGAAAAATTAGGTTGTGCTTCTGTTAATATTTTAAAGTAGTTTGGCATCCATAAACATCTGAGTCTGAATCTTTACTCACCAGCTCACTGCAACCTTGATGGTCTAACATATTGCTGGACAGGAGTTCTTAACAAAAAGAGGCTAAAACTCATCTAAATATAATTTTGTTATAGACTACTGTGCATTGTGTATGGAGTTGAACAAACAAGCCCACAAACAGGTCATCTATATCAAATTATCTGTGTAGGCTTACATAAATTTACTCAGAACTATGCAGTAAGATAGGAAATAGTGTCTAAAAGGCCACTGTATATATATCTGTGCAGAATTTTTACAGGAGTCTGGTTGCTAACATGTGACTGCAAGTTGTTTCCATACGTATGGCAAGAATGAGCAGGATCATATGGTTTGTTTCTCATGTACTTAAAATGCAATTATTTTAATTAATTACAGTATTGCAATTTCTCCAGAGGTATACAAAAAATGTGGAAGAAATAAGCTGAGTATACTTAGGCCAAATGGAAAACAAGGTAATACAGGAAAAATTAAAAATGCACAGAAGGGAAATTTAAGCACACAAAAACAGAGAGTAGAAATAATAGAGCTGTAAATGAGCGAGGAAGGCAGCAAAGGGAGACAGAATATTTTTGGTTAGAATAGCTCTGTCTTTCTAGTGTCAGCATCTCACATCTGCTGCCATATACTAATGAGAGCTGAGGCTGCTATAATGCTGACCCAGCCATGGGTAGACAATTCATAGGGAAATTGTATCTGCATATGGAAAAGTGTCACAGCCATCAGCTAAATCTTGAAGGTGAAACAACTCAGGATCTTGAGCTTCAAGAAAAGAGGACCTCCACCCTGAAATAAGAAAATTGTTATTAACTACAGGACTGACTAAAATGGAACAGAAACATATATTTTAAAACCCATCCACCCTGCCACCAAAAAATCCACAGTTGCTTGTTATTTAAAAGTTAGAGCTCTACTGTCCCAAAATAAACTCTATGTAAGACACAGATAACTCCAAGATATCTGAAATAAGATGATGAAGTAGAATACACCATACTCCCTGATGGTGGTTTTCTTTCTCTACTACTTGCTAGGCTCATTCCTGACTGAGTTGTAAATCTTGGTTTTTTTCAAACGTGACCACTAATAAGATCTACAGACTTCTGCTTTTCTTTCCACTTGTTACTATTAGGGGCACAGAAAAGTCTAGATAACTGGCATAGAGACAATAAGATTTTCTTAGAGACGTGACATGCTCCAGACAGAAAATAAGTGCCTTGTAGGGACACCTGCAGCAGGATTTCATCCATTAGACAAGATTTGGGAAGCAGTTTGGACATGTTAGGTCTATGCAATCTAAAACACCCCAGAGGGGCAGTGGGCTAACTCAGCCTTATCAGCTCGTGCATGTAGACCATTCCCAAGCAGCTCACTGCTCAAAATTATTGTTCTAGCTCTGTGGAGTCACTAAACTCAAATGTTCCAGTTATAGGTAGCTCATGGTATATGTACAAAAGTTAAACAATTCCTCCATTTTTTATTTTCAGAGAATGCTGGAATTTGAGAAACAAAACATATCCTAAGACAAGCCAATATAGACCAGTTGATCATTCCAGGTATATCTAAGTTCCATCATTACTTACGACAGTTGGAAAATGCCAAATACTAGCTCAACAATCATAAATATTCACTTGTCAAAAAAATAACACAGAATTATGGCAACAAGAATTTCTTGTTTGTTCTAGAGGAGAAATAGTATTAAACTAAATCTACATTAGTAAATCGATCAGAGGCATGGAGCACTCCTGGAATTTAATCATAGAGATGGTTAAATTGCTAGAACAGTCCCTGGGACAGTTTTGGCTTGTGCCAACTAGCCAAACACTAACAAATTCGCAGTTGTGGTCTGGCAGTTAGCTGAGTTTGGGAATCAGTTCCAACAGATAAGGTGGATGTCACCACCTTGTTTCAGAGGCTAAGAGGATGTAATGACACAAACAGTGCCAACGCAAGCCAGCTGGCCATCCAGTGAAAGAACAGCCCTACATGCACTTGCTGGAATAGAAGCAGCTTTGGCTAGATTTTCCCACTGATCTAGGTGCTAAAGCAGGAGGCAACACAAAACCTGCCAGTGCATAGGATGATGTTTGAAACATTTTTTATTTATATCCTTGCTTAAAAAACCATGAGGCATCCAGCCAAGGAGCAGCAAAGTCTTTGTCACTATGGTACAAAAATAGTGAATAAAAAACAAAAAAGAGTTGATGAATTTGTCAAAAGTCCATTACCTGGGAAAATTTTTCAAACTGTATTGGATTTGTGTGGCAAGGTTTTGGTAGCAGGGGGACCTACATGGGTGGCTTCTGTGAGAAGTTGCTAGAAGCCTCCCCCATATCCAACAGAGCCAATGCCAGTTGGTACCAACATGGACCTGCCACTGGCCAAGGCCAAGCCCATCATCAATGCTGGTAGCACCTCTCTGAGAACATATTTAACAAAGGGGAAAAAAAGGCCTGCACAACAGCATCTAGAGAGAGGAGTGAGAGAAAGAACTCTGCAGACACCAATGTCAGTGAAGAAGGAGGGGAGGAGGTTCTCCAGATGTCAGAGCAGAGATTCCCCTGCAGTGTGGTGCAGCCCATGGTGAGGGAGCTGTGTCCTGCGCCCATGGAAGTTAATGGTGGAGGAGAGACCCACCTATAGCCTGGGGATGGCCCCACGCCGGAGAAGGAGGATTCCCAAAGGAGGTTGTGACCCCTTGGGAAGCCCACGCTGGAGCAGGCTCATGGCAGGACCTGTGGAGAGAGGGGTCCATGCTGGAGCAGGTTTGGTGTCAGGGCTTGTGACCCCGTGGGGGACCTGCGCTGGGGCAGCCTGTGCCTGAAGGGCTGCACCCCCTGGGAGGGACCCACGCTGGGGCAGTCTGTGAAGAGCCACAGTCTGTGGGAAGGGCTCATGTTGGAGAAGTTAATGGAGGAATGTCTCCCATGGGAGGGACCCCGTGCTGGAGTAGGGGAAGAGTATTGGGAGTCCTGCTGAGCAGGAAGGAGTGGAATAAACCTCTGATGAACTGACCACAACCCCCATTCCCTACCCTCCTGTGCTGCTGGGGGAAGGAGGCAGAGAAAATCAGGAGGAAAGTTAAGCCTGGGAAAAAGGGAGGGGTGGGCGGAAGGTGTTTTAAGATTACTTTGCATTTCCCATTTTCCCATTCGGATTTGATTGGTAATAAATTAAACTAATTTCCCCAAGTTGAGACTGTTTTGCTCATGACAGTAAGTGGTGAATGATCTCTCCCTGTCCTTATCCTGACCCACAAGCCTTTTGTTATATTTTCTCTCCCCTCTCCATCTGAGGACAGCAGTGACAGAGCAGCTTTGGTTGTCACCTGGCATCCAGTCATGGTCAAGCCACCAAGGTAACTGATTCAACAAATATTTACCACAAATTTCCTATCCATCTTTCTCCTTTGCTCTCAAGTTTCTTCCCAGTTTTATCTCCTTTCCTAACTTACAAACCATTTTCTACTGCTGGACTCTCATTCTGTTTCCCCAGCTGCCTTTCATCCTCTCCCTAAAGGATCTAAGAGACAAAGCGATATTGAGGAATGATGGGAGGCAGGAGAAGGGAGACCAAAAGCTGAATGAGAGGGAGAGAGGTTGGGAGGCAAAGCAAAAAGGGGAAAATCCACATTTTGAGCAGTCTTAGTTTTAAGGGCATGCTTGAAATTGAGCAATGAAGGGATTTTGCAGGCATGGTCAGGAACTTTATCTTATATGAAGGGAAAAGGAACAGGGAGGAATTGAATGAATGTAAGACAAAAGGGTAGTGGACAAGTATAAGACTCCTGGCAGAAGTTTTGTATGTTCAGCCAGAAGGATTTATATGGAGACATGTAGGTTTTCTTGAGATCTACCAACAGACTTCACAGTCCCGAGAGGTTACATTTAAATTACTGTTATCCAGTGATGTAGTCTCTCTACAGTTTCCTCCACTGGGAAGTAAACACTGCAATGGAAAATGTTGGTCTGTATGAAGTAACCACCGTTGGTCTTTTCTTGTTCCTAAACTTAGATATTACACCCCTATTTGTAGCATCTGCAATGACTTGATACAATGCAGCAAAATGAAAACAACATGAGAAGGGGAAATAAATCTATAATACCTGCTGTGAGTTACTGGAGCGGAAAGAAAACCCTCTTCATCTGCTTTCCTCCTGAAGTGTGTGCATCTTCTCATTCGTGTAACAGATGACTCTGAACTGTGCTCTCACCTCACCAGAAGCACAGGCTGCTTCAGGCGGCAGGAAATGATTTTTGCAGCCCTCACTAAGCACTGGCAGATCCTTTGTCAAACACCACAGAAAAAAATGTTCTTACTGTAAAGGACACACATACAACAATTACCTTAAAAATAACCATTTCCCTCTCTTCATTTTTTTTTTTTTTTTTTAAATTCCTAAAATTTAAAATCACAGACACTACAGAGACATCCTGGTTCACTTTATCATGACCGAGTTTGTCCATATCTGAGGATGAAATGCAGAGGTGGAAATACACAAAGTGGATAACATTTCCCTCATTAGGAAACACCAAGCTCCATCTCCACTCAAAGGCGCTTTCCTGAAGAAAAGGGACACCCAGAACATTGACACCCTTTGCTAAATAAGTAACTGCTAATTGACCAAAATGAAACTAAAATATTCTACAGAAACTCAGTATTTAAAAATAGAAACAAAAGAAATACTCAATATGCAAACAGACTTTTGTAGAGAAGTATTAACAAGTCTGTGAACTCCACTTCAGACTTCATTATTCAAGAGAAAGTTATGTGTAAAACTAGGTCTATAAGTAACAGAATAAAGTTCAGGGGTTGGGGTTTTTTTTTCATTTAAAATATTTCATTTACAGGAATGAAAGCTATGACCTTGATGTAACTGGCATCTGAATAAATTATGAGTAAAATTGTCAAATGTTCTTAAAATATATAGGTATCTATTTGTTATTGATTCTAAAACAGCATTTACGTTATTTTGAAAGTTCTAGCCAGGATAATTGACAAATACAATGACTAAAACCAGTACCTGCTCAATTTTAACACTACTGTGAAATGAGTGAAACTCATTAGGCAAATAGGGATTTTTCAAACTGCTAAGTAATATATCCTCTGGCAACATGTTCATGAAGAAAGTCGTAGGGAAGGACAGACTGCGTGTGTAATAAGTGACTATTAAGTTTTATTTATTCTTCAAGTTACAAAAATAACCATACTTTTTTGAGATGTTTCTTGTCATATCCTTCTCTCCCCAAGTGTGCAAGGTGCTTTACAAACAAATGTTTCCATACCATTTAAAGCAGTGTCGTGTGGAGATATTCCTGTGAACAAAACAGCAGCGGTTTTGCTGTAGTAGTGCAGGGTTAATTAGTGCATGCAGAGCACTGTGCCAAAGCTATTAATGTCTTTGTATAGCCCCAGTGCTGGAAGTAGCGTATTCAGACTTAACTTCGGTTCTCCACAAAAAACTGCACTCCTTTGGCACGTATCCTGCCCAAAGAAAGCAAGCAGACTGAGCTGGGTAAACAGAGGTAGCATACATAAGATATATTATGTGCTGATTCCATTACATTCACTTGCCATAGACAAAGGCTGCAATCCTGCACCCAGTTTCACAGAGAAGCTCTAAGAGAGAGCAAACAAAAATAAAATAAAACAAACGAACAAAAAAAAGTCAAAGGCTGCAAAGCAAGATTATTAAAACAAGCCTGAAATGGTTTTACTTGCTCAATAAAAAGCAGAGACTGATGAATGTGGACATGGTTTTAGACTATGTAAACAGATGGTTCAAAAAAGAAATTAATCAGCTGCTTTCTATGTCCACTAGAAATAGGACAAGAATTAATTGGCTTAAATAGCACCAAGGAGCATAAGATATTAGGAAGAACTCTCTAACTGGAAGAATAGTTACATATTTTAACAGATTATTGAAGGCAGCCCTCAACTCACCATCACTGGAACAAACTAGATAAACATCTATCAGGGCTGATTAAAGAGCAGATGGCTTGGTGTTAGGCTGAAATAATCTAACAAGACAATATGCATACTTTCTGATATTGAACTGAGCACTTCTGAAGAGGAGAAGAGAAGCACAGACTTCCCTGAATCAACAGAAAAATTGCTGGGTCCAAACCCTGATCAGCTTAACATAAATAATTGCATAAGAGGTTCTGTGTAGCACGCTCTTCTGTAGTTGTCACAGGTAATGAAATGCATTGCTACTTATGAATAGAGCTCCTTTTTGAGCACTTAAAGGTTGGGGTTTTTTCTGTGAAACAATTGGAAAACCTCAGTGAGCTTTTGATGACTGGTACCATAGGTCTTTGATTCTGGACACCAGTGATGGGCATTTATGAAAGGGAGAGAGCTTGCAAGCAGGATAGGGAGGAGCAGTTGTGGAAAGAAGCAAACAGCTGATTTTTAACATTTCAACAACCATCTTTTTTTTCTTCTTTTTGATTAGCTAGCATTAATTTTCTTTCATATCACATTTATAACCCAATCAATCCCTGTCTTGCATATAGCAGAAACTTCGAAAGAACATACATGCTAAAGCCTCCAAATATGCTCTTTACATTGCTCTTGCCAAATATATGCATGTGCATCAGAAGGCTTTCGGTTTCACATATACTGGCAGATTAGTATACTGCTGGTGGTTCATTTGTTTACCCGTTGGCAATTTTTGCATGCAGACACATATGCTATAATTTTATGTATAATGCTATGACTTAAAGACCCCATCCTCAGGAAGATTTAGATTCTATGACCACAGTTATCGGGGGAATAAGGACTTCATACATCAGAATAACTGCTCAGAAGCAGTTTTCTTTCCACCTGAACACAGATGAAAAATATAGAAAGATTTTGTTTCTCTCTTTTAGATAACCCATGTAAACTAAAAACAATCGAATGATACCTTCAGAAGAAGTAATGCCGTCTCCTGTAAGCATTTAGTTAGTTTCAGAGGGATGCTAAACTGTTGAAAGTACTACTCAGTGCGAATACAGTTATCCCAAATGATCACTGAAATAGTCAGGCTGCATTAATGTAAATGTAATATTAATGTATAAATGCTCTCTTATCCCAACAGGCAAAAGCATAAGCAAAACATCGCATGTTTTCCATTAAGTCTTAAACTTCATGTTAACAAAATCTGACTTGTCAGCACTTGAATCTGAATTCCGATACTTAATGATACACGAGGTTTAATTTCCTTCTGTAAGTACATTTCCAAGAAGCTAGTTGCTGAAACTATGATGAAAGGCCATCTTCATGCACATTTAACATATGACTACCTGAGCTGAAATCAGCTCAGCCAGAACTGAAAATTTGATCTTAACATTGAATTTGGGGATAAGAACTGACAAGCTTACCTTTTGTCATTAATAATTCTCCTTCTTTGTTTCTTACTTTGTTAAAGTGTTCCTACTTCCTTTCCTAATTTAACATAGCTTGTCTCACTTTCTCCTGCCTTTCTATCATTTTTCCCCATTTTCCTTTCCTCTATGTTTTGTTTTCATTCCCTCAGTCCTCCTTCATTACCTTAGTCCTTCTCATTTCAAAAGCATACTCCATTTTTCACTTATACCATTATGTAAACCAGACCAATAAGCAGGAGACTGGGCTAGAAATACAACATGGAAATCCCTGATAAGGCAGTCTAGAATGAACATTTGTATTACATTAATGTCTTTTGTATTATAATAAGAAAAATATCTTATTATGCTACTGAGTACAATGCACGGTATTTTGCTAATATACTACACTGGTCACTAATCCGATGTGAAGGTCATATACACTTCATCTATTAGCTTTTACGATTGCTTTCTGTATTATATTGATAACCCAGCTTCTGAATCAACCTTTTACTTCCTTATTCAGTTTATATTGTAATTGACGGCTTTTTTGAAAAAGAAGAAAAAAAAAAAGGAAGAAAGAAAAGAGAAAGACGAATTAATGCCAATGAGAGGTTTTGTGGTTTTTTTTCCCAGTGTCTATGCAGTCTGATTTATTGCAAAGTATTTGCCATTCCATATCCTATTGTTTCTTCAGGTATTGAAATTTGCTGTATCATTTTTCAAGGGTTTTAAAATTGCATTTGCAAATTAAAAAATAGAACCAATAACAATGAATTTCAGCTGTACAGCTGTCAAAGAGACACTGTGTATTCCAGGACAGTCAGGAATAATAACACTCTGGGAACGTATGATCATCTTTAATTTGGAAAGCTGTCTGAAATTAAACACATTAAAGACAGAATTCTGACCTAGTTTTATCATGTTGAAGTGATTCAATGTTCACTGCTTTCCTTCATAGTATCAGTCTTTCTGGATATTTTCCACTACGAAAACAATTACCATGCAAGAAAAATGGGGAGCTTAAGCAATGGTTAAGGAGCCTGACAGAAACAATTACATCTAGTGAAATTATATTTTATTCGTTATTAGTCCAATCCAGTCCAGTGTTTAGTAATAAAGGATGCCCAGCTCTTCTCAAAAGCATGCATAGATTGTTTCCAAAGTATAAACATTTCTGTACAGTCATCATTACCAAAGCTCTGAGAAATTAAGTATAGTTGTTGTAGTATAAAAATATTTTTCAAATTTTTACTTTTGTGCTTTACTTCAAAAATGCTTTAGGTCTTATAGTAATGGTTCTTTTCAAGTCCTTGTTTTTGTTTTAGTATCTCAAGAGAGGCATTGAACTAATTGGGGTTTTGTGTGCTGAATTACTTTGGACCTACAAAAGCCCATCTGAAAGCACTGGCTACAGAACCTAAGTTCTGTAATAAATATATTTAATGTATATACAACACCAGATGTAGGACTGCTAAGTTTAGAGAAAAGAGTATCCAACTTAATCTCAAAGTCACCAAGCATGCAAGATGCATTTTCAAGGCTAGTATAATTAGTCATAAAAAAATAAGATAACATGCAACCTGTGTTCAACAAAGATCTAGCCAGGCCAGGTCACTTACATTGCTTTGTATAGATAGCCTAGTCAAAGATGAGGCATTAGCTTTCATCCATTTGAATTTCAGCAAAATACTGCCATATGTTAATGCCACAAATACAGTAAATACAATGTCATGTGAAGAAGCATTTATGATAGTTAGGAAAATGGGAATTAATACTGTAACTGTGAGGTGAGTAAACAATTGGCTAGTAGAGAAGTACTGAAAGGGAAAAACCTAGTCTCATGAGAGGTAACAAATGCTTGGCCTTGGACCAATCTTGTTAATTTTTTGTGTAAATAACCTTGGCTTAAAAAAATTGTATTCTTAAGACAAAAAGCTAAAAGGCATTGTCAATACTGAAGAGGATTAGGGTATTTCACAAAAAGAACTGCATGGCCCTGAGGACGGGAGTAAGCATAATTAAATTAAATTAAATTTATAATAAAAAGAGGAAGGTCATTGGGGACTATGAACAAGAATTTCTGCTATTGACTAGGAACTCATCAGTTAGAAGTGACTGGGAAGAGAGAGACACAGGTGTACAAGCTGATCACACAATGACTATAAGCTAGCAAGGGATGGCAAGCATGGAAAAACTCAAATGCCATCCTGCAATACATCATTCAAGGTGTTTCCAGCTGAGATAGAAAAGCATTAATTACACTATACTAAGCCCTAATGAAACTTAATTTCTAATAGTGTGTACAGTTCTAGCCATCTATTTTCAAGGAACTTATAAAATTACCATAAGCACAGAGAAGGATCACCAAGATCACGAGGGAAACTAAGAGCTTGTCAGAATAGAGAAGAATTCACCTTGTAACCCAAAGGGATGTGATTGGTGCCTATACATAAACCCATGTACACACATGGGAAAAAAAAAGTTCTTTAAACTCAAGGAGAGTGTTTACACGGTAAAAATGGGTCATAAACTGGCTGTTAATGCAGTATGATACAAAACAAGGAAGATTCTGAAATCATCTTTCAGCTAAAATACAATGGATAAAAAATCTAGCTACTATTAATACACTGTTTGAAACATTTATTTTAAAAAAAAAAAAAAAAAAGTAACACCTTGTCCATAATGTCAGGTGGTTGCATTTGAAGACCAAGAAACCATTTTTAATTCCGTAGTTCCAGAATTCTAAGCTTTAGCCCTTTCTGGGGTTTCCAACACTGCCTGTGGGAGCATGAAAATTTAGAGAATAAGGTATTGGATATGAATTGTTAAGCTTACTAACGTAAGAGAGAGGAGAGAGCAATGGTATGAAAAAAGTGCAGGTCACTTTCTAAACAATGCTTAGGCTGTCTAAATTGTTCAAATTGTCTAAACTGAACTGTCAGTATGGACAATGGTCTCTGAGGATTTATGTCAGTCTTTAAGAGGTTCCTATGCTGCAAGATTATGACAACTACACCAGACCTCACTGCAATCCACAGAGGTCTTTCAGATTCCAGTAAGGTTTGAATCAGGCTGCAAATGTATCTATCTACAAATATGTTTATTTAAAATTGGAAAAATTAATTCAGTCAAAGTTTAAGATCATGAAAGAGAGAGAGAGAGAGAGAGAGAAAGATATCATAACTTTGTGCACTGCCTTAATTATATTTTAACTCAAGTAAATTAAAGCCAAATATTCCAGCATGTCATTCATGGAGAAAATCTTATTCACAAGGCTGCTCTATTCATGATGGAGTCTTGCACATATTCAAATTCATCATAATTTTCTTAGTCTGAGGTTCTTATTTTCATGGAATAAATTCATAATTAACATTTCAGCAGAGGGGTACCTGTTTGCACACTGGAAAAGTATTACAACTAAGCAGGATTTAAGAATAAATGAAGATATTTTTAAGTGAAAGTAGCTCTTTATTCCCTCAAAAATAATATTTGCTCTATCACAAAATTACAGTGCATGGACACACTTAAGCTCCCAACACATGTACACATTAAAAAAAACAACAAAAACAAACAAACAAACAAACAAACAAACAAAAAAAAAACAGAAAAAAATTTTACGTGTTAGAAGCACTTGTGAAGTAGTAAATGAAGAAATAGGTACAAAAATGTTTGGCAAATACAGGTAATTGTTTGTTATGTTGTACTTGGAGCTCAATGCTTGAATTCTACACTAGCATGGGCAAACAAGATTAACCCGCCTCAGTGCATCACCTCCAGTGGTCTCTTCCAATGTTGATTATACCCTGGTTCTAGAGCAACTAACAGAAAAGATCCCCTTTGTTTTTAAAATAAATTGTTAATACATATTCATCTCTGCTGAGTATATGTTTTAAATAGAAATATGTGAGTTTCTCTGCTAGATAAATTTTAGTCACAGATAATTCATAAATATTACAGTGCAAAACACTGCCTGGATACTAGCTTATCACTGTTGGAGGCCGAAAGATTATTATAATCTTCTACCAGACCATTGCCAGGAAGGTCAAGTAGCTAAACAGTTATCTCCCCTCACTGTTAGAAAAGGCTTGACCACAACAGAAAGTATAAACTGTCAAAGGGAGTTTTCTAGGAGTCTTCAATGTAAAAGTGAAACTAGACCATAATGCCAGAATGAAGACATTACAATTGAAACAATAGTGTCTCCCTCAGCATTTCCCTCTCAGTTCTCGTGTCCAAAATTGTCACAACTGCTCTGAAAGAAGAAAGATTCTTTTTAACAGCTGTCAAGATCATGGGGGGGGGAAAACAAAACAAAACAAAACAAACAAACAAATAAAAGCCACCAAAAATCACCACTAAACAAAAAAAAAAAAAACAAACAAAAAAAAAACAACAACCCACAAACCCACAAACTTAAAATGTCTGATTAGAAAGGGGAGGGGAAATGCAGTTGAGCAAAAAAAAAAATAGTTTCTGAAATAAGGAACCTTTCTTAAGTGCCTGAAATGCCCCTAAATTGGTTTCAGGACCTAATCAAAATTAAAACACTGCTCTGATATTATCTATGCCTATTTAAATAGAGACCGACCTATACTAACATAGTATATTAGTACTCCTCAACATAGTATATTAGTACTCCTCAAATTGTTAAAAGTAATGATTTGGCAAAATTAAATAAATGATTTGGCAAAATTAAGAAGCCAGAAGATAGAAAACAAGGCTTACAACTGCCAGATTTATGACTCTTATTGCTGCTGGCAGATTATTTTTCTTTTTAAACTGCAGCATATAACAAGTGGAGTTGGAGCATCCCTACAGTAGACTCTACTTGGGTATTGCACAGATATTAGCAAATGACAGTAATTTATCAGGAAACATCCCAGGTCTCTGCTGAATCAGGACTCTGTCATACAATGGGACCTTCGTATCACTGTTGCTCACCTGGTGAATTATAAGGTCTAATTCCTGGTCATTTGTGGATCTGCAAAGAAGACATCGACATTCTTTTGTCTATCTTTAGCATTTAGGTCAAACTGCAACTTGGATAATTACACTGCAAAGTATGTCTTGTCATTGGCTATTAGCGAAATTTTCGATGTTTGTTAACAATCAGCCATTTTGTCTTCAGTTCAGCATTTGTGTCTATGCTTTTTCTCTCAGTCAGAAATAGGGTTTTCGTAATAAAAAAGTATTAATTTATTCCCTGGTATGAAAGGATATAAATGCATTTATTTATTGGTGTATTTTTAGCTGAGTTTGACAAGTGCTTACATTGATCACTATTATATTATTGCAATGCCTCACAACACTCAGGATCTTGCAGCTTTGTTTTCACAACTGTGCGAGTTTATTCGTGTAACTCTGCAAAAAACAGAGAAGCAAATACTAGAAAGAAAAATAAAAAGACCCAACAGTGTCAAACTCAGAGGCCTAACTCTCAGTTCTGATCTGTTTTAAGTGGGATATCCTCCATCAGAGCACATCGATGAACGTACGATATGTCCCGGACATGTGTGAGCCTGTTTACATCAGCAGAGTGATGCAGGGCTTCCTTGCCTCTGTCTGAAATGTGGATTCAGGAGTGCTTCTGAACACCAAAATCTGTGCATATTCCCTCGCAGCATCACTGTCAGGGTGAAACTTAGTACAAAGCACAAGTCACAGATGGGAAAATTTAGTGCATCCAATGGATGGCAGCTTTCATGTGCTCTGGCTGGGTGTTAATTTGAACAATCAGTGTGAATCTGCCTTTCAGTCCAGAGTCGGCCCATGAATCTGTCTGTCCCCTAACAGCCATGTCTGGTTTTCCCTTCCTTATGTCTGAAAGGCACTGACATAATTTACAGTTGCAGTCATACACATATCCAGTTAGACAGGTGATACTAATTAAATATCGGACATCACAGTTATTCGTTTAGCAACAGATATAATTATGCTCTATCTGCCAGTGCATAGAAGCAGGAGTCTCTTGAAACTCAGTTGAGGCAGGCATATTTTAAAGGAAACAGCAAATAACTTATCAGAGGCTCTTCCTCTCTAGAGCAGTCCTCAGTGAGATTCAAAAATTGAATAAATGAGATCTTGCTCACCAGGTGGGTTTTTGCAGGCTGTGATGTTGGTTCTTATAGTTCTAAAAAGGAAGTGATAAGCCTTCTGTATTGAATGTGAGTGCTCTACAGACAGGAGGATAGACGACTGAAAAGAGAAATCCCCACAGTGAGGGATTTGTGAGATTTGGCAGAAAATCTGCATCACAATGCTGTGCTATTTTCCACAGGGAAGGAGCCCAGAGAATTTCTCAAGAGAAAGGCACTATTCCACCATTGCTACTTTACAAGTGACAGACAGGAGACAAATCAGGTAGCAGCGCAGACAGGTATCTTCTTTATTGCATTCCTCAACACAGGAAAATCTGAAAGGTCTAAGACACCAATTTCAGCCCCATTGCACTTGAGGTTTATATGCAGAATAAAACTGCAAGCTGGGGGTATCTTGAAAAAATCCATAGGGTGAACAGAGCTCACTTATTTTCAGAGATTTCTAGCAGCTTTCCAGACTTGCAAGCTTAGCACAAGTCTGTAGAAGCAAAAAATAAAGCCATCACAAAAGGCTATATTTTGGGACTTACAAATGGAAGCCGAGATATTTTAACTATTCAATTAACTGGGGCTGTAGGATTTGCTTTGTGAGCATTTTATTTCTTAATCTACACTGCCCTTCTCTCACCTCTGAATAACTTTTTACTCTCCTCCTTTTTATCTGTCCCTGACTTATAAAAGGAAGCAGATGACTCTGTGAGTTGCAGGACCACCTCTGTTGCCACTGAAAGCTGTTACGTGTGGTAAGAGCATTAGAGATTCAGAAGTAAATTGCAAAGTTGGTTCGGAGCACAGTGAAGCATTTAGTTGCAACTCAGTTGGGTGGAAAAAAGAAGTCACACTCCAAAAGAGACAGAGAGCTTTCTCTGCTTGAAATTTTTGAATAATTTATTTGAAACACAAATCAGACTATTAGAATGAAGGTGATCGTCTTCAGACAGAGGTCATGTAGAAAAGTACAGGGCCAATAACTGTCTTTTTTCCTCTTTCATTGACTATCAAAATACTTGGTTCTTTTAAAAGAAAAGCTAGTCACGATCACTCATGTTTATATCACCTTCATTGTAGATTATTTCTACTCAGTGTAACAGGATTTGAAAAGTGCTATCACATAGAAGCCACAAGTCATGCAAAATGTCTCTTAAATAATGAAGACAAAGTGAAGATGTATCATGTAAATCCATTGAAAACCCCTTTTCCTTCAAATATTTTGCAAAAAACAAGTTTTTATAGTATGTATTCTGCTTTACTACACAAACAGCTGCCTGACAGAGCCCAGAGCAATGCAACCAATGTGCAGCAGGTAACGCAGCTATAAAGTAAATTATTATCTTTCAAACACTCAGCGCAGATCAGCAGATCATTTTCAAAGCTAGTTTATATAGGGACACATTAACCCCCCAAAACAGAAGCTAAACGTGTGGTACAGCCAAGCACTCATGAAGGGAAACAGCTCTCCTCTATCTTATTTCGGCAAAGCAATGCTCTCAGGCTGTTTTTCTCCTCCTCCTCTCCTGCTTGTCATGATGTTCTCAACTACTTTCATAACCAGTGGATTTCTTCTCCATCCTGAGCAACCCCTCCTACAGAGACCAAACCTTACTAACTCATAATACAGAAGAAAATACCTCAAATACCTTTCAGGTCTGTGTGCTCTCGTCATCACTATTTTTGATAGCTACCCAAACAGCTACAGACTGCAGAATTACCATGCCAGATTCCTTGGCACTATCCAACAGAGGCTTAAAATGCTTAATCTGCTGCTTGTCTGTGGTAAACCTTCGTTATTAGCCTTGAGAAGGATCCTTATTAGTCATCAATCTGATTTAACTCTCATTCCCAACTTGTTTGGGTCTTTTTCACCTTGTGGGAAACAATTGGTTGAAGTTATTATGCTTCTTTTATGCAGGGCTAATAAGGATTTGGATGTCTAGTTGTCCTTTTTGAAAAATCTGCTGTGGATCAACATGATCTTGTTCTTGTGTAAAACACCAAGGCCTCTCTGTTAGAGCAAGAATTATGCTTCTTACACTATTTTTTTTTTTTTCGCAGAGCAAAGATAAAATCCTGCACCTCCTTTTTGTTTTGCTTGGCGAAGAGCATAATTTTCTCACTAGTTTCCAGAAACCAATGCCCCAAAATTTTGAAATACAAATATAATGGAATGTAGGCATTATATACTCAGAGATACGTAATTTCTGGTTTACTCTGTAGTCTGGCATTTGAGATTAACTCTTTGTAGTATCGCAAGCCAGACCTTCATATATTCTGGAATTTTCAAAGCATTATAAAGGATTAGTTCATGCAAATTTCTGGTAAGAACATGTTAATAATTTTGAGAAAAGAATTATTAGCTTCAGTAAAACAAATATTTAAGGCATCCCTAAAACCTTGTAACCAGTCTGAAACACAGTAAACAGTATCTGTACATTAAACAAACACTATCAAACAGTAAATCTGCTATCCACAAGAGACTTCCACATCTTGCTTTATTATGTATATTCAAATGCAAGCCTTCAGAACAACATATATGCTATACTTTTGCAGAAATACACACATATTCCCTTCTGAGCCAAAGGTGACAGTAACATACAGCCTGTATCCCTTGTCCCCCTCAAAGTTTGTGAAGAATTGTAACTTTTCTAGCCTTTCCTAACCTAAGGGCAAACAGGCAATATGGCATAGGTCTGCAGTTAATGGAGGATCAATCCTCAGCTTTCAGCAAAACATTTCCAAGTACTGTCCCTCTCGGCAGGCACATCTAGCCTGTGTCAGGGAAACGCTCAGGTCCCACAGTTCACTTTTGCTTCTTCACTGGTAAGTTTGTACCCTGACTATCTCAACTGATAGAGGATGACTAGGTGCAAATTGCCAGGGAGATTCCTCCCAGGAAAACCTCACCAATAAAGCTATAGAGCGTGTATTATAGTGGAAACATTCTCTTTCTGGGTGAGCTGCCATGTCCTACTCTTTGCACAGGTGCGGTATCTACAGTATTCCTAATAACACCTATCTTCTCTTCCTCTACCTCTGTTCCAGGATATCCTCTACTTAACCAGGAGCTTTCAATAGTTCAAGAAAACAAAGTTCACCTGCTGAGAATATCCTTTTCTAAAGATTTCCTGTGTGGACATCTACGGAAAACACAAAGTTTTACAGCTGAAAGTGATGTAACTCCCTTTGAAGAGGTCTGCATTTTGTTTCATGTTGCTAGTTCTCAGAAAGCAATTTGATTTCCTTGCAGAAATAGCCATTTTAAAGATTTTTTTGCTCTTTGATACTATTATGAACTTATTAATTAGTCTACTCTTGAGTCAATTTTCAGCAGTCATAAACTGGATCAAGACCTGTGGGATTAAACAACTTGATAAATATTGAGCCAGTGGGGCCAGATTTTAATGCCTGTACTTGTGTTGTTTTTCCAAAAGAAATCTTCTTAGACTTCAGTAGTCTTTTTGTGGGTTAAGGTACTACTCAGTGAAACTAAGATGATCAATACTGGACGCTCCATTAGCATCAGCTAATACTTTATGAGACTGGAATTATTTATGTGTATTCTAAACATTTCTAAATTTGTACATAGGGAGGTATCACTGACACACTTAGGAATTTCCACAGTGGGTTGAAGCCAAAGACCCTCTAGACCAATATTTACCTTTCTCTGATGAGCAACACCAGAAGCTTTAGAAATCTGCAAAATCCCGGACGGGCAGGATCATAAGAAATCTCAAGAGATCATTTCATTTAGACCTTTCTGTCTGGAAAATACAGATGGGAGAGTCTCTCTTTCCCAAGGTAAATCTAATTTTCATTGCTGACAGATAAGTTTAAAACTTCAAATGTGAGATTTAATATCCCCTACAGATACTTGGCACTTTTGTTATACCAGCATGCTCTGGACTCCTTGGTTCTCTAACTTTGGCTAGACTTCCTTTGAAGACCTCCTCTTTATACTTCCTTCTTAAAATATCCATTGAATGCTTCAACTGGTCTTTGATATAATAGAGATAGCTGTGAGAGCTTTGTTCTTCGCCTGTTAAGCATGTTCGTTAATCAACATTTCTTATTTAAAATAAAAAATACTTTATCCTGAAACATTATGGTTATGGTCTCCTAGCAACAGAATTTCCTCTTAAGAAGCTACTTGTCTTTCAAAGGGTCCATGCCTGGAACATATTTGACAGCACTTTTCCAAAAAAAATTAATCAACTGATTTCTTAATATAAGTTAAATAATTTTTTCCCAGAGTTGGCAACAGTATCAAGCGCTACAATTTTAAATCATCATTAAAAACAGATCACAAAAAGTAAGCTCGTCCATAAAAATAGCAGCTAATTATTATTAATGCTTATTATGAGTGTTGCTGTCACACATCAGGACATCACTGGGCAAAGTGCTGTAAAACCAGAAAAAGAATGTATTTGCCTCATGTAGATTACAGATTTTCAGTTTCTTTAAATGTTTCTAAAGTATAAGGAAGAACAAGCAGATTCTGGTTCAAAAAAGAAAATTTACCTGTTTACCAGGTCTGTGATCCTTACAAATATTTCTAATGCATTTGTTAAAATTAATTTTTTTAGAAGATACTAAACATCACTTCAAATAGTCATGTTAAATGTAAATGTCACAAATGTGCAACCACACTATTCTGCAGTCACAGCCTTACTGTTCTCCCCTCTGACTCATTTTCGTTAATATTTTCTGTTGATAATTGAATGACTTGTAAAATCAATTGGTTTATAAAGTGATCATTTGCTATTGTTCCCTATGATAACAAGGTAGAGAGCTCATGATAGCTCCCATAGGAGATCACTTCCAGTTCTGTGCACCTCAAAATTCCAGACTCCTAAAGATTTTGTCAAAATAGCAATCCTGAGAGAAGGAATATCACCTGCAAAAGAGCAGTTTTAGAAGCATTTTGTTTGAAGGGATCCATATCTGTATGAGGCCCAAAGACCAGAGGGAGGAAACCATGGTGTGGTCGTGACAAGCTGTGATTTTAGCTGTGGTGGAGCAAATATTCCTGAAGGAGAGGAGGGAAATAGGCGAGTGAAACAGAGGGAGGAGGCCAGCGGGCAGAAGTCATTGGAGTGAGGAGCTGAAGACGAGAATGTGAAATCTGTTCTTGTGTCAACAAGAACAAGGGACAGACCATAAACAAGGCAGAGAGTAAGCAGGAACTGCCTAA
Organism: Athene noctua; assembly: GCF_965140245.1. Lineage (NCBI taxonomy): Eukaryota > Metazoa > Chordata > Aves > Strigiformes > Strigidae > Athene > Athene noctua. The sequence goes on along the minus strand of NC_134037.1, from coordinate 10,277,818 downwards.
GAAGGGGTAATAGAACAGGAGAAACGTACCATGAAGGTGGAAGGATAGATAGATGTTATGAGTCAAAACAGGAGTGTGGGTTATGAACAGTGGTGATGGAAAAATGGTCCAGGTGAAAATGAAAAATGTTCTTTTTCTCACTGGGATTCCATAAAAAGACAACTGTGCTAACAAGTCTGAAGATTACTAAAATAAACAAAATGCTGTATCAAACCCCAGATGTTTCACTGCCTTTACTGACATAAAAGTCTGTCTAGACTGGTGTAACACTTCTCCCTGCTATCTGTTTCACAGTCCCGCACCAATGTTTAACATATAGCAACTACTGTGCATGAAATGCAGAAGACGGTACCAAATGCTTCTCAGCTGATCCGCTCACTACATTGGCCTGGATGTTAAGAGTCTTTCCCAAATAAACAGTGTGGTAGGAAGCCAGTCCCATAAACTACTGCTGCTGCTATTTCAAGCAGCAGTCCCCACAGCTTGGGGGCTTTTTTCCATACTAGTCCCCTTCAATCTGCCAGAAAAGCTGTTGAGAAGCAGACAACTTCAATGTTCCCCCAAGGAATTCATGTCTGAAACCTAAATAATCTATTTCCAGTACTTCCTGAGAACCAGGAGAATACAGCTGATCCCCAGAGGAATGCAAAAATCTTACAGTATTATACTGTAATAGCAGAATGTCAGCAAATACTAAGGAAATCACAAAGGGTGAATTCTGCTTCTCACAGAAGTGAGTAGTGTATCAAGCATGTATAGAAGAGAAAATGTAATCAATACAGATACCGAGACAAATAAGAAAGAACCTATAACAGCATCTACAATCTGGAACCGGAAGAATTGATCTTTGGTTCAACATGGAATAAGAAAGTTCCATCCCTATAGAGAACCTCTTCATAAATTAAGAATTTAAGCAGCTGTTTTATGTGTCCCTGCAACATACTGAAGACCTCAGCATGCTGAAAGAATTTCTTGGCAACTGAAGGTGGTTTTTAAGTCTCTATTATTTTTTTAGTAGGGTTTCTATTCAGAATTTTGAAGTACCCAGATATTTCTGCTCTGTCTTGGTTTATACCCTTTCCACCTGACATACAATCAGTTTAGATTTTTCCATTGAGCTGAGTGGATGCTAAATGCTTGATAGATGAATGATCATTGCTCAAGTGATTTTCTACCAGACTCATATAAGAAGCAATTCTGACCTCCAGTTCTTCACACTTTTGCTTTTCATGTAAATCTTCATCTTGTTGACCCATCTGATCCATTATCACATCACCACCTGTTCAATCATCAGCCTAGATTGAAAAGATGAACCTTTGATAGGAAGACGTGGATTGATGTGTTTTGTTCAATGTTGCAGGGTATTTATTGCTCTGCAATAGAATTTTTCTATGAACTTTAAAGCAACATTCACTGCTTTGTTGATATATGTCTTTTTTTAAATATACATAGCATTTTTTTTTCTCTTGCAAGGAGATAAAGCATCTGAAAAGGCAAGAAACTATTCTGATAAGATATCTAAGTCACAGCTTTAGTCTGAATTAGGACAACGCCCTTATTAAATAACATTTTTACTTCAATTGCAATAAATTCTTAAATTAGTATTTATCAATACTTGTTTAATGAATTGAAATAAGAAAAATCCATCTTAACAGTAGAATATAGAAACAAATCTTAATGGCAAAATTATTCTGAGTAAGTTATGTCTGATCACAGTTTAGACTTCCACAAAACGGAAACTTGCAGTTATCCAAGGCAAATGGAGAAAAATAGCCACTTCTAGGACATTATTATTGTCTTCCTAAAGTGGATATCTAAATTAGGTTAGATAAATGAGACCCTAAAATTGCCTATTTCTCACCAGTGACAGTTCAGGGATCACTGGAAGACTAGCTAGATGTGGACATATAGACACACGACATTTAAAAACTGTGGAAGTTTAATCATGTCTTCTTTGTTTTATTTTTGTAAATAAGTGCAAAATTTAATCTCTTTGTAGATCTCATGCACTCTCTTATTTTTTTAGCACTGTTTGCCATTTGCATGAAACCACATATAAGTACCTCTGATGCGAATCTTTCAAAGACAAGGTGGAATTGAAAGGACAACCAGGATCATAAAGTCCGGTCTCTTGCTGTCCAAGGCAACAACCTGAGAAAGATCTACCTTGAAACCCCTCAAAACTCTTCATCCACTCTTCAGATGGTAAAATAGTGTTCCCTAATTTCCAACCCAAATGTATTAATGGTCCATTTTTAACTATTTGACCATATGTCAACACTTCATTTTACCTTTAAAAACCTCCCTCATTCTCATATACAGAAAGTCAGCCCACTGATTTAGTTAAAAAATCCTCTTGGAGCAGCTGAGACCTGATGTCACCCCACCACCAAACAGTTCCTTTCTCTCTTTCTACAGTGTTTGATGCTGATGGACCTCCCATTTTTCCTGCATAGAAGCTCTGTTCCTCTCTGAAAAATTGAGCATTTCTTCTGAAATGCCTACCAGAAATCCACTTACAGAGATACCAAGGTTGAGTAGCGGCGAGACAGTAGTCTATTTTTGCTATATTTACATAATAAAACACCATTATGAACGGCTTGAGGGGTCTGAACAATTTATTAAGGTTAAAAAAACATAATGATCACTTTACAAGACCATTAAATATTCATATTCAGGAAACACATTAACTGAGACAACCAGAAACATTAAATAACAATGTGCAGGTGACAAATTAACTCTACCAATCAATATATCAAAGTATTTTAAAAACATTTTCTCCACCTCAGAAACATACTCTTACTCAAAAATACTTTCAATAAATTAAATACTCTATTAATTTTCTTTTAGTAGACATTCAAGAGTTTCTATGCCATCAGGGAGTGCACTAATTCATCTATATGACCTTACTTCAATTAGTTTTGTTCACCCTGCTGCCTATTATATTGCTATATTTTGTCTGAAACAGGTTTAGTGGGTAACATTTCCACACTAGGATTACATCTTCTTGAAGGTCTGCTCACTGCTCACTGGCAGAATCCTCATTAGGGTCTTCAAACTCGTACATTACTACCTCCTATAAAATGAAGAATGATCCCAAGAAAACCAGGGAAGGTGAAGCTAGTCACAGCATTTTCTCATGTGCCTCTACTTGGGCAGAGGGATTGAGGGGGGGAGGGGGAGGGAGGAGAAAGTAGTGTGTTTGATTCTTTTCATGATGCATGGTTAAAGAGACAATCTTTTTAACATCAAGGAATGGATTTATGGCCAGATCCTTGTCTTCAGTCCTGACCTAGAGTCCCTGGTGCAGGTGACCACCTCCTGCATGACATCCTTCTGATAATTATCATAAAATGAGTATCGATGTCCAAAGTACTATCTTGTAGAACTGGACTAACCATGCTGGACAGCATCGAAATCTCCACCATTTCTACTGCCAGCTTGGGCTGCATTCTTATTGCCCCGGGACAAGCAAAGATAACAGACATGGTACTGTTCTACATCATGACAGTATCAAGAGTTTGAGAGAGAGACTAGGACATGATAAGAAAAAAAACAACATTGCTTAGGTTTTCCTGTAAAATTTTCTGGGAGATGAGAGAAGTTAATTCGTTGTTCATATAAACTGCCAGATTAAAACTTACAGAAAATGGAATTTCCTCATTCTTTCTAAAATGAGAAATGAAGAGACAGCACTTATGACACGTCCCTCTCTATGTCTCACCTTTGCTCCAAGCTTCCACCCTGCATGGACTCTTTACTGAATTGTCACCATCATTCAGTTTTTTTACTTATTTCAGGACTCTCACCAATGCCAATTACAACTTGTGATGACAGGTTATGATCTGGACACCCATGTGCCAGAAATGGTCTTGGTTTACTGCCCTGTTCAGTGGTCACACAAATCTGAAGTATTTAATTGACATTAAAAATGTCTTTCATATGGAATTTCATGCTCTGTCCCAGATTACCTACTATGTTATTTCCAATAAACAGGTAATGATTAACCTCAACATAGGTCCAAGATAACCATCCTAAGAGCCAGGTACCACTTAAAAATCTCAAATACATTTGTTCCTTGATGGAAACACAGAAACATTTAATTGGGAAAAAATGCTGCTTGTTTGATTTTTTTTGTTAGTATTTTTGGTTGCACAATTAAAGATTTTTCTTGCTTCAGCAGTTTTCCCTGCTGATTTGTGGGGGCTCGCAGAGACTTTGCTGCCTCAGCAACACCTGGGACCAGAGGTAAAGCTGTTTTAAACTACTTGGCCTATAGAAAAACAATTTGAGCATTGAAGCTGAAATTGCACTAAATTTTCTCAGCTGTCCGTAACCACACAGGATGGCTGTATATGGACTACATTGTGGGAAGGGGGAAAAAAAATCCGCAGAGAGTGCACTTCGATAGGTTTCTGACTAGAGAGTGCATGAAGCTGATTCAAAAATGCTGTAACAAGCTGTATAATGTTTAATCTCGGGCTGAATATTTTTTATTGTTATTTTTCTTTTTCCAGCTCTCACCATACTGATTAAGGACAGTCTGATACCTTTTACTCCCACTGATTAGTATCTTCCTTCGTGATTACACCCATTTATATTACAAGTCTACTCAAGGTTTCTCATATTCTCCAGAATGAGTAAAGCAACTCAGTTTGTCTCTGAGACATTCAGAAGCAAAGGAAAAACACATGTGTTTTCCTGTGCAGCAGAATGAGAATGACCTGTTCAGACATATACTTATGTCACCCTTCATTTGTTCTCTGTACACAGGAGTCAAGTTTGTCCTCCCTTGGGCAGCCCACTTGAAAAGTTTCATTTCTGAGCAAGTGAAGGACCAGTTCCTTGAATCAAGTATGAGAATTCAAGAGGTGCTGTTAATCCATGAAACCACGAGCATGTCCTTCTGGTGTTGGTCATAGTCCTACCTTTTGTTCAGGACAGGACCCTACAGGACCTCTAACACCAAGCCATACTTCTGCTATACTCCTCAAGGTTTTCATTAAGTAAGAGCAGGTTTTCACACCACTTATTTTATGTGTGGACAGCCACGCTTGCCTCCCAAAATAGCCAGCTGAAAAGATATACTTCTTATTGTAATATTCTAGATCATGTACTCTAGATAAGCTGCTTATGCCACACACCTTCTGAAAAGGGAGAAAATCCCTCTCCATTGAACAAGAACTCAAAGACACCGGTCACTTAAATCAGATGCCTGAGACAGATGATATGTAGTGCCACCAAAGACGGTACAAATATCTTCCCAAAATTTCGAAAAAACTTGGGTTTGTTCCATATTCTGTTGGTAAGTGTGGGATGCTGAAAAATAAATGTATTAGATTAATAGTATGCTGGAAATGTATTAGATACAGCAAAAACTGAAACCAAGGGGGTAAACACTTATTCATGTGCAAAGTTTCACGGAACTAATACATGGTACAAATAAGTGCTTTATTAATTTGAGTATAACTTGTACAGCTGGCCCTAAGTGAGGGTTTATGTGCACCAGACTGAAAGATTAAAGTTTCACCTCCTATACTTACTACAGCACTTCTTTGCCCAGCCACATTTATCAGAGTATGGCATTACAGAATCACCCACCATAAGCACAAAATTCAAACTATTACATTTGTACATCTTTCCTGGCTTCGGCAGGAATAAAGTTAATTTTTCTTGAGCTGGGAGGGGGCACAGCTGGAGTGCCAGACCTGGGTGTCAGCTGGTATAGGGTTATTTTTTCTTGACCTGGGAGGGGGCACAGCCAGAATGCCAGACCCAAACTGGCCAGTGTATTTCATATCATGTGACACCATGCCCAGTATATAAAGGAGTGGTGGCTGAGAAGGAGGCAGGTTCTCTCTCACTTCCAGGATTGCAATGGTAGGATCTTGGATATTTTGGGGTTGCTAGCCAGGAACGGGATGGGTATCAGTTGGCAGGTGGTGAGCGATCACATTGTGCATTACCCATTTGTATTTTCTATTATTGCTATAGTTTTATTTTATTACAATTACTAAACTTTTTTTATCTCAACCTATCAGTCTCCCTTTATCCCTCTAATTTTTTTACCGATCTTGCAGGCAGGTGTGGTGGGTGAGCAAGCAACTGTGTGGTGTTTGGCTGCCAGCTGCGTTCAAACCACAACAGCATCTATACTCACAAAAAGTTCCATTTTGTAAACACAACTTATTTACCAGTTTTTAACTCACAAAGTAGTTTTGAAGAATAATAATTTCTTGTTCTGTGTTTACAAAATCATGATTAGCTCTGGGAGGGTAGATTGTATCTACCAGTAAGACACTGCCATTTGAAGAGCTGGGAATCATCCAACGAAACCAGGTGGAAATGTGTTCAAAATCAACGAATATACATGGTTATTCCCAAAGCAGGTGATAATTCTGAAAGTCCCCAAAATTTGTTAGTTGTATGTATATGGGTTCAAGGGAAGGCTTGACTAAGAGTTTCTAAACAGAAAAATCATACTGGGCTGAAGAAATTCAATGAACTTAAATACCTAGAGGCTGGGTGAGGAATAGGGAAAATAACAAATAGATTTGGCCTCTTCTTACCTTTCATTTCTGTGTGGAGACACTTTTATAATAAACACAAAAGTATTTCTTGAGTAGTGAGGATTAAAACTGACCATCTCCTTGCACAAATGTATTGCTTCTCTTTAACTTCCTTTCTAAGAAGACGATTCTAGTAAATAGTTCTACCACTAGAATACCTAAATTCATTTGCATGCATAGCCCAGGAAAGCAAAAGAATGTTATCAAACATTTTGCATATGTTCTGAGCAAAGTAACTTCTGGCTTAGCACAGCAACCTCTGGTTTAGCACAGCATGCACATTTTTAGCCCATAATGTAATTGTTTTGCAAGGTAGCAGTTACCAATAAAAATGTATAAAATAAAAAGTATACTCTCAAATACACTATCAATAGAAAATACTTAATGTATAGATGTATTTGAGTAAGGAGAAAAATTTGGCATATAGTATGAACACACTACATCCCAGGGAGGGGAGTGGGGGTGAAAAGTCTTCTCTCCTGAACTACAGGGCATTGTGTTTTTTCAATAAATATTGAAGATTTTAGGCCTGTCCAAGGCCTTTAAGAACTGGCTTAACATCCAAAAGACAATGTAGTTCCACATACACTGTGTTAACAGGTACAGCTCTTAACTTCATAAATAGATCAGGTCCAGCAACACTTACCTTTCATAGCATATTAAATTAGGTCAAATAAAAAAAGTTTAGCTCCACCTTTGAAATCCATCCTCCACTGGTCTGCATTTACTCACAAGAAATATTGGTAGACTCCTCTGAAGCTGTAGGTAACCTTCGGATAGGCAAAGCTTGTAGGGAGCAGATGATGCTGCAGACCTCTTCCAGAAGAAGATAAGAGGGAATAATACCCTCTTCCTGAATGTTTTATGATTATTACCTCTAATATTTCAAAAGTAACTTCCTTCTCACAAAGCAGAATACACATTTCTACTTCAAGACTACATGCACACCAAGTCTGATGTTTTTAAACAAGACTGAGTTACCCAAGCATGAAATAGCTGAAACAATTTTCTTAACAGCTGAAAAACACTTGGCTAACTCAAAAATCGCCGAACCAATTTTCCTCAAACTTTCCAATGCAGTACACCTTTGGACTAACACTATACCTGCTAAATTTGTTACCTTCACATGTGTCTTTGCTTTTACCCAGTGACTAACAAGAACATAAAATAAGGATTAAAGATCTAATCCTGCACATACACAACTACATGATTAAAATTACTACTACAATATTGAGTCAATGTTGGCAGGGTCAAGCCCTAAGAATGTTTGTACCATTTCAACTTCATAACACTGCTGTATTGACACTATAGCTCATAAATATGGAATAAGTTAAAGTCCACTATATTTTATAAGGCTGTAACTTTTCATGGGTTTCTCATATTACTCTCAATAACACTCCAGGGCAAATCTAGTTGGCTGACTTCTCAGAGACTGCTTTCTAAATCTGCTTGGGGCTGCTATTTCACATCAGTTGTGCATGTAAATTGGAAATGTTTTTATAAGAACAAATCATGTGACAAGTATGAATCAAAGTAGGATGCATTTTTGAGTGCAATCATGCTCTAAAATGAACACAAATGCTCACAAGTCAAACAATACCATTCACCTTTTTAAAATCCAAGGCAAACTTTTAATCCACAGCCTATTAAGCTTTCTTCCAAACCAGTGCAGGTATTATTCCCAGTTTATGCTCTTACCTGTGATAACTGAACTATCTTCCCCTATATATTTCCCTTGCTCTAAAAACAATAGTCATCTACTCTGTGCAGATCCAGTAGTGCAAGATGTATATAGACCCTGACATCCTAATCAACCTTTGCTGAAGTTTTACATATGTTAGACATTTATTAAAGTCAGCATATGTGGATTATTATATAAGAATTTAATTTAAAGTTATTATTTTGTTTTCTCTGTATTTCTCATCCATTTCTTAGAACAGCATAACGCCATTTAGTAGTTATGTAAGTAAACCACATATGTGTTCTCAAAACATAGAGATAACACTGGAAACCTCAGAAATTAAACAAATTAATCTCAGCTTCCAGTATTGCTCTTTCCTTAGCTTGGCCAAGCACAGAACATCCACCAAACTGGATTACATCTTGTACACTGGTAAACTATATGATAAACTGGTCCTTATTCACCTATAAGAAAACTCCTGATTACACTGACCTCACCAATGACTTTGTCTTCATAATCAGGTCTCCCCTGTTGTTTTAGGATGTAAACCACTGCAGCATGTTTTATTCTGAAAGTATGGCCTTTCTTTGCAGACATGCCTAGACAATGCCTAAACCAAATGGCCAAATGGCCAGATGGCCAAATCTAGTGTAAACTCTATACCTCTACCCAGTATTCACCCATATAGGTAATCCAGGCTTTATGTTGAGGTCGGTACTTCTGTGACTCCCACACTAACATGAATTCCTTCTTCATATTTCACACTGTGAAAACGTCCTAGAGATTTAACAGAAGAATTCCACTGATTATTCTACAAAATGACATTGAAAACAAAAAGCAAAGTATTACAGTATGCTTTGTATTATTACTTCGTATAGTTCTCCCATAATTGTTAAATGTCCTTCATAGGCACTCATATATTCCAGGTTCTTCCCCACAAAAAAGTTTAAGCATAATGTGCAAAGGAAGCTGCTGAATTTCTAAACCCAAACAAATTCCATTGTAAAGCCCTGTGTGTTATAATTCAGAATTATATGATGTCATTTGGTGCATTTGCTTAAAAATCATCATTATCATTTTGTGTCTTAAAAGATCCATAGTCAGTTCAGATCACTTTAACATTCATGGGATCTCTTTGGTATACTCCTGATTTTTTTTTTTAAACTATTCCTATGGGAAATTACCCAGATTTATTAACTGAATTTACATACATTTCTCTATAATTCAGCAAACACTCCTTTTAAGAGACTGAGATTTAATCTCACCTGCAAGGTCAAGATGTAGTTTTTATATGCCAGATAAACTGAAATTCAATTTATGATCAGCTTCAACTGTCTAAAATACACTATTTTCAGTTTTCAAAACTTCACAGAAAGCCCTTTGCTATGTCATTTCACATAATTCTGTATCAACTACTTTCTGTTATTGGCAGTTTCAATAAAATAACTGTTAAGTCTCAAAAAAAACATTTACTTCTCAGTCTAAAGTCCATTTTCACTCAAGCACTGGACCCATTACAAAATCAAGTCACAGTTACTTAAAAATCTGCTGAGCTTATAAAAATTTTTCTGCATCAATTGTTCAGTTTCAAAGGCATCACAATATTTGGAGTACTAATGTTTCATGCAAATTTGAGATCTGCTACCATAATCTTCCTTTAGCATTATTGAGTGTTTTCCAGTTTATGAAAGTGTATTTCCTAAATGGAAAAATCCAATCCAGGAAATTTTCATGTTAAACTCATTCATAGTGCCATAGCTGTCTGCACAGATTTTTAATGTAAACAGAAAATTTTAAAGCTGCATTTAATGAAATCAGGTTGTTAAGAGTTTATTGTCTATAGCTGTACCTGAGGTCTTAGATTAATAGGACTAGAAGGGATCTGAATGGATCATGTAATCTCTCTCCTTTTCCTAGACAGGATCAATTAGGTCAATGACATTCCCAACTGATGAATTTGTAAATTGTTCTATCGATCATGCTGGAAATGCAAACACAGTAATCTTTTCAATGCTTCTCCTTACTACAGGGAAGCCTTAATTTCTGATTTGAATTGTCTTTCCTGAAATTTAAGTCCATTATATTTCCCTGGGCTCTACATGCAGACTACTCTCTTAAGGATCTCTCTGTGTATATGAAGACTGTTACTAGGGTCTTCAGTCCCTGAACTTCTGTGGTGGGTTGACCCTGGTTGAACGCCAGCTGCACACCAAAGCCACTCTATCACTCCCCTCCTCAGCTGGACAAGGAAGAGAAAATATAATGAAAGGCTCATGGGTCAAGATAAGGATAGTGAGATCATTCACCAGTTACTGTCATGGGCAAAACAGACTCAACCAGGGGAAATTAGTTTAATTTATTACCCATCAAATCAGAGCAGGATAATGAGAAAAGAAAAATAAATCTTAAAACACATTCCACCCACTCCTCCGTTCTTCCTGGGCTCAATTTCACTCCCAATTTCCTCTAGTTCCTCCCTGCCAAGGGCAAATGGGGATGGAGAATGGAGGTTGTGGTCAGCTGATCACACGTTGCCACTGCTGCTCCTTTCTCAGGGGAGGAATCCTCACACGCTTTCTCTCCTCCAGCGTGCGTCACTCCCACAGGAGACAGTCCTCCATGAACCTCTCCAATGTGACTCCTTCCCACAGACTAGAGTTCTACAGCTCAGCCACCTGCTGCAGGATGTCCTCCACCTGGGCACACCTTTTGCAGGCAGGTCTGCTGCCTGTCCCTGCCCTGGGAGAAAGGCCTGAGGTCTGCACTGCGGCCTCTCCCCTCAGCAGCTCCGACAGGTGGAGGCGTTGGCCACCGCTCGGGTGGATGGTGCAGACCCCGCAGCTGGAGCTGCAGCCCTTGCTCTCAGACAAGTGCCCACCATCCCGCCCTGAGGGTGAGGTGGGATGAGTGCCCTTGGCCTGTGCAGATGGTCACAGAATGGATCCCACTTGCTTGGTTATGTAGATTTCAAGCCTCTCCACTTGGCCCGTGGAATGTCCCTCCTTCCAAGAGGCACCGTCCCACGGGACTGGTGCCTGTTTGCCCACCCTGTTCCCAGTGCTTCTGGTGCCTGGCGCTCCCCAGGGCTGTCCGCTGGAGTGGGGGGTGGCTGCCGTTACTCCTGGCCCTGCCCGCACCTCCTCAACTCTCTCTCATGAGAGCTGCCGGCTCCTGGTGGGTCTCGGCGCTCCCCTGGGTTTTCCCCAGCTCTGGAATCCCACCTGTACACTGCAATCCCCCTCTTCACTGCACAACACACCTACACCGGATCTGATCTTCTTGGTGGGTGACAGCTTCTCACAGAAGCCACCCTTGTAAAACCCCACTACCAAAACCTTGCCACCAAATCCAATACAACACCTTAAGACAAAACCCACTACTACTCATACCTTCTTTCTTCCTCAGTTATAACTGCAGGATTCCCATCTCTCCTGTAATATGTTCAATTAGCTCAAGTCTTGTTTGAACTCCAGTATTCAAACTGGACAAAGTCTCTTGTCTAAAGTTTAATAGGCTTGAGCAGAGTTAAAGAATTATGATGCATTGTTTCTAAGATGTATTTCAGCTTGCACATCTTTTTCAGAACATGAAATAATATGAAAATACACCTTGAGCTCTCAATCTTTTTTGATTTTATGCAGATCTGCTAACAAGAAGCACTTCTTCCCAGTCAGTGTACTGGTTATGTGCAACTAATTTTTCCTATGTGCAGCATTCTGCATTTATTCAACAAGATCCGTTTTTCAGTACTATGTCCGAGCTTGCCGGTACAATTTTCATTTGCAAGCCTGTCCTGTAACATAACAACAGCACAATGCCATCTGAAAAAATTAACTAAGATACCTTCTACTTCATCATGCAATTTATTAATGAAAATATAGTATTGGAGATGACAGCCCCCTATCATGGTAAAAATAATTTGAACAATAAACATAACTAATTCTTCTTGTGCAGCCTTAGTATTAGGAAGCTGCTTTCTTCAAGTAGTGAGGGATATAATACAAAATTAACCTAGGCATACACAGGTGGGCTTCTCATCAAACAAAGGCATAATAGTTTAAAAGCATCCAGAAGAAGCATAAGCTCACCACGTGATATGTTACTTTTTCCCATTTTTCTCAGTATTCTGACTGAACAGAAGCAAAACTTGATAAAGTATATCCCAAAGCAGATCTTGTATGACGGTGAGTCAGTCACTGTTATATTCATTATTGGACTGAAATTACTTGAAACAGAACATGCTTTTGAAAAAGCAAAAAGAAAAGGAAAAGGAAATGAATGATTCAGTATATTATCTCCTCAGGCTGTAATATACAAAGCTGGCAGCTTCAGCTTTACAAGTACTTTAATTTCAAGAGACAAAGGTCTCATTTCTATTATTATTCCACTCACTAAAATTTACATTTTAACCAAGGAAGACCCTCTGTGCCAACTGATGTCAGAAGTGACCAATTTATATCCATTAAAAAAAAAATAAAAAATTAAGAATAACAGTTGAAATTCTGGTCCAGTTCAAGTCAATGGCAGCTGTAGTCTCAATTCCAGCAGAGTACACGCAGAGGATTTGGTATTCTGTGTTACACAATTAGACCGATTAAATTCTTCTCTTCTGCTAACAGCAGTTAATCTTCTAGTGAATACATAGAGGTAGAGCTACAAAAAACATATAGGTATACTGCTTATCCATTAACATGCAGCTTGTGTTTATTTTAATACCTTTTCCCAACAGCTAGGTTCTTATCAGCTTTCTCATATCGGTATCTTTTTCTCTAAGTATATACAATGATTTAAATAGGACCTCTGGTGGCATAAGGTAAATATGATAGGACATTTAGCATCAGAGACAATATCTGAGAGAGTATCTGAGCTTCGTCCCTCAGTTTCCCTGATAGCTGATATGTAGAAAGTGACATTGCACAGAACAGCTCTTAGCAATATCATAATACGTACAAATCTTTGTAGTTTTCTTGGGCAGGAGGATGCTGTCCAGACTACATATCACAAGTTAAAATACCTATAAATTGCTTAGAGGATAAAATCCTGCTAGTGAAGGGAAGATGTAAGAAATTGCAGGTGTCCATCCTAAGGTCCAAATGAGATCTCATTTTGCCAGGCATCAAATTAGGAAGGTGTTACAGAGCAACAGGAGTGTTCTGCACCTTCACATCAGGACTCAACAGCTACATGCTCCATATCACATCAGAGAAGCCCTACTGCAGATTTAGTGAGCACCATCTGAAAGCTGTTGAAGTTTTTGCACCTTTCCAGCATTTTAGGTGCAAATTCTTCTCTAGCTCATTCAAACCTGCTAGCATCTCCTTCTGCATCAGTAATAGGGAACCCTCCCATTCCAATCTACTGCTTTAACCGTGTGACCACCGTAGCATACTGTTTGCATATCTTAAAGCTCGTCTTCTTAGACTGCCACTCTGAAATACAGGAGATCTTTAATTTACATTTTACAGGTGAAAATAGAAAAAAAAAAAAAAACCCTGAAGACATTTACCTGGTGTCCAAAACCAAAATGTTCCCTTGCCCTTTGCAGCATACACTAAACCCATGTCATGTAACGCTTCCTACATCAATGCTTTTCTTACATCGCTCGCATGATGTAAATAGATTCATTGGTATGCGTCTGCAATTCTCCCTGTCTTCCAGAAAAGCCATCACCTGGAAGTAGGATTTGGCTCTCTAAATCTATATATCTGTCCTCCATTCAACAGGGATGCAAGTAAAGGACAAAATATCTTATTTCAATTATGGGATAAGAAATCCATCCCAAAAGGCAGTAGTGGGCTTAAACAAGTCTATAAAGCAAGTGTAAGCTTTTGGGATAGTGCAAAGCTGTCCCATGCTTAGAGGTGCTTGAGAAGTCAGGAATCTTTCCTGAACTGAGTAGAAAGTTGGGAAAGCATCCTCTTCCCTTCTCCTAACTGTACATTAGTGCACTTCGTGTCACCATAAAGTCCCTACTGACTCCCTTTGGCAGACCTAAAATTCAGGGATTAAGAGTATTATTCTAGCAGACAGCAAAAATACAACCATATTTCAGTAGTGTGGAGAGAGTCCTGCACAAAACCAGGGCATTCAGTGTATATTCTGGCCAATGCCAAAAGCTGAGATTTAATATGAACATGAAGCCAGCACTGCAACTATTTTAAGCATTGAGGTTTTTTGAAATCTAGCTCCAGGTGTAACTAATATGAATCAAACTTATCCAGCCTAATAATTTGATGCCTGAGGAATTTTTGTGATGTAATTAATCATTTGGTTCCATCTGTGGCTCGAACACAGCATGGTATCAGCATAATATAAACATTTGTGCTGTTATTCTGGACATCCACTCATTTTCAATCTTGCAGGCACCTAACAAGGATCATAGGAGGCAGGCTAAATCAACTTCAATAAAAGTATTGCATTAAAAAAACTAATAGGACATAAAACCCTCACTGTTCATCCTAACCAAATTATAATACATCATGTTTACATTTTATGCATTTGTGATAACTGGCCTGAGCAGCACACAAGGAAAATGAGCTTTCTATGTACAGTATATTCATATTGAAGAAGTTTGCATTATTTATAAAAATGGGCCTCCCAACACTCTGCATACAAATCTGTTTTGGCTCAGGTTTTTTTCATAGGGACACCCGGATATTGTTTTAAAACATTTTCTCAGTAACCCTACAGAAATTGTTAATCATTTCAATATACGGAATCACATTTGTAAACTTTATACATAAGTAACATGTTTTCAGATTCACATAGGCAAAGCCTGTAACTTTATAAGCTGTCTGGGGAGGGATATATCTTTTGTGTGTGTTTATATGATGGTTAGAACAATGCAATGCAGAATAAAATCACTCAAATAATAATAATATTTATAATAATAGGTCAAGATTTTAATTAACTTCTTTGTGTGGCTAATCAAAGCTCAGCGTCTTTGAAAGATAAGCCCACTTTTGTATCAGTGCAGACAAAAATTCAGGTTGCTACATCTGAAAGCGATGCTCCCAGTTATACACAGCTTATGACTCAGTTATGGCCTGGATTTTCAAAAGAGTCTAAAAAGTCATGCTTTTTAATCCCATCACATTTCAATAGCTTTGGGTTCCTATATCATGTGTGCAGACAGGATAATACTATGCAGGTTTGAGAAGCAAGAAGTCTAGCTGTCTTCACCGTGATCTAAATGTGCTATACTATTAACTAGGTGAGATACACTCACACAATCTGAAAAACTGCTTAGTTGCATATGTGACTAAGCAGGCTACTCAGCAAAGGATACCGGGATCTGACTTACCTCAGCTGGAAGAAATGTGTCTCACAAAGAAGAAAGCATTAGGTGAGAAAAATCCAAGTACAGAATTCAAAGATATATGGCCTAGTGTACCAAGCAAACAGAGGAAGTCAACAGTGATTAGCTTTCAGTGGTAAATGCTTCAGCATTTAAATGAAGCCATTAACTAATCACAGCATGCGGGACAGACACATGATAAAAGGCTGATAACCAAGGGACTAGCATGTGATTGAATATATAATACCAGTGGAAGGTTTAAATACAGCAGCTTGCAGTCACTGGACTTGGCTTTCTGGACACCTGGATTCACACAGGTAACATCTCACCTCTAGCTCATAGATCTATGCTTGCTACCTCCAGCCCCAAGTGTAGACTGATACCTGTTCTTTGCCTACCTTTTGGGGCTTGGAAGGCAGCCTCATTCTTAGAACTGCCTGGTCTAAACATGTCCTTTAGAGCACATTCATCCTATACAGATCTAAAGCCTTTGTGGGGACAAGGCACCTTGACCCTGACTGACATGTTTCACTGCTAAAGGCAGGATTCACAGGGAAACAGATTAAATACATATGTATTTAGGTTTAATGTAAATATCTGTGGGTAGTAGCAGTAGACATCAAAAACAAGAGACTGCAAGTGCTAAAACATTTGTGTGTATATATATATATATATATATATATATATATAAGAAATTCTACACTATTCCTAACAACACAGTATCTGGCTAACAGTACTGGAGTATCTCAACCAAAATAGAGAATCTCAGAACCCTGCATTTATAGCAACCCTGACTCCGATTGTAGATAAACTTTTGTCTCTTCCTCTTAATATGCTAGTCTAAGTAGTCTTGATTTAGTGGAAAACAAATGAAGAATCAATGGCTTGTCTAGAGTGGCTGCCCTCTTTGTTGCTAAAAGACTTCCTGGGTTTCACAGTCCTCCCCTTTGTATTACATATTTCTGGCAAGAAATCTTTTTATTCTAGCTCCAGCCAACTCATCTTGGCCCATGCTACCTAATACACATTCTAAAAAGCTTTTCAGTTTTTGTAATATGTCATATAGCATCCATCATAAAAGTGATGCAGGATGATGCAGGCAGGGTGGTGAACACAGCCTCACAATAATGATTTGATCGGGATTTGATAGAAACTAGAGCACTTTGGAGTATATTACCAGAAAGACCCTAGCCACAAGAATAAAGTACTTTCCCAGACAGACCTTAGAGAGCAAGCATCCTTCCTTCACTTTCTCCTAATCTTTATTCCCAGTTGAGTCCATCCAGAATCTCAGAGAGACATTGTACTGGTAAGGATGAATTTTCTGAAGTGTTATGGGCCCTGTGTTACAAACGCTTCCTGTCACCAGTTTACCACCACCTTTCACCACTCCCATTCCTTATTTATTTATTCCCCATCTTTCTCAAAAAGAGGAGAAACTGAGAGAATGAACTGGAACATAACTTAGCCGCATTTTCCTCTTTAGCTCTAGACAAAATGTCAAGGAAAAGCAGTGTGTTTTTCAGTGACTATTACCATCATGCACCACTAAGACATCTTTGTTCTAATAATATTGAAAGCAATTGACCATGAAAATGCTACGCAAATCTTGTACTCAAGGAGAATTCATTGTTTTAGTAAAGCGAGTTATGCACAAAGAGATGTAGATCCTGTGGAAGTTTTATTAGCATGAGATATGAGTCCAAAGCAAAATATGAAGAATGCTTAGAGAACTATGACTTTATTTTCACTGTTTTCCACAATTTAAGTTCAGTAAATCAACAGCAGAAAAAGAGCTACTTCAAATGATTAAGTCTTTCCAAAAATTAATGTAAGGATCGAGCTACTTCAAATGATTAAGTCTTTCCAAAAATTAATGTAAGGATCTTTATATCTTTTTCTCTCTTGTATTTAAACTGTTGTGTGAATCTCAGCCAGTCTGCATTTGTGGAACCACTGGATCTATACTGATATATTTGACTTTGATTAGCCTAAAAGAGGAAGTTATGCACTGGGAGAAAATCATGTATTTTGCAAATAATACTGCCAATATATATCTGCACAGTGCAATCAATTCAATTATAAAGACCTAGATACAGGGTGCAGTAGTTATCAGATATGCTCACCAGGTTTTTAGGGTTTTTTAACTGAAGTTATATGGGAAATTTCATTTTAAGCAGAGTGGGGATGGTGCTGCAAGACTCATGGGAAATAGGCGGCTTTGTAGGGTCATTGGATCCTGAAATATTTGAACCTCAGTACCCGTATGACTTTTGCTATAGAAGAATGGTTTCTAAATCATAAGAAGGCCTTTGCTCTCACTACATATGGTTTGTTCAGTCACAACAAGGGTTATAGGCCTAAAGGGAGTAAAATGCGAAGGATGGGGTCTGAGTCAAGTACAGTGTCAAGACTAAAGAAATCAGTGCCCGCATCAGCCCAAGGACAAGATGAAACCTTCTAGGATTAGATAGACAGCAATCTGGAACCAAGAACAAGAAAATGAAGAGTAAAGACAGGGGCATCCATTTACTTTAACCAGCTTGTAAAAATTTTTATTTTCACTCTTATAATGTGGCTCCCAATCAGACTTCTGAAAACCCAGAGATGGTCTTGCTTCTCAGGTCTATAGCTGTCAAGGGAACTCTTACTGTCAACATTGACGGTAGCTGCAAAGCAGTAAGAGAAAAAGTATTCTATGAGGATCACCTGTTGATATAAGCTACATTTCTTTCTTTTATTTTTTTGTTGCCCAGGCTGTATTTTCCTTGGAATGCTTGTCAGTGTGGCGTGAGAGGGAGTGCTTTCTCCAGCCCGAGAACAATATCTCTGAGGCACCCAGCCCTCACAGTGCCCTCCAGAGTGCTCCTTCATTCAGCCAAGGTGTCATCCAGAAGCTTTTTTAGCTGAAGAGCTGTGAATCAGCCCCACAGCATGAGCCAAATTTCCCTCATTCACAGAGCCCCTCTTCAGAATTTTCAATAGACAAACAGAACAAAGATCTTCTGCATTTATACTTTGATAGCCTTTCACATTTGTAATGTGATGGCACCACTCTAGCAAAGACCTGGTCCCCAGAGGACACCTATGACAGAAATCGTATGCAACTGGAATATTTGCAACATTTCCCAAAATCTACACCTACATATGTAGATTGCTGGCAGATAACTTAGAGGAAGACTAGAAAACTGCAAGATTAAGGTTAAAAAATCTGAAGGAAGTCTATAAATCAGCAATCTGAGGCAAAGGAGGAGGAAGCAAAACACTCCTCAGAAATAAATTGTTTCAGAAGTCATCACCTGAGGCATGATAACACCTTCTTTCTCAGATGGGGGAAAAGCAAAGAGATGGAAGGAAAAATCTGTTAGCTTCTGCCTCTAGGAATATCATGAGAGAGCAACAGCAAGGTAATTGACACTTTACAAGTGACCATGGCCATGGCACCAGCCCAACTAATGTTTTTTCCCCAGTGTGCCTAGACTCATCACATGGCTAAGCAGGGCGGATGCCTGAAAAGACAGATCCCCTGTCAGTCCCATCCTCCCAGGAGTGTTTTAACCAGGATGCTTCTAACAGTCAAACCAGAACTGTATTTATGTTCTCTGTCAATTACTCTAGGAAACCTGACACAAACCACTGTCTAAAGGGGATGTGGTTAATCTCAGCAAGTTCTGAGGGATTCCAGATGGCCCCAGGAAACAAGCAGGTCCCCTATGAAAATATTTTCTTAACTGTGATTTACAAATAACGTGGTCTGGGTCCTCTAAGAGCAGCTGCCCTTCCTGTTCAAACTATCTCTTGGTTATTAGTCTCCTCATGTAGCAGGCAGTCCCTCGGGTGCCCTTAGGTATACCCTAGATTTCAGGGCTTACCCATAACCTGGATAACCTGCCTCAATAGCCAACATATTTTGCTTGCAGATGTTATCAGTAAATAGTTTTCACACTCAACAACAGAAAAGTATTTATGTGCTTAGTAGTGCATCTGGTTTGGGGGTTCAGTGTATGCTAGGAGGGCCTATAGCTCAATCAGTTTTTCTTCTTCACTGTAGTCCTGGCAGGGTAAAAATATCAAACTGTCATAAGTTATACATCCTAGGAAAAACAGATTCTTAAAGGAAAACGTCATATATGTGGGAGATACTCTTTGGAGAGTACAGGCTGGAGCACTGGGATCTGATTCTGGGATGTGAGGAGTCATGGAGAGGAGGAAGTGTGAATTGACTGTGGGAGCTAGTAAGCAATCCTACTTCACCTTTAGTCTGAACTTAATGGCACCGAAATCGGTTCTCCTATCCCTTGACCTTGGGCAGGAGCAGCAGCTGAAGCATGAACCTGCAAGTGTAGAGAAAAGTGAGATGTTTAGCACTTACATATAATGTTTCCTTACCAGCACCAGCCCACTTAGTGGTTGCTGTGTGTCTTTGGATAGTATGTTGTGGAAGGGGTCTTAAGAAGGGAGCTCCAAATCCCTCGTTGTCTTGCAAATAAATTGTGAAGTGCAAAACAGATAACGCTCTACAGTGCTGTCCCTATCAGTGTCAAATTAGATAAACAAGCAGAGGCAGATTATCCTGCATCAACTAAGGGCACATGTAGGAGAAACATGGTTATCACAGTAGGACCACATCATGGCAGCAGAGAATAACCAGTGGACAGCACCAGAAACAGTGGTAGGTGCTCTCATGCCATCCCCATGAATTACATGTGGAAGGAACAGAGGGGAAACCTGTCTTAGGAGTTAGACAGATATCAGCATGGAGATAACATGATCACAATATTGGTATGACAGGAATCATTCCTAAAGAAGGAAGGAAGCATTTCTCTTCTGATTATAGTAATCCCTCTTGAATGTTCTGGCACTGTTGTAAATGTCTCATGTGGCAATAACACAGGTATACCAGACAATATATTTACATATCATGCTACTAATTACAATGACTTGTCATCAGCAACTTGTGACACTACTATGGCTTGTCAGCATATCTCCTGTGCTACAGCTTGATAAGGGCTTGATGTAATTCACTTCCTGAAGGCAGCATCGATATGGTGAGCTAAGCTGGGGCACCAATAGTACCAACAGTACAGTCATCTTGACAGTGCATTAAAAGCAGTGCAGCATAGTTGTGTCTGGAGACATCCATCATATCCCTGAGATGAAATCTCATCACCTGGTGCCATGTTGGAACAAGAAGCACTGGTAGGTGAGAACCTCAGTGCAGAGCTGCACAGTGGATTAGTGTTACGATCAGTATGGAGAGGTCAATGGCAAGCTAACAAAGGAGCTTTACCAGCAGTTTTACAGAGCTTGTGAGATGGGGGTGATGACTGGGTAAAACCAAGGCCTTTGTAGAAAACTCTATGATCTGCAACCTAGAAATACTCCAGCTGAGGGAATTGTCATTAAATGTTTGTCAGAAGAGTTCTGGTAGACTTTACAGATTAGTGTGGGCATAAGCAAGTACTACCTTCTGTTTTAATATAATATTGTAGGCTGCTTACAAAACTTCCATGTGTTTAATAGAAATTCTTCGGTAATCTATCTTTGAAAGTGTCTAAAAATGGGTGCCCTTTATTCAGGGTTTTGTATGTAATGGACACAGTGTTTATTCCTTGAAATGTTTGTTAAAAGGACAGAATTTCTCGTTTGTGCTTTAGAGCGGCCGTAAACTGATGATGAAAGACAAAACTGTCACAGCATCTTTCTGACTGCTTCTCTAATAGCATGGTAATAGCATAAGAAATCACAGCCAATTCCAGGCTTAAAAAACAGTAGTATGTGATCTATGGATAGAGTTAACCAAAGGCTAACAGGAAGATTTGAGAAGGAAGAAAAGAAAGAAACTCAGGGATTCGCCCGAAATTCTGAGGTGCCTCAGAATGACGCATTTGCAAGAGACCATTTGTCTGTGACTGCAGGAGGAAAATATTCCCTAAAATTCAGTATTTAGGGCTGTCAGCCTCACTCTTGATGCCTGAAGCTCAACAAGAGACATCCGCCAACCTCCCAGTTCCTGCAGATGGTACCTTCATATACTGTTTTATCTCTAAAGGTCTGCCACTCACATAAGTTTAGTGACAAAGTCAAAATTCATTCAGCAAAGCAATCTTCTCCAAGTTTTCTCTTCTCCCTATCTTTCTTTCATTTCTTATTCAACAAAAATGCTGTTAGCTTTGAATCATCACTTGCACCAGTCTTGTCTTTGGGAATTAGACATTGAAATAAAACTACAAAATGACACATTATCCAAGAGTTCTTTGCTATTCAGAGAATTTCCTTGGTAATTAGAACTTTGTTAAGGTTCTTATAATTGAATTGCGAGAAGTATTAATCTTTCCTACATTCCACTATGCCGATGATCTTCAGAAAGTTTTATATTTGGATAAGGATGACACATAAAATCCCATTTCATTTTTAGTGTAGTAGACCATCCCAGAACCAAATTCTTTGCCTAAATCTTTTATCTCTCTACTATTAAGAGGGAACAAGTTTCTATAATCCCTTTGTGCCTGTGAAAACGTCTCCCTTTCTTCAGTCCTAAGATTTTTTTTTCTTCAACAGGTTTTCAAAACAAAAAAAAACCCCGAACAACAACAACAAAACAACAACCAAAACAAACAAAAAAACCCCCAACTGAAACACTAGAAATTAATTTGATATTGAGGAATTAGGAAGTTATCTAAAAAAGGTTTGATGAGGTTCTCAAAGTTTACAGAAATAGAAGGCTGCCTTTTGGCTTTTTTAAAGTATCAAAAATCACAAATTTGTTACATAAAATCTCTCAATACCCAAATGATTCCTGATGTTTTGTTTCTGCATTTAGCACACAAAGTATGACAGAGAATATGTTGCAGACTAACTTCTAAACTACCGCCCTATAGCTACCCCTTCATTTTACTGTGTGTTTGACCTTATTTGTCTTAGTCATTATGTAGATGTTTTGCCCAACATCCTTACATTCTTTTGCCCAATGCTGTCATCACTGTTAACATACTTTACATGTGAATCTCAGTTTTTCCTTTCCATCCTCCAGTGTCAAAGGGAATGATGTCATCAGCATGACAGCTGTCCCTTCCCATCTGGAATTCATAAATGGATAATATTCTATTTCCACAAAAATAGTTCAGTGCTGCCTGATTGCTTGGGTTTGTGTGAAAGTCAGAGGGTTTCGCCTGCACACACATTCCAGTGGGCCTCTGATGATTTCCATAGTGTGAGCCCTGTGAAACATCCATCTCCAACCCTGTTTGCAGGAGTTATAGACTGCAGAGATCTACCAGCTTCTTGGTGTTACTAGTTTGGATGAAGTGATGATAGTTTGGTTTTATGAATGGAAGAGTTTGAAATCTGAATTTTTGTCTGCATTAGTATTGAAATGATGGTGATAGCCATGGGTTTGACTGTGTCCTTGGCTCTCAAACCTGTGGGAAGGGCACAGCTCTAAAGCAAGGTAATGATTGCCCAGTCTGTACCTGGCTCTTATTTTAAAATTTGCAGAGATTCTTTTTTTTTCTTTTGTACAGAAACAGGTTTTGTTATTTTTTTATTGCAGTCAATCCTGTTTGAAAAGGGGAGAATTGTATCAACAGCTGGGGAATTTTTCAGGTTTACAATCTTTCTCCATAATAATTTACATCACTCGCAATTTCTACAGCAGAGGTATAAAGTAGGCTACAAAATTTTGTGCATATATTTACCATCTCTGAGACTACCAGAGACTCTCCAAGTTGCCCACACAAAAGAAATGGCACAAAGTTGGCTTTGTTGACACTCTTGCATTTCATTGTTCTGTTCCTAGCTCTCAAAATCACTGTGAAAAGAATGGCATTGTTTACTAACATTATCCACAACCTCAGTAAACTGGGCAAAATTCAGCGATCGGTGAGACCATATTAGACCACATTAGTTTCTTGCAATGAGTGGCATCCCTTCCAAATCAAGGACAAATCCAGCTGGTACAAGAAGGTGAAAAAAAAAAAAATCTTCTGCTGTCATTGCCTTTTGTCATCACATCTTTCAAAAACAAAACTTCCACACAGAAAATTGTAACATGCTGAAATAAATCTGGTAGTTTGTATAAATATATATATAAAAATTATGAGAAAAGTAAAATCTGAAATAAGACCCCAGAGAAATACAACGCGTAGCAAAACTATAATTTTAAACAGATGAGGAACTACTTGCATTTTTTAAAAGCTATGTTGAATCAGAGCCTGAGTTATTATGTGAATTGGATGGAAATGTACTCCATATTTTGGAGGGCTTTGAACGAACTTAGGCACAGTTCATAAGCTGCCTCACTTAGGTGTTAAAAATTGTTCTTCCACATCTGTGCTTCTCCCAAAGGAAACAGCAAAGTCAATGGCTTTCTTGTACTTCTTTTTTCCCAAACAATTAAGACAACAGAGTAGGATTTTAACGGATACAGTACTTATTTCATTTTTTATCTCCCTAAATGAGCAGCTAAATTTGGTATAAAATGACCTATCCCTTTTCTCTGTGTTTGTAATGTTGTTTATAAAATGATGCCAAATTGTCTGCCCTTGAACAACACTATTTCCATGCATGTAAAAAAAAAAAAAAAAGTAAATCATAGGCAGCAGCAGTGAAAGATTCCACAGAGGTCTCCACCAAAATGCTGTAATATTGACATAAAGGAACAATTTACATGGATAGAAGCATAATATGTTCTCCAAACCAGCTGCAACTACATTTTTTTTTTTCCTGTTATGAGGCCTTTCTGCTAATCATCAGGCTAATTTCAAACATTTCAGAAAACATCAGATTGTGACAAGCTTAAGTTATTTCTGACTTGAACAGAATTAATAGCTGCAGCTGGGGCCACGTCTAGATGAGGATAAGTTTATGTCTTCAAAAGTTTCAGCACCAGTCTAGGTAATCTGATTTAAATAAAACTTTGCACCCAGTGTTCCCTTGCATTCAAGGGAAGTTGTGATGAGGACATGCTGGCTGGTACTTCTCAGTCTTAATGCCCCATTATGTTTTGTAGCCCAGATTCAGCCAACGGACATGAGAAAAGCATTTGAAATGTCTGGGAAAGCCAGCTCTTTGCTCTGACTGCTCAAAATGGTTTTCACTCTGTCAGCATTGGGAAAATAAGAAAGTCTTCACTCTTTTGAACTATTTAAATAAATATAAAGAATAATTTTGATTTGTATGTTATATGATTTTAACCTGTAGAATAATTTTATTAGTTGAAATACTGTCTCTTCTTTTGACTATGTCTGAGTATACATGTCCATATACATACTCCTCATACCCATGCTTCATATATATAATATGAGCTTCAGCCTCAGGTATTTCAAAAGAATATGGAAATGTCCCATTACTACCATAACATAAACAGACAAGTATATATGTCATAAAATCTTACACGTTCAAAAGGTACAGATTATTTTTGTACCATAACTCCTCCTGCAAATATCTGACCACTTAATCTTTTCAGTCTCTTCTTCAGAATACAGCCTAAAAGCATCACAGAGACTCCCAACCAGATGGCACAAGTATTCCAGAAGAGGATACTCTGTTTCTTCCAAAAAAATTGATAACATGTTGAGCTTTATTTTATTATCGCAAGAGAATTAAATATTTCCATTTTAAGCAGCTGCTGCATCTTCTCTGTTTACAGTCCTCTTTCACTATTGGTGTAAGTCACCCATCCAGTTAAACACCAGCTACAATTCTCTTTACAAGTGCTAAGGAAACTAATTAAACCTAATGAAAGCAATCAGTCTGCAAGTGTGAGAATGTTCTTCTTTTCCATTTCTTGAATATAGGTATAATGTTACCAACCCTTGGCGGTGGCAAGGCACTCAAACATTGTGCTAATGTATAAATTAAACAAGTCGTGAGCTGTAGATTAAAATTCTTAAGTGCCAATTCTAAGTCAATACCACAGACCTGTCGATTTTCTATTTTTGGCATAAAAGCTTACTATTTCCTCTTAAACTTTTATTACAAGGTGTGGAATCAGTACTATGTAGAGGTTAAACCTTTTTGCTTGACTACAGTGACCCAAATATTAAATTATGTTAATTTAACACAAAAAGTTACTCATTGAAATAGAGCAATATATCCCAATCATTTTTTTAAGAGTTTAGGACTGGATTTTCAAACTCTGTATTTGAGAGGTGTGTTATTAAGCATTTCAGTAGGGGAAAATGCCTGTGTGGAACATTGTATTCTGTTCAGCATGGCAATGTGACCCCCTCCTGCATTTATGCAACTGCAAGGACATTTTTAGGAGTTCCTATTGTCTCAGTCAGGAAAAATTATATAATCTTTGTTTACAAACTTGAAAATACTATGAACTTTTGCAATAAGTATCAGCCACTTTACCAAATCACTATTTTTGGAAACTTTTTGGTAAAAAAAAAAAGACATAAAAATTATGATTAGCTTTTGATTTTAAGAAATTTTAAATTTAAATGGCAAAGAAAAAACATTCTGTGATTTGATTCACCTTAGTTCTCATATAAAACAGGTCACCCTTTCCACATGTTTAATTCCTCAGTCTCAAAAAAACATCCATCTTCAGAACAAAGAAAATCCAGGCTGATTGCACTAATTGATTTCCTTGGAACAAGTGATTGCATAGCGCAGCTAGCTGCTAAGTAAAGAATCAAGCTCAAAAAAAAACCCAAACCCAAAGCCATGTGCTTTAGTTACAAAAACTGATTTATAGAAGCAACTTTCCAAGTCTCTCATTGCTGTGTAACATTCCAGGCGTATCAGGAAAATTCAGCATCTGTGCTGCCTGATGTTTTTTTGCTGGTTCGACACATCCTAATGTGTGCTGGTGACTGTGATGGAACATTGGAACGTCAGAGGAACATTGCTCCAAGGAACGTCACACAGTGGATATCGCAGTGAAAAAATAGCAGGGGGACAGATGGAAAGAAAATTGTGAAAATTTTTAAAAGTGGCAACAGCTTAACACATTCCTCTGAAGATCAGATCACAATGGGGCAGCTGCTGCATTATAATTCACGGAATGTGTGTTGTTGGGGTACACTTTAAGTCTGAGATGCAGTGGAAGAACTCAGACCCTAGAGAAATGTTAATTACAGTGCAGTTTGGTAAAGACTGTCCATTGAATAGGTTTCACCCTTAACGTTCAGACTCTTGTCTTTAAAGATTTATTTAGACCTTTTAAAATCATTCTCTTTGCTTATTCTAATTGGTTCTACACTGTTACTAAAGCTGCCAAATGCTGTTCATTACAGAATATAGCAAATAAACACTAGAGCATCATTATAGAAAATAAGTGTCACTTTCGTAAGGGACTGTGCGTTTTTAAGGGACTGTGCATTCCCTCTCCTGTAGAATTGAAGAATGGAAATGGGAAATGCTGCAGAATACTTCCAAAGATCTGTAAGTTATTGTACTGCTTCTAGACTACCAAGATCTTTGGTCACCATTATTTAAAGTTGCTCCTTTTATTTCTGTCGGAAGAATTGTGTGATTCTATGGTTCTATTTTAAAAGAAAACAATGGCACTCATGTTACTCATTACAATTAATGTAATGATTTTTCCAGAGTTGTACCTACAAGCCACTCACTGCCAGGTTATAAAGTCTTACAGTGTTGAGTACTTCTCTGGTCATCAAAGAAATGCCAAGAACAAGTATGCTGTACCTTATGCACAAACACAACATTACCATGTTTGATTTCACAAAATTCAGTGAGTGTACCTAATGCTTTACAGTATAATAGGTTTCTTTTAGCAATCTAAGATCCAGAATTTAAGGCCCAACTTATGTGTAAAGGCTTTTTTAAAAACCTCTTGTTGCACTGGAACAATAATTGAGATTACTGGAAAACCATGTAAATTTTATTTAGCTGGCTCTAGCTGAATTATATATAAGCAAGCTAAATAAAAATAAAAGGTAATATTTTAAAAAAAATTGAATTTGTATTTTTCTGTCTTCTTCAGTGCTCTGGACACGACTATTCATATGAGTGAATTAAATTTTCCTAGGAAAATTACTAGGATCTTTCTCATAATCTCAGAGACAGTAAATAAGAAATAAATTTACTCAGTTATAAATTTGTATCTTCTCAAGCAGGAAAAGAGTGTAAATGATAACAAGCTGGGAAGAAGGAAGTTGAAGGAACTGTTTCCACAATGCTGTTGTGTCGGGTCCTATAGCTACTTAGTCAAGTCAGACACAAAGAGATATCTGGGGGAAGAAGGGCAAAAGAGAATCTTTACAGAAAGCAATCTTGCAATCACTCATAGAGGCGTGACAGCTGCTAGGTAAGGACTTTGCTGTGTTGTACACATAGGCCCAACTCATCCCGCCTAGATGAAGGCAAACAGCAGTGTTGGGGAGGTGGGATAATTTTTGCTCTAGGCTCCCTGTAAGGTCAGTATAAAGCAACTTCTCCAGAGAGCAGTCTGGCTCACCTGAGATGCGATTCATATCTGAGGTGTCAGCCACTCTTCCTTAGCAGTCAGACAGATAAGACAGATATGTCTAGAATATGCTTAAAACTAAGTGGGATAAATCTAGCGTCTAAAATAACATTGTCTAAAATCACCTAAATCTGATTTTTCAATAGCTTTCTTGCTTTGTGAGTGACAGCAATGAGCATCCAAAATTAACAGATATGAGACCAAATTTCAGGCCTTTCTTTCACTGAGTAAAAGTAAATTTATAAAACCGATTCAGCTGAGTAAATTTCAGACACCTCTTGGAGGAGTATCTTCAAAGAAACAATTTTGTTTATTATTGGAAGGAAGCAAAGATTTAAGTCCTGTTAAGAGTGATAGAATTTACAGCCACATTCATATTATTTTAGTTTCATGCTTTTAAAAAAGAAAGAGATCAAAACACTTGAAATTCTAGTAGCTTGTCAGAAAAATGTACCATTGGTTAGGTCACATCTCCTGCTATCATTAAGGAGAATGTCATAGACAGAACACTTTGAAACGGTAATAAACCGCTACTGCAGTGCTTAGGAAACTGAGAAAGGAAAAAATGTTTCAGAACAAATGAGAATTCAAGATTATAATGGGCCTAATTCTCTCACATATAATTTACTAAAATTCTCATCATAACATTACTAATTCAAAGGCTTTGTAAATAACTTGACATCTGGAAAAGATGAACAACAAGAGGAAAGTGGCCTTTTCACTTTAATGCTCAATGAAGTAATTATGGTTGAGAAAAGAAGATGAGTTCTCACTGGCAGATAAGTCAAATAATTATGGTGAGTACGATAGGTGAAAGAGGGTCACTGAAACAAAGAGCAGGAAAATGAACAAACAGATATATTCAGATTTGAGGTTCAATGAGGAAGAAAAGACAATTTATTCATTTGGAAAATTACTCCAGTAATGTTTTGAATATGTGTAATTAAAATCCTTTTTATTAAAAAATTTTAAAATTGAGTGACTGAAGAATTTAGTGTATCTTGAATGAAATGGAACACCAAATGCAAGAACTCACTACACTATTTGGAACCCAATATTGCTGGATTTTTGACTCTGCTAACTAACAGAAATAGCAAATTGCAGTAGAAATAAACAAGACCTTGAGGTGACATCAAGTAAGAAGCTTTTCTAATTGGTTTTCTCTTCCAGACTAGTTCTCTAACAGAAATTGCAATATGGAACGAAAATGGCGTCATTAAACAACTTTACCTATCTGAAAGACTGTGATAATGCAAAAGCATGTGTGGTTTTAAGACGTGGGAGCTGGTCCAAAATTCACTGAAGTCAAAAGAATTCTTCATCTACAACGTTTGATATAATTCAGACCCTGTCTGGTTTAATAGCAAGATTTTGAAGCATTTGGATTGCTTTCCTACAGGTCAGCAGATCTGAATAACCATTGCTTCCCACTAAATTTGAACATTGATAAAATTTATCCACTCCCAATATGCAGACATTCTAAATAGTTTGTGGTCAAACAGAAAACAAAGCCAAAGGGAACCATTAGGTCACCTAATCTGACTTCAGGTCTATCAGAGAAAATGGTATTTCATCTAAATAGCCTACGTATTTAATTACAACAAATGTTTCAGTTCTCAAAAACATGAGAGGTATGACAGTATAGAGATCAAAGTGTCCAAGGTCCATATGAATGAAGAAAACTGATTATGTGTTAGCTAAAGAGATATATCTGCAGCTGAAGAAGAAAGTGAAAAGCAAAAGGCCCTTTCAGAATAATCTAGGATAAAATTCCTTCTCAACTACATATCTCAAAACAAATATGACTCTAAGTGTGTGAGAAAATAAACCACTCAGACACCTGTGAGAATTCTCTATACCAAATCAGTGACCTATCCAATATCCAGCTGCTGCTTATTTCTGTTACTTCTGAGGGGGGAAAAAAGAAAAGGAAAAAAACCTAAAAACTCAGCAGCAGGGGAAAAATTCCTCCTTGACTCTTATAGATAACCACATACAGTCCAAAAGCCATTAGCTTTGATTACAATCATTGACTTAATACAGTTCTACATAGGCCTACAAAAAAAGCATGATCGGGGAATGCAAATCCTTCTCCCAGCTGTCACTCACCCAGGCCAAAGAACTTCTTCAAACAGCTAGAGCAAAACGTATTTTTCAGAAAGCCATCTAGTTTTTCCTTAGAACCACCTAAGGATTCTTCCCTGTTATTTTGTTATTTTAACAATCTATCACACATTTCATATCATAGCCTAGATAAGTAAGAAATAATGTTAAATAGCCTTTTAGCAAAAGTTTGTATTTTGGGGCAGTTCCAATCCAAACAACTCCTCTCATGATTACCTTCCTAAGAGCTACTGCATCATTAGATTTCAGTGAGACAGAGTTTAACTGAACTCCTGTGCACCCTTATTACTACCACATAATGTAAGTCTTCCAGTCAAAATGTCATGGAGTTTAGTCAAGTGCCTTTGAGAAAAACTGTCTCAGGTATGATTGAAGACCATTTAAAAGCATTACCAAGACTACCTCTGTATCTTTCTCTAGAGTCACATTGCCAACTTTTTTTGTATAAATGTCCACAAAAAAATTCTTATAAAAGGAAAAGTCAGTATCTCTTCCCTCCAATCTCCAACTAAAAAATGGTTAGATTTTACTTTTGAAGCTGGCCTAATTAGGCAAATAGTCCACTGACCATCAGTGGTAATGAAGCCTGATGAGAAGCAAGCAGGACTGCAAGACGGCAAGGTGGTCAGATGAGTACAAGATTAGGAGAAAAACTCGGTGTGACATCATGTAGCAGCTAGCATGAGTTAAGCCTAGTTAGCATAGCTGTTAGGATAGCACTTTAACCAAATTTTTGTTTCAGTAGGAGTGGACAAACTTTAAACAAACTTTTGTTTAAGTAGAAGTACGTGGAATATGAGCAACCTCTTGTCCTACAGAACAGAATGAACCTTGAATAGCTTTTGTGCACTCAAGGAAACAGAGAGCCAAACCATGCAGGCAACCTGCTGATAGTCAAGTACAACCATGTTCAGAACAAGAAGGTTGTGAGCACTAGCAACAATGAAATCAGCCAGTTGCTGATAGCAAATCAGAAAACATCACTGGAATTTGAACAGACCAGTCAACAGGGAGGTATTTTCCACCCAAATAAAGAATATTTCAGGGGTATCCAGGGAACCAGAGAGACTCTGAGTGGTCCCATGACCCTGGAGTGGTGAATTGGGACCATTTTTCCAACTCCAGGAGGAGTCAGGGGTCTGAAGAGACCCCAGGGCACCTGTAACCCTGCTCCACAGTGATGAGTAGCACAGCTGGAACCACTACACTAACCCTTCTGACATTTCTCCTGGACCACATCACTTCTCCCACATCAAAGGATCGTGTAATTATTAAAATTGCATATCTCTGCGATTAAAGTGTTTTGGTATCCAAATCCATTTAGTCTTCAAACTGGCCTTTGCTCTTAAACACTATGCATCAGAGAATCTTCACAGAAAACAGACACTAAAAGGAAACCTCAGTGCTTGTTTTTTTCCACATTCAGACTATCCTTACAGTACCTTGCCATTGACTCTGTGTGTGCAAGTTGACTCTTCAGTCAATGCATCATCCCTATGTAGATTCTTTAGCTTCTAACAAGTTGTGAAGACTGATTAAAGCTTTTCTGAAAATGGGGCATCCATAATGGTTCCTGCCTGTATGCATTCCTGCCTGGTAAGATCTGAGGCCATATTACTGCCCCCATCCCAGAAGGGACACCACCTTCTTATTCACATAGAATTTTCAGGATATTAAGGTGAAGTCCAGTCCAAATGTTCACACTTCAGCTTGTAATCTAGCTCGGAGAGAATGGAGAGAAATAACACAGAGATAGCAAGACTTGTCTCATCCTACAATAAATGTCTAAAATAGATTACATAAATCACACTATACAGTGACCATTCCCCTCCACTGCCTATGAAGGGATCCTGGGATGTTGAGTTCAAATGGACATATCCACACTTTCAGCCATCTAAATTTACATGAGATTACTCTCAACTTTACTGTCTTTGAGATTCCTTTCCACACAAATGCAGTTGAAATTGGCCAGTAAGCCCAATTTAATACCTACACATACACAGCATGATCACATAAGCATTGATTTCTTAGGAAACCAGGTTAAAAATAGGAGGTAATAAATCAGTGCTGAACTGTGTTCATTTCTTATCCTAAGTCCCATTATTTCTTTATGGTCTCTGAAGCTTCATGGGCTAGAAATTCACAGAACTGAAACATCATCCTGGATATTGTTGAATGTTATATTATTTAAAGATAATTATGAAAATATTTGGAACCTGCGATCTTTCGTTTCTATATGTGGAATGCTCACATGATGACAGCTTCAGCTGAACAGAATACACTACATTGTAGTTTGATAAATGCTTTGTTTGCATGTAATAACAAAAGACAACTGTAATTTACTGAGTGTATTTGAGCTCTTTTGGGTCTTGATATTCTCTTCATAGTTACTTGCTCATTCACAGTTTCAAGCCAGCCTCTTAACTGGAAAGTAGGAAAAACCAGTCTCAAAAAAATTAACTGACACCATTTTGGTAATTAGTGGGAAATAGGTGGAATTATACCTACTGCAAGGCTAATTCACACTGTAAATGTGATAAAAATATTTTTAGTGTAAATGAGAATCAGAAATTAAGTGTTCCATTTCTAGAAATTTTTTTTCTGGAGTTCTTCAAGGACACCTTTATTTTGGCATTTAAATCTCTTCTAATGTTAGATTTCCCAGAATAGTGAGTTTTATCTCTTCAGGAAGCTGAAAATCTGTGATGTCTTCTTGAATATTTTCCCAGGTGGTAGCATTTATTTTTTTAATTATTTCTAGGTTTATTCTGGCATTTTCATATCACCTGCAACAAAGCGTATTTTACTTTCTCTCTTCTTTCCAGTTTGTCACCAGGCACTTTCATTACTGGGGTTAAAAGCAGCAGTTGCCAGAGCTTTACCTCACCCAACACAGACAAAGAAGAATGTCTGAATAGAAGTCTTCAGAGACAAGCACCTCCAGAAGGTGATTCATCTGCCCTATCTTAGATACCTCTCTTAGGAAAAGATGAATAGTCTTTTGACTAGAATTCTGTCAGTGAGAAGTTTCATATAAATATCTTTCAGAAGTGTTTTTAACAGAATATTTTTTATCTAAGGAATACAAATTGTTTCTATTCCTACCAGCTGATGTATCTCGCTGGCTATGAAAAGTGAGTTTGCTTATCTCACTCCAGCAACCACTGTATTCAAATGCTACCACTGCCATTGGTTCATATTACCCCTACCTCGTTAGCACTCCAAGGAAAAATAAAGAATGGAGGAATAAACACACTTCTCATCATCTGGTGCTCCCTCCATGTCAAGGATAAAGAAGTTTGAATGGACCATTATGGGAGCTACTGATGTGTGAAATACATCTCTTCATTTTAGTCATCTAAAAATAAGGGATCTGCTTAAAAGTAGTTATCCAAGTTGCTTATATGATCACTAAAGGTAGACAGAGGACAATCTTTCCTGATTTAAGGCACCTATTTTAAGACGAGTCATCTGATATAGGTGTCCTGATTCTGGCTGGCATAGTTAATTTTTCTTCTTACTAGCTAGAATAGTGCTGTGGTTTGGATTCAGTATGAGATTTGGTATGAGAAGAATACTGATGATAGACCGATGTTTTCAGTCGTTGCTAAGAGATTAAGGACTCTCCAACTCCCCATGTCCTGACTGTGTGCAGGTGTACAAGCTGGAAGGGAGCACAGCCAGAGCGCCAGACCCAAACTGGCCAATGAAATATTCCATATCATGTGATGCCATGCTGAGCACATAAAGGAGAGTCGGCCAGGAAAGAGGGGGTTCTCTCCCTTCCAGGACTGCAATTGCATGTTCTTGGTAATTTGGGATCCCTATCTGAGAACAGGCTCGGTGTCAGTAGGCAGTAGGTTCAGCAGTCGCATTATGCACTTCTCATTTGTACTTTCTATTATTGTTATTTTTTTAGTCTAGTTCAATAATTAAATGATTTTTATCTTAACCTATGCATCTCCCTTTACCCCTCAAATTTACTTTCTCCCACCTCCCAGGTGGGGCAGGGTGAGCAAGCACCTGTGTGCTGTTTAGCTGTTGGCTGGGTTTCAACCATGACAATAGGCAATTCTTATTGACTAGGCAGTGGTCTAGACAGCTAGGCTATAACAGATGCTTCGGTTTAAAAAATTGAAGTTAAATCAGAGAAGTCCTTTGCAAAAATTACTGCCCATTCCATGGATTTATAGAGACCCATATAACAAGAATTGCATCCTGATAACATTGAAGTTATAGGAGTATGAGAATCAGTGAGACAGATGCTTAGATCTGGAGTACCTTGACAAGGTTAACTAGCGAGCCTCTGTCTTAGGGAATGGGGCTTGGTAGGTTTGCTGTGGGCCTGCTTAGAAGGAGGCTTACCAACAGCACGTGTATCTCCCTTCCAGCTTTCACATTATCTTGTTCAACTTTGCTAGCAAAATCCTTCTCTTAGAAACACACAAAAGATCTCACCATTTTCTGAACTTTAAACCACACCATGTCATAATGATTTATATTGACAAATCTGGGTCCTCAAGGTCACTACTTAGAGTTAAGGGCCAACATTTGGTTAAAAAGAGAAACAGAATCTGCATAATTATGAGACTATCTACTGACTCCAGCAGTCAGAACATTTATGAAATATTAAACCACTGAGAGGGAGGGAGGGAACAGAAGAAATTAAACAGTGAACCCTAAGGTCAGGTCCAGTATTTGTGTGGGCCTGTTGTGCTAATTCCAGTGTTTGGCCATAAGGATTGATGATAAGTGTTCCCAGACTTACACAGCCCAGCAAAGACTCAACAGATGTTCTATGAATTCTCCCTACATAGCTTGACCAGAAAATGCTAACCAAGCATAAATGGGCAGCAATCCAACTAGTGCTTACTGGGTGTAGTTCTGAGGGTTTCCCTGGGGAATTGCTTCTGTTTTATGTTAGGATCTATATTCAGAACAAATACCTCTGCACAGGGACAATAGATACTCCTCATCCAATGCAGAGAGTAGGCCATGAAAAGACCAGACATCTGGCCATAGTGATTGGCGGTGATTGGCAATGTACAAGGGGACACCTTTAGTTCTTTTTTTTTCTTTTTCCTAGCTATCGTTAGGTTCCAGGATCAGTTTGCACTGGACTGGAGCTGCCCAAACTGCTCACGTTGGATGGTCAGGAACAAAGGCTAGGAAAAGGGTGAAGAAGCTTTGTGATGGTTGAGAGAGGCAAGACTTGAGGGAAGAAGAGTTGTTTCCTGGGTTATTCAGAATTTATTCACAGGGAGATAGAGTGAAGAATACAGCAAACTGTTGACAGAAATTCCCAGAAACCAAACCCACTTTATTACACAGAACCTAAAGTCCCATCCCTCACAATAATGTGTTTCAGATTTCCTCCAACATTATCTCATGTGGACCTCCTGAAAATGGCTTAACACGGCATAAAAGAGTGTAACATATTACTATATGACACTTCTGACTAAAGGAGAATATATAAAAACTATTTAAAATATCATCTCTGCTAGCAGAAAGACCCTGAATCATCAACCTTCATTTCTGATCTGTGCATGATTCTCCACCACAACTTAAGTTTAATCAACCTCATAACTTCCTCAGTTTTCTTCCACAGAGACAACCCAATGCATAAACATAAAGCACCTCCTCCTGTTTTTCCTCCTCAAGGGTATCTTTACATGTGAGCAGACATTACATGCTCAGCTCCATGAAAAGTACTAGAATTAGTTTTCTACAATATTTTTTATGGCTGAATCTGCCTTTGCATTCTGAAAGGTCCTGTGCTTTTATTTTTATCAGTATAATAGAAGCTTTTGTGTTGGCTGTGTTACTCTAATTTAATTCCCCATCATACTCACTGCTCCATAGTGACAATCGGTGTCTAACTGAAGACAACGATTTCTAATTCATTACATGTGTTCTTTTAACTTGTGTATATGTATTTCTAACTTTCCTTTTTGACTGTTTCTCAAGAGCAGAAATTAAATCATCAGTGCTGGATGCATAAAATGTTTTTATATGCTTCTATGTTTCAGATTAATTTGCAAGTCACAAGTTTCCAGCACATTGTGCTAAACAACAGCCATGTATTTATCTTGACAAATGATGCAGGAAAAACTAATAACAATGAGGCATACAGAGAGCTTTTCATCCAAAGATCCC
The DNA here is from genome assembly GCF_965140245.1 of Athene noctua. Taxonomy (NCBI): domain Eukaryota; kingdom Metazoa; phylum Chordata; class Aves; order Strigiformes; family Strigidae; genus Athene; species Athene noctua. The sequence continues at coordinate 10,241,552 of NC_134037.1, read as the reverse complement.
AGGACACACGACAAACTTTACATGCTGATTATACTCTACACTCAGTATTGTTCAAGATTTTAATTGGCTTTAATGGGCATAAATATAAATAGAAAACTATGCACAGGTAACTTCAGTCATCGATATACAGCTAGGTCTGGGATGGGAAGTGTGAACAAGTAATTCCTCCTCATAATATGACACAGGACATGAGGAATACTCTGTTCAGATAATAGTGAGGCAGCAGCTTTAATTACTCAGTGTAACCCCCGAGTTGTTTTCTCACTCTTCTCAGCAGCATTCTTAGTAAGAACCAAATAAAAACCAAGTAAGGGACAAAAGAATACTTAGAAGGTGATCTGACTTTGATTGTGGTCTACTCTATTTTAGGGCAAGAGTAGAGTGAGCTATGGCCTTGAAGCTGGGGTTCTTTTGCTGCCTCAGGGCATTGTTAGTTTGGAGGCTTATTTTAAAGGCTGAAGAGAATTCTCTTTATATTTTCTGACTTACTGGTGTCTTCCTCTCCTGCGCTTACATGGTTTTTAAGCAATTTAAGCTGGGCCAAACCCCAGAAACTTATATATAAAAATACCTGAGGTCTTTCCAGATCACCACAAGCTGAAAAGGCTATATGGTTTTTGTCTGTTGGCTGACTGTGGGACTGAAAAGTTTTTCTGTATTTGATAATGTGCTTTTTCTCCTTAATAATTCCTGAACCCCTAGAAGTAATTCAACTAGGTGAGACTAAAGCTCCCATTTGCCCAGTGTCCTACTGTCAGGTCCCTGTCTTGCTAAATAGGCAATGTTGGCAACAAGGGTTCATGAAAGAGGTCCTGCAGGAGAAGACAGATTTGTCTTTGTAGTCAGAGAAAAGCAGTAGTCAGCACAGCCCAAGCAGTCACCTTGCATGGCATTTGTACCATCGAGAAGGTGTTGGAGCCCAGAGAAGTTAGGTTGAGCCTGTGCAGTTTTTGGAAGGTACCTACAAACCTCAGCTGCTCCCTTCTTACATTTCCTCTGCTGCATCCCACAGAATGGATTCCTCCTCTCCAATGCTCAATATAACCAAATGTAATATAATCAACAGCTGGTTATATTATATTATACAACTCTTTTAAATATAATATGCTAGATGGGTAGAACAAACTCAGGGTGGAATGGGTCACATCTGTAGGATATTTTATCAAGTGTTGCAATTACCATGATTAGGACAGGTTATGGTGAGGCACAAGGGCTAGAAGAGAGTTATATTTATGAATACCTGTCTTGTGAATAGATGGCTTCCTGGGGGAAGCCCTTGACCTTCCCCTTGACCTTCTAAAAAGAGTAATGTGTATGTACCTACTCACCCCGTAGTGAACAGAATTACACTGAACATAAAAGCACAAAACCTATGATAACATGTCGAGTTATGCATGTAGAATTTCTGTTTAAGCTCAAACACTTAATGGACAGACCTGAAAACATGGGAGGATTTATCAATTGAGATCAAAACTGCAGAAACAGGAACAGGAGAAGGGAAACTAGAGCCTAATTTTTAAAAATCCTGTATGTTTGTGTTTTCATTTTATTTGAGGTTCTGAAATTTGTTGGTTTGTTTGTTGAAAAGGGGATGAAATTAACAATATGAAAGAAAATGTATTTGACTAACATCAGAATACTTTGTCTACGGTTATTTAACTTCCCCCCCCGCCCCCCCTTTTTTTAACTGATTTATAAACCATTGGACAATCGCAGCCAGAATCTTAAAAAGAACCTTAAAATCTTGGGATCTTCACATAGGATGATGTTCACAAGGGGAACCAAACATCTCAAATGTTATAGTTGACTGGATGGTGATGAGAGATTTTCAAGCATCCTTGCAATGACACCTTCAACTGTTCAGAGTGAGACTCTCCAAACCTCTGTTCTTATAATCAATTCTTACACCCACCCAGCCTGTGTACCTACTACATAGAAAACATCCCCTATCTTAAGCATATACGTGACCATTTCTGCACCTGCTGAAGGAGTTTGTACTGACCATTTAAAATGTCTTATCTATGTCCAATTTGATCAATTCTGCAGCAGGAATCAGCTTAGAAGCCTTAGAGATGACCAGATTCTCCACTCTTGATGATAATCAACACATTTGAGCATAGGGATTGGCCTAGGCACAGTCGGAGCTGCTGGGGAAAATCTTCAAGACAGGCTGAAATTCCCACCTGAAGAGTTCCTGCGCCAGTTAATCAAATGGTTTGTGGTGAAGCAGGCTAGGGGTTAAGTTCACCTTGTCTCAAGTCTCTCCACTGATTCAGATCTGTCTATTATGCAGCTACATGAGGAGTTCCTGGGACACCCAGGGAACTCATGTGCACTGGGTTTCCACATAGAGACAGACCTGAGCTGCACCACGGTTATACAATGAACTTGAGCTTCATGTTTATAACTAAAAGTCCATAGTTCTTATCATACAATGCTTTAAAAAAATGTAGAAAACAGTTTTTTACCCTTTCTATAAGGGGATACTCTATTTTAATACATCAGGGTGAATGTTCTCACCCTGCTTTTTCACCAGGTTTAATTTTCTCCATTTTTTTCAGCTGAAGTCAGTCAATGAACTCTGTCTGGTTAACTGAATATTTCAGTCTCTCACAAATACCATTTTTCAGCAGATTTTCTACTCATTGAAAAACTCTAGTCTGGAATTAGTTTGCTTTGTCTTATTATCCAAAACTGGCTGTGAAGTAGGTCATGTGCTGCTGGTCTCTTTTCTCAAGCATCAGGAAGCATAGTGCTTTAAATAAAGTATTCACCTGTCATACCTATTTTAAGAATTTATGTTGTGGACCCTTTCTCTAACAACCTCATTTCACTGCACCACACTTACCAGATGAATATCTAGAGCATATAACCAAACTTTCCTTCATATTTATACTACAGGGAGCTATTGAGGATACTCTGACTCTAACAGGGCTATTAGGATTCTGACTCTAGAAAAGCCCTGTGTTACTATTGTATGTGCTTTCTGGCTTGAGTAACCGTCTATTTTGTTCAAAGTTAGAGCACAGTTTCACTTGCTATATTAAACACTTTTTTTCATCACTTCATTTGTAAAAACTTTTCTTCTCTTTTCATTTAAGACGTTTCACTATCTCAATTTTATCAATTAGAGTAATCTCAATATTTGGCCTGAAGCACTGAAATCTTAAATGAAATGGTTCACTGCCTCTCAGCACTGTGCCCATGCACAACATGTGTGTGATCAGAAAGACGGATGCTCTTCATCTATCCTAAGGCTTCAAGTATGAGCTACATTTTACTGCAACTTCACTGTTTGTTCATGATGCAGAGTGTCACCCATCCAGGAAAGGCAAATAGGATGTTCTCCCATTACCATGTGTGAAATTTTTCAAAAGGTATATGCAGATGCACACCCTGAAAACAGGCTTGTCCACTGGCTACCTTCCACCTCTCTTCCTTAGCTGCTCTCTGAGAAAAAGTCACAGTTTCCAGAAGTCAGTTCTTGTGATTCCATAACCCATTTTGAACAAAATAAATTGGGTTAGCCATGACCTATACCAATTACTTAAGCTAAATATGACTTGGTGTAACTGAAATGAGTGAAGAACCACTCACACCATCAGTTCTGCTGGAAAATAAGAGCAAGTCAGCACTGATGCACAGTAATCTCCTCATAAGCAGAGCTGGGCTGAGAAAAGCACATCTGTTCCCAGCCTGAGTTATGTTCTGCAAAGCCCCATCCACAAAATTAGCCATGCTCTGCTATACATTGCTATACAAGAGTTTCAGCTTACTTTTGTATTATTATGAAACTAGTAATCGCCGTGACTGTGAAAACATGAGAGAGTGAAATGTGGGACATTGCAAAGATAAACACCTGAAATTACAGCTCTGAGGATATAGCATTTCCCTTACTTTCCAAAGGAATGTTAAGTCTGAAACCTAACTACCACCATTTCAATGGGGGTATTGTTAGCTATTTTACTGCTGTACATTGTAAAAAATCCAGCTAACTCGTGTACTAAAATTCCAGAGATGCTCAAAATCATCTGTGTCCTGAAATGGCTGTTAAGGGAAAGCCATCAAGCTATTATATCCTTGGCATGAGAAAAATAGGAAATGGGCTGAGCATAAAAATAGAGTTCTCCAAGAAAGCAGATGATATTATTTAGAACTGTGCCTGCAAATATTTTTCTTCTTACATAAGTTACTGCAACATGATCTTAAATTTACTTTCTGTTGAAGTATCCCAGATTTTTTGCCAATATAGCAAAACTCGGGTAGGTATACTACCATAGGCTTTGAGTCTAGTTGATCAAAGAGTACACAAGGAGATGATCTCATGACAGCTCTTGTAGCAGCAACCTCTCCTTGCTCAGGTTGCATCCCCAGGATTTGCACCAACATCTAATTTTAGGGAGAATGAATTCTGCTGTTTCACAATTGCTGCAGTATATTTGTACCAGTAATGATACAGCACACAGAAACAGTCAGAAGCTGGACACTTCGGGCTACAGATTGCGCTACCACTCCACTCTGCAGCATTCAAAAGACAGTATAGAATAAAAAAGAGCTAGGACTTTAGAACTGCCAACTGTAAATACATTATTTATTAGGGAAGTTTTTAAAGTGGAGATAATCATTCCTTACTTGCCTGTTGGACAGATGTTTTTTCATGCTTACAACTGTATAAAAGTAGAAAAAAAGAAAACGAAGAAGACTTTTTTTCCATACAGAAATAGAATATAAACTGCTCTGATTGTAATAGCTTTTTCAATTAAAGCTAGTTCCATACTGTCCATATTAGCACAAGCCCATTTTACTTGTTCATTCAGCCTGCTACCTTAATGAATGTAACATGTACACCATGGTGAGAACGTTCTCAAAAATCCAATTTTTAAGCAACCAGTAAGTATATAGTGGAGCTACAGCTTACAGGTTTCAGAGAGGACATGAAACATCCTGTTTTGGAGGTAAAGTAGCCTAGGACCAGGCTATACGCTGAATTGTATAGAGGCTGTGAGAGGCTGTGTGAGGAAAAGATCTGATTTTAACAGATCAGAAGGGGGGAGAAAGTGAACAATCTAGTGAGTAAAATCTAAGGGAGTTGTCCCAGGGTCTTAGGCATCCTAACGCTTCTCAGAGTTACGACCTTGGAAATGAGAGACTCCTCATCAATACACCATGAAACAAGTTAATAGCCATTATGTCTTTTCTCTTTCCTTCTCCAAATGAATGTCTCTTAACAGAGAGTGCAAGGCTCATTCTGTTTCTAGGAAATGACTTTCACATACAGTACAAGAGGATGTTCTCCCTAAATTGCTGAACCAGATGTAGGAACAAGCTGAACAGTTACAGGCCCATGTTAAACCAATATGAGTGACTACAAACAGATTACCAGCAACTTATTTAAAACATTGGAAAAGCTATTCAGTTTGATTTATATGAATATAGGATCAAGTTCTTTTTCATATGAACTTTATATAACCTAGGCCTTGTCTGGGGAACAAGAGAGGGATGGGGCATGGAAAGAAGAAAAAATCATGAACTTTATGAAAATATTTGGCTTGCTAATGTGTCACTGTTACCTGATCTCTTCTTATGCCAGATTTTTGCTTGCTGTCAGAACTAGTTTTGGATTTCCATGCATTTCCAAGAGCAGTTTAATTACACTTCGCTTGAGTGTGTACCATACTGCCCTTATGCAAAAATATTTACAAATAATTATTTCATTTAAATACATTCTAATTTCATAAAGGAGAATCATCCATCAGTCATTATGCTCATCTGTGTTGCCTATCATAAAGTAATATTTTAGCAAACAGGAAAAGGTAGTCTGTTGTTTCTTCACTATATCCAACCTTAAAGTATTTGCTGTACTGTTTTTATGTACTCCTCCAACAAAATCCTACAGAAATCAATATATTTAGAAGACTATTTAAATTAATTTTCTTTAAACAAAAGCTGAGAAAATTGCCAAAATTTGCATTAAGCACAGAAGTTTTATATCATCCTAATAGCTATAACCTAACAATAACATTATCTTAGCTGATATTCTCTCTAAACTTTTCTTGCAGATAACCTAAATTAGCCTTTCTTACAAAATTCTGGGGATTACATTTCTCATCCTTGGGCTCAAACAGGTGGGATTTAGTTGTGTGCAAAATGGGGGGGTATTGAACAGGAAACACTCTATGATTTTTGAAAAGGACAAATTTTAGAAATAACGTACCTATAATCATATTCTGGGAAAAAAAAATCAAAACTCTCAGAGTCTAATCACTGGGGCTTGAATGTGGTTATCAAAATGAAAGTTTCTATGTCCAAAAGACGTAGAGGAGCCTAATTAACCTAGCCTAAAAGTGAGGGAAGCAATAAATATTCTAGTCCAGTACCTCCTTTTCTCAGAAAAAGGGAATGTGCAACCAAAAAGCAAAGTATGTCTCCGTAATTTATGACCACAAGTGTTCCTGAATTTATTCTAGATGGCACTTTCTGAGACACCCCCAAATAAGTTATCTAAAGACATATTCTAAAGTCAGAGAAAGAGGGCTTTGAAGGGAACCTTGCCATCAACTAGTCCAGTGCCTTTCAACTTTTTTAGCTCACATTTTGTTTTGTGACTCATTTCAAGTGTGTGACTTCTGGGACAGCAAGGTGCTTCATGCCTCATTTGCTGCAGTAACACTTTCACCAGAAAGGAACATATCTCTGGCTGAGAATTTTGTCTTATCCAGCATTGGCCCAAAGTCAGGGCCTGCTATATCTAAATCATTCCAGACAGAGACTTGTTATATCATTACAGTGACATACTTTTCTCTAATGTCTTACCTAAATAACCCATGCTGCATTTTAAGATGCTATTTCATGTCATGTCTGTGGACACAGGGAACTGATTGTTTCTTTCCTTTTGCTGGCAATCCTTTATAGCACTGTTACCGTGTCCTCCTCAGTCTTCTCATCTTCAGGCTAAGCAAAACAAATTCCTCCAATCTCACCTTAAAGGTCATGTTTTCTACATCTGTGGATTAGCTGCACTCTCTCTGCTGGACTCCCTCCAGCTGGCCCATCTGTTACAGTGCACTGCCCAAAACTGGGAACAGGACAAGGTCTTATGAATGCTGAGTAAACCAGAAGGAGTACAACTTACAGCACGTCAGCCATACACCCTAGTATGTGGTTTACTTTTCACAGCGTGGGATTCTTCACTCATATTCAGTTAGTGATTCAGTGGCGTCTGTTTAACTTCTGCTTTGCCAAGAGCGCTCTCTTTCTTATATGTATGCAATTAATTATTCCTCAGGGTAGTGTTCTGCACCTCTCCTCACTGAGTTGTCTCCTGTATTTCCCCCAGATCTTTTCTTCAGCTTGTCAAGACAACCATGAATCTTTTTTAATCTTGTTTTCAGTCTTTCAAATGTTTCCTCCCGAGAGCTTGCAATCCCCTTCCAGGTTGGTATTGTCTGCAGATATTACAGCTGTACTCCCTCTCCCATCTTCCAAGGTGATTAATGAAACTATTCTATACACTCCAAGCCAGAAGAATCCCTACAGCAAGCACTCCTTTTTCAGAATGGGCCCTTAATCCCTTTGTAACTTTTTTTTCCCCCAGTAGTTTTGCACTCACCTTATGATAGGTTTATAAACCCAGTGTGCTAATAAGAGTGTCTACTAGACAAGATTAGTATTTTGTGAGAGTCAAGTTATATGACATCTTCTCCTTTCCTGGTCAGCTTTTTTTCCTAATTATAGGAGTAAACTTATAGGAGACGACTTTGAAGCAATATAGGAATTACGTACACTTGAAAGGCTGAACAAGACCTCTCAACATAAATTCTGCAAACAGGGAAAGAAAAAACTTTGTAATATCTTTTAATATGAGAAGGATTGAAGACAGCTTCCTCAAAGAATAACCTACAAAATTGGCTGGGAATCACCGGTGCAGATAAATAGCGTAGATTTATTACATGGCTCATAATTCAAATAGAATAAACTAAATTACAAAAATAATGTCTCAAAAGACTTTTCTCTACCAAACTGTTGTAAATTCAGAGCATGTACTCTAAGGAATAAAGTGCATTTATGGTTGATAGAACATGGCTTACAGCTTTGAAGGTATGAGAAGGTGAATGAACTGAAATGCAGTTCTCTGTGCTCTGAAGAAATAGCCATGCAGAGTAAACAGTCATAAATATCAGAAATTCATCTGTTCACTGAGATGAAAATACTGATCATGGTAATAGGAACATTATAGGAGGTGTAATGTAGACAATGACAGAAGCGAAATTAGTCCATTATTGTCATGGGCTTAAGAACCAAAGACCTACTGCAACTTCTACAGATAAAAACCATGAAGTTGCTGGAAAAGCAGTCTTTGAGGGCACCTATCTGCAAATCAGATCTGAGACAGCTGCAGAAGAGAAAAAGGCATTTAGAATGAAGAATCATGTTCCCATACCAGGCAAGTTTTCATTTTTTCTGGATCCAGGTAAACACTATTGCCAAATGGCTTGAAGTATCAAGAAAATATCCAAATGCCTAAATCAAGGCACTCTTACATTAGCTTTCCACCAATACATCTTGATGTAACTCCCCCAGGGACACAATTCTGATTTACTCCAAATTTATCTGTGATTGAAGTAACTTTCAAAAACTGTTCAGAAGTGACAAAGAGAACTTGGAGAGGAAATTCCCATTCTCCGTAGGAATTCAGACAAACAGGAGATTGCATTTTATGTATTTTCAGTGAAACTTTCACTTCAAAATTTCTAACATGAAGCAGGCATCCTGAGGTCACTGGGGTTTGTCTAAGAGCAATGATGACAACTCAGTAAGAGAGATTCATCCCCTTTAGTCGAATTGGAGCTGCCCAGCTGCCCACTCCTGAGGCTGGATCCAGCCTCCTCATGCACAGCTGCGTGCCCACAACCTGCCTGGGTGCACACATCATTCTGGGGAGGAAAATGACTGGCACATAGGGGAGTCCCACCAGTAGCATCTGCTCACAAATTCAGAAAGTTTGGATAGTTCTGATTTCAAACCATGAGACAAGCCACTCTAAGGAGAAGGTAAACTGCACTCACCCAAATTAATTCAAATATAAGAAAATGATATTTCCCTGAGGGAATGTGTTCATAACATCTACAGTAATTAAAATTCTTTAGAGCTGACGTGACAACAACTGACCAAGCAAAGCAACCTGACATGCATCAGAAGTACTGTTTTTAAGAAATCCCTCATCTCTGCCTTGATTAGATGTCAGCAAACACTTCTGACAGTAATTTTTCAACAGCAGAGAAATGCAGTCAATGGTTGTTCTCAGCCCACTAGAGAACAAATCTATTTCTAGAAAGGAAAAGAGACAAAAAAAAAAAGGAAGGAAAAAAAAATAAGAAAAAAAAAATCAACAATCCTCAACTTCAAGGATATATGGGCTTCCCTAGGAAGTTTGCTTAAGTGAATACATTAGAGTCATTGCATGCACCACAGAGCAGTGCTGAAAAGAAGGCAAACAGGTGAGATCTTATCCTCTCCCCAGAATAAGGACCCTCCCCTGACTGCCAATACCGTGATCAGTGGGAGGCCCTGCCATAAGTAGTTGAAAGGGCTAAATTGCACTGTTACTAAGTGAAAAATAAAAAGTGTTATCAGTGTATGACTCTGTTAACAGCAGTGGATACATTGCTATTTAATGTTCCCACTTGAACCAAGTGGGTATTTGCAAATCCCCATGCTTTATACCCCAAACTGCTACACAAGTTCAAGTTCAGATAACTCGTTGACTTATGTACATTTGCCCCAGCTTTACACTAGCCTGCTGAGGACAATAATGTTAAAAGCCATTTGTGGCTGTAGTCACTTGCTACAGCAGTTCAAGAAATTTTGATGAAAACTTGCCCCTAGGCAAAGACTACACAGGTGTTGAAATACAGAGATACAGAAAACACATCATAGGCTTTACAAGTACATGAACTTTGGGAAAAGCAACTTGTTAGGGGCCAACACACATTACTGTGCAGTGAGGAAATAGGATATCTGATTTTTTTTATTTTAGGAGAAAAAAAAAAGTAAAAAAAAAAAAGTCATCATAAAAACATAAGGTTAATATATATATATATATATATATATGTCATGTAATATATACCCTTTAGTTTGGGCTGGTGCTTTACTCTTTGATTTGAAGTAAATTTAAATGATCACAGTTTGCTACTTTTCCAACTGAAACGGCACCTTGAAATGGAAATATCACTATTTTTTTTCAGTGCTGAAATATTTTTATTCTTTCAAAAACTGTCTTAGATTTTCAGCTGAGCTTCAGTTTACATACACTTCTGTGTGATCCAAGCACCATTTATGATGGAATGGAGGACATGGAGGACTTTTGACAGAATACAACCGCCCATTTGCATTAGTTTGCCTTATGTGCACTGCAGGGGCACTAAGCCCAGATGCAGACATCTGCCTTTAGACTGATGAATCTAACTAGCTCAGATGCAGACATCTACCTTTAGACTGATGAATCCCATCCGCCAAAGCTTGGTGAAATCACTGTGACTCTCTACTGAATTCACTGGGCACTAAAAGGGAATCAGTCCCCGTTAAGGAATCATTTAGCTGCATTTATTACTCACAGATCATAAGTGTATTTATTTTGTCTTGCTTTTAATACCAGGTCAATAGGTCTTGCATATTGATAATAACGTAGCATTACTTCTTAATAGGATTTGCATAGATATAATACTTAACAGCCAGTCATAAGAGATCACACACCTTTTCTATTGAAATATCAAACTCTTTTTCCTTTGTTGACTCTGAGGAGACTATGGGCCTGATCCAGTAACCTGTCAATTCAACAGTAAAGTCCCCTGTGATTTCAACCAGTGCTGCATCAGAATTTAAAAGTGTGGGTTGGGGTAAAAAAAAAATCACAAATTTTCTGTTTTGCAAAGCATTCCTGAAACAAATTCACTACTTGCACTCAAATCTTTTGTTTTTCCCCAGAGCTCAGACAACCCTCCCACTCAGAAATAATTATTAGCTGGAAGCACATTCTGGCTTTTACCATTCCAAATGAACCTGACAAGCAATTTCCAAAGGAATTTATGTGCTGTTGTATTTTCCTAGGCTATGTTTTAAAAGTGTGATCCCCTTTATTGCCATTTGAGAGAGTTTAAGCAACTTTACCATTCCCCTTAGGGAATATTGGAGGACATTTTGTGAATAGAACAAGAAGCGATACCATCTTTTCTGCAGGAATTCTCATTACTTCACCCCATTCAGAGCAGTGAAAAAAAGGGTATTTGTGAAAGTTCTTTTGAATAATCACTTACTGAGCTTAATAAGATTGCGTTTTCTTTCCAGATGTTATTTAAAATAATATTGGCATAGCAAGTAACATGAATACTTGTAAAATACGTATAGAACACAATTTACCCCAAGCAAACCTTCCTGTACCACAGATGACACCTCCCACTTCCTTTTCAGTTAATTCATACAAATACAGAAATTAATGACTAGAGTATCCGAGTTAAAGAATTCAAATATCTGAAACTACCTGTGAATTGAACAGTTCAGAAATAAACTTACAGGTTCACGTATATTCACATGAAACCTTCACTAAATACTTTCAATTAATCAAAAAATGTATTTTGGCCTCTTCAAATATAAGAATTAAAAGACTAAACTTGTACAATTAATTACTTCCTGAGAACAGTTCAAGCCAGGTAAGCGTGAATGGTGTTTGGATTGGCTCCATGGACACATCTGTATGTAACAGAGAAGAAACATGTCACTTAAAATCAATAATTAGAGAAAATAATAATTACACTGAGCATGTATGTACAATGACATTGTGTTCCAAGTATCATGCCTAAATACATATACCTTTATGCATGGGTGTGTGTATACATATATTCATGTATATATTTCACATATACCTGTGAAATGCATGAGTTTCAGTTATCAAAAATTTGCAGAGGAAGTCAACTGATAAAGAAAGTTGAGGTTTTGGCCAAAGGCAAAAAGCAGCAGCTGAATTAGGATGAGAATTCAGACCTGATAGGTGAAGTCCTAGCCCCAAATGATATGGACAGCAGTATTTCTGTCAAAATGGGTGCATATGTTACTACTACACCAAACTAAAATAGGTCCTGGAGGCCATCTAGTAAGGTCTGGACATCCCCATGCCATTAGACTCTTCCTTTCCAAAACATGGCAGCAAAACCCATACCATGAGGAGAATATTGCTTGCCCCATTCTAAAAACTGTGACCATGTAATTGTTAGCAAAAGCAATAATTGGTCCAGGCCAAAAGTGGACAGCCAGGGACCATTTAACAGCATGGATAACCAAGTGCAGTGCTTAGGTTTGTGCTTGACAGTGCTTAATTAGCTAGTAAAGAAATAATCAATAGGGCTAGGCTACATGTCCATGAGTCCCCACATTGAACTCAGCCTCCAATCATCCTGCTTTGCCTTATTTCTGTATGGTATCCTCTATCCAAGAGTTGTTATTTGTTTCCATTTGATCCACAGAGAATATTTCTGCTATACCTGCCTACAGGAGGCTTAGTCCTTTAACTCAAGCAACAGAGGTTCTGTCTTTTGCATTTGATATCTGAGACACACTCTCCAGTGATGACCTAGATACCAGGGTTACATAGAGATCGTGCTTCCATGCTGAGTTAGGCACCCTATGGAGACATCATTTGTTTCCCCAGGCAAGAAAGTATTACACATATAAACGAAAAATGCCTTCAATTGAAAAGGCATTTCACACTTTTCCCAAGTGCATGAGGGACACAACTCACAGAAACATAATTTAATAGGATTTTTTAATGAGTCCTATGATAAATGTTTTATGGCCAAAAAAAGAAAGTAAAAGCCCATTGTACTTTACAAAGAGGCCAAAGAACATGTGAGTTCCCAAATTAATTCTTAGGTCTCTCTTGAAGAGAAATTCTTAATGCCCTCTATTAAATTACATCTCTTTATTTTGAGAAAATGGATTTACTTATTCCTTTGCTAGAAACCTGAGAATAGCATCACCAATCACTTTGTGTGACATCTACATGCCAGCGACTGACAACTGAGACTTCTGCTATACCTAGGAAGAGCTTAATAAAATTGACTTAACGGATATTTTTTATTATTCCCAAGAACAGGGTTGATAATGAGATTTTTTAGCTAACCACACTTCTCTTGACAAATTATGAAGAGATCAATTTTTTTCCCATTAGCCTCACCCTCATCAATGGCTCAGCTGAGGTCAACTAGCCCTTCACTTGTAGTTAATGGTACACAACCTTTGTCTACTGATTTTTCTTTGTCAGAGCCTAACAGAAGAAAAATCAATGGCTCTTATTTCAAATTCAAAGGAAAATATTTTTCTTTAAATAAAAAACTCCTCTCACTTAAAAGACCCAACAAATATGTTTGGGAGAGTAAGCCTTAATCTACTATGATGACAACTCAGTGCAAAGGCTGAAGGCCATAAACTGAGTGCTGCTGAGCATTTGGAAATCCCATAGTAGAAAATCTTAGTTCACTGAAAATATTATTGGTAATTTCAATGAGGCCTAATTTTACCAGGAGGGGTAAGTATTCAGTAGCAGTTTCTATTAACATATTAATATCTAGAAGACATATTCTAAAACTTAGAATATTTCAAATTATGATTACTTCATTGTATTTTTGTATTGCTCCAGAAGGTACAGAGCGTACTTTTTACACCCACCTCCATTCCCTTACCTGCCTAGAAACTCAGCATTGCCACAGTGCAGATAGTGACTTTTAATAGAAATGTATATGTGCAAGCTGATTCCCACAGAGTCACATTCTCACTCCATCTTTCTATCATGTATACATAAGCCATCAATGTAAATCATGTTAGCATATAAATAAGTTATCAAAAACCATTTTAATAACGTTATAATAAGGATCGCCTTCTTCTGGGAAGCTGATCATAATTTTGCACCGTTGTTGGCTTAGGTGAGGATGTAACTACGTCTCTAGACAGACCTGTTAAACATTAGCTGATTAGTCACATAAAAATTCAGAACAGATTTGTCCGTCCAAACTTCTGAGGCTCAGCTGAAGCATTCCCCTCAGGATCCCTCTGTAGTCCACAGCAACTTAAAAGTGCAGTTTGAAACTCTAGTGGACAGCATCAGCTCGATAGCCTTTCCATTGACTATAACCAAAGCTTAGGATGGTCTAGCAGTGTTCCCAAAGAGTCATCAAAGGTTAGATTGGAGGAATCTGGGTCTCTGTATACTGTATGGCTCTGAAAGGAGCACAGATGCATCTTGCCTAATTTAATATTTAGTTATTTGTGTTAGGACAGCAGTGTCGTAGCCAACAGAGGAACATAAGTATTTCAACCAGGTGATTTTTACTGACCTAGGTGTGTGCCCTACCTCTCTGTTTGGAGACACAGAGACACTAGTAAAAACAGCTTCTCTTTCATGAGGTTATTTTTCCCTTCCTGGAAACATCCTTACCGGGTAAAAGGGTCCTCTTATTGGGACAAGTCTGTAAAAGGAACAAGCTTTAGAAAAATCTTTTCTCTTAGGATATTATTAGTAGCAGGAATAATTAATAAATAGATATTGTTTTATAGGATTAATTTATAGAGCACACGTGCTCTAGGAACACCACTGACAGTTCAGTACAGTATGCACAGGTGCCCTAGGAACAATACTGACAGTTTAAAAAATTTAGAAAGGCTAGGCAATGAAAAGATAGACGTAAATTAAGTACATGCTAAACAGAACATTTTGAGTCTTTTTTCAGAAGTCTAAAAGTGAATTATGATGAAGATTGTTCAGAAGATAAGTAACCATAATGACTGAAGACTGAAGCATCGGTGAGCAGTAGTGTCCGAAGAGGAATTGGAACAGAACGTTAAGAACTAGCTGAAACTGTGGAAAATAAAGGACTTTTGAAACTGATGATGAATTGAGAGCTGAAAGTTCCTGGAAAATCACCAGAGACTCTTTGCATTGCATGTTATATCGTATATAGAGAGGGTGCTTTTTGTCAGCTGTTGCCACTCACTGAGGTGATGGCCCAACTCTGAGTGATTAATAATGCAAGCCTAGAGGAACCCACAATCTGGTGAAATCCTTTAACAAGTCCTAAAAGATGAAGGAACTAATACAGGATTTTAGATTTGTATTCCTGAAATTGCAGTGAGATTTCTATGTTCAGCCTGAGCATCTTCTGGTTGAAGGATGTATTCTTTTAATGTCTGCAACAACTGCATTTAAATAAAACTAAGAATCAGGGATTCTTCCTCTCGAGTTTTTCTCGGCTACACACATTTAAACTCACACACCCTATCTGCAAGATTCTTTCAGACTTCAAAAAATGCTGAAACTTTAACTGATAATTTACACAAGAAAGGTCTATAAGAGCTGCATGTAATAAGAACAATCCAGATATAAAAGACATAGCAAAAATGTTGGCAGCCAAATTAATAACTGGTAGAAGTCTTCAAAAATGCCTAAGGCTTTTTAGGGCTGCAAGTCCTTTTCCAGTTTGTCCTTAAAATTTTCTGCATGAGTCATGACTAAAAAGGATAAATTATATATAGGATTTAGCTAGTAATAATATCAATACACTCCTTTGGCCACAATGAACAGTAATCTATTTTTTTATGAATGGATGTCAGGAAGCTATTTGTTTGGGCTAAATGGACCAGTCTTTTTTATATCTTTGACTTGGGAAGTGTGTTTTGGTTTGATTATAGTCTTTTGTGTTAATCTTCTCTCCAAGATACTGACTTTAAAGCACCCATTCTCCTGAAAAAAAAAGGCAAGGATGACCATCAAGCCAGATATCATCAATCGCTTGCAATGAGTGGACAGATCTGGACTCCATTTTTATAGCTAACATGGGAAGGATGGGTCCTACACAAAATAATTTAAGATCCAAAGTTCCCATCCAGAAAGTTATATAGATTTTTCTATGTCCACTGAAATCAATACCAGTTACAAACCTACATGACTTTGTAGGTCTGGTCTCAGGTAGTTACAGTGTTGTATCAGGAGTCATGTACAGAGATAATTAGTTCCTATCTAAATTATTTTACCCTATTTTAGTGATTTTTTTGGTTTTTTCCTCAGTTTCATCTCACCTTTTAATACTAAATTAATTACTTTTAGCCCAAATATTGCCAATATTAATACCAGAACTTTTTGAAAACGGATGGATACATGGATGGATGAATAGATATTAGATCTCTTCTTAATGGACTACAAGTACATTGAATACTTAGGGATTTGTTTAACCTCAGATGATCACTACATGAATAAAGTAAATTTTGTGGAGATAAATAATAAACTTCAGAGAAAAGCTTGCAAATGGGCACCTTTATTCATTAGCTGACTGGAAAGAGCCAATGAAGCATGAATTGATTACCTGGAATACATTTTTTTTCTAGATGCTGCCAACTGTAGTTCCTTCTTCCTTTCTGCAGTTCATTAAGTAGAATCATGACTTCTGTTATTTGGACAAGAAAGACATTGAGTTTGCATTTCAGATTCATGCAAAAATCAATACAACTTACTAAGTCCGTATCTGAAACTTGTATCATCTGGTTGTAATTTGCAATAGAGGGATATCCAATACTAGAACAAGACTAAGGTAAAGGAACTTCAGTTAGGAAAAAAATTTATTGATAAATTAACTGAATCTCCCCCACATTCCAGGATCCATAAGAAAGTATTTGAAGTAAATTAAAATCCAAGAAGAACTTTGATACATAGATATGTCAAAATATTAATTCCCTAACCTACAAATTTAAAACCTGTCAAATAAAAGCATGGACATCAGCATATCTGTCCCTGGGCTATGATGGATTAGCCTTACAATGAAACACACCCAAGTTGTCAAGCCTTATGATTGTCTATGGACATGTTACTCCCTGAAATAAAGTATTTTGAAGCGGTTCTTATGGGCCAGATCCAAATCCCACAATCTTTTCGTTTGTTTCAATATAATAATATCTATACTTTTACTCATCAGTAATCTATGTAGCACATTCTGCTGAAATAGCTGCAGAGAGGAGGCAGAGGTAGATCTGACATAAATAAGAAGTGAGGTACATGTTTGTGCTCCACACAAACAGCAAGCTGCAAAAAACACATAGACCCCAGTCCCTATATCAGGGGAGACATGACACAGACCCTTAACCCAAAATTCACAGTGACAGCTTTTTCTTCTTCTAAGAGCCAGAGAAAACCCCTGTAAAGCACAGCACTGATGAGAAGTCCTGGCTGCCGATACCATAGCAGGCTGGGAAGGATGAGAAGAAAATGGAGGAATCATAGGACTGAGATCATCGATCCCCTTCTCTCCTTGATAAATCTGCATAAGTGTATGTTGTCGCCATACAGTAAACTAGTCATTTTACAAAATGTCTAAAACATTCAACCATTTCACGAAATGACGGCTTCAATCCCAGATATAACTAAAATTTTCAAATATTTCAGAAGATTACCAGATATCACAGACAAAAATTATGGGAAATGCCTAAACCTGATTTTTCTTGGATCACGGGACAAGTGAAACAGTGTTTCTATTACATTTATTCTTAAAACTATATACTCATATTTGCACCTAAAACTACACAGCAATGCACATCACCGATCTAACATTTATTTTCCAAATTGAGACTATTTCAAAAAGTGATTTTTTTTTTTCCTTTTTCAAAAAGCACCCTGAAAGAGATTACAGAGACTCAGAGAGTTGTAGGAGGATAGGAAATGAATGTGTATATGGCTAGACAATACCAAAGAGAAAATAAATTTTCCCTATAATTTATTTCTTGTCCATCTTTGTATTCATGATTTGGCATTCACCCTTTTAATTTGCTTGGCCCTTTCTATCAAATGGGACATCACACGCTTTTCCAACGATGTCATGTTGGGATCACTACAGTCATGAGAGAAAATCTGAGTCCTGCCTATATATAGAAAAGTGCTCCTCACAGTAGTTACCCTGGGACCAGCGTGACCTCCTGCTAGTGCCTTCATTTACATCGCTCGTTACAGCCAGCTTCCACCCTCAATGCTGCTATAGAGGTTTGTTGAAGGCATTCTCCCTTCAGTGGTCATCTAACCCTTGCTAGTGCTAGGACTTAATATCCACGCTTACCTGCCAAGGAAAGGCTCCATGTCGGTCGTGCATGAACGAATAACCCACGAGAGCAAGTGATGACATGCTAGACTCCATCGATGAGCACCGTCAGGTGGAGACCCAGCTGCAAAAACTCTGAAGGGTGCCACTGTTATGGCAGAGTACCCACTGCCAGCCAAACGGAGGAAAGATATATTTGCAATAGGAGCGAAAGGAAAAACAGGTGCAGATCCACTGACAGGTCCAAGAGCAATGAAGATTTCTGACATTTTCTGGCCTTATGATTCCTTTTTTTTTTTTTAATTGATTATGGACAAGGGATGAAGCAGCTTCAGATGTGCCCTGCAACCCTGCCACACACCTGGAAAGGAGAGAGAGAGTTGGTTTTCTCCATGTCAGTCTTACCCTCTCCCACATTGCTAACTTTGAAGCAATTTCTCGCACCCTGCTCCTCCACAGCCAATACCAGAACAGCAGGAGTCTTGGGTCACTCATGTGCCCGTCTTTCCTGGAATTTTTGAATATTAATGTGTCCTGATTATCTGGAAATGAACCCACTAATCTCCTGAAGCACCTCTGGTTATAAGCATGCTTTTGGTGCTGTGTGAGAGCCAAACAGAAGAGACTTAGAGACTTCTACCTGAAGAACAACAGTTTCTCCTTCACACTCCAATGAACAAATTGAAAGAAATAACCTATGAAGAATACAGATATTAAAAGGAGACAACCTACTTAGAGAAATTTTGAGTGTAAGAAAGTTCCCTGAAGGAGAATCAACAAAAGGGCATCTTGTTCCATGGCTGGGGAATTTCCAAAGGACTGAAAACTGCTTGACTACTCTTTTTCTTTGTATCACTGCCGTTGCTTATTAATTCCCTGAATAGTAAGAAGTGGCTAGAGACATTATTTCCCGCATAACCGCAGTGTGAAAACACATGGATAATGCCAGGATTCACCTTCTGTCAGTTTATAAAACCAAGTGAAATAGGCATATCATCCAGAACACCTGTAATGCCAGTCAGTTGGCAAAAATCACTGAAACCTTTAATTATTTCATGAAAGGACTGATTTCACAAGATGACAGTAATAAGCACAGACACACAGAGACATACACACATTTTAAAATACTTCAGTGTATACTGCATATATATATATATATGCATGCCAAACTAAACACACTGCAGCCAGTTGTTAAAGGAACTGGTTGATTATTTCCCATTGCCACCAGCTGTCTCCTGCCTCTGCAATGATCACTGAGTCCAAATGAATGACCCTTGTGCTATAAAAAACAGTTTGTCTTTTCACAGATTGATTTGTCATCTAGGATAATACTGCCTTAACTTTTGCACTGTCCACCACAGTGTTCCTATAGGGCTCCCCAGTAACCAGAGAGCAATAAATCAAAATCATTCCAGTTCCAGTCCCAGCAATGGCTGCACATTAGATAAAAGGACACTTTGGTGGTTCTTTTTTAAAATGTCATTTTATACTACAAGAAAAAAGTTTCTGAAATTTTCAATTCATTTTTCCACTTCTTTCCTGAGCTAACTTGGCAGTTCCGGATATCTCATGCTTCACAAATTAAATACAATAAAAAGATGAGAGCCTTTCCTTTTTGGGGACTGACATCATTTATGCTTTTATTTATTTTATTTTATTTTCACTTCAGTCACAACTGTTTATATTTGCTCTTGTTACATTTTAGGCTAAAGAGATAATTTAAGATGACTGTGCGTTTTCCCAAGCCATAGCCTGTCAGATTGCTGAATTATCAGTACCTAGTCAAGCAGCACAGTAGAAACAGATCACATATGCCAATTCCCCCCTAGTTGGTAACCATTTTCCAGTCACTGGAGGAAAGTGCACAGTCCAATCTCTCTTTTGCATGATCGAAGTTAGTTCAACTCTATAGCTTAGCAGATGTCCTTGGGCAGCAGGTGGTCCAATGAATTATATCAGAGAAACCAATAAGTTGTGTATTATTCTGGAGACTTTTAGCCCTCTAACTTGTTAAGAGAACACATTGCCTTTTTTCTTTTCTCCTTTTTTAATGAATTTTCAATCAGGCTGCCAACCTTCCTTGAAAATAGTCTCTAAGAAAATATAGAAACTGCTTTCTAAAAAAATATTTTGAAATCTAACATCAATTGTTGGCATCTGGAAACAAAATGTGGGATGAGAAAATATGATGAAAATATCCTACAAATATTATGCATATTGACATCCCTCTATTCAAGCTGTTCTGACTAGAGCTATCCTGGCTTACACCAAGAGGAAATCCTCCTCGTATTTGTCATGTCAACACAGATCAGAAGGGAGAACAACCTGTGCTGTCAAAAGCACTTAGAAACACCCTAAAGACGATGACCACAAAAGTCACATCACATAACTACACAGAGAAGCCACAAGTCCTTAATGCATTGTCAAGGTTTTTTTGTGTTCTTTTTTTTTTTCTATCGAGCAATGAAACAGATGTTGACCAACATTTTAACCATATCCACCTTTTTCACAATATGATTCACATTCCCTTCGATACCAACCTCAGAGTATCTATTAACAGTCATGCCCCCAGGCAAAAATGATGTTTTATGTTTAACAAAGAGAACAGGGAGCCCAATCATCTGCATTCCATCCCTGTTTCCATAAGACTCTGTTTGTGGACTTTGCAAGCTTCACATCTTCTATGTTCCTCAGTTATCCCACATGTGAAATCAAGATAACAAACTTTCCCTCGCACACCAGGAAGCTGTGAAGCTTTATTTATGTTTAATTAGTTGGTTTAAGGTGTTTGACTGAAAAGGAGTGTTTATGTAAATTATTTCCTATCTGTATTAGGTTACTGATACTGAAAACCATAATGCATTGTATACACAGGTGAATATAGATCTTTTTCTGTGTATAGCATTACAGACTCCGAATTCTAGCAGCTGCAAGAATTAACAGAAGAAAGGATGAGTGATGTGCATTTTCTTCTGTAAGGTAAGGGCTGTATATTACAGTCTACTTTAATCAATAATAGAGTTATGCTACTAAAAATGAGCTAGAAAATTATTTAGGAAAGCAAAGGCATGGAGTCTTAAGGCTCTTTTCTCCCACAATTTAACTTCCCTGTATTTAGGTTTTTAGAAAAAAAAAAAACAAACAAACAAACAAAAAAAACCCAAACCCTACCAAAAAAAGGGCATCTCTCCAGCAATTCAGATGGCATAAAATCTACAGTCAACTATTTCAAAAATCCCCATCCTCAAGGAGGATGGCAGCAGATTCCTATGCAGTGACAGGTTTAACAAATCACCTGATAATTGGGTGTGACCTGCTAGAAAGAACAAATTGAAGTGTAAAAATGGAGTCTGCAAACATATTGCTTTCTTCCTCAATGGATACTTTTTCTCGTGCATTCAGGGATTATGTATTTACTTGTCCGCAAAAATAAGTTAGTGCTTTTCACTCCTTTTAGCTTTACACAGCCAGCACAGCAAAAATAATTTGAATTAATCTATTAGTACTTGTGCATCATCGATACATTTGTTTACAGAATTCCTCATGCTTTCAAGACAACAGAGTTACATGATTAAATGCAAAACTAACACCGTGCAGGAAGAGAAGTCAGACACTCAACTGCCTTGCACTTTTCCTCCACTCCATGAAAACAGTGTATAAAAACCTCCCAAGGCAGAATTCCCTACTGATATGCATAGCTCAGAGGAGAGTTTTACAGCCAGTTTGCAGCTATTTTCACACAGGTATAAATGCCTGCATAACATTTAAGACAGTGCTGAGTGCATTGTGCTATTATTATATAATATGTCCTCCAGAGCTGTTATGGCTTTTGATGATGCTCAAGAAACAAGGAAATCAGCTTTGTTCTGAAAACTGGAGCAGAATATGCAGAGCTGATACCTAGCAGTAAGAAGGCAGGCAGGATAAACTTTTGAGTTCTATGATATTTCTAAAGAGTTGCTTTATTGGAACAGTCGCACTTGAAGGACTTAATCACAGTTCTTGAGCATCATCAGCACCCAAGAAAGGTGTCAGTGTGCATGTGAAACCAAACACCCCCACAGCACTGAATAGTAGGGCATGCTTCACCCTCACAAGTGTGCGTTTCAGGCAATCCAAAACTGGATTGTCCAAGGGAAGGGGCAGGTGCCCAGTGGTGACATTTGCTTTGTCTCAGTGGGAAGATGTGTTAGGGCTGGTTTACCTTCTCTCATAGAACAAGCAGCAGCGTCATTAGAGATTTGAGGATGGAAAAGCCTCCAGACCCATGGGACCAAACCCTAAACGGCTCATCAGATTGTAGACAGCTTTCAAAAAGACCTTTATGCCCTGTATATAGAGTAACCTACAGGGAAAGGTATTGAAATAAAGGGCCTAAATTGCAGAGGCCATTCATGCCAGAGGAGGGATTTCCCTTCCATTTAAGAGGATGTTCTGTACTGTGATGTTAGAGAGGAGATCTGGTTAGTAGCACATGAGTGTCTGCCTTGAAATTATGAGTCATATGGCTGTTTTCACTTTCTACTCAGCAGCAGAGGACAGCACATCAGAGCCAACATCTACCCTCAGATCTACATACATGTAGCCTGGTATCTTCTTCAGTCCAAAGGGGAGAATTTAGCTCTCTTTTATATTAACTCATATTTATAATCAAAATGTCAACAAATCCTGGCATAAAATTTTTACCAAGAGTACGTTATGTAGTCACTGTAGCCACAAAGATACCTCCACACAACCTGCCTTGTCATTCTGAAGGATCAAGAACTGTGCTTTTCATCCTAACTGTAGATCTCTTCCTCCATGAAAGTCAGTATTAAAAACTCCTCAAGATCCCTAGAATCCGCTCGTGGCTTTGAGAAATTGCCACAGGGCAACTCAGAGCAAACTCTCTAAGTAATTCAGGCGCCTAATCACAGATACCCTAGGGTGTCGGAGGAATTTTGGCAGGGTGAAAGAAATACCACAAAACCAAAGGCAGAACCTTTTAGGACCAACAGGACAACTCACAGAGACACAGCTAAGAGGCCAAGTAAAATATCCTTGTTAATCTAAAACCACACCTGTGTTCAAGCAATTGAATCCCATTTGGTCAATATTTGCACAGATTTCTTCAGTGAGTACTAGATTAGGTGCCGGGGGCTTTATTTGGAGGGAGAGGTGGTCTATTAAATACACAGATAAAAATGCAATGGTATATTCAAAAAGACAAGGGAATATTGCTGAAAAACCCACTCACCAGTCACATCAAAACAACTCCAAAATATCGGTCAGTCTTCAACATCTTACAAAGGCAAAAATGCATCTTTTATATGATGACAAAACACCAGGTTTCCTTTCTGTGGCTTTACATAAGAATAAAAATAATTAATAATTAAAGTTATTTCTACTGCTATTGCTCCACCTCTGTATCAACGTTATCTTACTATAGATAAAAATACATTAGTAAAAAATGTACAGCAGTTCTAGGCAAAGTGGCATTCATAGCTGTAGTGTGTTTCAAAGATGGGCACAAATTCACCAGTGGGACAGTTTGATGGTTTATAATTTTCTCCTTCAGTCACGTGGCATTATGAGAGATCAAAACAAGGAGCTCTGAAGAATGCAAACCTTGAGAAAGCCACACCAAAGGAGAAGGTGAAATATAATGTGATATGCCATTACAGTCACAAAGTCACAAAGTACTGAGAAAGAACAAAGCTGGGTGTTTAACAGTATCAGATAAGTAGGGGAGGCAAAGGGCGGAGAAAGTACCTGTTAAATTGCCCTTATCCAGATGTGATCAGATTTCTGCAGAAAACATGAAGCTGAAGGTAGTTCAGTTACAGTGATGAAATTACTGTAAATGGGGTTACTAAAGTTCTTGTCTCTTAAAGACTAGTAGAACTGTTCAATGGATCCCTGAAATTCTGCACTGATGGGGATTTTATTAGTACATGGATGGATGAATGGATGTAAAACCAGATAAGTAAATTTGTACTTAGAGAAGAAGGAGGATTATTTGGCCTAATAAAAGAGAATGAGTTTAGGACTGGGCTCAGTGCCCTGATTTTAAGACAGATTGATCCAGACTTCAAGATTTTTCCACTATATCAAAGAAATGAAAAAGGCTATGGCCCTCTAAAAATAAACGTGTTGCAGATAATATATGATGTTGATACCTTTCTACAGAAAAACTTCAGACAGTAGCATATTTCATGACTTAGAAGAGTCAGTGGAACAATTATGTCTGCTATTACATAAGTCTGTTCTATTTTGACTTTAGCCTAGTTTCATTATATTTTAGGTTTTAACCCGAATCATCATAGGCTTTAATGACTTTAACAGAGATCCTTCTAATTTAAAACAATGTCAGCAAGAGCTATATCAGGTGCTTTGTGCTCATATGATTAAAAATAGATTTCACAGAATCATTCAAGTATCTTACCTTTATAGCTAAGTAGAGTCAACAGCTTGTACCTAACAGGAATGCAAGGGAAATTAATTAATTGGACAGGCATTCTTCACCCCATTTTGGATGACTGCTCACAAAAAAGTATGTAAGCTTCTTGCTTTCTAATACCTCAGTCACTACAAATAAAGCAGCAAGACAAGAATAGTTAGAAAGACTGTTTATCATATCATGACATCCAGCTACATGAAAGATATTGTCCATAAACTAAGGTTAGAAAAGTGATACATCTATGATATAACTATGATAAAAATCCAGCAGCTGTATTACCACCAGAATTATTATTTTCAAAGAAAGCTAAATGGCTTCAAAGCCATCAGCTGGTAGGTAGAAAAATCACTGTGTTCCAACAAGAGATGAATGCCTCTCACAGATATGCTGGATTTGCTTGTCCCTGTTTACACCCACTGCTGACCCACTAGTTCCGATGTTCACCCAAAGAGAGTAGAGCAGTTCTGTTTTATGCCCACCTGAAATACTCAGTTTTTTCTGTAATCTCAACACACTTTTCATGTCTGAACTTTCTGGAAGGAAAGCTGAGTAGTATACAGCACATGCAAATATAAGACAAAGTCCTACCTGCGTCTTCAGCTGACAACACCATTATTGTAAATTCTGCAGAACTTACTTAGGTGAAAATATTGTTAGTTGGGATCTAATGCTGCTCTAATCCACAGCTGATAGCTGACTACTAGCAAACTTCCTAATTTGTACTCAACACTGTATCACAAGGTGAGGAGATAACAGCCTACCTATCTAAACTGTAAATCAGTATCTATCTGAAATATCTCTCCTTTCTGAAGGCTAAATCACCACAGGAAAACTGCCCTAAAGCCTGAAGCCACAAAAGCAAGTTTTCAAAGGCATCTAAATGACTTCAGCTTTCTGCCATATTCAAACAGTGACATAATTGGAGCAATTTAATAAGCTACTAAGCCTTAGTATTCATTGCCCCCCTTACCAATTGTGATCCTGTCAGCTGAGAATGGGCTGAGAGTGCTCCTGCTCCCTTTCAAAGCAAAAATAGAACTGCTTCAACCACCCTTCAGACATGTGTGCACTTTCCAAACATTAACTGAGACCCAATTTCTGGCATTTGTTCCTAATATGTTTTCAGTCCGTTTGAGACAAAATCATTATTTTATTCATCTTTTTTTAGTCCTGTTTCGGAGTAGCAACCATAGTTTTATTCCATGTGCACAGCATGTGTTACAACACGGCACTGCCCCACATGGTAGTACCTACTCATTGTCGTGATCACAATCTCCAAACTTTCACCTTCCGTAAGGACATGGTGCCACCAGAGACTTATGTAGCCACCATGTATCTAAAAAACCAGCAACAACATCAGTGGGCAGGCCCAGAAAAAGTTCACTGCAGAAGCACTGTTTTAAGTAACCAGATTTCTGACCACAGTGTGAACGCGATCTCAATATTGTTAGGTAGTGAGGACGTATGCCACGTGCCATACTGTGGTCAATGTGGAGTGCAACAGTATTTGAAAATGGCTTGAAGTGTGTGGAGAGGGAGCAGCTAGTGTTACCCACATGCACCAGATCTAAAAAGAAGCAAACTGGGTATTCAGCTTTGCAGCTGTCCAGGCAGATGAAAGATTACTGTGTCCGTGTGATCCAATGCCAGTGCACTAACATTGCAGACAAAAAGTTGCAATAAATTTGGAGGAAGCCCTATAAATCTCCAAAGTTGAAACTGTCCTTAATCTAAGACAAATGAACTCAGATTCAACTCTCCATGTGACACTTCAGTGATGAATAACAATGAGGCATGGCTTAGTATGATGGTGCAAAACAATTCTCTGGGACATGCCAGGCTGACCCAGTGGTGTTCGGTCCTGGGAAACAGAAATCAGGTTTGACACTTTAAAGTGGGGGGGAGGATGCTGTTATTTCAGCAATAATGTCTTGATAACTCGTGAGTTTTTCTGAAGTCTTCTCTGCACATACATGATGTTGTGCATTTGTTTCTGCAGCACTTCTTGGCCTTTTATAATACTGTCTATTGCAATGAAACTCTTAACGTATTGATTCATTTTTTTGCCCCCATTTTTAAGCCTCCAGTTTCAAGTTCACAGATGCTCTTGCTGGCACTTCAGCCCCCTAGGACTAGCTAGGCCCATCTTCTATGACCTAACTTGCTTTCTTGTCTCTACAAGGGACAATGCACATTTGTACTAAAGACATGTCCCAGCATCTTACATCTCTTCTAGGGCTGTAAGAACAACCTGTGTCAACCTTCAGCTTGCCTAGTGCAACACTCAAAGGCAGATCAAGAAGAAGAAATCCTTTGCCATTTCTCAGCTACTTCTTCCTGAGGCAAACAAGAGTTAGCGGTACCCCTCAAAGTATAGATAGTGCCCGGACAACACCATCCAGTTCAGGAAAGAAGTCTGATTTAGTTTGTGTAACAGGTAACACAACCATCTCTTCCTGCATGCACAAAGTACCCAGTTCTAGTCCTTACAGCACTAGCTAGGGACTTAAATGTTTTTTATTTGAGAGTGCTTAAATCCTCAATATTCTGTAGCCTCGCTGTGGAAACTTTCGTAAGTCTCTTAGGATAAGCTTCAACCTACATCAGACATCTAGTCTAATACAGCTCTTCAAAATGTCAGCTGTTGGTAGCAGCTGAAGGGGTCCAGGTGGGATTCTGATCCCTGTGGAGCAAATTCTTGTCAACCCAGGAAAGGGAACAGGGGTCTACATTCAGGTCAAAATCCATTTCACCAGGATTAGGTATTGAAAGTTTGCCTTCCACATCTAAGTCGGTCACCATGAACTCCCTGTTTACTGAATGCACCCAGAACGAGTGGTATCAACATTTGCCTGTGAAAAACATTGTGGAACATTTTTAAATACCAAACAAATGTTTAAACATCACCATCTGGTTGTAGATATATCAGTACAAACAACCAAACATGATACAACTAAGTGTGTTAATCAGTGCCTGATAATTAATTCCCGCATTATTTCTCTGCTTCCCCACTATTTGGTTATTCCTGTGTCTTTTAGAGCCAGGCTCCTCCACTCAGGGGTTCTTCCATACATGCATGTGCCTACATATACACACGCAAACACACATGCATGTGCATCTAATTAATGCTAGGCACAGTGGGATTCCAGTTCTGACCAAGACCTTTGATTCACCCATATTATAAATTATGAATAATGAAAGAATGGAAAATCCATGAACAGGAAAAAAAAAAAACAAAAAACAAAAACAAAAACAACACAAACAACAAAAACAAAAACGGGGAAACAGTTGCCCAGATACAGTCTGCTCCCAGCTCTAATTAGACCCCAGTAGCTCTGCCGCATACTTCATCTGTCAGACTACGCTGCCTCTCACTTTAATTACGACGATGCTGGGTGTGCAAAGTTGGATGAATACACAAAACCATTTTGTCTTTCTGCAGTCCTGTTGGTTGGCTCAGTCATACTTTGCTGAACACAGTAATCCTACAAGCCACCATCCCTTAAGAAAAAAAAAAAAAAAAAGTAAAAGTATTTCAGAATGCCAAGAACCAAGACACTCAAAGAAAAATACATCTTCCAGTAGTTTTGTTAGCCATATTTCCTTCCATGACACTTTTTTTCTTTTATGTAGCAGAGGGTCCAGATTTCAAAGGATGGGTTTCTCATCTCATGCCAACCTGAGAAAGAAAGTAAGATCGAGCAGAAATCAGCTGTAGAGATGTGTTTTTCTCATTATCCTCAACTGCCCTTTACTATTTTGTTTCTCACCCTCCCAATCTTCTGTCAGCTGACACTCCTATTTTGGCAGCAAAGTTGCCTGTGTAAGGATCAAGAACTGAAACTGAATCCCTCCCTAAATTTCCCTGTTATTACCTATTTGTAACAGGGACTACAAAAGACATCTTTCTCACATAAACCTGACAGCCACAAACTGTACAGATAAGTGTTTTTCCCCTCCTCCATGGCTTGAAATATCTTCCAGGTGAACTGTAGAAGAGATGATAGCTAGTAAGCTTTGATAATTGTGGAATATTTCCATGCAGTGTATATCTGAAACAGATATAAAGTCACAGTCTCTTCCATAAACACAAGTAAAAAAAGTATTTTATCTAATGCTAAGTGAATTTACCTGCAACAACAGGAATAAGATACATCTGCATCACCCCAATATTCTCATACTGCTGAAGACTACCATGTATGAACAAAAGACATTTCTATGGTTTCCTGTGTGCACATTTGCACTTTGCATTGAATGGGAAAAAAAAAATCCAAATTTAAATGTTCGAATCATAATTTGAATATCCAAAGTTAGGCCAAGTTAGGTAGTTAATTTTCCAGCCTTCTTATACAATGAGAGACAGGTCTCTTCATATCTTCACTGTAACCATCTCAAACAACTATATTAGAATTATTTTTTTAAAATTGATTTAGATATCAGAGCTCTGGACACACAGCAAGTACTGATTTTGTGAAAAACTTCATCCAAAATTCTTTTGAAAAATATTTTTTCAAGAATCTAAATATAAATAGACTTCATTCTGGCAGCAAAACTTTATAGCTGCTACAATGTAGGTGAAATTTTCCTTTTTGAGAGAAGGCCTACACTGATGAACAAATTTTTCAGATTCTCTAACGTCAGCTCTAAATATGGGTGAACCAATTATATTTGGCACATCCTGCTTTGCAGCTCACTCTTCCTTTCTTGAAGAGTCATGAAGAGAAGATATGTGCCATATAATGCCCTTCTCCACTAACTGACAGCATTTTCTAATCTAATAGGTAACTGATACTCTCAGGTGGCCAGGTTTTCTCCTCTGAACCTCTGTAAGGCAGAAGTGCTATAACTCCACCTCAAAAAGAAAAGAAGATGAAGAAGCAATATAAATGGCATCTCAGAGTTATCTGCCCTCTCCAGTACCACCTAAGAGTGAACAGAGACAAAAAGGAAGAAGAAAAAGAAATCAGCTTGATAACCTGGTCTGATACAAAGAAGTCAAATGTAAACTGAATTAATCCTGAATCCTCTACATGCACCCCAATGACAAGGAATGGAAACCCAGTATCTCAAATGTAAATGTCACCCTGCAGATGACAATGACAACATTCTAAGCTTCTCTTTTACTCATCAAAGCAATTTAAATATGTTAAGATATTTCCTCAACAAGCAATACTTGCATATTGGAGCCTCATATCACTGCTACTTCAAAGCAGAGGGTTTTGAAGCATGTTCTTGGCTCTTGCTGGGAGAAATCACTCATGTAACAAGGATGCAAGGTGCAGTTGCAGCAGGTGTCTACACTGCATCATATCTATTCAAATGAATTCAACACCCGCTGAATTACCTTGCATATTAAGTGAACAAGGTTGTCAGTTTCATTTGCCTTTAGCTTTCCCCTGCAGATGATCTAGGGCGTTTTCTGTGTCGGCTTTCAAAGGAGCACAATGTGAATGTGGAGAGTGTGGTCTCTTCTCTGTGCTTCAACGATGAAAAGAGGAGGTGATCTCTTAGTTTGAAGGAGATTAAACAATGTTCCCGCTCTGTATCTCTCAGTCAGTTAAGAAGCTGCTTTCCTCCAAGCCACTTTGAAAAATGGGCCAGTAGCAAATGGAAAGCAGTCTTCAGCTTCTCTTGGCATACTTCCACAGATGTCCACATCTCCTCTAGTGGAGACCAGATGGTATGTACCACTGTGAAGTCAATGCAGCTTGGCCAACCACACAACATCCAGTTCACGATAGTGCCGATTACTCAATGAAATTCAGAACTCTTGTGTAGAGGCTCATATGAATGTGTGCATAGGGGCTAATGGTTTCTCATAGTTTCAGACGCTTATTTTTGAAATGCTTTAGCAAGATTCCAACTCTGAAATCTCTTGATCCATCAGAGAAATACAAGGAAGAAAGAGATGAGTTTGTTGTTTGTTGTGGTTTAACCCCTGTAGGCAGTTAAGCCCCACACAGCCACATACTCACTCCCCTGCAGTGGGATGGGGGAGAGAATCAGAAGAGTAAAAGCGAGAAATGCCATGGGTTGAGATAAAGACAGTTTGATAAATAAAAACAAATAAACAAACAAATAAGAAAAGCGACAAAACCAAGAAAAACAAGTGATGCAAAAAACCCCATTGCTCACTACAAACCATCCGATGCCCAGCCAGTCCCCAGACAACAGCAGCCCCAGACAACCTTCCCACACACACACACCAGTTTTACTGCTGAGCAAAACGTCATATGGTGTGGGATATCCCTTTGGTCAGTTGAGGTCAGCTGTCCCAGCTGTGTCCTTTCCCAGCTTCTTGTGCACCCCCAGCCTACTCACTGGTGGGGCGGGGTGAGAAACAAAGGCAGCCTTGATGCTGTGAAAGCACTGCTCAGCAGTTACTAAAACATTCCCACTTTATCAACACAAATCCAAAACATAGCACCTTAAAAGCTACCATGAAGAAATTCAAACCTCTCCCAGATAAAACCAGTACATTGCTGGACCAAGTAATCCGTGGGGCTCAGAGGAATAGAGTCTTGAGTCTATAGGGAAAAACTACTAAGCTAAAGAGCTTTATTGTGTGAGGACAACAAATGGATTTTTAATCCTAATTGACACCTCTTGACATGAAAATGCTTTTTAGTTGTAACTATTTTATCTGTAAATGCTAGAAGATAAATAAGGGTGATACAGAGAATGGGATTCCTCTCACTTAAGTTGCCTAAAGATTTGGTGATCCTGTTCAAACTACTTCTCTGGGTTCCTCAACAGGCAAAGGAGAGGGACCAGCAATACCAGAAGGCAGTTCATCTCACTTCGGTCAAATGTCTATTTGTTCTCCACCCTCTGAAAGTCCCTCTTTCTCCTTAGTGACTCCACAAGTAAGCTAGACAGCCTAGGATTTGGACAGCTAAAGGCAAGTGACTGGAATCCCAAACACATTTTGGGAACACCATGGGAAAGAGTCATCCAAAACAGAGGTCTGAAGCAGAAACCCTTCTGCGACGCTCATGTGGCAGTTGCCATCACTGTCTCCACTGCAGAAAGTGATTTTCCAATGATGCACACACACACAGCTCCTTCTGAACCCAGTGGCACTTTTCCAGGCAGCAGCAGCTGAGGATCTGAGTCCTATGCATTTTACATGAGCACTGGTGGGAAGAAAAAAAAAAAAAAAAGTATTATTTGGGGGTAAAAAAAGCATTAACCTTTATTTTAAATGAAATATTTTTAAGAGTCAGCAGGAACCTGTGGTTGCTGAATCCTGCCAGTGGAGAATCCCTTGTGGAATTTGGAATATAAGTGTCTTTGCCAAGTATACAAATGACCTTCAGTTCTGCAAGAAAACACCTATGGGTTTCACTTTAATGTTTGTCTTACCACCATAATTAGACTACAGGTGTGATGACGCACACACACATAAAAGGTACACATCGGTGTATGCATATTGAACTGCTCCTTATATAATGCTATTATGCTGCACTTTCAGCTTTTAAGCTAACAGAGAAATTGAGAACTTGACTTTCAGCTGAATGGAAAAATAGACCAAATGTCATTCGTTTTTGAAATGAAGGAGAAAAATGCACAAAATTCAAGGAAACTGTATTTGATTAATGTATTCTGAGAAATTCATTGTTGATGTAGGTCAGGCAAGATGGTCTATAGATTCTGGAGGAAGAGATTTGAATACACTATTAAATACAAATCAGATAACTTAAAAAATCAATTTTGTTCAAGGGAAAAAGTTCTCTCAAGCCAAAAGAGACTCAACTAATTATATCAAGAAAGTGCATGTAATGCACTGTATATGCACTAGTATAGATTTTTTTGTCTGTTCACAGAAACAGGCAGGTAGAAAACTATGGGAGATGAACACAGCCCAACTCAAAAAGTGAATTTTACAGCCTTTTGCAGATATATGACTCTGACCTAAACTGGAGTTTGATCAATTTCCATATTGTCATCATTCTCCAAAGAAGATGAGAGTAACTATAACTTACAAGCAGAGCCCAAAGCAGAAAGCTATCCCTTATCAGATGGAACAGGGACAGCTCAAAAGTGAAACCTGATCCTGGAATGAGGAATCATATGAAAGTACTTAAGCCTTAATATTAGATACATTAATTTGAGATGTAGCACTTCCCATTTTCTTAAATGTGGCAGTCCAATTTAAAGCACGCTATTCTGAGTTTGAGTTCAGCTGAATGCATTTCCTATCCTCGCCTAATATCGTAAGGGACACAAAGGATATTCACCCCAGAATACTTCTGTATTGTATCTATGATGTATATGTATCTAGATCCCAGCAAAATGAATGAAGCCGAAGCATTAGTAACTATGGCCTACTATCAAGATCTCATAGCCACTAATTATCAACACAGGTCTTATTATGGAAGTCATCTACACCTCTGTGTCATTAAAGATTTAATAATTATGACACCTGCAGATGGCAATCTGAAAGGTTCAGCAAAGGTCCTGACTTTTGTAGGATCAGTGCCTGTAAACTGTAGATGGCTCTGCAGCCTACACTTTATCTCAGCCATAAGCGTCTCATTACATTGCTCGGTACACCTGTAAAATAGTCTTTTGAAATTACAAGGAATGTCTCATCGCCAGGAAAATTCAAAGTTTGCTGATGCTTCATTGATTTTAAGCACCAAAGATGTTAAATACTAAAAACTGAGTTCTGGGTCTGGAGCAAGAACTATGTCTTGGTCTTCTCTTTAATGTCTACCCCACGTAATACAAATAAGATCCTGGGATCTATCATTTACTAAGAAGCACAGATTTTAGAGGTCTAAGGAGAAGGAGTCCTAAATGTCATAAATAAACACTTATTTCATTTATTAAGAAAAAAAAAATGTGGGTAAAAAAACCTTGGTTATCTCCCTCATTGGTATAAAAGTGGTACTTCGAATGAATGGTCTCTACTCTGTATTCTAGGTAGCAGACGTATTGATCCACCAGAGACATCTTGCTATTGCTATATAATAATATTTTAAATCCTTTTATTTCCTTCTTAGGATTCAGCCCTACATATAAGAGAATATACCCCTAAGGACCGGACAACATCTGGTATATATATAGGGATGAATCACAAGATGGATATAAAGAAAGAAAGATCTCAAATCCCTTGACAAAGTAGCTGTTTCAATCCTTTAAGAAGCCTACCAAAAGTTTATCTTAAATGTGATTTCAGGAGCCAAAAAGTTTTCTACACAATTTATTTTCTCTACAAAAGAAAAATATTTTTTAAAAAACAGAGCTGCCATTTGGATCCCCACAGCAGTGCAGCTATTTTCTTTCAAGTTATGGTTGCTTCTTAACACTGTAATTAAGTTTGAATAATGCTGCCACAGTAAATCATGCACTTTACACAATTACTGTACAGAATGTAAAAGGGAAATAAAATATGATGTGAGCTTTGTTAAACTTAAAATACACTTGACAATCACTTAACTTAATTAGATACATTTGCCTCTTGAAAAAGTTACTGTACTAAAGGTGATGTTCACCTTTCCAAGGAAAATAATCCTCTCCCAGAGCCAAAGGCGTATATCCCACCTCTATTTATTATTATCACAGTAACACTTCTGTATGAGGCATCACTAGCCCAGCAGCCAGGGGACACTTTCCTACTCCCAACTCTGTCAACAATCTGCTCTGTGTTCTTGGACTGGTTATGCCAGCTCAGTGCCTCTGTTTCCAGATCCATTGCTTGCAAGTCTTTTCCTTTTGGAAGTTATTATAATACTATGTATAGCATAATAGCTAATAATAATTACTGTAATATACGTAATTATATTATGTGCCATGTAGAGAGTAGTATAGTAAGAAATCCCTAATACTTTAAGGAAATTAACATTTTGTGGTTATAAACTAACCTAGATTTACAATTCCCCTGGTTTCATGAGGTTCCTTTAATATTTTTAAATACCGTTTCTTTTAAAGGACACGTAAGTGTTCCTTTTCTCTTTCTTTGTACATTTGCAAGCAGATTGGAATATGCATAGAGCTTAGACAATATTGTCCTTTTGTAGAGCTTGGCAGAGCTCCATTTACTTCCATGGGGTTGTGTCAGTTTACATTAGATGAGAATCAAGCTTTTGTTTTCCTCTACCTTTTAGAGACGGATTTATTTTAAGCACCCATAGTGATAAAAAAGAAAGATTCATCCATTATGGTTTCATATCTGTGAAACTCATTATTCTTCAGGGGGAACCGCAGAGAGGAAGTTCTGTCTTGGACACCTACCAGCCCAGTCCTGAAGAGTAAGGTGCTGGGTTTGAGCACGATGCAGTTGCCTACGCTCCACACAGCTAAGAAGAAAAATGGACAGCAATAACTCACATATTTTTCTTTCCCTCAAGTCCAAGGTCTACTGAAAGGGCATCAGATGTACATTTAAAACAAACTGAAAGCTCTTTTAAGTCAAACTGTCCAAAGCAGCAAGGCTATGTGCTCCACTTTGTCTTGCAACACATACCTCTCCATTGAGGTTACAAGGTGTCATAGAGCTGGTGATTCCACCTGCACCTCCCGAGGGGTGTCCTGAGTCAACAAGAACCTTCCTTGTGTCTCTCAACACACCTCCCTGGCCACTTTGCATCATCTTAAAATGGCAAAGGTCTGAACTGTTCTCAGAACTATTAAAGTCTGTCATAGATAGCTTTAATATAGGTTGATTGTAGTCAGGAGCATAAAGAGCAGCCAAAAATGTAACAAAAAGTTTGATGTTATCTGGCTTTCACATCAATTAAATCTTCCATTCTCCTAAGGTTAATTGCTCATACATTATTTTCAATTAAAAGGTCATCTCAAAAAAAAAATGGTCAAAATCCAATTTAATTCAAACTTTCCCCATTTTCATCCACATGTGTGAATTTGACAAATAGTTCCCTCGGGCTACAGAATCTAAGTCTTCCAAGAAACACCATTTCATGAGATTATTTATTATTTAATAATCTATTTTAATAATTAACAGTTGTCTTTAATGTTAGTCATTAATATTATGAACACTAAAACTAATAAAGCCTTATTCCTTAAGGAATCATGTCTTATGGCTGTAGCTCCTGATGTGTAATAAATTGTATGTTCCAGCTAAGATCTTTGTCCTGTTTTGGAGCATAGAATATATTCCTCCATGTGGCTTCTCCCGTGTCTGGTCTGTAGTTACTCTAGAGCCTTTCCATCATTCAGACTCTAATTGAGTCTTACCTGTTTTGAAATTCCCACCACTCTGTAATCAGGCTTGACACTGGTCAGCATTTTCACACAAACACAACAAAAAATCAGGATAAAGAATGACAAATAAATGACGTATTATGGTAATTTAGGGATCTCTTTTCCCAAGAGAGGGCTTTCCTCTCTCTGGAATGTCAGAGCAAGAAGGAAGGGAATGATGAACCAGTTCAGTTCAGCTTAATGCACAATTTTTCATACCAGAAGGTAAATCGATAAATGGTTGCCTAGATCAATTTTCTGTCATGTCTATGCAACATACTGAGGAAATGTAGCAAGGAAGCACTTGAGGATGTGGCAGGTAGGAACAGAACTGGCATTTTGATTATTATATCTGGAGAGTTTTGAATTACTAAATTGGAGGGGGGGGGATTTTTTTTCACATATGAGACTGAGCTTTGTATTCATTACATGCGCACACTACTGCATTGGTTGTTTATGCTCACCGATTAACTGTAAAAAATGTTATACCATTTAAGTGTGAAGGTCTCCACTAAAATTATAGAAATGTATTTATGGGAGACACAATATGTACAGCAGTTGTTTATTAAGGTCATTGGTATAAAATATATGATTGATGCAATGACTGTGTATCATTACAGCGCTGAACATAAAATACACCAATGGGGCACCTTGCCAGATGCAGGCAGCCTCTCCCAGGCAGGCATGAGGCTGATGATCAGGCAGCATATGTGCTCAGCCTCTTCCTACGCTGTATCTCTACCAAGCAGAGGGTACTAAAGCAGCATCCTGCCCGTGCTGAACTCACTGGGTGTTGGCCCCCAGCATTACAGGTGGAAGTTTTTGAGTGACCAGGCTCTTAAATCTGCTTTGTGCAACTCCAGCAGTGCAAAAACAGACTTAATGCCAACTTACTGGCAAGTGCACGGGTGTGACAAACTCATAGGTGGCAATAAGAGCACCTTTTTTGGCCCAGGAGCAAAGCATCTGGTTGAGAGATGCCAGACCAGGTTTACTACCTGCTTCTGCTCTCCACTTGCCCCTGTAAGAAGAAAGAGCAGCTGGGATCCTGAAACCATTCCTGGTTCTCGGTGGGTTCTTGCTGGCTTCCCTTAGTCCTCTACTATCTCTCCATATTCACTGATGATTTCAGCTGACGATTATGGGTGCATTTTGATCATTATAGGTGTGCCTTTAAAATACCTTTTAATAGCTTTCCAAAGTAGCCTGTAACAAAGCTGAAAAGGAAAAGTAGCTAGCTATTATTTGTGCACTGTGTAAAGCAGCTGCTTTGGACTGCTGCTAAATCCATATGAAACAACTCTGCATTCTGAAATAAAAGCAGACATTCCTGGGTGTTTTTTTTTCCTGAGCTGAATAACAGGGAGAGTCCATATGAATGTGGTCCAGGCAAGCTGTTGAAAGCAAAAGCTCCTGGAAAAATGTTTCCAGCTTGCACTCTGATGCCAAATTTTGCAAGCATCCTGTTTACTGACTGGGACATTCAAGTGAAATCAGACCAGTGGGCCATGACCGAAGATTAAAAAAAAATTATAAGAAGACGGTGTAAAGCTGCAGCTCTAATCCCTCCAGAAAAAAGGTATGGCACCTTTTTCAATTTCATAAGGATTTTGAGAACTCTTCTCTCCTTCTAACACAGCTTGAGACTTTAAAAAATGTTTCTTTTAAGAAACCATCCCACTGCACTTTGGTCCAGGTACAGATGCAGAGCACAACCCTAACTTCTCTGGTCTGTCACTAAACAGAATAAGTTTATTACAGCACGCAGAGAGAGATTTTTGACAGACAGCTGGCCATCCAAGCACTCTATTATTAAAGCTTGTGTTCAGCAGGATGCATTGTTTGAAAGTCATGTTTGCAAAAGCAGTCTCCTACTACTAGCATCTGCATTAACTATTAGTTTTATGAAGTACAAACTGCTTTGCAATGTCATCGACACAAAGCAAGCTTTAGCCCTGTGCCTACTTGAAGGAGAAAGAAAAAAACATCTCCTGGGGTTATTTAATTTTTTTCCAAACATATGTTGTGAAAGGCCTCACGGCAGTTTGAAGGAACTCTCAGAGCTACAGCTAGAGGCATGCTGAGACCTTCTCTTTTGCAAAGAAAAAGCTGAAGCCTTTTTGCTTTCATCAGGAGAAACAATGAGGATGGAGTAGGCTGAGGTACAGGTAAATCTTGTTTGTGCTGCCATGAAGGTAGGGCCAAAGAAGGCCTTAATAGCCTGAAAGGTGTATTGTCTTGTGGTAGTAAATCCAGGCACAACACACAGGTAGGAGGTTAATACGGTTTTATTACCAGAGCTCTGGTGCTCAACTCCACAATCCAACAGCCAGCTTAATCTCCAGATGCTCCGGGGTTGTCATATTACAATGTGGCAGCTATGAAGGAAAGTGCTGTTAATGGGAGGAGAGAAATACTAAAAGTAAGGCCAGGTTCCTGACACAGAACTTGTATTTCCCTACAGGCTTACCCAAAACTCTTGGCCATTCATTTTCATTATTTAGATTCCCTTGAGCATGCTGTCAAAGATGTAGATACTTGGCCCCCTCTGAGAGGATATTTTTGGTTTTCCCATGTTTAACCCTACAAATTCCTCAGATTCATATGCAGACTTGTAAAGCCTTCATTTTTCTCTTTCCTTGAAGGTATGTTTGGAGCCAATCAAATCATTGCCCAATATCTCTGTTTGCTAAGCGTACATTTACTTGACCCTACCACACACACACATATAAATACAGCACATACAGCACTTAGAATGGGCAGACATAAACACACACATGCTCCCATCATATAGGATGAGGTTAAGCAAACATGGTCATTATTAATAAGACCCCATGCCACTTCACGTAAAGCTTCTCTGCATTGGACTAGAAACATGCAATAAACTTCAAGAACCGTGAGAATAAGGGAGGAATTGGAAGGAATCGCTGTTTACATCCAGCAGCAAAATATGACCATCACACACAGCTTCAACATTCAGACATTTAGTCTCTCAAGGGACTATATTTATTTTCCATCTATAAATAATGAAGAGACAGCAGCTGTACTTAAATCATAGGACTCACAAGTTCTTCATATTCCCAGGACTGGGCACTGGCCACACAAATATCCTCACTAAAATTTGGGAATTTCCCCCTCTATCCTCTGTCTTTCCCTGGAGAGAAACCTGTGCATGGTAGACACACCCAGAAATGTTAGAGCACCTCCAGAATCCAATCCATCTTGTTTATCCTAGACACCTATCTTATGAAATGAACCACCCACCTATATTTCTGTTGTCTGTAGATGACTCACTGGACAGCTAAATTCAGACGAAATGAATTCCATCTGAAATGTTCTGCAGGATCAGACTCTATTTTACAATTACATGGTATTGTAGGAGTTTGAAGAGTTTGGGGTTTTTTTTTTAAAAAAAAAAAAAAAAAGCTTGAAGAAAAACTCCAAGAACTCATGCTTCTAAGCTCAAGTCCCTAAACACACCAAAGCTGTGAATTTTTTCAGTAATCCATTTTCTGCAGTGGTAGGAACATGTTGACTTCTTCTGTTAAGTATTATAATTGATAAGAAAAAGAAAATAGAACAGAGAAAGGTCTTTGGCTGCTGTGTTAGCTATCACCTCCAAGAATAATTTTGATCTTGCAATTGTAATAGCCAATCTACAACACAGAATTTATATAAGACATTTTTGGCTGGTTTATGAGAGAAAAATCTTGCCACTCTCATAAACATCAATGTATGTGTCTTAAAAATAATGTTCGCAATTTACATAAACTAAATAAGATAAATTGGAAATTTCAACTCTCTGGCAAAAAGTATGTCTAAAAGACAATTTCAGATTGAAATAAGTGCCTGAGGGACCAAAGCCTACTAAAATAATGCCCCTTCACTCAAAGTGATAATACCTCAAAACTGGGCATGCACAGACACACATCCCCATGCCCCTAGCACACATTACACAGATCTCCGTACCTGTCAACTCCTCCTGTTCAAATCCAGAGAATTTTGTGCCAATGCTCTGTTCTTTCTGCAGTCCAAGCATCTTTTCTAGCATAGTCAGTTTAAAAGCTGGCCCACCATCTCTTCCTGCACCTCATTTTGATTTCAGTACCATAAATTGTCAGGCAGACCCATAACAAAAGGTCACACTGTCTGGTGTTTGCAGTGTGGGACCAGTCGGAGTCGAACTGCTCCCAACCATATCTCCCTTCCAGTAAACTCCCAGTGTTATTGTTCTATACAGCCAATTCACAGGTCTTCTTTCAAGATAATGCTCAGGTCAGTCATCATTTTATTCTGCCATGGTGTTGCCAAATTTGGGGTATGTATACCCCCTGTTTTTTGGTTGGTTGGTTGTTTGTTTTTCCCAAATGTGATAATCCTATGAGTAGTCTGATTTAAAAAAAAAAAAAAAAAAAAAAGTGTTTATGGTTCTGATTCTCTTTTGACATGCACCCTGTCTGTGCCTCTGCAGCCCGATAAAATGAAACCAAATTGGATCAAAAAGATCATTAAACCAAATGTCACTGTTTCACACCCACCTTGAAATCTTTTTGAAAGGTTGTAAATTATCAGAGGACTTAGCACGGAAGAATTGAGCCTAAACAATTAAGATTCACTGTTCAAGTTTCTCAGGTGCCTTATCAAGTTCTGGCATGGCAAATGAGAATTAGAGAAATTCACAAAATGCAAAACTGTTTTAAGGATCAGTCATGGGATGTTTTCTGTTGCTTTAGTAGCTCGTGTCCATTATTGTAAAAATTACAATAAAAGCAAGCAAAGACAAGAACAGAGTTTAACCCTGAGATTTATCCCAGTTAAGAATGCAAACAAAATGCACGTAGATCTCTAAAAGGTTATTTATTATGTTGAAAATAATAAGTAAAAGTGTTTCAAAATGGATGTTCTTTCATATCCCTGTGCTTATGAAAGTCCATTTACTGTAAATGACAGTTAGTAAAGGTGTGTTTTATTTCAGACTATAAATAGTTGAACTTTGCTAGTTCTCTCAGAGGGACACCATAAGGCAGTTGCTTAGATCACACACTCCATGCTAAGGAGCATAAAATCTCAAATCACCCCCCAAAAACCCTTTTTTTTTTAAAGTATTGGGTATTCAGGCTACATACAGACTGTGTACTCCTCCTTTCCCTTAAAGTGTATCTAATTGCCTGTTCATCCAAAGAGAATCATGAATAAAATACATTTGAAATTGAAAATTAACAAATTAGACTGAAAGTTAAATTTTAAGTAGTCTCAAACTCCACCTAGCAGGGCCAAATCCTAAAGTTTTGCTGACCAAGAACCAATAAGCAGCTATTAAGAAAGGAAGGGAAAAAAAATATTAATCCAGAAATTATAAAAGGGGATTTCAACAATTATCTTAGTTCTGTCACTTATTTCCTATGCAGTCTTTGTTCAGTTGCTTATATTTTTACCACAAGTTTCCTATAAATAAAGCAGAACATAATCCCATCTGGTTTCTCAGAGGTTTAATGTTCATAAAATAGTTAGTAGCCCAATCAATCATAGATGTTATAGGAATATCAGCCATTATTAGGATTTCCATGAAAAATGAGCAGGAAACCAACTTTTCAAGAAATTTATGAAAAAAAAAACCCTCCAACCATGTTAATAAAAATACTATCCTTGCCCTGATTTGCACTTCCAATATCATGGACACCACTCAGTAAGAAATGAGACAGGCTGGAGAGGAAGGAGCTCACCGTACACTGAGGTCTGCTTGCAGAAGCAGGTGCTGCCAGGCTAACACATAAAAGAAGGGAGTAGAAAATTATTGAAGTTCCTGTATTTAGGAAAAAATATCCCTTGACTAAATATTTCAGAGGTAATAAACCACTTGTTTTTGAAGATACGAGGAAAAAACACACGCAGGTTTTTGAGATGGGAGGTAGAATTCTCATACAGAATATGAGCAAAATTTCTTAGGAGCTGTGATGACAATTCCCGCAAGTGGCATGAAACAACTGGCTTAGGACAGCCAGATGAGGGCCCCATCACAGCTGCTCAGAATGAAGCTTCTCACACAGCATGGTTAGGATAAATTAGAAGGGAATAGAGAAAATGTAAAGCATTCGTAGAGACTCCAATGTACATCATCAGTTGATGGATGCTCGATGCTAGCACCAAGATTATGCGACAGAAGGCATAAACTGGTGGGGCCTGGCTGGCCAGTGGTTTTCTCCTTAGGGAAACAGAAGTGGAGGGAGCAGATATCTCAGCTAGTAAAGAATTACAGAATTATGGAATATCCTGAGTTAGAAGAGACCCACACAGATTATCAAGTCCAACTCCTAACTCCTTGGGGCTAAAAACTTAAACTGTGTATCTAAAAGCATTGCCCAAACTGTTCTTGAACACTCATAATTACAAAAGGAAGATTTTTATGACTTCACCTTGTAGTATGAAGTGCAGACTCTTCCAGAAGGACACAAATACTGATGTTTCATAAGACTACATGAATGTGATCGCAATTACAAGTCGTTAACAGAGCCACTGGGCCCCTGAGACCAAGGCTCAATCACTGAGACCACCTAGTGCTGTATGAGGTACCTCAGGTTAGTTAAGACTAAGACCTGTGGGATACCTGCACTCTTCCAGACCATCAGCTGGAAATGAGCACTCATATCCTGGGCATAAGGCACCAGGTATATATATTTAGGCAATTTCTTCCTTGTGAACAAAACAGCTGGTGGAAAAAAACTAGAATAAAAGGTCTTCAAATAACTACTTAAAGAATGGAATTAGAGAAATCCTGGAGAGAAAAGACAGAAGTAATGTCAACTATTTTAGGAACGTTGATGACTCAGCCCAAGACTTGCAAAGCCACCTAATTACCTGGAAATTTCTATCAGACTACAAGTCTTCTAAATAAAAGGATTTTAGAGACTTTTTCAATATCCTCACAGTAAGTTCACATGTAAGAAGAACCTGTTTGATCCTAAGCCAAAGTTGAAACATACTCAAAATAGATACATACCTAACCATTATTTTATTTTTAAGTTTAAACCATCTTAATAACTACATTTTCCTTCCACCACACTTGAGACTTAGTCACAGACAAGA
Organism: Athene noctua; assembly: GCF_965140245.1. NCBI lineage: Eukaryota > Metazoa > Chordata > Aves > Strigiformes > Strigidae > Athene > Athene noctua. The sequence goes on along the minus strand of NC_134037.1, from coordinate 10,198,700 downwards.
ACAAAATTGTACCAGATAATTTAAAAGAAGTGAGAAAGCAACAGTTCCTATGCTAAAGAGGTTATAATCAGAATATAAAACAGGAGACAGCAGATGGGTGCATTCATCAGAAGGACACAGGGAAATGATGAGGCACAAGTCAGTCATTACAAACTGGAATGGAGTCAGTGAACATATAGCCAAACCATCATTCCCTTTTTTGAGGGCACCACAGAAAATACGTTTTTTTAAAGAGGAGTTCAAAAGCAGGTGACATGATAATTTCAGTTATACTTCTGTGGAACTTCCATTACTATGAGGAAGGTAACAGGAAAAAGCACAAGTATACTTGAAAATTCATCAAGTAGAGGATGAACAGTGGCACAAAGGGCCAAATCAAAATGGCTTTAGAAATACCTATGCTAATAGAAAGAGCACAAGCGGGATAAGGATGAGCATGAATAACACAGACAGATAGCTTGTGGCTGCTCTGGCAGAAGCAATTTAGTGGAAATACTTTAAAAAATGGCACAACTTCAATATGTTAATTGAGAAATGAACATCCAGCTTTACAGTAAACAAAGTTGGGTGTCATATATCCTACAACTTAATTTTTAACAATAAAAATTCAGCTTTTAGACACTTGACAAATTCTCTTAGAATTAAGTTTAATATCACTGGTCAAGGGAATCCTCTCCATTCATTTCAGGACTACACTTGTGCTTTATTAAAGAACATTTGAATATTTTTTTAAATTCAATAAATTACTCAGATTTTTATTCATTTAATTTTTATAAAGGACAATGGAAAAGTTAAGAAGTTACTTTTTTTGTCCAAAAACTGTAAGATCAAAACAGGCTTTGGTGATTTTTTTCCAAAAGGGTTATTTCCATTGTAATGTCAAATCGTTTTGCAGCATTGAAGTCCTGAGGTAAAATCTGTGGCCATTATTGAAGCTGATGGGAATTCTGCACATAGAATATAACCTTTCTCCTTGGTCATCTTTGTTCCTTAATACACTTTAGAAGTCAGAGGAAAAATATATCCCAAAAGCCATGCCATCCATTCTTGGAGTTCTTCCCAGAATAATACTGTCAGAAAGATTTTGCCTTTTCTTAGTCCTTTTAAGCAGGTGTGGTGCTCATTACGGAGCGCATCTGATCCCACCACACTCCGTAACAAGCTGCAAGGCTTCCAATGCCTGCAAAAGCACAAATCTGCAAAAATTGCATGCACCTGATTTTAACAGTTTTAAGTTCTGCATTTTAGAAGCTTGCAGCAAACTTCCCTGACATGTCAACAAAACTGGATGCTATCATGAATTCCCAGTTACCTTCAAGTGGGGGGGTTCCTCTGCCTGAATGGCAGCCCTGAATGAATGTTTGCAGTAGAACTCCTCCTCACTTACTATCATCACAATTATTAAAAATTCTAGGTGTATTCAAGTAGCAGTCAGGTATATTAAAGCAGCCCCCGGAAGACAGCCATAGCTCCCGAGTGTACAAATGTATAGTAAAAAGAAATAACCCGTTCTTGCCTAAATAGAGAAGATATCTGAGGAGTAAGCAAACAGGGAACCTGAGGATGGGGAACTGAGGCAGAGAGACTTATTCACTCTCCTGAGGTAGCAGAGCTCAGAACTGAAGAAAAATTTCCCAATTTTCACACCAATGCCTTAACCTTATAGCTAATCCTCTGCGGACCTCTATTTTTATCCTTCATAACTTCTTTAAAAACATTCCTATAGGGCTCCATTTTCTCATTGCTTTGGCTGAGCACAAGGGTGAAATACTGGGGGGCAAGCAAGTAGATGAATTGTATTTGAGTTACACCACAGTAGGAAAATATGTTTGTCCTTTAACAGTGAAAGATGCATTTTTCATTCAGGTAACTCAAAAACAAATTCTTTTTTATTACATATTGAATGTAGATAAAAGTGAACATATTTCCTTATACACCTGTGCTCACAGAAAGCAAAGGCAAAGTAACGTCCCCGGCCAGTTCATCTTATGCAGCTCATTAAGAGAGTCCTCTCTGTGTGTCTTTCTCAGGATTTCTTCAAACTTGACAGAAACATTTGTCCTCACTGAGAACAGAGGCCGGATTGGAAATGCAGTGATTTTAAAGACAAGTTTGTGTTGTGTTTTCCAAATGTAACAACACTAAAATATAATATATCCCTGAAATGCAAGGCTTTTCAGTGCACATTATTAAAAGCAATTTTGTCATAAACTGACAAGCAAATGTTTTATTAAACCTGTTGGAATCCATTGTTAAATAACAACAATGTTCAACATTTATAACCTTAAATCTCTTCACATACATAAACCACCAAATCTTGCAACACAAGTGGATCAATTTTTCTTTTATTATTATTACTAAATCTGCTTTATGACATGTAGCGCTGAGGCTCAATTTTCCACCATCCAGGTTTTTCCCATGTGTGTTCATTTACATATGTGAAAATCAGTTTAAAATGAGTAAACATATCAGTTTACACCCATATTGAACTCACTATTGTGATGGGTTGACCTTGGCTGGATACCAGGTACCTACCAAAACTGTTCTGTCACTCCTCTCCTCAGCTGGACAGGGGAGAGAAAATATAATGAAAGGCTCATGGGTCAAGATAAGGACAGAGAGAAAATTACTCTCATGGGCAAAACACACTTGACCTGGGGAAATCAGATCAGAGTGGGATAATGAAAAATAAAACCAGATCTTAAAAACACCTTCCCACCACCCCTTCCTTCTTCCCAGGCTCAACTTCACTCCTGATTTCTCTGGCTCCTCCCCACCAGTGGCACTGGGGGATGGGGAATGGGGGTTTCAGCCAGTTCATCACCCTTTGTCTCTGCTGCTCCTTCCTCCTCAGGGGAGGACTCCTCACGCTCTTCCCCTGCCCCAGCGCGGGTCCCTCCCAGGGGGTGCAGCCCTTCAGGCACAGGCTGCCCCAGCGCGGGTCCCCCACGGGGTCACAGCTCCTGCCAGCAAACCTGCTCCAGCGGGGGCTCCTCTCTCCACGGGGCCACGGGTCCTGCCAGGAGCCTGCTCTGGTGCGGGGTTCCCGTGGGGTCACAGCCTCCTTCAGGCATCCACCTGCTCTGGCATGGGATCCTACTACCAAAACTTTTCCACACAAACCCAGTACAACTATGCAACAGTGTAAAAGGCACCATAAAGTAACAAAACGATATTTCAGTCCTCATAGGCTTGGAAATCTCATGGAGAGCAATATTTGGCGCAGACCAAGAAGGTCATTGGGCAGTAGAGTTGGGAGCAATCCCTGAGGTTTCTGTTTGTTCGTCTCACCACATCAACAGCTCTGCTTGTAGCCTGTCTGCTGCATTGGCAAAGAAGTGCAGATTTATTGCATCAGGCAAAATTAAAAGGACATGAATTTAACTTTAAAGAGCTCCAGCCTGCCAGGTATGTCCTCCTATGTCATGTGTCAAACATGTAGTCGTGCATCTCCTCTCTTCTCCTCCAATCCATCTCCCCACTGACAAAGTCTGCAAAACACTCAGTTCTGGGACCTGTGGGGGTGTTTGCTGTAAAGACAGAAACATTTCCTTCTATGTGCACATCTAGATGCAACTAGATCTGCAACAACACAGATGGTTTTGCTGAGAAAGGGATGTGATCACACCAGACAAAACTCAGGGGAGTGTTTAGCGAGTGAAGCAGTCTCTTTTTCTGTGAGGATGATACAAAAGGTGAATTTTAGGTGACATATTCTCTAAATCCAGAGGAAAAAACCAAACAAACAAGCAAAACACCAAAACCAAAACCAAGATCTGGGATATCATTAATTATCTGTTGACACACTGTTACATTCAGTTCTCCTTTTGATCATTCCAGGAACAAAAGGAACCAGATTCTGTCCAGGTTTTGCATCAAGGGAATGGGGAATATTATTTTGTATCCAAGCAGTTCATGTTTCAGGGCACATGGGCTGATCCCTTGAAAAGAAAAATGGTGAGTCACACGGCATTTATGCACTCGTATGATGGGTTGGTTTTTTTTCCCAAAGCTAGCACACAACATACCTTTTCCCTGAACAATTCTCCTGCTCACAGTTCCAAACACTTTTCTAGACTCTAGAAAAACATGAATTTTTTTTTTTAATTTTTTTTTCCCCAGGTCCTTGATACAAATATATCACAGGGTGGCTCTGTTTCTTTGCTGTTATCCTTTTTGGGTTCCTCTTTGCTCATTCACACAAAAAAATCTGGGATTTATCTGGAACCATATGATAGCTTCTGGTTATCTGAAATGTCAGCCTGTTTCCTCCAAGTTGGTCCCTGGTTTGATAATGAGAAATCCATTCCAAGGCAGTGCTTGGCAGAATTGACCTCACTGATCCTTTTGCTTTACAGGAGATATTCTTGCACCTCTTAAAGTCATCATGGGCATCAGATGTCCCAAGAGTTGCTCAAACACCACTATATATTTGAATTTACTACTTCAAGGAAGACACCCCTGTCCACTTGGATTTACTTTTCCAGCACAAAGTAAGCATTTGAGCAGGATCACTTTTGTCCCACCTTGTAACTCAACCATGTACAGTAGCTACAGCCAGGCTTTCTGTGTTGTTAAATTGTGAGATCCCTGGCATGTTCAGCTACTGCTCCCCAGACAACTCTGTCTCTGTGCAGCCAGCCTTCCTGTTCTGGGGATGAGAGAGTTTCCAGAGGCCAGGAACAGTACAGATGTGGCCAAACTTTTGCCAGTAGGTCTCAGAGGACATTTAGCCTCGAGGCTCTGGCACTTTTGGGATAACTAGTGTAGAAGTAGTTTATTATTTATTCCCAGAAAGAGAAATATAACACTCTTCGCAAATTTGGGTGCAAGATTATGCAAAGAAATCTAGGTTCCTTCTAAGCTGTCCCTGTGTCCCTGCTCACATCTCCCCTCAAATTTTCATTTTGTTGCTTCATCTGTCTTCCTTCTGCTCCGTATTTCCAGACAGGTTCCTTGGTTGCTATTGAACAGGAATACAGCTTCCAAGGCTTACATCCTTTGCTAACTAATATGCATGACTGATGGTCAGCTCTTTCCTAATGGAAATGGGAATTTCCTTGCTCTCAGTGAGCAAAGCTGCTAGGGTAGGGTGGTGTTAGGAGCACCCTGTTAGGAGCCTGACTTGCTCCGGCCACCTTGTTATTCCTTGCTTTTTTAAAAATTAGAAGCTAATTTAACTACAGCTTTAGCAGTGCCATCCTTTTTACCAGACAGCTTAATATGCATTGTAAAATCTTCTCTTGATTTTGCCATATTTTGTAAATATCATACAAATTTTCAATTACATAACAGTTCTGTTATCTCCCAGCCCATAATATGAGCATAGATTTTCATGAACCCCACAGGATACACCATTAATAATGTACCCAGCAGCCTCATCAGATGAATGATTTACCCAAAACAGCACCTTTAACACTTAGGGGGGTCCTGGTGAACAGAGCACTCTCAACCCCGACCATTTACACTAAACAGAAATGTGCAGTGAACCACCTCACTAGCATTTCCCATTGATTCTGATCCACATTGTGTGCTTTTTGTTGTCTTTTTTTTTTTTTTTTAAAGCGAATCCTGTTATTTTTCTTGAGGAGCTGTTCTTTCTAATTTCAAAGTATTTATTTCAGTCCCTATAATTTTCTTGTTACTGTTGCTGTCGTAGATCCTGCTCTATCTTGATACCTTGCACATTACAGACCTCAAAAAGTCTACAGCTGAGTTAATCACCCAAGTCACAAAAACCATAACCATCAATAGAAAAAAATGGCGAGGACCCAGATAATGATTTATCCCAAGAGGAGACAGGTTTCTAAAGTAGATAGAGGTCTTGCCTTGTCTTTCTCTTTTGGTTACAAAGGAAGCTTAGGATGACTATGTCATACTTCACTGTCCAGTTTTTAAATACTTGAAAGTTAGATGAAATGAGCAACAGACCTACTGTGCAGGAGCCAAAATGACAGATTATGACACCATGGTGCTGGGCACTGTCCAAAAATATTTTGGCCAGCCCAGAAGAGTCATCATTTAATCCTCTGAACTTTGGAGAATTGGTTTGCCTGAGGTTTTCACTACAGGAAAGTAGATTTGTTGGCATGTATAAGTGGGAGCGGTAAAAAAGATGCAGACATTGGAAAATTAATTAAGAAAAGCGAGGGTCAGTGGGGAAGATACAATAAGAAACCAATCTTTAATCAGCCTGAAATGCTTTGGTATACTCGTTGTGTCCTAGGGATGAAAATTTGCTCACAGAAAGACTAGAGCTACTGCCCCGGAAGAGCAGGTGCCTGCTCCTGCTACTTGGGAACAGACTTTTCCCATTGGAATGGCACATATCAGCATGATCCCTCCTGCACCCCTGCTGCCATTCCTCCCTCAGCAGGCTTCGCATCAGTGACTGATGTCTCCTTAACTTAGTTTCTCCTTGGATAGAGTGAATTGTAAGCAGAAATACTAAGAACAGACAAAAGTAGAAGGAACAAGCGATGAGGGATTAAGGCAACAGATACAGGAGCCTTCTGAAAAGGAAACAAAATATAACTGATGAGCAAAGAGACTAGGGATGTTAATGAGGAAATAATCATAGAGAAGTGAGATTTCTTTCAGAGATATTTATAGCAGTACAGAAGTACAGGGCCACAAAACAACAGTGGGGTGAGGACTGTAAGATGTATCCCTCTACAGGGAAGCAAAAGGAAAGATTTCAAGGAGATACACAAAGTGTGTGAACAAGTAACGAAAAAGGCATTTGGTGAATTCACACAACTGATTTCTGATTTAATTTTAGCCCAATATTATATGGACCTTGCAGCATAGCAGTCCTTTCAGTGCTGGAGCATAGATGTCATAAAACAGGGTGGGATAAAACAGAAGAGAAAAAAGAAAAATCCACAGTTCAAACTGTTACTGACATGCAGGTAGGGAAAAAGGAATTGACTAAACTGGTGTCTGAGCCCAGTGGGTACACAGGGCCTGTATGAGCGGATGCGTAACAGAGAACTTTGCATTAAAAAGGACTGTGGAATCTATAACCTCTCCTCCAGCCCTCACCAGCCTCTCTGTGCCTCCTCAGCCTGCACTTGGGTTCCTGACTGTGGGCTTGGGAAGTGAGCTGTGCCAAATCTTGCTGTTAAGGGGTGGGAGGGGAGCATACACCCCCTACCAGCGTGGCCAGAGCTGCACCAGCAAAACAACACACGTCCGAAGACACCCTGCTGCTGCAATGTGAGGTGACATCTTAGACCAAAACAACCTTCAATATGCTTGTGAGCTGTCACATTTGAGCCAATGACACAAATCCCCTACGCTGCCTTTGCTATGGGATTAGTGGTGGTTTTGACTGCATGGTAAGATCCAGCCTGGCTCAGCTGGGAGACAGTTTCCTATGCAGTGAATCATTGTTGTGGCTGAACCAGTCCATCACTCCTGGTGGAGAAAACCACTAGGGACTGCAGGTGGCACAGTGACAGGGACAGCTGACAGAGGACAAAGGGGAGACAGTGAGGAAACTACAATGATAGGGGTAATACAGTAGAAAATATTCCTACATCCTCCTGGTTTTGCTAGTTTTATTTTCTACTTTTCTCCTTCACGAGGGTAGTTCACTCAGGTTCCCCATTCCTTCAAATTACTTACATCAATAAAAAAGTGGCAGCATCTGCTGTACCAGCTGCAAGGATGTAGCATGCACAACGTCCATAAAAGCTCTTATCTCCCATTCCCCACTGCAGGCTGTGTCCCGTGGCTGCTGGACTGGCCAACAAAGCTGTTGGGATTTCATAAACATCATTTTTCAGAGAGAGCCTAGTCAAATGGTTGAGGTACTAGACTGGGACTCAGAAGAACACAATTAATTCCTATATTGCCACAGGTCTGGTGGCAATCTGGAGAACATCCCTGCCTCAATTTTGTATCTGTAAAACATGGATAAAACCACATCCATTGTCTATTTAAGGCATGTCCTTTCTCCTTTCTTCATACAGCACCTCGCATCATGGGACCAGCAATTGCAGGAAGGGCCCTCAGTAAAGGTCAGACAATAAAGATAATATGCTCTAGATGGAATTCTCTGAGGAAAAAAAGGGCTTAATTGTACCAAGATTTCAAAAACTATGTATGCACAAAAGGCTTTTAAAAATAATTGTGTTTATTTTTAATCTTATTTGCCAGTCTTATCTTTCAAGCAGTCAGAGATAGCACCAATATAATCTGGCAAAAGCAAGAGTAATTTAATGGAAGGAGTAGATAAAGTGTCCAGATGCATGTCCAGCATGTAAATTGAAGGAATTGCTTTATTGTACTTGCCAGATTTACTAAAGAAAAGTGCAAAATATCTTAATGAGACAATTGTTAAAAATTGGAGAGTTGGTGTGTCTCCTGCATGACTAGAAAAATCAGAGGACATAGAAGATAAAGATCTCTATTATTCCAAAGCAATATAGTGACAGAGAGACTTGGGCTAATAAACACCCTGAACTAAGAATGACGTGAGCACCATAAACAAGTCATTGTCCAGAGAGTGCTCCCAAAGTTCGTAATGCATATTCTAAATCAAGAAGCTCATAAAAAGTGCTGATAGACAATTCCACTGGGAGAGACAGATCAAGAGGTGACTGTGAAGCCATCATAAATACAGCTGCTATGGATAGATCAGAAACAAACCACAACCAAGCACAGTTCAAGACCAAGTCCATTAAATGAAAAACTTAGTTGGGGAAGGAATCCAAAAGTAAGAGCAGACAAATGGGAGCTGGTATTCCTTTTTTGTTCTGCTGTCTGACCTTGGAGAAGTTATTTTGGGCTTAGACCTGAAAAGCACCAACCGGTCTATTCCTGAACTAAAGAAGCCTTTAGAAACATGCCTTGCCAACACTGTTGTTTCTTGCGGGCATGGAGAAGGTACTTCTCATCCCAGGACAGTGGCTGCCAAAGTACTCTGTTATGAATTGTAAGAATGGCATCTGTTCTCAAAGCTGTATTTGCACTGGCCATGAATACACCATCAGTGTGGGTAGGCAACGGCTGATCACACTTAGATCTCATCTGCATGCACAGCACTGAAATTCTGGAAGGGGACCAGGCTTCTACAAAATCCCTCTGCCAGCTTGCTTCTCTCTCTGCTCTCCTCCCCCAGCTCCTGGCCCCTTTTGAGGCCTTGTAAGTACCCAAGCTATATGCTGGTTGGAGGGTTGGTTGGAGCATCTCTGCCAAGTGTAAGTGTGCCTCCGTTCACCAGGAATGCTGCAGAAGCCATCTGTCCCTCACGCCCCAATCATATAGGGTCTTCCAGACCTCAGTAGACCCCACCTCCAAGACATCCCCATGAAACCTTCAACCCTATTCATCTCTCAAAGTCCCATGAAGGAAACGCGCATCTAAGCACAGTTAAGCTCAGGCTGTGTATTTTCTGGACCGGATTCCTCTCTGACTCATATCAATTCTACTGCATGATAACACTATTGATTTTAGTGAAGGTACTGCTGATTTACACAAGGTTGAATAGGAGGAGAGCACTGGTGACCCCTGTAAAATGGGGATAATAATCTTTACCTACAACCCAAGGGAAATGTGAAAGTTAATTAATTAGTATTGTAAATCTCTGTGAGATCCTAGCAGTCTATAAACGAATTGAAATGGCACCAGAGAGGGCATCAATTTTTTCTTCTTACAAAAGTTAAAAAAATACAGACAAGGAGGAACAAGTGGAGTACAGATCCAAATGTTCAAACATCGAGCAGTGTGAGCGCATTTCAAGCCCCCTTCCAATAAAAGGGTTTGAAAAACATATAGACATAGGATGAATTCACTCTTGAAAGCAAGATTCCCCAACATTTGCTTTAAAAGAAATTTCTGTCAATACAGCCCATAGAAGTTCACAAAAGGGTCTGTTTTAAGTTTAGTCAATTAAAGATGCGAGAAAAAGAACTTTAGACATCATTGACCCAGATACTCTGTGGCATTTATATTCATAAAAGAACAGAATATGGACACAATGAATTGCAAGAAAAATTCCCAATACAGATGGTTAACTTGCCGTTCTGCCCTTCAATAGTGCAGAAGTCTGAAAGGTGATAGAGTCAGATGTAGAGGGCTATTCCCTGATCAAGGGAGAAAAGTGTGCTATTTAATAAAAATGAGAAAGGGAAGGAGGATTTTTTAAAGCTGTTGGAGTGTCAGAATGTTGCTCCAACAGACCAATATCTCCAAAAGTCTGCATTCTGTATATAAAACCAAGACCACTTCTGAAACCTTAGTAAGACACACCAGTTTATTTGCACACCCAAATATTTAAATGTGTACACATGGTTTGCACTGGAACATTGGGATTAGCTACTCCTTCTTCTACAGAAGTATGTAAAGACTCTAAGTGGAACAAGGCTCTTTTTTAGTGCTACACACAAAGGGCACAAAGACCAAAAGCTTAGAGTGTCTTTCTCCCAAGAGAGATTGAGAAATGTTCAGTCATGCTCTGCAATCTGTTTCTCTCCACTGACCATAAAGCCCCGGAAGAATTGTTGAATGATTTGAGAAGCCAAATTAGGTTCCGACAATGGGGCTTTACAGGACATTCCATGTCCTTAAGAGATCATGTTTGAAAATACTACCTGAAGATTTGTAAGAGGCCTAAAAATGCTAATAAAAATCTCACCTGCTGCGTTCCTTAGGTAGTAGGGGGAGTTTTCTGGTTTTGATTTGATTGTTTAGTTTTTTGTTTGCTTGTTTGTTTTTTAACTCTTATCACCTGTTATTAGCCAAAGCCAGCAGGAAACCAGGTAACAATTTTATAAGTGCATCTGTATAAATTCAAAGATAGCATCACTGGGAAATCAGCAGAGTTCCTCTTCATTTAGATGATTCCATGGTCTCCGTCTGGCTCACGTAAATTTGATGAAACAAAAGAAAATGCTCATCTATGAGTCCTCATCATTAAACCAATGACTAACTCAAAGGAAGCTGGTTAAAGCATCTTCTCATTGAGTCCTGCATAGTCTAGGATGACTGTATTATCTAAAGATGGTGAACCAGGACAGCTGTAGATCCAAATGACAAACCAGGGGAAGCATTTCTAGCTTAATTCATAGCATCATGCTGATGAGCCATTTTTACTGGTGGTTTTGAATGTATTTCCCACCATACAGTATGCTTTTTCCCTCTAAAAAGTCCTGTGGCTTCCTTCACCCTGATGTTCCATTACTGCCTATTTGTAGCTAAGAGCTCTGTGAATACAATTACAAATACAAGGACATTACTTCCACAGTCATCTATCTGTCCTGTAACTAATAGCTTCCTTAACTTCACAAATGACCTCACCAGTGTGATCATGCTCCCTTATGTATATGCAAAACCTTTGTTGTTGAGGCATTTTAATAATTGCTGTGTTGTAAAGAATCATTTTTGGATGTATGGTACTCAGGCAATGTTAAAAAAACACCCTGAGCAACAGCTGAAAGCATCAGCATTTTTCAGCTGCCTTCTGTGATCAGTGTGCTATATCGGGCATAATCCAGGAGGAAAACAAAGCAAACCATGCGATAGCTGAAGATTTCTTTCAAAAAGTCTTTGAAACAAATAAGTTCAAAATATTTTTGTAACCAACAAAAAAAGTACTTTATTTATTAGCACTGAGCCCCTCAGGCAGAGATTACACATGGATCCTCACCCCAAAATCCCAGTGATCTGTATGTTTCTTCTGCCTTAAGAGTGAAATGCATTTTCAAAGCAGCGTGAGGAACCTTCTCTGATATTGGCCTGTGTAAGTAATTGCATGGACCAGGCGGGGCTCTGGACTCTGAGTCAGGCAACCTTCCCTCTTCTCCCTGCCTGGGAATCTGAACCTGCATGTGTAAGCAGACCTCTCGATGACTTGCCTAGACAGAAAAACATCTCTTCTAATGTACAGCACCTAACACAACTGGAAACCAGAAGTTGGATTTTATTATAATGTACCTATTTCAAACAGATTTTTCAGTTTCCAAGGGTATCTGATTTTCCTAGTGACAGGCAAGGGACACTAATGAATTAAAATAAAAATGAGATAACAGATACAAAACTTTTGCAAAGATGTTTAAAAGTAGTATAATGTCTCAGGCTAATACAGTCCCCTAATATATTCTACTACTGCCGTAGAGAAAGTCTACCTATGGATGTCAAATACTGCTTCTTCTCTTTACGTGTGTTGTCTTTAATCTTTAGGATTTGTGAAGGTCCAGATTTTGAAAATTTCTGTGGTAACTCTTGGTACCTCAGTTTCCTCATCTATAACATGTCGGCACATTATTGTTTCTTATATAGCAATAGTGCCTAGAGGTCAACCAGCTCAGCATCCCACTGTGCTTTAGTAAAATATGGAAAATTACAGTCTCTGCCCCAGAGCTTAAAATTGTTTATCTTCATTATAGACCTCTTATGGAGCTTAATGCTTCTGAAGTGCTTAGAAAGCCTGCAGTGAAAGCTGGGTTATAAATGCTAGTAGTACCAATGATAATAGATTTCTTTGATTGAGGTAAAATCACAGACAAATATACAGTGTGGTGCATTAAAAATAAAGAAAAAAGCAAGGGTTTAGTAATCAGCTATCACCAAACTAAAGAAAAATATCTCTGTCACCAAGGAGTGTGGCTAGAAAGTGATGGGTGGACTTCAGTTCAAAAGTTCAATTATACAATTTCAGATTCAAAGGAAACTTCAGCTCAGCTATTGCCTAGCGATACGATTACTGAAACCTTGAAGAAATGAAATTGAGTTTGAGCTGAGTGTAGGAGCAGTAATTTACCAGGTGGAGTATTCAGAAAACTTTAACCCTGTAAGTGCCATTGGCAAGGTAGAACTGGCTAATACAACAGTGGCTTATTTCTGAAGATATCAGTCAATCTCTAACTCATAACACAGAAAAAGTATATTTTCAACTTAATCATTGCTCAGTTCTGTCCAAAGCCTAAGTAAAATTTCTCCATCTTGAATATTTGATAGAAAAATCACTCTCCTCATGGTCAGAGGTCCATCTAATCCTGGGTCCCATATAAAAATAAACAGCATCACTTGTTTTGGGGAAAGAATAAGAAATCTTTTAATAGTTCTGATGCAATAACTTGCCCCAATTGATTCCCTTCTTATATAAATTATAAATCAATTTAGGCTCCAAGTTACCACGTTGTTGGCATTGTCAAAAAGTCTCCTTTTTTTAATCTATTGTTGTTGGGAGCTAAAAATTCAATTTTTGCTGTGTTACTTATAGTTAGCCTTCTTGTCCACTTTGGCAACATCATTCCTTGACATTTAACAGTGTCTGTCTTCACAAAAGCACGTGATTAAAATGCTGATTTCATTTTGCATTTACATGGCAACTTTCAACATGCAATGCTAAAACCCTCTCTATTAGCATCAGTCCAACCCTTGAAGAACTATCAAAGCTACAGCGGGAGACTGCAATAATCTTGTTCAACATTCTACTTTTGCCACTTTTCTTGTCAAAAGCACAGTCTAAACAAGATCGCCCAGTACCCTGTCCAGCTGAATCTTAAAATCGTCCAATGTTGGGGCGAAATTCTGATTCTGCATATCACCTACAAGAACCCCATTTTTCAGGAGAAGCAGCTGGAAACCAGGCAGGACATACTACGGTCCCTCAAAGTGTCATTGTAAGTCCTGATGAGATAACTGAATCAAGGTGCTACTCACTGCAGTCAGTGAAATCTAAAAAAACCTTTGAATGCCCAGCCCCTGGGCCACTCAAACAGAAACATCTTATGCTATTTCAAGCACTGTTAAGTGCCCTCCCCAGAGCCCACCTGCCACTCCTGAAGGACACAGGCTTCCTGTAGATTGCATCCCATCTGCCAGTCTGTGCAGTAGCTGAGGATGCTGTAGAGCATCTCAGATGGCACAAAGTACCTCATGCAAGGCAACCAGCTCTATAGGTCAAGATTCAAGTACAATATGTGAACAAACTGTAAAGGGCAACAGACCTGACTGACCACTACTAAGTGTATGCTTTGATGGGCATGAAGATTTAGTTCTCCCAAAAGAGATAAGACATGGCCGTTCCCATGGGAAGTAATAGCTGGATGAGCCCTTGAAGATGACAGCTTGGAGCAATGACCACACCTTTGATGCCAGAGGAATTGCCAATGCAAATAAATCCTGGACTGTTGGCGAACATGGCACTCAAGGAGAAAAGCTCTTAATCTCACTAGACAGCTGGGATAAACACGTATAAAGGAAACATTTTCAAAAGACTAGGCAGATTATAAAGGCACCAGGAGTCACTGAAATCTTGTTAAACATTGTTCACTGCATTACTTTAGATTTTAGTTTGAACTTACACTGTCAGATAAATTCCATTTATCTCCTGAATGCTTTTCTCACCGTGAGTGTTTGTTGCTATGAATTCACACCTTCACTGAAGATTTACATTTTGTCCTTGATCGAGACAAAGATAATGCTCAGCTTCAATCACTCTAAGGCACCTTTTTTTTTTTTTTTTTTCACTTAACTGGGTCAGTGTTTCTTAGTGTGACACTAAAAACACAGGTTATGTTGTACAACCATTTGTGTAGGAAAGCAGGATGGTCTTATAGGTAAGACACTGAATTAGTCCCCAGAGAGAAAGTCTCTCTCCAACACTTCCACAGACATCCAGCCTGACTTTGGAAAAGCTACATTAGTCCCCCTGTGCATCTATAAAATCGGAAAATAAATGTTTTCTCTTCCCCTTCTGCTGACCTTGACTCTTGCTACACTCAAGACCAAGCCGCATTGGGAACAATTTTTAATTGAGGTTTATGGTCATTCTTTCAATACAGCCAATGATGAATCATCAACATCATGGTAAATTTGGTGATTTAACCAGTGCAACTGCTCCACTATAATTCAGAAACATAAAGACTTAAATTATATTTTTGGAAGAGCTGTAGAAGAATTCCCTTGAGCACTCCCACACTTCCATTTGCTATCCTATCTCACTTGTCATTAATTACAAACTAATGAGTGCCATTTTCTGTTCTGCATTGATACTTTACTTCCTCCTCCTGTGGGGCTATCAACCAGCATTGAAGGACGTGTCCAGACTGAAAGCATTTATCTATGCCGTCTCACAAAGCTCAGCATTTCAGATAAAACAAGACTTTAATACAAAATAACCCCTCTTTTCAAAAACTAATTTCACTGATAATCCCTTCAGTTTGGCTCAGTCTATACTAGAAATTAATTTTACCCACACTCTTACTTGGATGGTGGTAAGAATGACCATGTGTCCCCTGACATTTCCCACTGCCCTCTGTACTTTTTCCTGATTTGCTAATATCATATTTTGAACCAAACTATCCTTAACCAGCTCTGGTTTGTTTTCTGCATATTTTGCCTCTGTGTCAATAGAGAGAAGATGATTCTGATCCAAGTTCCTTGTTATAAACTGTGTTTGAGGTAATGGAGTAATTTATACTAATAAATCTTAATCATTGTCTCTACATACTTAATTACTATGTCGACAATAATTATCTATGCTACTAAATCTATAATTTTAAATTGTTAAACTAGTTGCTGGTATGGTTTTGGCTTGGACTAACAAGCTCAAATAACTTCTAGGCACAGTGAAGTCATTACCATGATCCAGAAACCACTCCAAGAAGGCTGTTTGGACACAACAACCTTATTTTCGGTGGTTAGAAAGTTTGATAGTGCAGCCATGGTCAGTTCTGCGCTACATGGCTGCCAGGAGACAAAACAGTGGCAGGTGCATTTACCAGTGTAAGGAATTGAAGGAAGTAATGCTCAAATATTAATTGACACAGAAAACCTCAAGGACAAACTGTGGCCTTTGTGATTAGTCTAAGGAATTAATTATCTGCCTAGGGAAGCACAGGGTGTATCGAAGGGTGCATGGATCTGCTCCCTTGCAGTTGTATAATAAATTCCTTAGGTTTAGACTGAGTAAAACCATATGTTCGGGTTAAGGTCTACACTTTAATTTACAACTATAGCCTCAAAGAAGAGCTAAAAGAGTGATAAGTAAGATAAACAACTGACACCAGATGGAGCTAATGACTGGATAATTGCCCAGGAAACAAAAACTGAGGAAAAGGTAAAGGTGATAGGGGGAGATCATGACCACGAACTCAACTGGACAGAAGGGTTACTGTATTCCATTCCCCCCACAATGCATGCACAGAACCCATGCTTCATATTTTGCCTGTCTCTCATGGAAATGAGTTCATGGAATACCTGCCTCTCTTTGTCTAGCATGCTGATCAGTTGATAAGATGAATTTAAAAAGGTGACAGAAAAGTTTCTGTGTGTGCATCCACCATGCAAGATTACTGGACCTGAGACAACGCTGAATCCTTGGGTGGTGATCCAGATTTCTTTGAATCTCTTTCTCTCCTTTCTTTTTCTTTTCTTTCTTACAGATTTGTAAGAGACCACATTGTTTATTATCCTTTTCCAAGATTAAATTGTTCTCTATCACAAGTAAAATTGTTTTCTACCACAAGTAAAACATTTTAACGTGTCATTTCACCTTAATTTAACCTGAGGGCATCACAGAACCATTGCAACTCTCTGGGCTTCCAGTCTGGGTCATGACAACCAGTATACATAGCCAACAGAGAAAATCTAAGGGGGAACAGAGAGTGTTTCTGAAGAGGCAAAAATATATGTCACAAAAATACACTGTGGATAGGCTGCAGAACTGTAAATTGTATGCTATGTTACCTGTTGACAGAGAAAGAGCAAAGGAGGTATCTTTTATACCACCTGGAGTGAAGGGAGATGAATGGAGATGTGAATGATCTCAAGTACGATCTAAAACAGTCCCACGACTGCCTGGACTATCCACGGATATTTGTAACCTGCTTAGCAGCCCCACATCTTCATGGACTCTGGACCTTGCAGCCAACCTTGAGAGGGAGGGAAGCATCAGCACCTCCTGCTCCTGCACTAGAATTCCACATTGCCCATTTTGTGGCTCAATGAAATATGCCAAGGGGTTTCTAGGGCTCAGACCACAGACTCACCCTTAGTGCCAACATGGAGAAATTAGTTTTTATAAAAGTCAAAAAGCTTTTCTGTGTTTAAAAAAAAAAATAAATAAAAAAAATCCCAGAATCTAAAAGTGATTGAAAACTCAGTTTCATAACTTCCTAGCAGGAGACATACTGAAGTTATTGGTAAAAGCATTAATTAATCACACAACTTTAAAGATCTGTGTCACTGTCAGTAATAAAATAAATACAGGACAGTGCAGTCAGACTATTCCTGAATATTGGATGTGCTGTTACAATAATTAAGATGAATAGTGATTACCTGTCTTGTTTGTTGAGACTTTCTTGGGCACATAACTATAGCTACTTTAAATGACATTCTAAACATATGTTTGGAGCATCATTCACTGATGCATTAACCCCTCCCATACGGCAGGCATAAACCACAGATGTTAAGAGCTAATGTGCAACAATCAACTTTTTTTGAACTCCGAGGAGCAGTGGTGGGAAATAAACTGTCTGCAAACTACAGAGTGAAATTCAATCCAACCGTGTTGTGCCTTTATCATTCACCCATGAACATGAGATCTTTGTTTACCCAAACTCTGAAGTATGGTTCTTCATTGTAAAAATGCAGCATAGTGATAGAAGCGAGGTTAGGCACATACAGTCTGAGTCTAGTTATATCTGGCAGTGGAGAAGATCAGAGACAAGATAAAATGACAGCAGTTTATGTTTCCCTCAGGAAAAACGGAAATTACTGGATTGAAGTCAATTTGAACGAAAATGGACTTTGTTTGTAAGCTGTAGAATGAATGTCCCAATTAATTATTCTCAATTACTCTAGTCCAGTGCATTTTACCATAACCAAGCATAACCTCAGAAAACTGACAATATTTGACACTTTGCAGGATTAGCCTCTACCTCCCATTGCTTCGGGATATCAGCTTTGCCTCCCCATCACCTCTTCTCCTCCCAGTCTACTCCTCTTTCTTACTCCTGCAGCAATAACAGTGTTGTCAGCATCAATAGCAAGCAAATACAAGCTGTTTCTCTAGGTGGCTTTGTATCCTGTTTACAATCAAAAGATAACAATGAGTATATGATAGTTCTTTCTGCTTGTACAGAGTTTCCATCCCAAATCCTTTCCACTCCAAAGGAAGCTGCAGTTCAGAACTTGCAGAAGAGAGAGATTAGATCAGACTGGGTTTGCAAAATACTTTGGCACTGTCTGGGAAACAAGACCTTGTTAAAATACAAAGTTCTGTACTATCATTAAAGGGAGTAACTGAGTTACCATTAAAATGAAGAAATAACCAACAGACTGGGAGTTTGCCTGTCTGTTTGTCAATTAGTAGAATTCTCATTTTATGGAAGCTGAGCTTCAGCCAGTTTTTAAATGCGCAGCCTCAAATGTCCAGCATAAATCAAAGAGGTGTAAAGGTGACACTACCTGAATATGCTAACATAGCAAAAGCATAAAGGACCTAACTACCCTCTGAGCTGGGAGGAACACTTAGGCTATATCAAAGTTTTAGGACAGAGGGAAGTGGGTTCCCAGCACAAAAATGCTAAAGAGTGTAGGAATCCACGTAGAGTGCCGAGGAACACCACAGTTAATCTCTTCAGGCTCAAACAGAGAATTATCTAACAAGAAAAACAGAGCACAGGAAGAGAGAAAAAGTTTAAACACTCAAGTGGAGTAGCAGAGAATACTATGTATACCTCAAGTTGCTCCACAATCTTGAGAGGCCGGGATAATTTGAACCATTAGAAACAGAAGACAGACAGCAGCCTGTATCGTGATACAAATAGCAAAGTATTAGAGAGTCATTTAGAGCAGATTTTGGGGGTCAATGAGGACACTGCACAGCACAGAGGAAGAAGGTGCTAGCACATGACTTGGGCATCAAGGGAACTCTGAAGCACAGACATGCTTATATTCCTCACCTGCAGAAGCAAGGGATGACAGGACAAATCATATCAGGTACTCCTAAATAGATATAATACAAAAGGGAGTAAGGAGTTCTGTGTTGTTCAGGTAGAGTGAAAAGAAAATCAGAGCTTGTA
Organism: Athene noctua; assembly: GCF_965140245.1. NCBI lineage: Eukaryota > Metazoa > Chordata > Aves > Strigiformes > Strigidae > Athene > Athene noctua. The sequence goes on along the minus strand of NC_134037.1, from coordinate 10,179,660 downwards.
TAAGTAATACCTAGGAGGGTCAGACCAGCCATTAAAGGACTTAGTTAGAACTCAGGTCCCATCCTGCTCAGTTTGCACATGATGGAGCAACATGAGCACCTCACTCCTGCTGATTTAAATAGCAGGTAATACCCTCAAAAGACCAGACCTAATCTCTCTGAACTTCATTTCTCCATCTATAAAACAGGGATAGCAGCACCTGACTCTGCCTGGGTTTTAAGAAGAGAAACACATCAATGATCGCGAAGAGCCACACAGTACAACAGTAGCAAAGAACATATGAGCAATGAAGGTAAGGTAAACAATCAGACACTTAATAACTTGTGTCTTATTTGTTTGTAAATACTGTAGACATTGAGTCCCATTCATTCTTGGTACAATCTCATTAACGAGGCCACATTCTGCATTGTGTGTCTTTATCTTTCTGATGATCCCTATGGAAAATTAAGGCAGAGGAAACGAGAAGCATTATTGTGCTTAATATCCAAAGTGACAAGTCTTTCGTAAGTGGTGAAATGAGATTCTTCTACACAGGTATAGTGATGAGGCTTGAAAGAAGACTGTTGCTGGATTAAACAGGGTAATTGCAGTACAATTAGGTACAAGCACTTAACTCCCCTCTTCCAAATTCTCAATTATAGTAATAAAACTGCTTTTGTTTTGCCTTTTGTGCTTCATGGCTTACAAATGCTCCTGTCTTCTGCAGCTCAAGAGAAAAAAATAAAAAGAGCAAAAGAAAGAGCTTTGACACATTTCCAGTGCAAGTGGTACAGCGTTCTTCATGATACATTATAGTGATGCTTAAACTCTGACAGCCTTAGTGTAACAGCACAGCTAAGTCTATCACTGTACTTTACTGCCTTGTGAAAAGAGCTTTGGATAAGATGCAAAACAACACTCCTAAAAAAACTTTTACTGGTTTTCAGAATTATCTCGGACTCCTCTGGTAAATCATCTCCCATTTGCAGGGTTTGTGGGAGACATCTTTGCCCACAAGATGACAAAAGGATCCTTACATTCTTGTGTTTCACAAGCATTGTTCCTAACAGCAGGCAAATGAGCCCTGATTCCTACAAACATATCCATTATTGGCAACTATTCTCTAAGTCATCTCTGTGAAAAAAAAATCTCCAAGATGGGGGAAGCTGATTCAGCTCCTTCATTATTTGCAATTCTTTACTCACAGCATTTGAAGGGCACTTATGTCAGTTGACAGTTTCCTGACTGGATGGCTTGAACATTTTTAAAAATTTAATTAGACAAATAAAAAATAACCACTGGTGAATAGCAGATATCGTTCTATGTGATCACCTTTCTTTGCATGTGGACCTGAGTATTTACATAAAGGAGTAACCAGGATTTGCCTAACCCTAACCAAATCTGGCTTTGATTTTAACCTGTCCGCTGCACTGTTCATCACGTGTTCACCTCCATTTCATATCCTTTGCTTTCTTCCCTCTCTCTTTTTTGCTTTACAAGACAGACCTCTCTACAAATCATGTCTGCATTACACTGTTTGGAGGTCCCTCGTGATTTTGGTGGGGTTCTGCACATTGCACAGTGGTCCCCTTTTGTGGCTTCCTCGTCATACTTCTTTAGCACCCAAAATGGTGCAGAAGGGTTCACAAAGCCTGCAACAGGACATGGGGTACAGGAGTACAAAGCAGGACAGGGTCTTTAGGACCTGTAGCAGAATAGCATTTTGGAGGTGTCCACAATTCCTAATAGGGAAAGAGAAGAGGGTTAGTGATCACTTTCAGATCCTACAAAGGATGGTGAGTTTTCTACATTATCACCTCACCACTTTCCTATAGGGTTAGTATTCACAACCCCCCAGGCATATTTTATACCTTCCCTTCAATCTCTTTTGGAGTGATGCTTGGTGAGGCTTCAATGCATGGTAAGGCAGATGTACGTTACTGCTTCAAAAGTGCTTTCCCCAAGTTTTTAAGCTGCACGAAACCCACTGTTCTTCACCAGGCAATCTCCATGTGTATGGCCATGAAAGAGATATTTGGGAAACCTGCTCCATTGTCAAAACCAGACGGGATTCTCAAGCCTTCAAAAAAGTATTACTTTTTCTCAAGTGTTTTAGCAAAGGAAATCCCTTTCCCACAAATACTATGGGAGATACTGTGGTCAAGTAGAGCAGATACTCAGAATCGAAACAAATAGTCATGCATATTAGATTCTGGTTATAGAAGACTCAGCCCTGAAGAACACTTAGGTATTCACTTAATTTTATTCATACGAGTAGCCCCAATGACATTAATAGGCATGAGGCTTAAATAATTGCTGGATAAGTGCCCCGAATTACAGAACAAAAGAAAAAAGAGAAATTGAAAGTAAAACAATGCAAAGATTAGCTGATTTTTTAATTATTATTTCACTGGAAATTTTTTGTATATCATTATGTTAAATCTATGCATAAATATGTATGCCTGAAGTTTCATTAAGACACATTGATCCTGTATTTTATTACCTTGCACATTTCACATGAGTAGAGAAAAAGATTCCTTGACCCAAAGAAAAAATTGATTCTGTCTATAATTTATGTAAAGTTTCAACATATTTCCTAGATTCGTTGCAAGAGAAGAAAATATTGTAATTAATTTTAAAGGCCTCTCAAAAATGTTCAGTCAGTTTACCCTGAGAAAGTGCGCTTCTAAGCTTCTGCTGTTTGTCACCTTTCAGTCATTCCCTACATTTGATCTTCCCTGCCCACTTTTAGAGACAACCTGGGATAACTTCAGCCTCTCCTGTTCAGATGGTGCTGTAGGCTCTTTCAGTCACCCATAACCAGTCTCCACTCTCATTTAAGATTCCTTAGGGTTTAACAACTCCAGCTGCAGCTTCAGAAGGGCACACAAATTCCTCTTTAGTAGGTACAGGCAATAGCACCTAGAGGGTGACTTAGCACACACTAAAGTAGGTAGAGGTCCAACACAGTTCTCTAAACACGGTGTCATCTGAGATGTCCCATGGATTTAATACATCACATGCACCAGGGAGCAGCAAGGTGTGATGCTGTCCCACAAGTGAAGCGGAGCTTGGAGCAAGGATGACATCAGGGCAGGTAGGGCCAAGACCTCACTAGTAAAGGGGCAGCCTCATGGTACCCCAGCAAGGTGAGCATAGCAAGTCCAGAAGTGGTAACCAGGGCTAGTCAAGAGCCCAGATTGTCAGACAAGACCACAGTGATAAGGTAGATCCAGGACAGGGGCAGGGACTGAACGGACAGATTACATGGCCAGTCACAGGCATGGCTGCTCACAGTCATCTAGGTCAACACTGGTAAAGCAGGGACTACTTAAATGCAGCTCCCAAGAGAAGGGTGCAGAGCTGCTGCTGCTGCTCCTTAGAGCAGAGATTTCTCAGACAGCTCCTTGTAACCCCAGACACCTCATCTAAATTGGTCAGGACCCTCACACCATAAGAATGGTGACAGGAAAGAGAGGTTCAGGGTAGCCCACCACGCCTGAGATGATACCAGACACCTATGCTTACGCGGCTAAGCAGGCATATATATTAACATCAAATGCCATATAAGATATCCTCACTGGGCTGGGACAGGACCTAGAGCAGGCTCATAGCCTTTCTATGCAGGTACAATACTCTAGGCCAATTCAGAGGCCACTGGATGACTGCATGGACAACTGAATCTGTTTTCCAGTTGTCGACCATCTGAATAGCTCTGTAGGCTGCAATGACTGCACTGATAACCTCTCCTCTGATTATAAGGGTTGGCCTAGTATCTATAGGCATCTGTCTACAGGTACATAAATTTAGATTCTTAATCTTGAAGTCTGCCCCAACTGTTCAATACAGTTTGAGGAATTTGTTTGGAAAGAATTAGGCAGTTGGAGAAAATGGTCTTTAGAAACAGTGGTTCCTGTTCTCTGTCAAACAGAGACAGACATAAGCCTTTTGCTAGTATCATTCTTGTGATCTTAGCTGTTGTGAAACAGAGCCATCTGCACTTACCAAATTAAAATCAAAATTAGATTGTATATTTCACATGTATGTACAAAAAGCAGCTAACTATAAAAGAAGAAAGAAAGAGCAGAAAATCTTACTGTATTGGTGGGAGGACTGAAAGGTCCCATCAATCTAATTTTGCAACAGTCCTTTCCACATGTCTACTGCAACGAATTTCTTTGTGCATATGTCCAACCCAAGCAGGCTCAGAAGTAGACTTTGCTATGTCCTTTCTGGGTAGAAGTTTAAGGGTGTTGGGCTAAAGCTTTATTTGAAAAAAGAAGACTTGTCTTCTAAGAGATTATTTGCTTCTGCAGGTCATGTTATGGCTGTATGAGAAAGGGACAGCTTCATGAAAATAAGAGAACTGAGACCTCAAGAGGCACATGGGTGAAGGACACAGTCTAAGAAGCATTAGACACCCCATCTGAAGTCACCGTGTGGAAATAACCCCTTCTGTCTGCCTGCTTCATCTGCAGTGATGAGGACAAAAGCTTTTCCCAAGTTTGAAAGAAAGAGAGCATTGAAGATTATGAAGTGTTTGTGTACTTTGGTAAGGCAGGTTATATGAGCCATGAACAGGAACTTCAACACACATCTCATTAGAGGCTGTTTCAGAATAACTGAAATAGTAATTTCCTCTTTCTTAATACAATGCTATGGTTTAGAGGGATTGCGTTTGATGGAAATTGAGGATCACTCAGTCTGGAGAAAAATTTTCCGCCACCATCACATGCCCTCTCTCCCCGTAAGATCATGTACCATTTCTTTTCCATGCTGCTGTCCCTCCTGACTTCTTGTCAAGAATCAGAAATAGGTATGCTTACATTTCCTTAAAAGCAAGCAAATAACCATGGCATGTGGTGATCCTACAGCAATGCCTCCTCCTGCCCACCACCTTAGTCCCTTTTGAACTCTATTGTTACGTTTTTCAGAAGATTTGGAAAGCTTCTGTAAATTTTCTGACCAGAGTACACTACATGGATACTTGTTCTCCCAGACATACTGTCAGTGCTGTGTGTTAGATCATAAATATGTATTTACATGAGGCTGATGTTGATAACAGCTATGAACCTAATAGAAAATTTTGCATTCAACAAGAGAAAAGATTTTCGTTTTTCATCAGCCTGTAAGTCTTGCTCTCAAATTCATTTCTTTCCAGTGGATACAATCTAATATGGTTTGAGAGTATCATAGCAATCTTGATGCAGCACCTGTTGAAATATACATGGCCACCTCCTGGGGTGTGGATAAAACCTCAAAATGGAGAATAAATAACTTATTATAAAGAACTAGATTTCCAGTTGTTATTCACGGTAATATAAAAGAACTCCTGCTTTATAATTTAGAAACTCCATCGGGTTCATATCTTTATAGTATTTTGAAGGCATGCATCAGGTAGAAGGAAAGAATAAGCATTTACTTTTCCATTAAGAAGGGTAGAAGGAAGGGAGTGCCGTGCCGCTTTATATATAAAGGTACTAGTCACTGCTGAAAAACTGATGATGAAAAAGCTACATACATTCCCATAAAAATAAATAAGGAGTTCATTTCTTTCATCTGTGAAAGAAATATATTAAAGAAGGTCCCTTGACATTAAAACTTTAAGGGGAAAAAAAACCCAGACCAACCCCAAAAAACCTAAACAAAGATGTACTAAGGATTTGGGTCACAAAGTCAGAAGACATCAGCATGAGAAAAGATTTGTACTCCTGGCCCCAAACTAGGTGGAGAATGAGTTCCTAGTGGGGGTTATGGGTTCCTATCGTGGGCAAGGTGGGACACTTGCTACATCAATCATCCACAGTGTCTCAGTGGCAAATCCATGGACCAGTGAGAAACCTGACACTGAATTGAGCTTCTTGGCCTCTTGGCCAGAACAAAATCAAATGCCATGATATCACAGCAAGTGGAAATGAAAAATGCAATATAGTGAGCAGTAACACATAAAAAAAAAAATCAGAAAGAGATTTGAAGATACCCAGAGTAGGCTGACATTTGGATGTTGTATTTCAGTTTCAAAAAAGGTGGCTATTATGTGAAAGCTATGAAATGTGACATTTTTTACCAACTAGCGTTAGGCTTCTTGTTATATCTGTTACATACTTTCTCTGCATGTATCTGTGCCTGTGTGTGAGCACAAGAGAACGTAGTTTTTCATTACAACTTTGCACCGCTTGAAGCAATCATAGTGCCGAGGTCTAAAATTATCTCATATTCTTTCTCTTTAGATTGTTTTTTCTGTCCTAAGAATTGGGTTGGCTTTTCAAAGCCACCTGGAGAATATGGATGAATCTCAGCATCGACTCCTTCAGCCATTATCTTGATCTAAAGTACAGAAACCCAACAGGAGCTGTCTGAGGATGGCGTATGCATAGGACAAAAAGAATTTACATTCAAGATACCCAAACTCACTCTATTGGCTACATCTGTGCTAAATTAAACAGTGCTAGGGCACAGGCCCTGGAGCCCAATTGTCTGTCCTGTTAAATGGTTTGAACAGTGTGTGGCATATTTTTTCCCAAAGCTAACTAGCTTTCTCTCAAAAATATATTCAGACACAGTTTAGGCGTTAGCATGGGCTATGGTCCATTCCCAATAGGGATGTCAGATGCAGCTACCCTGTGTTAAAGGACTGGTACTGTCATGCTCTATCCATAGTCAAAGGCCTTAGCGCTGCTTAGTTTGCCATATAGATGTAGTCACTTCATCAAGTCACCGTGGCATGACTGCAGGCTCCCCTAATGCTTTTTAACACACCACACACTACAGATGCTCCAAGCAAAAGAACAAGTAAAATGTAGTGAAAACCAATGATCAGTTATGCATACTTTTGACAACAGCTGGGAGCAACTGGAATTCAGCACTTATTTACATTTAATAATTAAAAAAAAAAAAAAAAAAAAAAAAGAGTACTGGGAGGATAGTCTTGTGTCTGACCATGGATCTGGCATGGCAGTGGATTCAGGTCCTAGCTGTGCTGAGTCTTGCTGTGTGATCTTGGGAGTTTGACTTCATATTCCTGAGTCTCAGCTCATTAATAAAACTGCAGTGACAAAACATCCTCAGTTCTCGGCTAATATACTCAACTTATGGGGGCAATGTGTGTACATCTCTTAATATCATTTTGGACAGCATGAAGCTCAACGGGCTCTCATTCTCAGTTTGGGCCTCTAGGCTTCTGGAATACACCAAACAATAAAACTGTATATTTTGAATAGCTTTGGAAAATCATCTATTAAAAAAGAGTTTTCACAGAGCTCACAGTGTGCCTCATCATGGGATGTACTGCCAAAATTGTAACAATTAGCTGTCTATCTTAGGTACTTCTGTGGCTCCCAGAACCATAGTATATCAGCATATCACAAACTTTAATGGATTTTTCCTCCCCACACAGCTGTGAAAGTGAGAAGGCAGTGTTAGCATCCCCCTTTTACAGCAGTCAGTGAGACCTGTGTCTTAACTGGGGGAGGCTGGCAGCTTGGGAAGTACACTGCATGGTCCCATTGCCACTGCCCCTTCCCCACTACATCCACACCATTAAGGAAATCCCATGCTGGAGGCTAGAAGGGGCTATTGCATACCCCATCCAGATCCCAAATGGGGTGGGGGGTAAAGAACCAGGACCGCAGGGTGCACTGCAGAGCGTATTTCTCCAACTGCCTGGAGCTAGCCAGTGAAAGTCATGTGAAAGTCTAAAGCCACTGATTTCAATAAGGTTGATTTTAAAGGCACCTATGAACACAGGCTGAGACAGATATGTGTTCTTAAATTACGGACGGATCTGATTGTAATGTAAGATAGCTTACTCTCGATAGCTACGAATTGTGCCAGTTGAGTTCAATTGTCTGGATGAGCTGTGGGGTTGACAAAGCCCAAGGGACTGTCCAAGGCTACAGAGAACGTTACTGACAGGGAAAGCTATTTCTCCTCTACAAAGTCCAAGGCAGACCCTTTAACCTCTAAGCTATTTTTCCTTTTAGATATAATTTCTCTCCTGAGTAGCGGAATCAGGGAATCAGAATTTTGTTTTCAAAATACCCTTTTCCCATCTTGATGATAATTGACCAGACAAGTTGTCTTGCAGCTTCTGGAAATAACGCAGTTATCACAGATTAAGTGGTTTCTCATTTCAGGAAAAGGTTTTACTCAAGTACCTGTCAAACTGAGTCCATACTTTAGGATTAAGTACCCTGTAACTTTTACCTTGTCTGTAGAGAGGCCAGGAATTAGAAGGGGACTACCTCTTGGTCCTTGGTGGATCTGACAGGGACAAGGAAATGTGGCCATTGATTTCTTACCACTAGACCTTGAAACTCTAGGCAATGTCCCTGAGCCATCACCAGTGGTGGAGAAGGTCAGAAGAAACCAATATTTTAAAACCTATTCTGGAGTTAAATGAAGCTGCAAAAATAATCTGCATTTTGAAAGAGAAATAAAGATCAATTAAAAGCTAGGTATATTCTTTTCAGGTGATTTTCCCTCCCCCCCCAAAAAAAAAAAAAAATCTGTAAATTTGGTTTCTGGCAAAGAACTGTAGCTTTCCTGGTTCTTCGGTGATGTATGTCAGCACTGTCATTATTTTGCTAAGGAGACGCACTTGGTGAACAAGACAGAGGTAGAAGCTGAGAAAATGGTTGGTTGAACAAAGCCATCCTTTCTTTTCCTGCTGTTAGGCAGCACTTAAAAGAAACTGAGGTGGAAGCTAGTTTTCTTTTCAGCATGAGGTTGGAGAACACACAAGATCTTTAAATGCAGGTCAGCACCTTAGCCAGTGAGGAAGAAGTAATTAAATTACATTTGTCCAGACTGGTTGTTAAGTTGTCCTGGGTGGCTGAACAATAGGCTTTTCTGAGCCTGGAGAAAATACATGTTTTTCCAATTAGATGAAGCAACAAGAAGACAAAGAGATCTAGGAAGGACGCTCTAAATGACAAGAGCTACAAAGACAGAAAATCTCATGTTTGTATTGCTAAAACAGCATGAAAGGAGTTTAAGAAACCTGTGAAGAAAGAAGACAATGTAAGTAAGGCAGAAGAAATTCAGAGGCATGTACATAGACAACATATAAAAGAGACCAACATTTTTTTGTGTTTGTTATATTTTCTCAGTCTGTGATGGAGTTACATAAATCTAATACCAGTAACTGCAATATCAGTTAGAGTATGAGGAACCTGCAAACAACTCTTTTCTATCTGCCTCTGCTCCAGGCATTCCCCAGCTTCAGCATCTCAGAAACATGCAGGGCTCAGTGTCATAATCTGGAAGAACATTGCTTTGAGAGGTAGTAATTTGAGATTTACGTTCCTCACCAAAGAATATGGTCTTCCAGGACACAGATCTGCTGTACCTTTTTGGAAACACACACACACACTTCACTCTGTGTGCTATTTTCAGCAAATCTGAAAAACAAGTTACATCTATATTCCTAAAAACAGATTTATGTGATCATTTCAGGCAGTAAGCTATGAACATTTTTAAAATAAGTTACTGTTTTGTAACTTCTATCACCACTGTCTTTTACTTAAGATATTCAAAACTTCTATTGCACTGATTTAAAAATGAACATTTCTTTTTACTTTGGGGCATGAAGCAAAACAGTTTTCACAATATGCTGTTCTGAAAACCTTATGTTGTTTTTTATGATGTTACTAATTTTTGTTCGTGTCTTTTTCAGCATCCTATTGCTGATAGCCTATGACACTGTGAGTGATCATTTGTGTGTTTGAATATCTGTGCAAGTCAAGGTCTGTGTAAAAGGAACAATAATCCCCTGGCACACACGCATCACACAGAAGGTTTTCTATTTTTGTATAGTCTTTTGTCCCATTACTTTACTTCAAGTCTTCTCTCTTCAAAATAGGGACAACTGTTGTTTCTATGGCATTTAGGATCCAATATGACAAATAAATGTTTGTAATTGATGTTCTTATCCACACAAGACGATCCACCCATGTCAGAGAGGCTCTTTTCAGACACATAAGGATGGCCTTTGGATTGAAAACAGCATAATTTGTGTCAAAGAAAAAGTCATCAGGGAAACAAATCAAATATCCAAGAAAATAAGCATAATGTGGCAAATTTAAACCAAAGCTGTATCCTCTATCTTGTGGCTAGCTGAACTGCAGAAAGTCGTAATTACCTAGATTAATGTGGCCATGGGACCACCACAGAGTTGGGGTGTTCTGCAGTTTTACATTAGTAGAAAATTGACATAGTTCCAGAATATATTTTAAGTTGGGCATGGACTTAGCACTCCTACATATGGTAAGGGAAAACCAAGAAGAATGTGATACATTCCGATCCTTATGCTTCTGATTTATTTTCTGTCTTCTGTATTTTTTTATTACTATTAATTTCAATTTAATTGGAAGGGCCTGCCCTCCTTTGCTCTAGGCACCATATACATTAATTAAAATATGGAAAGAAAGATTAAAAAGTAATTCAACAAAAATTTTTTTTATTAGACCAAATATATGGGTCCAGTGGGTCATCTTAAAACATTACTCAAAAATATCACTCACAGCAACTACAAATTTAGCTCTTTGGCCTCTCCAGGACAAAGACCAAAGTAGGTGGACAAACAGATTAAGAAATCTGAGTTGAAGAGGAGATCAAAGCATTCCTGACAAAAACCAGCCAGCAGGATGCTCCATTGCATCTCACACAGTGAAGTCCAGATGGAACTCCATCGCTGACATCAGTTCCCCAGTTCAGGGAAGGTGAGGAAAACATATTCTCCTAAGGAAACAGGTCAGTGGTCTGCTGTTACCACCAGCTTCCTGAATTCTTGGCAGCAGTTTGTTGGCAGACTTGGTAGTCTGCGGGGCAGCAGTATATGTGCTCTCAGCTCAGGGTGTTTGTTGATAAGTGGACTTGTGCATTTTTCACAAGCTCTCACTCCCAGTCCCTTCCACAGGAGATGCTACAATGGCTCTTTCTTAAGGTGGCTGATGCACAGGACGTATCAGAGAAATGATCATATTTATCAGGACTAGAATTTATTGTCCTGGGCTCTGCTCAAGGCTTCAGCCTTATTGTAGGCACATTTTGTTTTTTGGGAACCAGTGTTGTAAACTCCTTTTTGTACTGATTCTCTCTTTGTACTGATTGACTTTCTGGACAAAGGATGTTATAGTTCAAGTCTTCCAAGGATTTTAAGAATAAAGTAGCTGAGCTGATAGTAAAACACAGTATCTCTTTCAAGGTGGGTACTCTATTACTATTTTGTGGGATTGTAGACACTGGCCCTATACTTTAGAAAAGGATGGATTTATACACTGGAAAGTGATATATCTTGATAATTTTTAAAAAAATAATCACTGCATATAGAATAGCATGCTACCTGATAAATCATGATAAGACAATATCTAATCAGCATAAAGCAGAGACAAACTATGCATCACTACTCTATTAATACTCTTTGAATGTGTTGATAAATTAGCAGGTAAAGGAGAAAAGATTTCTTTGATTACACTAAGTTTTTGACAGGGTTGTTAACATGTTATTACTGAACTTAGAAAGTCATACAGAGGCAAAGTATCCGTGTGAATTAAGAATGGCTAAGAGACAGAAAACAAAGTAAGAATTAATGGCCAAGTTAAAAATTTAACAGCAGATGCCTTGAGATTTTACATTGTCACTGGCATTATTTAACATACCTATTAACACCTGGAACAGGAAGATGAACAGTGAAGCATCTCAATTTGCAGATGACAATATATTATTTACATAGCTGAGGACCAGGAACCATTTCAGGGATTCTCAAAGAAACTTAACCTATACAGATCTTAGCTTAATGAACACAATAGCAAATAAAGTTCACTGCTGAAAAATGGAAAGTAATATGCATCAAACTGAAAGAAATTGAGTTACGCATACAACATGCACTGCTTTAAACTATGTTAGCAAAGAAATTGGTTACAATTATAACCATGTAACTGCAATTGCAATTAAACAAGCAAATACAATTTAATAACAAGAAAAGTCATAATGCCAGTGTATGAAACAATATTGTGCCATTATAATATTGTATCCAAATCAGACCCTGTCATCTCAAAAAAAGTTATTAAAAATTACATGTTCAGAGACAGGTTGAAAATCATTAAGAGTACAGAGGTCACCCACGTAAAACCAGAATGAAAAGACTGGGATTGTTGACTTTGCAAATTAGAAGACCTAGAAAGCCTACATAAAAGTGTATAAAATAATGAATTGCTCAGAAAGGCAGATTGCTGGCTCTGTTCTCCTTTGCCAAGGAGACATTCAATGAAAATGAAAGATAATCAATTCAAAGCTGATAGAAAGTAATCATTTTTCATCCAGTGCATGATAAGACTGTGGAACTCACTGCTGCAAAGCAGTCTTGAGATCAATAGTCTAGTAAAACCGAAAGAGGAACTTGCTTTCTTATTGACAACAAAACCATCCCTCTTTTTAGCAACAATGTAAAAAAGTATGCTGGAAGAAATAGATACCGCAAGGTATCAGACTCTGATGATTATGGGCTTTCTTGGACACATCTCCTACAATGTTCCCACATGTTTGTCGGCTCATCTGGCTTTGGCCCCTGCTAAAGACAAAAGGTAGCCTGAATGAACCATAAGTCTGATGCAATATGCCAGTTCCTTATATTCCCATCTTTTTATAAATAATCTTCAAGGACATGTCTGCACATACATACTTTGGTAGGACACTATCAAACGTGCACTGTGGTTAGTTATCAACAAGCAGTTCAGTATTTTGGGGGGCGATTTCCATGGCATGGCCTCCTAAATAGCTCTTCCTATAAGCTTCTTTCTTTACACATCAGGCTGCAACACTTAATGAAGGCAGAAGCTTATGTATTGTCAGATACTTCATAGAGTGGATTTTTCTATCCTTTTTTCTCATTGTGATAGATAGCACAACTCTTCTTCCTCTCATTTACAAAGATTTTTCTCAAATGAACTATGAATAATTAAAATCTAACTCCATTTGTTCTTTTTTTTCTTAATTGAAGAAATTAAAGATGTATGTAGTGTGACTTCAAGGACTGCATATGAAAAGATATACATTATTTTATTCAAGTATAGCACTTTAAATGGTACAGTGCATAATTTTTTACTAATTCATGCCTCATTCAAGTTAAATATTTGCGCTATATGTGGCAAATTAAGCTAATAAAAGCCATTTTATTAGACACTGGTGTTTTTGTCACATCTACAAACTCCAGTTTCTCCATCCTTGTGCTCACTGAGCAGTAACAATTTCTTTCCTACACTTTCTTCTCCTTTTCCTTTTTTTAACCCCAACACTGAGTTATTACATTTATATTATTAATAAGACTGTCCATAGCTAAATGACTGAAATATAGATTCATTATGGACATAAGCCCTCTTGCTGCAGGGCACAAGCATATCGCTGACTGTTTGGGGTTAAGAAGAAATCTCCCCAAAGGTCTGGTTGTTACAGTTATTCATTAGGAGATTAGTTGCACCCTTCCTAGATGTATCTCATTATGATGACTTTTGGAGACTGGATACTGGAACAGACTAATAATTTAACAGGTTCTGTTGCTGTTCCTCTAATCCTAACACGTCACTGATAGAAAACTTACTGAAGATCATTACTGGAGGCTAAAGAATAAGCAAATCCTAATAGGAAATATTTTATCTATGTATCATTTGCTAATGAATTCCATCTATGGCTAATAAAAAGATGATAGATCAATAGGTCATTGGATCATTGTATGAACTTGTTTGCAATGCAATCTTAAAGACTTTTTTCTTCTTTTTAAAAAACCCACAGGTGTTAGAATTTTGCCTCTCTTTCTATTTCAATGGTTGTCCTTCCTACCCCTAAGTCATCAGGATATTTATTACATCTTCAGTTAATTATACAAGACAAAACATAGAAGGATGAGGAGAAGTTGTTTGGTGAAAAAAGAATTTCATTGTGTCGCATTTCCAAAATCCCTCCCATCAGAATATTTGCAATTCCTCCTCATCTTCTGAAACATACCACTACAACTACAACTCCCCACCATTCCTTATGGCATAAAATCCCTCTCAATTTCCCAAAGCCACGTCCAGATCATCTTTCTCCACTTTGCTTGCCTGCTAGGCAGGTGAAAGATGACTTGGACTGTGGTTAGTTTAGCACTACTTAGGGCTGACCGACCGCTGCACAGGGACTGGCCAGTTGACCATTGCCAAACAGAATAAATAAGGGCTGAACTGTCCTTGACATGACTTCAGCTGAAGCAATGATATATTCTCTCATCTACCAAGCCGTTGATTTTCACAAAACTTGTGGGAATGTAATACCTTTGAAACCTTTACTCCTCTGTCAAATAGAGCTGAAATTGGCCCCGAGTTCAGAAGTCATAAGGAGGGAGCTGACAGACAGCATAATGGTGTAAGCCTTGTTTCCTCAGGAAACCTGGCTAAAAATACCAAACCTTAAAAGCAAGAAAATTAAGAGCAAAAGACATCATAAATTCTACAGTACTCCCATGATAAACAAAAATACATTACCCTTGCCAAGTGCAATGGAATGAGATTTCACCACTGCATAACAGCCAGTGAAGTACTGACTGCTTGTTGAAGTCAATCGTGCAATAAGAAAGTGACACACTGCAGAGTTAGCAACACACCTAACTCTATTCACTGCCCACAATTAGATGTTGGAAGCTAACATGTAATAAATTAGTGTCTGTGTGATCTGACAGGGATTATCGTTCTGCGATCCAGTGGCTGTCAAGAGAGATTTTGCCAAGCAAGTTTGGACCAGATGATCCTTGAGGACCCTTCCAATGGTCTGTGATGCTGTGATCCAGTGGCTGTCGTTACAAATGGGCGATACAGCTTTGTAGCTCCTCTTTAAGCTTGGCTTTAAACACTTGAAGTCTTTGGTGATATTCACCTGGTATGAAGTCAGACACCTTGCTGGAGGTGCCAAGCTAGAAGGCTGATCATCTTAGCCTCTCACTATTGATGCTGGAGAAAGACTGGCTGTTCTGAAGAGCATCTCAAACCATCTTCTGTGCTGATTCATCATTTGAAGCAGTTTCTAACTCTACTGACCAGCAAAAGAGGCTTATAATATGCATCTCCTAATTTAAGGTCCAAAGACTGTTGTCTAAAGTTTGGTAGAAACAGCACCACCACCACCCATTTAAAATGCTTGTAAGAAGACTGGATTTTGTTAAACATTTTCCTTTCCATAAAGCAAAAACTCCTCATTTGTTTATTTTCTTCTTTGAACACAGGCATCACATATGCCCTTGCACTAGTCTGTGGAGCACATACATTGGCTGGCCACAGTTCTTTTTGCTGGCTCTGCAAAAATGGAACCTAAGCAGTGTTGATCTATGCTTCATGAAATGTACGCATCACTCAGGCTCAGCCTGTATTTGTTGCAGTTTTGATGAAACAGCTAAGTGTTGGGCAACTAAGAGCCCAGGCTAGAGCAATTAATTTTAACTAATTAATTCTAGGTTCTTTTGCATTGAAATGTTTAGGGCCTAATGCTGTTTCAGTGAAAGCAGTAGTTTAAATAAAATAGACCCAGAAGAACATATCTTACCAATATCTTACTAAAATAATTGGAAAGTGCAGTAATTTAAACACATTTTGAATCTGAAGTAGCAGACTATCAGCTAAAGGGGCAAACCCAAGAAGACTATTCTTGTGGTCTGCCTTCTAGGGTGATTATTGATTTATATGGAGGGGAGGGTGCTAGCTGGGCTCCTAGGTGTGTACGCAATTTCAGTGCCCTCAGCAAAGTCTAGACACTCTCCAATACCAAATGTGTGCATACTTTCATAACGATATCACGCATATGCTAAAAACCTGGTCAACAATTTACTGATTTTTCAGGCAAGCTATCCTGACCAACAAGAGTGCAACAAAGCAGGTAATTCTATTCATAGACTCACAAAGGGCTAAACTGTGGCTTCACCAGGAGCTCAAAGGAGGGACAGCAGGATGATTCACTGCCAAGGAGGAGAATGAGAAACAGGCGGTGTTTCAGAGGCCACAATCTTTTCCCCAATTCCCTTCAGCACAACCATCTCAGCTCTATTATTTTGAACAGTTTGTTTCCCCTCAGGCACTTGTAATACCCAAGCCTGCTGGAGGTGCAGAACCGTGACCTAATCCATCACCTCCACATGTCCACGGGGAGGTCGCTCCTCCAGTGAAGTTGCCCTCTGCAATGCATGGGTTGCCCCACACCAGAAAATGGGAAGAACATTGCACATGCTGCACTAGATGTTATGCATTAATGTGCTTTAGGATAGTGGAAATAAAGATAAATGGCCCCCTTTTTGCCTCCATACTGTTAAACAGTTTAGTTTAGGACAAACCAGGCTGATAACCCTCACTGAGAAAAATCCACAGCCATGCCTGTGCCTTTAGACCAGAAACACTCCTAGAAACCATGCATTCAGATCTAACCAAAGCTTTTCAGAAGCCCAGAAAGTACCACCAGGATGAAAGCAAATTTTGGAATTTCCACCTCCCATTAAATTCCTCACTTGGAAATGAAAAACAAGTGAGATTCTCATTTATAGAAAGGTCCCTTTACATTGCAAAGTGGTATGAATAGGAATCAAATATATTGTGTTGCATATATATAGCTAATATGTCTGTGCATGTGTACAGAGTATCTTGTGTGAAAGGAAGCGCTTCAATATTTGTTCAGTATTTCATCTCCCAATATAATTTCAATATGTAAAACAAATGTTACTTATACAGCACACTCCTGTAAGTCATACAGATGTAGTTTGTTTCACCAGGCAGGATTTATTAGTCACAAATCCTAGCCAGCTTGTTTCTTTTTCTTGTATGTTGTAGTGTTCATAAGACAATTGAGTCTGGGGACTGGAAAACATCCTTGTATGCAAATCTGCATATAAAGCACACCTTTTAATTTATTGTTTGGATATTAGGTGCTGTGACAAGATAAGTCATATGATATGTAATTGGCCCGGTGAGGATTTATTGGTGTGTATAATGTATACACTTTTATTAAAGTACAAGAAGAAAATTACTTTGTCAATCATTTCTAAGAGAAAAAGGGCCTGGAGAAAGCATTAATTCTTCTGCTGTCACTTTTGGCACTGTAGTCCCTTCTATGCACAACTACGCTTTTAAAAATATTGCTACTGTACTTTAATCGTAAATAATACAGATGTTTTCTAATTTCTGATTTGATGCAAAAGATAGTCATATCAAGCAGCCAATATTTGAGTTAATAATTTATAATTAAAAATCCAAATAGATAAAACAACAGATGGGAACGACATTGTTGTTCCTGTATTGTCAGAGGAGAGGTAAACCCCATCTATAAGTATAATCAACCCAAGGCAATACTAGCACTTCTAGCACACATGTATTATCAATATGCAAACCGTTCTGTATCTATGTTGATGTATTTCCACTTTGCTGGAAATAAGAAGACCTATATAATCCTCCCTTCTTCCTGAGCTCAACTTCACTCCCTGATTTCTCTGTCTCCTCCTCACCAGCGGCGCAGGGTGAGGGAGAATGAGGGTTAGGGTCATTTCATCACATCTCTGCCTCTCCTCAGGGGAAGAACTCTTCACAATTATCCCCTGCTCCAGCGTGGAGTCTCTCCCACGGGAGACAGTCCTCCACTAACTTCTCAACATGAGTCCTTCCCACGGGCTACAGTTCTTCACGAACTGCTCCAGAGTGGGTCCCTCTCTTCCACAGATCCACAGCTCCTGCCAGGAGCCTGTTCTAGCACGGGCTCTCCACAGGGTCACAGCCTCCTTCGGGCATCCACCCGCTCCAGCATGGGGTCCCCCACGGGCTGCAGGTGTGTGTCTGCCCCACCGTTCCCCTCCCTGGGCGCAGGGCACAGCTGCCTCCCCATGGGCTGCACCACGGGTGTGGGGGAATCTCTGCTCCGGTGCCTGGAGCACCTCCTGCCCCTCCTTCTGCACTGGCCTGGGTGTCTGCAGAGTTGTTCCTCTCACATGTTCTCACTCCTCTCTCCAGCTGCAATTGCAGGGTTTTTTTCCCCCCTTCTTAAACAGGTTCTCACAGAGGCGCTACCACTGTCACTGACGGGCTCGGCCTTGGCTAGCGGTGGGTCTGTCTGGGAGCCGCCTGGCATCGGCTCTGTTGGACATGGGGAAACCTCTAGCAGCCGCTCACAGAAGCCACCCCTAGAGCCCCCCAGCTACAAAAACCTTGCCATGCAAACCCAATACAGTCTGCTGTCCCAGGGCAACTCTGACTTAACTGCAGAGGGAAGAGAGTCAGACCCACACCAAGCAGTCTGGCAGGGCACAGCCTCTTCCATTCTCTCATGCCACATATCCTCACTTTTGCTGCCAAATATTCTTTTGGTGTGGGTTTGGGTTTTTTCATATGTAACTTCCAAAGCATTTGTGAACTTGAATCCTTAAAATAACTGTAAAAAAAGATAGCATTACATTGCCTCCTGTCCCCTCTCCCAGCCTGACAGAAACCTCTGGATCTGCTCTTCAGAGTCTGCCAGCAGAGGGAAGAGAGTATCATACAGTAGCCACTGTTTCTCATCCTCTGGGTGCAGATGGGGAGAATAAATGGGTATTTTTCCAATATGATTTACAACTAAACCCAGATGGAATGAGATGGTTCATTTCAAAACAGCTAGCCTTCCCCATCATCCCAAAACAGGGGGCCTACACCCAAACCATCTCTTGCAAATTCTGATACGTGCTGGGACTACACCTGAGCACCATTTGGGAGTGTGGTGATTCTGTGATTTATGCAGGCCAAAACTGTACCTTAGTCTGTGCTAACAAATAAACTATAGTACTACAGTGCTGGGACATCTGCCCTGACACTGTTAGCATTGTTTTAGCAATACAGGTCTAACAATAGTCTGTCTTGGTACAAATACCTGCCCCAGTGCTCCTCCACTGATCCCAGGTACTGTTTCACACATCTTCCCCCAGTTCTTTACCAGGATTTTTCGACTTTTCTCCTCCACTTCCAAACCATAGACCCACCTCTGAGCTCCTGATCCCAACCACTATAGCCACATCCATTTTCCTCCTCCTGCTATGCTTCACATCCCAGACATTCATGCTGCAGCAGTCCCCAACTTGCCTCACTTTCTCACAGTGCTCACTCGATCTGAAACCTTTAGGACCTAGAATAACCCTCCAGCGACAAAAAAAAAAAGCATATAAAGATGTTTCAGAGACGAAGAGTTTGGCTAAATGGACATAGCTGTGTGCAAGGACAGCACCTCCCTGACACACAGGCAATCTATCTGCCAAATTTCAAGTCCCTGCCTGAAATAACAGTTAAAAGCAGAACAGGCAAAAACTTATTAATAAAACAACTGTAAGATTTTTGTTTTAATATTGGCAGAAAAACATATTTTCCCTGACCCAATTTTGAAAAGTGCTGATTCATTTTTCTTTAAAGCTTCCTAAAATATTCAGCTAAACACAGATGCTTTTCACATTTTGAGAAAGTTTTAATCCAAATTATTACAGTCTGGCAAAGTTATAAACCACTGAAAACAGAATTCAACAATGATAAGGGCTGAGCAACCTTAATCACAGGCTTTGCTACTGTAGTTAATCCCCAGAGGGGGTTATTACACCAATAATAATTTTAAAAAGATTATGGAATTACTTAATTTTTGATTTCCTGACTTGGAGAGATTTCTGGTCTAAACATTTTTTGATGTCTAATTATGATAGGAGAATACAGCACTAGTAAAAGTTATTGCAGCATACACATCACTCAGACTGACAGATTTTGTTAAGAAAATAGGTTTCTTGGTAGGGGGGACAGTGGAAGAGTTGAGGAAACCTTACAGTTGTTCCTAAGCCTGGATTTTCTTCCACAGGATAATACAGTCACTAGTAGGCTGGTAACAAATTCACATTTCTGTATTGGAATATGGGTTTTTGTTATCTTTAGACAAGAGAGGGAAAATTCAGGAAATATATATATATATATACAATAATAATAAAATAATTTTATTGCTTGTTAAGTCCGATAATGCTGTGAACATCATCCCCTAACTGGCAGAAGGATGGGCTTCCCTGCACCATTTCAGATGAACACACATTTCAGACTAGAAAGGAAAAAAAGTGATAAACCTCCCCTCTGAACATCAGCCACCATTTTTACCATCATTGTATCAGGCAAATGCATTCTGTTTCTTAAAGCTTCAGATGAGGAACAAGAAATAGCTGGGTTTAACTTTGTTTAAAAGCTGGCCAATGTTATATTTGCTTATTTAAGCTTCATTAAATTCATGTTCCCATCTGCCTCTTTTTCATACCATTTCCAAATTCTAAATAAAAGCTTTAGTCCTCTCTGTTAGTTATAACAAAGCATTCTTGTCGGTTATTGCTCTCTTGACAAAAAAAAAAAAAAAAAGGCCCTCTACCCTTAAAAACTTAGCTAATAGCTCTCTATAAAAAACAATACTACCAAAACCAGAAAAAAGCCCCCCCCCCAAAAAAAAAACCCAAACAAAAAAAAAAAAAAAAAAAAAAACACAAAAAAACCCAAAACCACAAACTCCTGGCCTTTCCAAACAGGCCAATATATTTGTAACAACATCTTTACCAAGTTCATGTATCTTCTTTATTGCTCTTCATAAACAGGCTATTGGATCCTTTGGACTTCCGACGTGAAAAATGAAAGAATTTCCTCTCATTCTTGCCTCTCTTATCTCATAATTGTTTTGTTCAGAGCAGTAGAAGAGACCAATATAAATGTCTCTGCTGTTTTATTTGCCCTTTTCAAGCTCATTCATACTTTTCTCGAGGGCATTTTTTTCTCCTTTTCCTTTTGAATTTGTATCTGTTTACTGCTCTGTATACACAAGCAAGCTAAACTGTTCGAGATTTTATTCCAGAGCCTTATGTAACATGGATAAGAGAACAAAATATTTAACAGTGAGATTTCACAGTGTCTTGTAATAATGGTATGAGGTAAAAATTTAGGGATATGTTCAGCTCTGAGGAATACCTGTACAACTGATCTCATGTTCCCAAACCTATTAATCTTCTGAGCATGCAGCATCAGACATCCTTTCTTCCAGACATCTTGGGCTATGTTGTTACAGCCCTTGTTCTGAGCTCATAAGGAAAAGGGTGCAGGAGACAGCAGGATATTGACAGCTGACAGCTCTGTCCTGCATGATAGGGTTCACAGCTCATGCACATCTTGAAGTGTGGCAAGTGCTACTGGAGAAAGCACAGAGCTGGTTTCAGGAAAGATGTTATTTCTCATGACTTTAGGAATATAAATTGTGGTGTGGAGCTTCAAAGAAATCCCAGAACAGGATAGCAGTGCAGATCCATTTCCTGCGGCTGAGCCTTCTTGTCATATATCTCTGCTAACCAAAGTAGATACATGCTGCTCCTGCCTTCCTCCACCTTCCCACCTCTAGCTTAGGGAAAGTACTTTGAGTGTTTTTAGCAGACAAAGGTTAGAGAGGACCATCAACTTAACCTATGCCAATATATTTATATATATATAGGTTAATAATCTGGAATTAAAATTCTATAACCGACTCTAACATTCTCCCATAACCTTTTGTTGAAATTTGGCACAGCACAAAATCTATGCCTGTGTTTTCAGATGACAGCCTGTAAGGCATAAGACTGGTATGGGAATAAAGGTGATATGCTATTAATTATACAACAGAACCTGCACTGAGAATCTAGACAAGGAGTGAGGAAATGATCTCTTCAGGGAAATTGTCATTTGGTGTTGTTTTCCATCCCCTTCTTTCCTCTGTAAGTTCTTATACCACGCTCACATCTGTACCATCCAGTGGAGCATTAAGCAATGTGACTAACATCTGTCAAATATGTGGTGTCTGCTTATGTGAATGCTTAATTGGAGTGTTCCCGAGGCTTGGCAGCTGGTTATCTTTTGTGATCTGGAAATCAATCAAGGTGGACTTCTGCCAAATCTGAGATTTTTCCACTTTTCTCCTTATTAACTGCAGCAGACATTCTCTTGCTGAGGTAAATACCAGTAAACTGTGGGATTGACAAACAGAAGTACCCAGAGACACGCACTGCTCAGGACGGTTGGGCAAGGTTAAGTCTCCTAGTGACTGGTGGAGAGCAGCACCCTGTGCTGCCTCATGAGATGAAGTGAAACCGCAATTTCAGTTTTAACTGGACATACTGTGAGGTTCTAGGCACATTTTATCCAGGAACTGGGGAAGATTGCCTGAAATCTTTTATCCCAGAAGTCATCCCAAACTAACAATCCTACCCCTGCATGATGTGGGTGAAAGCTCACTTTTCCACAGCCAGCTCTTCTGTGATGATCAGAACACTGGGTAGGCAGATGATTGATAACTGTTTTAATAAGACAGATAAGAAGAGGAATATAGAGAGCAAGTAAACCTTACTTCCCTTCTGACAATGGTACCCCCTGTTCGTGCAGCACACACCCTGGAGGGATTTTCCCACAGCACACTGCACGGAGTGGATCTTGTCCATGGAGAGAAATATCTCCTTTTTTGTTATTCAAGTTAATATACAATTTTCTTACAAGAAGACAACTCTATTCACAAAGGACTTTTGCATGACAACTTCTCACTGAAATTTTAGATAAAGACAAGGCCACGCAGCCTGTGTAATCACAGATATCGGGTGGGGGCTGTCTGCAGGATTGCCCTTACAATGATCTGGCTGAGGTTGCCCTGCGGCCAGAGGTTCTGTGCAGCACAACCATCCTGAAGGCCACGCTAGATGTGCAGCACAGCACAGGCTGCTCAGGTTAACTGCTATACGGATCACCAGCTCCACAACATGCAGTAGTCTCCTGGTCAAGATCAATACATTCCACCCCTCAATTCACATAGAGTTTTACTTTCCCAAATATGTTATAACTTACACTTTATATTAATACCATATGGGCTTCTCAAGCCCTAAATACAACGTCCAATGGAGCAGACAAAGCCTGTTCAGGATTGCTAACTCCTCACATACAATGTCCTCTGCGCAGCTCCCAGTACAGGCAGTAAGGGAGGTGGTTTGGGGAGGTTCTGGCAGGGTTCCCCACGGAAGCAGGACAGTTGGGTGGCTGTGCATAGCTGCTGCTCCAGGACATAGCACCACCTCTTCTGGGCCCTTCCTGATCTCCATTTCAGGCTCACCATGAGTCACAGAAAAGCTGTTGACCCAGACATGTCTGTTATCATTGACAGCATCAAGATACATAACTCCCTTTGAGGCATTTAATGACCCTGCCCTCTGGTGCAAAGATATGAGCAGCCTTTCTATGGCAACACAGCCTCGGTCAGCATTGAAGTGTTGAGGATTTAGCCATTCCAGATCCCAGATTCAGAGATATGTATATCCTACTGACTCATATATGGAACAAGACTATTGGAAGAGGGTAGTCTGTGTGGGATCACACCGGCAAGATGTCTCCTGACAGCAGCCCTGTTTCCTATTAGTGCCTGCTGCACCTATGCCTTGAAGCAGGTCTCACACCACTTAGGCTCATTACCCTGGGACTCACAGCCTCCCTGAGACAAGCAAATGTAGCTTGTGGCCAACAATGTCAAACATGACAGAGAGATCCACAAGTATGAGAATGGATGTTTGTCTTCTGTGATGACTGAGAAATTTATTTCCAAATCTGAACTAAACATTGTATCAGATAAACTTCTATCCTTCATAAAACAGATGAAGCACAGTTACTGAAGCACACTTATTTAATATAATACTGAAATAAAATACCTAATAAAAAATTAGCTCAATTAGTCAAAACATTTTTCTTTCTACCACTATCCTAAGACATATGTAAAATTTTATTATGTTTAATGGCTGTCTGGGCTCCTGCTGTAATGACTTCAAGCAGCTCACTGAGCTATGATACTTTTGCCATGTGAAGTCTAAGTGGAGGGCAAGACATTCAAAGGGAAATTTCAGAGAGAAACATGACAAGCTGCTGGACTTGACAGAGGCAGGGAGGTCAAGAGAGAACAGGTAGATTTGTAAGTCATTGGTACCAAGCACATAGCTGAAGCCATGTGAGGCAGTGAGCTCACTGAGAGGAAGGTTTAAAATCAGAAAAGTGAGCCAAGAACAGTATCAATAATCGCAAATAATTGCCTGTTTTCACATGTGATGTCAAAGACACTGTAGGAAGTGCCTCTGGGATTCACCTTAAATACTGTAGAGGAATGGAGAGTGGAAGGAGACAGGGAATGTTCCTACAGCAGTACTTTAGCTCCACTCAGGATTGTGCACTAGAAATAAAACTGATCATCACCTGTAGGCTCATAACACAAGTGGTTTCAGAGTAGGCAAACTGGACTCTTTAGGGGTTAAATTAAACCAAAGGATGTGCTCCAGGTGCACTCCAGCTGCAACAGGTGTTCATTTCCCTGAATGAGAGTAGACACCATCCAAAGTAAAGCCTCCAAAACAATTTTAGTGTGGATGTCAGGTTTTCAGCACCACTCCTCTCAGTATTACAGCCCCCTTCTACAGGGCCCCACTACTTGCTAATGTAAGCCCAGCCATGGTGACATTTTTTCCAACTTTGCTGCAGACTTCCTGTATGGATTCACATAAATCACTTCACTTCTCTATGTCTCTGTCCTTCATGTACGAAATACTCTTAATATCACATCCTGCGCTCGCTGGGACATGGAAAGGGTAAAATTGTCAACATACATCAGGCACTCAGACACCATGGTGACAAGCATCCCTCTACAAGGCAGGGAAAACATTGTGTTTGGAACAAGATTCGACTAGTGTTCAGTGAATGAGATGGGGACCTTATGCTGAGCACTGAGGATAAACATGGACGAGAGTCCTTGATTCAGTCGCCTGTGCCCTTTCTGGCACATTCTGAAAAATGGGTCCTGCTGAAAGACGACATAATCAAAGACAACCAGTTGAAGAAACAGCACTGCCAGCTCTGAGTGGTGGGTACTTCACCTTGTTGTCTTCATGCTCTTTTGAGATACCCTGGGATGTTCCACCGCTATGAAATTGCATAATGTTCTGCCATTGTTTCATTCAGGCATTAACAAAAATCAATTCACTGTACAACAGCAAGGAAAGGCTCCCTACGCTTTTGAATCCCAGCTGATCTCTTTGCTTGAAATCTGGTCATCATTTTTTGTGATGTTCTTGAGTTTGAATCATTCTTCTATTTAATCCATTTAACCTATTTAATAGCTGTGTTCTGCTGTAGAATCCACTGAATTCCAACCAGAAGCGCTGGTCCAATACCTTGCAACCTTGAGAGCTTTGGCTAATTAATTCTATATTCAGCATAACCAGTACATCTCTGTTCTGTAGCAACCATCAACACAATGGTTACTGGCTTAAATGTAAACCAGCCTTTTCACAAAACAAGTGCTATTCCCTCTTACTTCAACAGTAGTACCTCCTCAAAATGCCCAATTGTACAAACCCTCCAACAGGATCTGTTCCTCTTGCTGTGAGTAATTATGTTCATTAAGGCTGCAAATGGTCACAAAGCATCAGGTAGCAAAGTGCTTAAGCCCTGTATTAAGAGGCCATGTCCCATCTATACAGCGTTCTCTTTAAATCAGTGAAATTCCTGAATTAACTCCAAAAGTACAGTTAGATTTTTGGAGCATTCACTTTGATACACTTTACTAGCTTTTCTGGGAAAATAGTAATAGTATCCAAATATTTTCTCAGCTATTGAATTTATGTTTGTTTGCTCGTTTCTGCTATTTGCACACAAATCTCTTTCCACTACACTTAAATCACTGAAAAGGGAAGATCCACACTCCCAGCACCAGGCTGTAATAGCATAAAACATTTTTCTGCTTTGCTGGCACATCACATTATAGAGGCTGTCCATAATCTTAGCAGAACAGACAATGAAAAAAACCTTCCTGCTTATATCAGACCTTGTTATTCAATTTATATCCATTTCTCATAATAACCTACATTTCCCTTTATCGGAACTCTGAAAAATAACTCCTCGTCCAGGACTTGAGCATGGCATTTGATACAGTCGTCAGAGGAATTCTGATGTCCCATCTTGGAGACATAGCAGGGGATTAGTGGGATTGTGAGTAGATGGCTTCAATCATTCCTCACAGACAATACTCAGTGAGTCATGAAGACTTTCTACTTCCAGGGCTATCACCCATGAAGTTGTGAAAGAGTCCACCTAATTCAGTGTTTAGAAGAGGGCTCTCAGTGTGAAATAGTTTGAACTGAAACACAGGCGATATACCATAGGCACCGAGCGCTAGCTGGAATTGCCTCCACACCTCTGCTGTCCCAGGCCTGACTGCACAGCTGGCTGAAGAGCCAAGGCGGGCCAGGCTGCCAGAGAGAACCAGCAGTGAGCTCCCCGCAGCTCCACCGAGCTGGGACACCAGCCTTTTCACTGCTCTGCTGGCCCAAGGATCCTGACACTTACTATAAATCCAGAGTTTTGAATGGCAAATGAGAAGAACCAGTCTCTAGTTAAAACAAGAGGTGATGTGACCCAAAGCAGCCTCTCTCTGCTATCAAGCCTGCAGTATCTTCTGTCACCTCTTTCCTGAGATACAACTACAGAAGCCAAGTGCTCAGTCACCATTCTACTGCTCAGAGGCCTGGACTACTTCAGTCCAAGAAAACCATCTTTTCCTCCTCAGTGTAAGTCTGGGCACATTTAAGCAAAATATTTCATTAATATCTTCATTCATTGATTTTTCACAATATCCTCCATTTAATATCTACAGAACTTCAAAAGTACAATTAATTTTAAAAAATGTAATTGAAACAAACTCAGATGCATCTGTAGCGGAGGGAAAAGAAGAAATGTCATTGCATCTGTGCAGGGAAAGGCAGCCAGACTATCTGTGTTCTGTGAGAGTGACCCGTTTGCATCCAGTTGTCCAGTTTACTGACAAGTTAAAACTGGGATGTCATTTCTCTTGTGATGTGGCTGTAGGATAAATGTTTTTAAGTACTTCTTTGCCTAGACCTAATTATTCATCCCTCTCACCTTTCTATGTAGCATAGCTATTTTAGAAACTCTTACTAGGAGTGTCATATATAACGTTATACCTACCAATATGAGGAAAAAAAAGTTTCTTCTTTGGAATAATTTGCATCAGGGATAACACATTCGTGCTTTTTGCAGGGATGTATTTATCTTCTTTGTTTTGGAGACCTGGTCAGCACAGTCTGGAGGCAAGGTTACATACCAAAGAGACACAAAGCACTTACTACTTTCACATTAGTTTAATAAAACTAAACCCATATTTTTTAAAATATCCTGAGAAATAACATATTCAACTAGCCCATCCCATCAGCCTTTAGAGTACATTCTTGCTGGATCTCTCTGGTGGCTTAGAAATTATTTTTACCAGAGATCTGCTTAGGAGGAAAAAGCAGAAAAGGCCTCTAGCATTCAGCTTGGATTTATGCAATGTTTTTAGCCATTCTGCATGGCAGAAGGAGTTCACACGCTTTCCAGTTTATGCCATGTGCTAAAATTTGCACCCTGAGCTGCTGGATTAGATTCTGCCCGTATTTTACTTTTACGGAGCTCAGCATAAGCAAGTCCTCTGGAATCTGGACAGACTATATTCCTGATGTTCCATATCAATCCTGCCCAGCAGCTCCAAGATAGGATAATGGGTTGTGGCCCTTCAACATAACCCTGTCACAGAAGGGATTGAGAAAAAGCTTATTTCTCTACCCATCTTCCCATTCATATCTACTAAAGCTTTCATTAATCTCCTGATTCTCAATTTTAAGATGAATCAGAGTAATTTATACATCCCTTCTCCACTTTGTTTAAGGTTTTAAAGTGAGAATCTACCTTTTAATATCAAGATACTAAGACAGCTGTCCAGCTGATGCAAAATGATGACACTTGCTACGCAAGAGTTTGCAAGCAGAGGATCTGGCTTCCCTGTCTGCGTGGAGCATCAGTAAGCCTAAAAGACCCATTATCTTTACTACTCTAGTTAACACCTTGGTTAATTTAAAGATACCAGAGTAAAATAGCTCCCATGACTCTGTAATAAAACTGCAGTCCATTGACTATGAATGTTTGTACAGCTAAAGTCAGAAAAAGTAGCTAATTTACAATTACAATTCCCTTGCCTTTTTGACCGTCCACTGAAGATGCCTAAACAACACAAGCGAAACAGTCATCCCATCCTTAAACTGTTCATGGTTGACATGGTTATTCAAGGAAACACAAGACACAGTTAGAACCAGCTTCTTATTACAGCTGCATTAGATGTAAACACGTAGTCAAGGATGGTCTCCAGTCTCTGAATTTACAATCTGATAGACCAGATGAGAAAGGAAAGTATTCCCCTCCACTGAGGATAAAGTTAGATGAAGTGTCTTACTAGCACTAGGGTCCTAGTTAGATGAAGTAACTGACTAACAGGAAGGATTTCTCACAGACATGAATTTAACTGAGATCTTTTAAGGTGCAGCTCAGCACCTTAATTACTGGATCATTTATCCTCTCCTCTCCTTAGGAGCAAAGGTTTTCCCATAATATAAAATTCTTTTTACAGGTCTAAAAGGTTAAGCTATTTAAGAAATGTGACTTCTTAAACCTGGCAAGATTTGTCAAAAAAAAAAAAAAAAAAAAAAATTTAAAAAAAACACCAAACAACACAAAACCAAACAACAAAACAAACAACTAACAGCAATGAAACATAAGTAGTTTTAACATCTCCAAAGCAAAGCAGAAAATATTAGCTAATTCAACCTTACGAGACCCCTATGAGTTAAGTACAGGCTACACTTCTCAAATATGCTTTTTATCCCTCCCTCTCTCTTTCTCTAAGCATGCAACCAAAATTACAAACAAGGTGCATAATGCTTCTGTGTGGTAACCATGGTAATCAGCTGTATCAACTACTGTAAATGGCAATATAGCCAACAAGTCTCCTAAAAGCAGACCTCCTCCACTCTGACATGAGGTTTCCTACATGCAGCCATAATATCCTAAAACCAACTTGAATATTTTTGCCGAGCAACCTGTTCCAGGCAATATTCAGGAACTGCCTTTTGTAAATCTGGGTAAGCAATCACTTGTTGCTCTGGAAAATCCCAGCCCAATGCCTATCCATATTTCAGACACTCTCTGGCCAGCAGAGCCCTGGTCTTTATTCTTACAGAACACCTTGTTCCATGACCACTGTTTCCATCCGGATGATATTAGCAACTGTACTGTTAATAAACATTATGACTCAGAGAAGAGGTAAGATTTAAATGAATGGGGCCAGAAACACAGTATTTTGAGGGTTTTTTTCACCAAATTTTTGCATTTCTGCAAACAACATTGTTTGCTTTAAGTAAACGTGGTTTCACAAGAAGTTACTGGGCAGCACCTTTAGGATATAAGTATGTTTTCCAGCCTAGGCCACCTCAGTACAAGACTGATGCTCTGCTTTTTTGATTAGTTCAGCCTAAGCGATATGAAAGCCAGTCCTTTCCTCTGAGGGCACTGATACAATGTTATAGGCATCTCTAACTAGTCTAACCTCTACCCTTTTCTATGCCCTACCTCAAACATTTTTTTTATTACCCTTATTTTGTTTCAAAACTTAATTCCTTCAGGTGTTTTGTTGCCACATGATGACTAAGGCTGCTTAGTTTAATCATGTCAAACACCTTTTATGTCCTTTCCACCCAATGAGGCTAAAGGCTTTTCTTACCTAAAGATGTAATTTTTCACATCCTAATGGTCAGCTAAAATGGGGGCTCCAGCAGGTCAAGGAGGGACTTGAGCATTCTGAAAAGAAATCATTTAAATCCAACAAGACTTTGCAACAGACGGAATACGGTTCAGCTGCCATGGTGCTGACAATTTGGCATGCCAAAATTCACCTTTTAGTCTCCAAAAGCTATATAAATAAATGCAGCGTACCTATCTGATTTGCAAACCGTTCTGTTATTTAGACAAGTGTTATAGTTGATCTCAGTGAGAGCTCAGTCTGAATCTACAACATGTAGGTCTGTGCTCTGTTTCTAGCAACAATTTGCATAATGGTATTCATTTCCAAAATGCTTCACAGACTTTGTAACCACAAGACCATCTCTGGATGGAGAAGACAGAAAACCAGAAAAGAGAGTGTTGGACAGCTGCAGGAAGAAAGGAAGATTCGGACAGTACTGACATTTGGGACCGAAACCCTGGTTTTATAACACAAAGATCATTGGCAAACATAGTGACATCCGTCAAGGTCTGTGTAACCCTGGATGCCCGGTGACAATGGGGTAGGTGCAGGACTGGGACCTTTCTATACAGGAGTGGCCAAACCTCAGTATTCAGGTTTAATTCTGAACATAAATGCATAGTACCTTATTAACTGACCCACTAAATATGTACCTGCAATTATAACAGCTGTTCGCAATTAGATTCTTAAAATACTCCCCAGCTTTCCCCAGCAGCTCCCCTGTGCTCCCCTGTTTCCCTAAACGCAGGGAAATTTGCACATTTTAATTCTGTTCTAGTCCAGGTAGTTTTTTAGTACACCTTGCTCACCAGTAGTACTATCAGTGACATGATAAATACCTCTCAGGTATCATTCATCTTCTCCTGCTTGTTATTAAGGTGAACTGTGTGTGCAGTATAACATTTTGTTTTAAAAGGACTTGGGATTTTCAGAGGAGAAAGGAGGAGATTAATATAATTGTCCGTTCTTATTCAGGAGAAGGCAGGTGAAAGAGGCAGACGTCCAGGAAAGTGGGAGGTGATAAGGTTTGCAAAGGTCCTTAGTCCCTGAGCTTCTTTATTTAGTATGAGAAAAATACACAATCAACTCATTAATGCCTGATTGATAGCAGGGTAAAGAAGAAAGAGGCTCCGGGTTGTTCGGTGTCTTTCTCACTGCAGTGATGTGAGGAACTGCATCACATCTCTAACGCTGAGCCTGAAAGGGGACAAACCGAAATCAGCAGCTCTTAGATTTGCAGGCAGCGGCGCAGCAGCCGGGGCGGGCAGCGGGCAGCGGGTGTGGGCAGCGGGTGCGGACAGCGGGTGCGGACAGCGGGTGCGGGCAGCGGGCAGCGGGTGCGGGCAGCGGGTACCGGCAGAGGGTGCAGACAGCGGGTGCGGACAGCGGGTGCGGGCAGCGGGCAGCGGGTGCGGACAGCGGGTGCGGGCAGCGGGTGCGGGCAGCGGGTACGGGCAGAGGGTGCGGACAGCGGGTATGGGCAGCGGGTACGGGCAGAGGGTGCGGACAGCGGGTGCGGGCAGAGGGTGCGGGCAGCGGGTGCGGGCGGTGGGCAGCGGGTACGGGCAGCAGGTGCGGGCAGCGGGTGCGGGCAGCGGGATCACGGGGCGCCCCCCTCTGGCGGCCAAGCGCCCAACCGCGAACTGCCAGCGCGGGCCGCCCGACCTGCCGGTGCAGGCAAATATACACGGGCAGAGGGAAAAAAGCGAACATTGTCACTAAGAGCTGTGTTACCCCTTTTTAGTTAAAATATTCGCTTTGCGCACACTCGGAAATGGCATTAAAAACTGTAAAAAAAGACTAATCCTCTCATATTCGTGTTTCTGTAGAACTGCAAGACTTTATTGATGCAGCTAAATTAAGGCAAACGATGTTCCTTTTGACTACTCGATGTTTATGCTTTTGAATTTGAAGTCTTTGACTAAACTGGGTTTTATAAAAAACCTGATCCTGTATTACGTTATTTAAATATCACCGAATGTAGCAGAGGCTAAGCAAGCAGAGCTGAGACAGAGGCAGTGGTGACTGTGGCATGAAACATGGAAAATAAGAGGGAAGTAATAAACACTGTATTCAGCACAGGCAAGCAGCAAAAGAAGGATCTAAAGAGGAGAGTTTGGTTTGTCTGACAGTTTCATCTGAAATGCAAATATATTTAACTGTTTTTAAAAGGGAACTGTAATGGGGAGTTTTCAAAACCTGAAGATCATGTTTATGAAACAGAAAGGTGAGTGTAAAATCTTTGCTAAATCAGGAGTGCTGTTTCCTAAAGTCTCTCATTTAAAGAGAGATGGTGCTGTATCTGCTAGAAAACAACGAGCATTTACAAGGCAAGAATGTTGACTGTGCTATGATATTTTGCATTGCTTCCTATAATTCAAATAAGAAAAATTTCAACATACATCTTAGGGTCTGTCATGTTTTTCTGAACATCAAGCCCAGTTTTGTGCTACCCCTTAGAAGACCTTAATAGGATGTGGAGAGATCAAGAAAACAAAAAACAACAAAACAAGAAAAAAACAACAAAAGCATAGTCTCTTAACTTTACTTCGATCCTGAGTCTATGTATGGATACATACATAGAAGAAGAATTTCATTTCAGAACTGTAAATATTCATGTGTCTCCCACAGCAAGTGCATCTCAGAAGGAAAGTTCTTAAAAATTGAAAGACACATTAAAAAACAAGCAGAACCATTTCATAGCTATTGTATATACACAGTAAAGTTACATGTTAAGGCACAACTAAGGATCTTTTCTAGTGGAAGCACAGCTCTCCCTGTCAGAACTCCTTCGTGCAGAAATGCAGGATGTCTCCAGTACAAATTAAATTGAATCATTCCCCTTTTCAGTACTTGCTCCATCCTCCCCTCTTTCAGTTGGTGGCATTTGGTGTTAATCCACAATCACTGTCCAGCAAAGAAATCATTTCAGTATTAACACTTACAACTTTGCATAAATACACCTACAATACACTGTTGCATATAGGCAACGTGTGGCAGGTAAATAAAGGTGAGAACATAATGGTGCACACACTATTTAAAGCAAAAAGGGAAGGGAAAAAAGCTTCATACCGGCTCTTGGTAAGATTAAACATCCTCCTCTTAAGGAAGGAAGTGAACCAGAACTGATCGGAGCTGGAGTCAGCGGAGTTTCGGAGCGCTGTGTGACTGCAAGGAGGGTCATTCCAGTTCTTTTGGAAATCGATTACATTCCCCAGCTACCTACTGTTATATTGCACCAGGATATTATTGTACAGTCTTGCTACACAGCCCTCCATTATAGAGCAGCTCTATTGGCATTTCAATGTTCAATGAAGGCTAGAATTGCCACAGAGGTTTCAATTAAAGAAAATTCAAAACGAAAATGGAGAAAGAAAAAAAGAAGGAAAAGGTTGGGTTGAAAGTTTCCAGCAAAGGTATTTATGGCTGTCTGTCACCCTCTCTTTTTTCCTCCTGTCTCCTGAAGGGTAGTCTAAAGCACCCATTTAAACAGACATGTGTTTTGCAGTGTTCTTGGGGGGAACACAAATGGCATCATTCCAGTGGTGTAGTAATAAATAAAAAATAGACATCCTTACCCGTTTGGTATAAACTCAATATTGCCCAAGTTAGAAGGGGGTAAACTACATTTACCTGTATTCACCCTTGGCTGCATCACTGCAGGATGCTACTAGGACATATCAAAAGTAGTTATTCAGTCCATAGCAGGCTGTAATCACTATTTTTCCTAACTCCTAGTCTGGTTAAAACACCCTGTGGTACCTACCACAACCACACAGGACTCTGTATATCCTTATCTAAACTGAACAGCCCAACAGAATGGGTTTTTGCCGATTACTTTATGCACATCAACATACAAAACTGGAGCACTCCCTGGCTTAGCAGAGAACACAACTGCCTGCAAAATGTGGCTTATGTTTGTCTCTACTAAGGTTTGATATTTTTTTTAATGTTTTATCTTTTGTATTAATGGTCTGAACAAATTGAGTTAATTGTTTAGTTGGCTGTAACAGACCCTATATTTGAGTTCAAGATTAACATTGCAGCCAGTTTCCAAGGTGATGGCCATTTAATTATTGTTTATGTAGAAGTGATTAACTAAATACCAAAAAATCCTAGCTAAAACTTGAAAACAAGGAGGGTGTGTAAAAAGCTAAACATAAACCTAAAGAATCCAGGCAAGCATGTGAGATCCTGTCTATAAGGGGTTTTAATTTCCTTAAACAACTTAATGTCAAGAGTATGCTGTTTACAATGAGTTTACAAATCTTTAATTGCGTTTTCACTGTTCCATTACATTCTTTAAAACTTTGCACAAGACATGTCTGGAATGAGAGGCTATCATGGAGGGCAACAGCGATATTTGAGAGGGCATTTTTTCATGCACAGGTCTCTTTCTAATCTTTATTTTTACATCTTGATTGCATTTCACAATAGCAACCAGGCACTCCAGGCAGTGTTTTTAGGGCAATTACTACAATTCTTGGGTGGTCACTCTGCATTAGATTTCATGCCTTATAAAACAACATGAGGTGTGCTATAATGACTCAGAAATATACAGCCTTTCATGTCCTATTGCTTAATTAAGGAGGGTGTTTTGCAGTACAGATATTATTGCTAGTCTGTGGTTTTTAATTTTACTACACAGTAAAAGCACCTTAATTCATACCAGTAACAGGCAAACCTGCAAATTAGCGCATTTTCTGAATTAGAAAATAAGTGAATAAACTGCAGAAAGAAAATCTAAATGTGAACACCGCAATATTAAAGCAAATGTGCTCATTTATCCTGGGAAATATAGCTGAGTCTCATTCTGGTGATATTTGATAGCGTAACACCTTGGATTTTTTTAAATATAATGAGGCCTCACACCCCAGCCCTACAATGAGCTCCCTGTGTGCGGACTCCTGTGCAAACACGGATTTCAGCAAGGCCTCCTGGGAGACTTATCTGAGCATCACTTGTGGCAGTACCAAGAACGGGGTAACAAGATACTGGAAGGACTTGTTGAGACAGCAGGGTTTTGAGGCGATTATGATTTCTGTGAGGTGATGAAATAAAAGCCAGTGATCTTCCAGTGACTTTTACATTAGCATAAATACTGTAACTTTTAAAGCTATGCTTGATTTTTTGAGAGACACTGGTAAGTAGATAAGTCACAAAATTTGACCTACTTGAATAAATATCTATAATCTGTCCAACATTGTACTGTAATCTCCATTTTTCTCTCTTTTTTACAAACCCACTGCCCTTTTTGCTGGGATATGTAAAATGGCCAACTGCATAGACAACTCACAGAGTAAGTGCACTTACTCTGCCCATCTCCCTTTATCCCTATACTAGAAGTTAACTCTTGGTCCCAACCCTCACCCTAAATTATTCTGACATTATTTTGACACCAGCAATTCTCCACATGTAGACAATGAAAAGCAATGACCACTTATTTAAGCTGTTTAAGCCATCCTTTGGTCAAGTTGGCCAAGCTGGCCAAAAGACATTATTGGTCAAATTGGCCAAAACACCTTTCCACCAAGGCTCTGCACAGCCCTTGTTGACTCACTGCAGCAGCATACTCCAAGAGCGCAGCCAGGATTGTGGTTTTTATCCTGCCTTTGGAGAGTCTCAGCTCGCCAAACTCCCTTCTGCACCTGGCTAGCAATCATTAATGCCTAATTATTGTCCCTAGTCTGGTGGAGATATGTTTAGTCAGCAAATAGCTAATTGCCTGGCTACTGGAGAAGTTCATGGGGTCATCTTTACAGCTTCAGGCAGATTCTAAATCATCCGTATCCTAAATCATTCATAGAGAGGTTATCCAAGTCATCACAATGATGCTTCCACAGCTGCCTGGTTCACAGTGTTTTGCTGCTTCTTTCCAAGCAAATCATGCTAGTTCTATGATAATAGCGCTCTAACCTGCACTGGCAACTTCTGGGCATCAAACTGTTATCCCACAGAGAGAAAGGGAATTTGTGACCTGTCTGGGAGCCAGGTTTCATCCTAGGTTCATGAAGAAGAAGCAGTGTGTGGTGTCCCTCCTGAAAGTGAATGAACACTGTACTCCTGCCACTGGAATTATTCAGCACTCTTCACTCTGATATCTGACTACTTGTGACCACGAGTCCAAAAATTACTGCATACTTTTGAAAACTACTTTGGGTCTACGACCCGCAGCAGCAGTGATCTTAACAGCCTGTCTACAGTGCAGCATGAGGAAATATTTCCTTCTATTGGCTTAAAATTTGTGTGCAACCTACTTCAGTGAAGCACACTTATTTTTCTCTTCCCCTTGGGAAAACAGTGGGAGGAAAAAAAAAAAAAAAAAACCCAACAAACAAGAAATGGCTGCTTTGTTTTTATTTATGTTCTCTGTAATCATAAATATCTGCATTCGGTCTCCTGCTTATAAGAAAAACAATTCAACACTGCAATCTCTTATGCCAGGCCCACTTGTGCCCTCATTGTAGTCAGTGGCCAAAATTCATATGGATTTCACAGGGAGGAAGAGTAGGCTCTATATATAAGCTCTCCTTATACATCTCGCCATCTGTGCTGAAGTAAACAAAAAAAAAGCCATATTAAAATCAAGCTCAGCTGGAAACAGAAGGAGAGAAGGAAATACCAGCAATTGCTAAATATAAAGTAATACACAGATTTAAAAGGTGCTACAAATAATGGGTGGCTTTTTAAAAAAAGTTACACCTGTGATGAATATGACTTTCTTAAACAATCCCATGTTGAGGCTCTTTCTTTAGTATTTCCTTTATTAATATGATGTATAAAATAATCTATAATATTCATTAACAGTATAGACAGCAATATAAAACATTTTAAATTATTGATAATTTTTCACTCCTGCGAGGAGAAAGATTTCTTCATTACAATCCCAACCCTGTTATAGGATGTCTGCATGCTCAAATTTGCAGAGTTTCATTTAACAGAGAATCACACAAACCCTGGGATTTACCTCCAGAGATTTTGCTCAGGAGTAACAGAGTGAGGCTCTCATTCTACAAAACACAATGGTGCGGTACAGGCTTCAAATCAGTAAAGTACCCCTGTTTAGGAAAATATTCCTAAAACAAGAAGCCTTAGGCTTGTGCTTATGTGCTTCCTTGAATCAGACTGATTGCTGTAAGTATTTTCCCGGAGGCAGAGATAAGGTTTACAGACACAGATCCCAAATTTGGGCCAGCCCAAAGATAATTTAAATGCATCTCTTTCCTCTCCCTCTTTTCACCACTGAAAGAGCGGGGTTTGCTGCACATCTTATTCTTGTCTGCCTTTATTATGATTTTTATAAACGTGTAAGAAAAAAAATAAAATAAAATTCAGCATCCCAGACATCTTCTTGGGTTTATGATCTTAACAAATGAGGACACAGCTGGGCTACTTGGTCTGTGGATTTGCTAGCTGCAGGATTAAGTCCAGCTGAGCTGAAGTTTATAAACCAACTTATTGACTTTAAAAATTCTCATACCGCTTATCAAAACACACCACATTGAAAGAACACCCTTCCCAGAATCAAATGTGGTAAAGCTCTCTC
Organism: Athene noctua; assembly: GCF_965140245.1. Classification (NCBI taxonomy): domain Eukaryota; kingdom Metazoa; phylum Chordata; class Aves; order Strigiformes; family Strigidae; genus Athene; species Athene noctua. Next base: position 10,142,435 of record NC_134037.1, on the reverse strand, counting down.
AATTATAGGCAGCCTCTCCCCATACAGCCGCCCTCAATGTAACCCTACTAGTCTCCTGCATCTACTTTATTTCAAGACTCACTCTCAAGTCACTCTAAAAAACAGCCTTTTCTATCTTCTATCCCAAATAAGCAGGGTCTAGGCAGCAAAAGGTCGGTTGCATATATCCAAGTACTGAAATGGGAAACAAATAGTGCCACACCAGGCATCATCCTCCGCCGGCGAAGCCTGGGCTGCCATTAGGTGCTACTCGCCTAAAAGGATTTGTTTCTAGTCTGAAGTTAGCACAGCGCCTTTGTACATTGCTTTTCACTAAAGGTCTGATCCAGCTGCCATTAAAATCAATGAAAAGGCTCCCATTGACTTCAAAGGAATTGAGATATACCATATATTGCAGCAGATGAAAAATATCAAAGGAAAGGAAAACCTCTGTCTTTTAGTATATACTTTCGATTTTTATATAGTCTTCAACATAACAATGTTCTGAAGGAAAGGGACTGGAAAATTTTTCAAGTCTGTCAAAGCTGAAAAAGAAATAAAAGTTTCTGACAAAAGAAGACACTTTCCTATTTTCAATTTTTTTTTTTTTTCTGTCAAAAATTGTTTTCAATAGCAAATATGCGACTAGTTTAAATTCTAAACTACCAATAGAGCCAGGAAATTATTTTACAATAGATAGATAACCTAGGCATGAACATTCTTTCTCCCCACTTACTCATCAGTCACCAGCCCTCCAGCTCCACATTTCTCTGACTTTGGAGCCTTAAAAAAAAAAAAAAAAAAGAAAGGTTGGATATTAACGTTTTTATTGCCTGTGTCTATAGGGAGTATCCCAGCGCCTGCCTCTCAGCCCAGTGCTCTGTGACAGACATAAGATGGGATAACACATATAAGAAAAAGAAGGATTTATTACAATACAGAAGAAGGCTGGGCTAGAAATCCAGCTATGAAGCTTTATAGATGCATATATTTAAAACACCTTTCAGCAGCTTTATATACCATTACAGTTATTGGATTTTTCATCTCTGACTTAGATATGAATTATTTAATTAGAAACTTCAATACCTGCATAACTTTGAAACCCTTCCACTACTATTCTTATTAAAAAAAAAATATTTGCACCTAGGAGAATTTCCCAGCAGTCAAAACTTTTATTGCAAGCAGTAGTACAACTGAGGTAGGCTAGGTTATTCAGGTAATTTGGATCAGGCCACACTTTGGTTCAGATTACATCTGGCTTTCCTTGAATGTAGTGACCCAACATTTGGTTATCGTTTAGTGAATATGATTTGCTGCCAAATTATTCCCTCTGGATTCTCTGGAATCCAACAGAAAACATCTTGAAAGCATCCAGACGTTTAATTTTTTTAAAACACTCATTTTAATTAATTCTCTGGTTTTAAAATATTTTATAATTCAGTATCTCCAGCAGGTCTTTCTGCTTTTTCCCCCAGTAGAATACTTTGAAGGAATCACAAGCTGCTGAAACTCTACACAGGGCATTTGTCCGTTATGGAAAGAAGATCACAAAAGCGTTTCACATCCTGCTGTTCAGAGTAAGAACAAGTCTGTTTCTACCTCACATGGTAGGGTCATGTGTGTGGTGGGTTCAAAGAAGAATGATGGGGAAAATACTCTGTATATCAGATGCAATTATACGATACATATAATCGGCTGCAAAAACATACCTTACCTAAGGGATCCCTGCTGACTTGTTCGGCACCAGAGGAATTGCCATCCATGCAGGGTCTGCAGATGAAGGATTCAGGCAACATGCTGGGTCTATCCTCTGGGGTTAACCCCTCACACACCCTGGGAGAAACAGACGGGACAGCATCCTTCCAAGACACCCCACACAGGCACTGTGGGCTTCTGCTAAAAATCCTGATGTGCCGTTAGAATAAGTGACTTGTTCCTTAAACAAAAAATAAATGTCATTCGTATCAGTAAAAGACAAAGCAGGATGTGCCTCTTAGCAAATTATGTGTATTACATTAAATTGCCAGGCAGATGTTTTGCCATCCTACATCTGCACCATACCTGTTTTTTTAGGGGAACGGTGACCATTCACAAAGAGCAGCAATTGATCTAGTTACTGAAGAGCAATTGGAGTATTACAGGGGTGGACAGGCTGGTTCATAAAGCTGCTCTAAGGGGTGCAGCTGCTCTTTTTACTCCATATAAGCAGCAAACTTGCAGGCTCCTGCTGCTGCCCTCTCCCTCGCGCAGACAGCACCGGTGCGTGGGATGCTGCTGGGAAGGCAACACACGCACCTGGGACACACATGAAGTCTCTCCCTTGCAACCACCATCCCACCATCTGTGCTCAGAAGACTACTTAGACCTCAGGGACCTGATACAGGTCTGCAGGATTCACTGTGTGCGCTCAAATCGATCACACATTTCACAGCCTTCTCACTGTCCTTCTTGTGTGCACATGGGTGGCATGAAATCACCATTGGCACTGATTTGTAAAACATTTTTACTGGTATCTGTCAAAATATTCCTGCGAACGGGCAGAAAGCACGCCGGACATTTAGGATTTGGCATAATTTCATATATTGCTTTTTTCTTTTTTTCCTAGAGAGGAACACCCCCATTTTATGGAACTGTATCCATCTTGACACCAGCCAGAAAAAAAAAAATAAAAAGAAAAAGAAGGTTTGGGTGAATGATTGAACATCTTGGGGTTTCAGCTTAGGCAGTTCACAGGACAGCAGCCCCTGACACCAGGCAGGGATGGAAAGGCTGTGTTAAAAGGAAAAACAATGATGACCCTGTTTGATCTGGAGTTGCGATAAATAATGAATTTGATTCACAGGGACAAAATAACACAGTAGTTTTCACTGTCCCTAATGTGAAAATGTTTCGTCTTCCCTCTGCTTCATGTCTGAGAGAGCATCACCATTACCACCTCGCCTTTATGAGCACCACTACCCTGAGAAACAAAGGGGCTGGAAGTGATTAATTTTGGGACTCCAGCCCTGGACACGCTAACCCGCATGCCTAAGTCCACATGAGTAGCCGAAGACCAAGGGATTACTCCTACAAGTCAAGTGAAGCACGTGTGTGTTTCTGGCTGAGGGTTTCTGACATGAAGGAGTCCCAGCTTCCCAGGATGCAAGGATTAGGTTTTTATCCCTAGTGCCTAACAAGATATTGCTCTTTAAAACAGTCATTGGTGCACAGAAATAGGAAATATAAATGCCATTTCCAAGAGAGACGAAAATGTTTTCAGCGTAGTAACAAATATCCTGAAACAGTCTGCACTGGTGAGTGAACAGAGGATTACATTTAAATTCAACACTCTTAATGTACATTTCTAATCTTAAATTTCTAAAAAGATTAGCCATTTACAGTCTGAATAACGGCTTCTGCACTCATTCCAGCTAGTATAAAAATCATAAAGGTTAGCAAACTGTGTGGATCGGAATATAAACTAATCGGCATCTGGGATTAGGAAGAAATCTCCTCCAATTCATTGGTAAAAGCTTCCTCAAATACTGAACGGAGCCCATTATTCTGTTTGGCTGTTAATAACTCAGGTGACATTTGCCATATGCCATCAAAGAGCCTAGGGTCAATACAAATTTTATCTCTGTTAAGGCCTGTAGATTCAGCCTCAAATTGTGAGTCCACAATTCAATACCGAGTTCAGCATTCCTGTTTTTAAACAGTTTTTGAAAGTGGTAGGGATTATTTGGGAATTGTGTGGTGCCAAGGTGCAAGGGAAGAAGCCACAGAGGGCCGGAAAAGAATGGAAATAAGATTCTGAGATAGGACAAATATCGAAGTAGGTGATCTTTTTTTTCTTCTCCAACCGTGCTGAAGTTGTCTTTTTAAACTGGAACCACCGTATCTCTCCAATCAAATCACATTCTAAGCAGTTATTCTAGTATGTCCCTAGCTGCATCTCCACAGTAATTTAGATACATTATTAACATGCTGAGTGTCCTACAGAAAGGGAAAGAAACTGGAGGATTTTTTCTCCATAGTTAAAACAAAGTACACTGAAGGTTTGACCTTAATGTAAGGGTAAGACTCAACAGGTACCCCATTGGTTTTTCTGAAATAAGGTTTGACAGCTTTACAGGTGGAATTAAGCCTCAGTTTCTTAAGCTTTAAATGAGATGGCTCCATGAAACTCCTTTTGCTAGAGCTGCTTGAATCCCAGCTAGGAACAATCCTCACTCCTTGATGTTGCTGCAGTGTCTTCATCCCACACACCTGCAGTGCAGACCTACTGCCTCTCTTGCACCTCCAGAGAGCCTGTGCTGTCTTTGCAGAGTGCTAGTGGGAAAGTTACAGAATCATAGATGCTTTGAGTTAGAAGGGACCTTAAAGATCGTCCATTTTCAACCCTGCCATGGGCAGGGACACCTTCCACTAGACCAGGTTGTTCAAAGCCCCGTCCAACTTGGCCTTGAGCACTGCCAGGGATGGGGCAGCCACAACTTAGTTGAAGAGTTACATTTTCCCCAGAAGAATCCAACCACCAAAAGCTTTTCCCAGAGCATCTAAAACCAGAAGTCCATCTATATCCTACCTGGCAGGGGTTAAGGGAGGATGTCTAGTGAAGAACATAAAATGGGGAGATTACATGGTAATACCTTGCTAGCATGTGTTCCCTGACTCAAACTAATTACAGCAAACAGATTTCTTCAGCTGGCGCCACTGCCTCTGTGTTCAGCAGCTCTCCACACATGTCTTTCTTCTGGGAATTCATCTGAGCTTTTTCTGAACCCACATAAACTTTTGGCATTCGGAGCACTCAGTTTTGTGAATGTCCTGTATGGAGAAGCTGTCCAGCACAAATCATGAGCAGAACAACTCCCTCGGGCTGTTTTGAAGCTGGCACCTGCTATTTGCCTGTGACGGGCCCTAAGTCCAGAGGTGATGCACATGCCTGGAAACCCTGCCAATCACAACGCCTGACAGAGCAGCCAAACACGCTCCATTTCCAGGAATATGAGAGGTTATTATGGTTATTTCTCAATGCTGAGTGAGGGTCTGCAAGCCTACAGCCCCAGTACTATGTGAAATAAAGGGTTCCCAGAGGTTCCTTCTTGGGCTCCAGCCAGCAAACACCTGCACACATATAAAACTCTCCATTCAAGCCAAAGGGACAACACCTGCGAGCAGAGTCACCCCCACGATGATACCTGTCTGGTTTCCCAACTGGGAGAAAACATGTTCCTAGCTGCGCCAAGTGACTGATGTGCTCCATGCTAATATTTGTTTCACAAGTCATAAATCTGCTTCGCTCTCATAGTTCTGGGGTAACCATAAAACAACCTCTGGAGGTGGAAACGGCAAGAATTTCAGCCACCGCCAATGAGTGATAACTCACTGTAGTTTGAATATCTTATGCGTTACTAAATCAAAATTTAAATTAAAGGCAACTTTTAAAAGACACTAATATGATTTCTGAGCCTCTGAATACCTACCAGATCTATCCTTTGAGCACTGAAAATTTTTAGCCATAATATATCCAAGCCTGATGCTGTAAAATACTAAAAGCCCTGAACTGCAGTTACCAATTGATGTGGACAGTTTTCTGCCTGGGCTTTACATCTACATGCACACATTGCCAGAAATTAAGGTGGATGTTCACTAAAATCATTAAGATGATTTCTGAAAATCATTAAGATAAGTAACATAAAAGGCAAAGTCCTTGTAGAAAATCCCATATTATTGGAGAAGTAAAAAGTTCTATATTAAACACTCTCTCTGACAGTGAGACTAGAATCAAACCAGCTTTTAGAGAAAGAAGGAATCAGCATCTCCCCAAATACCCAGGTATAGCATGAGAAACTAAGAAATATATTTTGCAGAAATATGACTGCCTCTTCTTTGAGGAGTATGACCGAGAACGCTCAGGTATGGCAATTTTGTCCAGCCGCAATACACAGGGAATATAATGAAAAGCACAAGATATAGCACTAGTTTTGGGGAACGCTCACATGCTTAAATTACTTCTGTGTGTGATCCCCTGGAATACATCCTTTCCCCCAGTATTCAAATACAAAGGGTTTTAAGATGAAGATAACTTGCATCCAAGTAATGGAAGGAGGGTATTCTCCTCTTCCTCTCTAAGGAGGCTACAGGATTTATTGCATTGTATTGTGCCATTTCAAAATGGTTGTAAAAGTCTGTCCCTAGGCATAAAATCTGCTCACTTACTTTGTAGCAGTGCATCAGCTAATGAGCTCTTATTTGCCTTTCCAAATTAAATTACTCGTTACAGGTAGGAGGAATTTTGCAGTGGTGGGTTAAAAGTAATAGAGTAAAAAAAGCACATTAAGCAACTTTTCTAGTGTGTTCTAATTCAAAGGTACTTTACTGTTCTTCTAACACAGTAGTACTAAATTCACACATCAAGTCAAAGTTGCTGGCAAACTCCGAGGAAAGGTGCCCTTTTCTTTCACCATCAGACGGCGAGGATGCTGCCGCTTTCCTCCGCCTCCAGTGACTATGTCATCTCTGAGGCCAGTTTTCTGCCTCTTGAACTTGACTTGGATGTTTATGAAATGTGAAATCAGCATCAACAGTCGCTAGCAACTTCAAGAAAGAAGCCTTGGGCTAACAAATAATTAAAAAAATCCTCATTTTTGCCCACAATGAGAAAAATCTACACAGCCACCACCTAAGGGCTTTCATTGCCGTCGGCACAGAAGGAATCCACATTTAGACAGTGCAGCCTAAACATTTTCACTCACTGAGCTCATAATTTATTTCAGTGGCAGACATCCCTATGTGAGACAACCTCACCAGTCATCAATCCCTCTTTAGATTAAACATGAAAGGGGGTCTATCCTCCCATTAGCACAGGGGAGATGTACTAATATGGCCCAAATTAATGTCCTAATCATTCCTTGACAGAACAGAATTTAAAATATTCCAACTCTATCACTCCAAAATCATACAGTCTGAGTCTGATCATTTGAAAAATCGGTGTTGGTCATCAGGGATCTCAGAGTTCAGCTGAATTATTCAGAGTATCAGGCACAACCACACAAATTATTCTGGGGCAGAGAGGAAGTGGAACAAAAGGGAGAAATTGGGGAACCTTGGTGAAAATTCAAACACCAAACAGTTCAGCCAAACCTCAACTTCTTCCCAGTTATTTAGTTACAGAACAGCACTTTCCTCCAAGAGAGTGCTTGCAGAAAACACCATCTTTGTGCATACTTGCTTGAATACACATTCGTATGGGTTTTTATTCTTAGTGTTTACTGGGGCCCTGGTTACATTCTCCAGCCAATTTACTCATATAATGTGTTTTTTTCTCCCTCTGGCTACCGTGAAACAAAGCTTCAAAAGGGATAGGCAGGAAAAAAAATTCCTCTTGATAATGTTTTTCTCCTAAATACTGAGGAATTCTACTTCCCTAGCACTGTTCTCACTATTTACATGCATGTAGCTGTGTACATATCCCAGCTTACTAACCTTACTAACTGTGTGCCACACAAGGGATATAACTGAATGGGTTTATTCGTAACCAAACCCCCACACAGCTCGGCCGGTGCCAGGGTTTTAGTCTATGCTCACAGGGCTGTGATTAGTGCTAGAGAACATTATGAGTATCAGCCTGGCTAACTATTACTCCAAATAACCAAGAAAGGAATGCAATAGATTCTTCAGAAAATACTGGAGAATCAAGATTTGGGTGTTTGCATTTGCTTGTTCGTAAATGTTCTCATTATCTATCTGTAAGATTTACACTCCATGCAAGAATTACCAGGGGAAATTCTATAGACTGTTCAATGAAAGAAGGCATATAGATCATCACGTCACTCCTTTTGGATACGAAAGCCTCGGAATTTCCCAGTTCCAAAATTTTGTGCGGAATATTCATCACGATATGCTTATTGACTATACAAATCATTTGCAGAAAGTTTCACAGAATTTAAAAACAGGGCTGAGAGCCTGATCTCCTATATATCTCAAATCGATATGTTTTATCCCTATTTTAACCCCCCAAATTAAATCATAGCAGTTAGTCCTTCAGAGAGTAGATTTATATATAAAAGGAGAAGAACCTGTCACTAATATCAAGACCTCTACAACAGAAAAAATGGACTAAATAAGAAACATCTAGCTGGTTCCAGTGAGCACGTTGTGCCTGATTTACTGGAGAAGCTGTGCAACCTCCCGATCTGACACAGGGTAAAAGTCCTAATCAATTTAATTATTGCAATTAGTTTGACCATAGATATGAAAGGAAAATACACCATTGAGGCACTTATGATCAGGGAAGGGTGGGTTTGCACCAGTGCAGAACTGGCAAAAAGGTCATCCGAGGCCTCCCGTTCACCTCTTACGCTCCAGAGGAATGCAGAAAAATGAAACAACTCCCAAATAACCAAGATATATGTGGCCAATTTCATCCAAGAGAAAAAATAAATCCTTCCTGACAGTCTGTAAGACCTCACTGGAGCCACGAAACAGGAGAATGTTTATTTGATAATAATTATTCTCTTCTGAAACTGCAAGTGTTACGAGGATGCTGAGAGCAACACCGGCAGTGCTGGTCCCCGTACCCTCACCAGGGACTGAATTACGGGCGGAATAACAGGCTCTCAGACTGAGAGACAAGGAACTGCCACCCATCTCCTGACAAAGCTCCCACTCACACATGCACAGATAGATGTACAGATTTTTCCACAAAGCGGATGAAAGAATGTATTTAAAAATACATATTTAACATCCTCTTAAACATCCCTACCTGTGACAGCTTTTACAGGACAAACAGTTTTATTATTTAGGGCTCTGTGGAATAGGAAATTGTCTCTTCTTTCAAGGGTGGATTTGTCTAACTTAAGCTTTCAACCACTGGGTCCTGTAATGCCTTTGTCAGGAAGATAAAGTGGCTACTGACTCTTCGATATCTTTTCCATGGGTCAGCACCTACCTGTGGTGACCAAGTCACTTCTCAGCTTCTTCCCTGATGAGCTAAATATGTTGAGCTGCTTATGCCTCATGTTGTCACGCCTGTTTTCTGAATCCTTTTTCATACCTTTCCTTTGAACTTACCATACTACTTCTACATTGCTTTTGAACTGTGAACACCAAAACTGGATGGAGTTTGTAACAGTAGCCTTCTCACTCTTGTGCATGTGGGCAACATCAAATCCTCTTATCTGCTTGATAATACTCTTTTTTACATCTCAGGGTTGCGTTAGCCTTTTTGCCACAGAATTACAGTGAGGTTTCATTTTGAGGTGCTTAGCCAAAAAGAATCCTAAATCTTTTTCAAATTCCTTGCTTTCCAAAAGAAAGCCTCTTGCCCTGTGTAACCTCTTGTCTTCATTCTTTATTACATTGCTTTGCACCTAGCTAATATTCAAACTTTTTAATTTTTTTTTTTTTTTTTTTATTTTGACCTCTTCATTAAGCACTTCAGGTCACTCAGCAATAATAATTTGTCCCTTTATCATTTTTTATTCCATTTGTTCACTATTAACCTGTGCCTTGTGTAAACCTGATTCTGTATCATTTCTTTCATCAGTGATAAAAACATGTGGCCTTTACTCAAAACTTGATTCCTAGAGGAATCCATTAAAAAGGAGTTTTATGTAACATTCAGAGCCTGTGCAAAGCATTAACCATATCAAAATCGGGAGCACCATCACCATTTTCAACCTGACTTTTACCAGGCATCAAGTATAAAGGAAGAAAACCTCTTGTCATAGTTAGAGCAATGATGCCACCCCCTTCCAGGGTGTTGTGATGATGAACTCCCCTAAGGTACTGCAGGGACAATCTGTTTGCCTCATACACTTGCCTCATATGTAAACTTTGAGGTAGATCAGCCCTTCTAAAATAGATGTCTAAAGGTATGCGAGCCCTCCGAGTGCCTCCAGGCCCCAAGGTATGCTGGCACGCCTGGCTGTACCTCAGATCCATGGCTAGGGAAGCCCCATGTATCATCAGCTGTTCTATGAGTCTGAAGGGACATGCTCTGGTCAGTCTGGATAAAAGGAAAACAAAGACTGTGGGGTGTAGTATCGTTTCCATCTCACTCCAGAGCCTACATCTGGTTCCCTGTAGCCAGTGGCAACAAAAGCAGGTGGCAACTAAATCTTCTGTGAGGCTTCAGAAGCATCTAGTTGTCTCGGCTTCCTCTCCGTGAACCTAATTCTGGCTCTTTCCACAGTCAGGTTTACGAGGTACTTAACATTTACATGAAAATTCAGTATTTAATTAAGCTGAATTACATTCCAGCATTGTGCTGAGATTTTTTTGGAGGCCAACTAAATATACAGAAAAATCATGTGTAGCAGCTTAAGCAAAATACTGTGGCATAAATTCAGGTCCCTCTATTAAATGACAGAATGGCAGCATCTCTTCTCCATTTCAACAACACCGTTTCACTCAGAGCTGAGTGAATTATTTGACAAGAATGGGGGGCATGATGTGTCTCCTAAAGGAAATGTGACTGAGTCATTTATATTTTTTTGTTCTCAATCTCTGTTCTACTTATGCCACAGATGGCAGAAAATAGGAGTCAAACCAACTTAATACAGACATTCAGTTCAAAATGGCATGTATTTTAGTTTGCCATGTATAATTATGAGGAATAGGTGTAAACATATTGTTACTGTTTTAGACAAACAAATCAAAAAAATGCAACTCCTTCCAAAATAACCCTGAAACTCCAATTCTTCCCACATCTCCCCTCATAAACCAGTGTAGTGGAGTTACTTTGACAAAACCCAAGCAACTGATGCAATGACTTTAACAGCAATGAAAATGTCTCTCCGTGTGACTGAGTGGGACCAGAGGTGTTCAGAAATAAAATTGCTAAGCAAAATATTTATAACAAAAAGTCAAGAGAAAAACCTGACTTTTGTGCTATTCCCAACGATTAGAAATTTTCACATAATTCAAGACAGAGCTCTCAACTCTGCCAATATAGTGAAATAGATCTTACTTTTATTGCTGCCCACCAGAAATCAAAACCGCGACTCCAGCAGAATCCACTTCTGTCTTCTGGGGGAAGTTTTAGCAAATGGTTCTGTCACAGCTAAGAGAAATCAACTCAATATACTGCTTGCTTGTAGAGGATCAGACTCTTCTCATTCCCTTGACAAGTCAGAGACAAGGAAGTTTCGGCTCACACACCTAAAATCACACAAATCTTTATTTCACCGGTTCCAAGCAAATGACTTCATAACCTTTGCCCCCAGAGCCATGCATGCATCTGCAAACAGTCTGTGGTCAGATTAAAAAGCTAAATGCCTGAGAAAATCAGAGATATGTAAAGTCTGGGAGTTACAATATCATCCTCTTGTGAATAAATATGGGAGGAATGGTCCAATATTAAGGACATGATGATCACATCCCTTCCTCATCTCTTGGCAAAATAATTTTAGTCCCTCTATAGGTTATCAGTCAAACAGTGACCGTCTGACACTCACCTTCTTGTCTGAAGACTGATTCGTTTCACAAGAATAGTTGCCTGCCTTGATGACTACCCTATAACTGACATGGAGGTGGGCACAGTTTGGGATGCATGAAATAGAGAATCCCTTTCTAACCAGCTCCAAGTGATGGGACATCGCACCTACCAGCTCTGCCTTCCCACCCCAATACCAGCTTTGGTTACTCAGCAGAAGAGAGAAGGTTTGCTCAGGGAAGGAAATATTTCATTAAACATGGTGTGTCCACAGAAGTCAATGATGTTTTTCACTAAATTCCACAGGTTAGCAGTTTTAATCCATCTTAAATTTATATTTTGGCAATTAACTCAAGCTGCACACCTGAAAATTACTTTAAATGTCGCTTCCTGCTCCCTTTGGGGATTATCTTTCTGCTAAACGCTAAGGATAATTGTAACAGATATGTACAGATGAATGCTAAAAGTACCAGTGAACAGTCTTTATACTTCAAATAAATAAAAATACATGATTGAAAAACAACTAAAATATCTTCCTGATCTCCACTGACTTTTTCAGAACCCTTAAAGGCTGGAAATACACAAAATATCTATTACTGTATTTTCTAGATATTTTACTATATCTGTCACCATTTTCAGACAGCAGAAAATTAATGCATTGACACTAGTATCCAAGTTGTAAACCTGTAATTAAGGAGATTTTCATTAGCTGAAAGCAGGAGTCAAACCCTGCAGTTAAAGTTTAGGTAGCAGACATTCCTCTTTGGCTATGGCTTAGAAAAATCTCATACAACAATTTTGGAGGTGAAATTTCATGACCTTTGAAATGGCTCAACCTTCATCAAAAAGTAAGAATTTTTTAGTAACAATTTAAAGCCTTATATTTTAAATCCCTCAAAATAAGTAAGAATTTCACTCCCTTAGGCATGTCCAAACCTAGGAGATTAAGTTTACCATAAAGTGGGAAATATTTATGGGAACCGCTTTGCAGAATTTGGTCCCTTCAATATGACCACAGCTAATCTAACGGGATTGCCATCAAATATTTTGCAGACTAAAATGAAATCTCCAATAAGATGAATAGATCTGTGTGTCTTCTAATATTTTATCAGAAGATGGACTTGATGCTCTGACAATTCAAGATGCCATTAGTTTTGATATGATCAGCAAAGACAGGGGAAGTTGGATTACTCTCATTCTAATACACGCCTTGTAACATAATGATCTATTGCAAAAAGAGGAAATCTCTTCTTTCAGTGGAGCAAGCTTTACCAGCCACCAAAGTCTTGCAGGCTATCAGCTGCCTAATCCAAAACTGGGATTCTCACAAACAATCCTCAGCCTGTCAAGTACAACCCTCTAACAGATTCTATTAAAAAACCACCACCCACCCATCCAAATAAAAACCTCACCACAGAATATGTGTTTTTCTGTAAATAGATCTTTTGTTTCACTGGCAGTTTGAGGATCCTTATTTTCAGTGCTACTACTTGGACGTAGGTTTGCCACCCTTAAAACATGCATAAAAAATGAGAGGACAGGATTTCCCAAATACTGAGAAAGCATGTGAGTGGCAGTGCATCGTTCCCAGCGCCAGGAAGAGCATGCCAAGCACAGAGGAGTTTCCCCAGACCCCAGTATTAACCTTAACATTTAAAAAACTTTTTGCACGCTGTGACTCCACCAAACCACGAGCAGAATGAATGCCCCCCAAATTATTTTTCAGCCATCTGCCCCTCTCTACAAAGCCCACTTGTACATGTCGTTCTCTCCGAACTAGATCTGAAAAAAAAAAGGAACTAAAAAAACCTAATAAAATCAAGCAGTTTCTTCTTACTTTACTGAAGTTACTAAAATACAAAAATCAAGGCAAGAAAATTAAGGTAAAATACTGTTATTTAATGTAATCATATGCTTATTTTTCATGAATATGGAATTGTGGCTCAAATTCTGAGTTAAACTAGTTTAGATCTAGAATAAAGTCACTGAGGAGCAGCAAATTTTAAAAAATTCATTACCTGTAAGTGAAATCAGAATCTGACCCTATATCAGCATTTGTAAACCAGGTATTTAACCTAATTTGAAGGGAAAGCTAAGGTCAAGATTTGAACTCTATCTTCCTGAAGGGAAATAATATGAAAGGACCTTCCTAAAATAAAAAACCCAGAAAATGGTCAGTATAATAGACCTATAGAGCTTCATAGCTTAAAAGTGCTGTCCAAATATTAGCTAAATCCTTACTATAAACCTGCGAGGCAGATAAGATGGAAGCACTTATGCTAAAAATAAATAAAAGCTAGAACTGTCTCATATAACCATAAGATTTTATTAAAAATAAACAGGGCTGGTTGGTATCCTTAACCTCAAGGTCACAAAACAAAGTACTAGGCACTAGAGGATAGCGGCAGAAGCCGGTACTCCAAAATCACTGTGTCTAATTAAGGATTCCAGAGAATCTCTGCTTTATGCTCTCTCCTGTCTCGAAGCATTTGCTGCGAGAACATTCAAATGCCACCGGGAGACTGACATGCTACTTGTTAGGTCAACAGTCCCATTGAGACTTCTTCTCATCGGTTTCGTCGGATTCTGGGTCAACTATATATGCTGGGCAAATAACACCACACCAGGGCAAATAACACCGAGTGGGGCTCTCGTGGTTAAAAGGGAGAAAACTAAGGGAAAAAAACAAAAAGCTGCGTGGAAATCAGAAGAGTATGTCATGTGTGCGCTTGCTAAATAATTCAGATTTAAACTGTTCTGAACTTCCGACCCTCACACTCCGCTGCCGTGCACAGGACTGGAGGTTCCAGTGTTAATCCACAATATATTAATGACAAAAATGTATGGAGCCTTCCTGTTTCAGAGTGAGGCCATATTCTGCTAAAAGCATTCTAATATTAATGATGATGGCTGGTTTTAGACATGTTTTAGTCCACTGCAATAACGTATTTTCATTTCTCTGTGAGGCTGGGGAGAGAGAAAATGAAATTACCCTTTTAACGCTGCACCCTGCTTCCTCCCAAGCATCGGGCAGCGTGTGTCCCTTTTTCAATAAAAACATGCATTTGCCTATTTCTGCGGGTTGTGTGCTTCCCTCCCTTCCCTTTGCTTTGCTTGGCTCTCGTTTGGCACAACTGCCTCACTTTCAACACGTTACAGCATATATTCCTCCACGATGCATTTTTAACTGGCAAAGTAAGGAGAAAAGAATTTGATTAAGCTTATTTTTATGCTTACAGGAAATATAAAAGACAAAGTGTTCTATGTTTAAAACTACAGCATATGCAGCTTGTGTGCACATCAGAAAGATCTCTACAAAGCAGCACACGCAGATACAAGATTACACGGGTAAGGGGGACAGATGCAGATTTCCACGGGAAAAATCTGTAGTGACTCCCAGCGCGACGGATATTTAAAAAAAAAAAAAAAAAAAATTTAAAAAAAAAAAGAGAAAAAAATAAAATAAAAAAAAAAAAGGAGCGGTGTCGGGAGAGAATCGTACCGACCTATTCAAACACTCCCGTGGACTTCAAGAGGCTTTGGATCACGCCCCCGGAGAGCGATGATTTAATAAAGCGGGGTAATATTTCTTCCCAGCTACACGCTACTTTTGAAGACAGCTGGGGGACCGGTGACCTTTTCGGGAGCAGCCGCTCTCCCCCCCGCGCGTCCCTCCCGCGGACCGAGGGGCAGCGCTCGGCGCACAGCTGCGCGCCCCGGCCGCGCGGCGCGGAGCCACCGCGCCCGCACCTGCACCCGCGGCGGGGGACGAGGGCGCGGCGGGGGGAGCCCGGCGGGGGGAGCCCGGCGGGGGGAGCTCGGCGCGGGGAGCCCGGCGGGGCGGCCCCGCGGGCCCGGGCGGCGGCGGCGGGGCCGGGGCAGCCTCCCGCGGGGGCGGCCGCGGGGCGGGGCGGGGCGGGCCGCGGGGCGGGGCGGGCCGGGCTCCGCCGCCTCCCGCCGCCGCGGTGATTGGCCCGGCCCGCCCCTCGCCCCGGCGCCCAGGCCGCCTCCCTCCCCGGCTAAAGCGGGCAGTAGGTGAGGGGAAGGCGGCCAGACGGGAGCATGGTCGCGGCTCCGCAGCAGCCTCCGCCGCGCCGCGCCCCCCTGCCCGGCCTCCAGCGCGGCTCCCGGCGCCCGCAGCCGCGCGGGGCTCTGCGTTAGCGGCGGAGGCTGCAATGCACAAGCCGCCGCCTCCTCCTACTCCTCCCGCCGCCGCGCATCCTCCCGCCGCCTGAGGACGCGGCCGCGCACCCGCGCTGCCGGCCCAGGGCCGCCTGCGCCCCCGCGGAGGGAGGTAAGCGGCGCGGCGGCTGCGCGCCCGCGGAGCTCCCCGCCGGCCGTGCCGGGCATCGCCGGGCTGGCGGCTGCCCTGCGCCTGCGCTCGCTGCCCGCATTAAAAACTTCCTGCGTGCCTCCTGCTGCCTGGGGTGTGCGGTGCGGGGAGCCAGCGGGGGATAATAATGTTATTATGATTTTCTTTCTCCCTTCCCCCCCTTCAGTTTTTTTGTGGTTTTTTTTTTTTTTTTTCACGTTGGCCCGGGGGTCCCCCGCTCCGCCGCGCACCCACAACTTCAGGCGCTCGCCCGCGGCGGGGAGCGGGCTCGGCCCTGCAGCCCCCGGCCCCGGGGGGCGGCGGCTGTGTCCCTGTGGGCCCCCCGCGGGCGGCTGTCCCGGTGGATCCCCGCTTCCCACCCCCGGGCCCGCACCCGGAGCCGCCCCCGAAACTGCCGGGGAATGGATCGGCGCGCACCCCGCAGCAGCCTGCCGCCGCCGCCTCCTCCTCCCTTCCCAAATGCCTCCGCCAGCCCCGTCGTCTCCCTGTGCCTGGAATACATTTCTATTCCAGCCCTCCTTTTTCTGCCCCCTCCCCACGCGTGATGTGTACGAGGAACTTCTCGGCACAATATTGCTTAAATAGGTGTATTTAAAAAAAAAAAAACACTTCGTACGCCTTTCCCACGCCGTGCCGTGCCACGCCGTATGACATTCCTCGCGGTGTGAGGTTTTGTTTGGCTTCTGCTGGGGTTTTCTATTGATGCTTTTTTTTTTTTTGATTGTTTTCTTTTAACTTATCTTTGAGCCGAAGTGCTGTCTGGTGCCGTTAGGAGCACAGAGGCGCATCCCCTGGGTACCTGTTTTCGAAGGTCTTGCTTAGGATGGGAGGGAAAAGCTACTTTTTTTTTTTTTTTGACATTGAGTGGATGTGACTAGCTGTCCTTGTCGTGTGAGGATGCAGGTCTGTGGTCCCCGGGATTTTGGGTTCAGGTTCCTTTGCTTCCCCAGAGGGTGGGGAAAGGTCTGGAGGGAGGGAGTTCTGGGGATGGATGATGGTGTTTTTCATACACTTCATAAATAGTGTGTGCTCGTAGTTTCCCGGATTATTTTATTTTTTCCCCCCTCTGGCTTCATTTATTAAACTGAAAAAATTCCTAGAATTCTGGAGATAGATTTATCTCCCTACCACCACCAAAAATTATGGAGCCCTGGTCATGTAATTGATGGCTTAGCTTTTGTTTATTGTATATGAAAACTGTTTAGGGAAAAAATGCAGTTGTTTTGGTAACTAGATTAAGAGGGATTTAATCACTTTTCCATCGATGAAGGAAAAAGACATGCATGTTTCTTGCTTATTATTTGTTTCGATGGGAGATCACATAGAGCATATTTCTGATAAATGAACAAACTTTCTTTTTCCTGATAATCCTTTAAAACAACTGAGCAAGTGTGTGTGTGTACGTGTAGGCACATGTGAGTCTCTTGGACAGATTTAAACGCATTTATCGGGCTATCCTTTTGAGGACAAATTTGAGGTACTTAAAACCCAAACTACTGTAGCTTTAAGGTGACGGCAGATAACAATATTACTGTCTCTTGTAATTAGCAATCTGCTGAAACTTTAAATCCTCCTTGATAGATATGATGATCTGTGTAAGAGAAGGAATAGTATTCCAGCAAGCTTTATTCTTTTCATTATTTTTTTGCCGCCAAAAAAAAGCAACAGTGTATCTTTGATTTTTATTATTGTTGTATTCTGGTTTAAACTGCTAATGGCTTTTTTTTTTCCCCATGTGGAGAAAAATAAAGTACAGCTGTATTTTTACACTGACATTTATCTGCATCAAACTTTAGTTATGCTCATGAGGTTGTTTAATCTTCTCTGAGCAATGTACAATTTTTTTTTCTTATAACCTGTCCTTATTGTGTGTATTTATGGAAGCTGTCTTCAATTTAAGATGAAATATGGGAACTATGCAAATAATTTAGCGACCCATCCAGAATAAGACTTAGCCAGCATATGTAAATTACATTTTTCATTGCCTTGTTTCATATAGATATCTTTTCCTATAACATCTATTCTGATATTTCTTAATAGAAGCTGAATAATGCCTATGATATTTTAATTGAAAATTAAAGTTTGGGCTTTAAGTTACTACCTCTTCTAAAATACGAGAGTATCACTGTGATTTATTTAAAAGTTGAAAAACATCTGGTCATACCAAGTAGTGTCTTGCAAGTAATGACCAATAACACTTAATTTGGATGAATTTTTGTTCATGTTCATTTAGCTTCCTGTAGAGGGTCTTAAATGAACTTTGAAATATACACTAGGTTCATACTCTCAAACTGCCTGACTTTCCTGTATTTGTTGTTTCTGGTAGCTTATGAAATGCATGCACAATGTGTCAACCTTTCCCTTAACAACAAAACCTATGAGCAAATGTTCAGTGTGAATTATATTACTGAAATAAAATATTCTATAGTTGTCATGGTTACAAATAGAGGCAGGGTTACTGGTTTTCATCTGCATGCTGGGGAGGGGGAATCTAGTTTTGTCACTTTTTAATTACATTTCTAATGAGTGATGGTCATACTTCAAGTACCCAATATATTAGATACACAGCATAGCGAATTAGATTTTGTCAAAGTCTTGCTGAAATGAAACAAAGTGGTGATGTGCGGGAGCAAACCCTTTCTTGTTCATTTGTTTTTTTCGAAGCGGAAATCTTGAGGAAAGAAAGTAACCACCTCTGTTTTCTCTCTTCTTTTAGATTAGCATGCTGCCAGGGTTGCTGCTCTTCAAACAATAATAAAAAGTATATAGTGTGTCTGTTGACTGGATATCCTCTCAGTGATGGGAGAGGAAAACACGGATCTAGAAATTAGATATGATTTCTGGGTTTACTGTGTACCGTATCTGGTGCTATCACTTTTAGTGCCTGTTTGTGAGGAGAATTCATTATCCCCAGGTTTGCTGTGCTCATCTCACCAGCAGTATTGCTTTGCTCTCATGCATCCTTCTCCTGGGTTGTGATCCGCTGTTTCCCTTGGAGTCACTCCAGTTCGGCACAGTGATCACGGCCACCAGAATCGGGGCCGTAACTATTTGCAGTTGTTGGCGCTCATCCCAAAGCTGTTTCTCTGCTTCTTCGTGCTCATCTGCAGTTCAGTCTTGTCCATGACTACTTGTTTTCCTGACCTTTTAATTTAGTTCCAAAAACCAATGGACCCACTTCTGAAGCACAGCAAAAAAAAAAAAAAAAAAAAATCAAGGTGGGGGAAAATTAATACATGTAATTTTTTTCCTTCTCTTCTCTGTGTAGAGCCTCTGTGTGCTGTGGTGGGAACTCACACGCAGTTTTAGAGGGGGGAAAAGTTCCCCTGGATCCATAAATGGAGAGAGATATTCCAGTCTGTCCTGTCTTGTTAAACCCCCTCCCCTTCCACTATATGCCTGTTGTGGGATTTATTTTTTTAATCTTAAAACTGATCTGGAGGGGTTTTTTGTTGCACTCTTAAATTTTGCAGTCTCTTTAATAGTTTTGTTAATTTTTTTAGCATCCTTTCTTTAACTTTAGGTTGAGCGTAGTGTTACTCGGGTTCTCACAGTGACTTGTCCTCTAACCAGAACAGTGCACTTGAACTTGCTGTTGTAGCCTATGGACCCAGGGAGCCTGGACACCTGAAGGCCTGATCCTGAAGCTGTTCTGTTTGCAAAGCATCGACTTCATAGTGCACCACAGAGGTCTACATCATTTTCAGATCATTAATTCTTTGTGCCGTAGTTGAGGCTTTTAGCTAGCTAAAATCTCAGCATGGGTTAGTGACTTATTTGGTCCTTCAGCTTTTTTTTCTCTCCAGATCTTCCATTTTGCAATATTCAGCCTTGCAGTATGCTGATTCAATAACTTTAAATATGACAGAGTATCCTTAGATTCTGTGATTTATTTGTGTTTCTAATCACTCCCTTAATGTACTCATCTTCTCCACAGAAGAAATACTGTATAAATAACTGTATCCTAAAGCCTATAAAAGTATAAATTAGATAATGTTGCCTTGAATGTAGTTATGGGTACTTGAAATTATTGTATTAACTTTTTGAATTTTTTAAAATTCTCTTTATGATTTTGTGCTAGCTTACCCAGAGTGGGGAAGGGTTTTAGCATCCCTCTATGCACTTAACTCTTCCACAAAGTTACTTGTAGGAAGATGGAGCTCCTGTTCAAAGGTTGAAGACTGTCTACTCAAGAAGTAACCTGACAACAGCAACTCTTAAGTGTGAGGCTGTATGAAACGTAAACAGCTTTGACATGCTTCTGTCACTTCTATGTTTCCTTTGTTACCAGAAGTACAAAGAACTCTTCCTCAGCTATAAAGAGATAGATTAAAAGGAAATAGATTAGACATTTCTTATGGGAACGCCTTTCTGTCAGATTTTTAAAAGTCAACGCACTTCACAGGGTGTGACTATGTGCTGTTTACCTGTTATGTTAAACCAGAACTGAACAGACCTGGTACAGGAGATGCCCCAAGAAGCCTTCCTGGTGCTGTTGTTATGCAGCCGATTACCTCTGTGCTGTCCTGACCATCTGATAAATGACAGTAACTGAATTCCTAGTCACACTCTTACATAAATAATTTTATGTTGTAGATTAGAATATCTGGAACATGGGAGCATTTTCCTTAATTTTTTTTTTAATCTGTGATGCTGAGGTCTAGGTTTTCAAATATCCTCAACTTGGATTTTTGCCATAATTGGCATTAACATCAGAAAAACACAGTTTTTCAGTGGTCTTAAACTTCAGGTAATTTATAGTGCTGGCTTGCAATAGTAATACTGATTCACTGAAGCAGTCTGCTGAAACTACAGACAAAGACAGTTTAAAATTAATTCAGCATTCCTTTTGTAGTGTTTTGAGGTTTTAGTTTTCTTTAATTCCCTGCCATTCGTTACAAGATGCTATGTGGTGTGATGTTAAGTGCTGGGAGTTCTCTTCAGGTTTGGTTTGGCTTACTGGAAGACATGAATGTACAGTTCTTGGGTTTGTCTCAAGTTTTAGGGCTGAACTGTACATGAATACAGGTAATATGCAATTAGATTGAGGAAAACCAGATTATTTCTAGGGGCATGCTTTGGAACTTATTCAGTGTACCAGTCTGCAGGAAAATCTGCACAAAGATACAATCCCTCTGCACCATAGCTGTTAACTAAAAGCTGTTAGGTGTGCATGTGGTAGGAGGATTTTTTTTTGACTGTCAATGTAGTTGAAACCTACTGTGAAGAATCCCTCAAGTGCATACAGGGGTAATAACGTTGTCCTGTAGCAGGTCTCCTGAAAGATGCGTATACCTTGTTGGGCCAGACTTTATTTGTACATATCTTGATATTTTTGAACCTTGAGAGAGACATTCATTATCAGCCTTCACTTTTTTAAAAACAGCAAAAAAACCCAAACCAAAAAACCCCACCCCAAAACCATGATCTGCATGACAATGCAGACAGTAGAAATCCTGGATTTAAAGTGTGATTTAAGAGCTTTTGTTTCAGATGCTTCTTAAAGTCCATGCTGATGAGTAATTAATATTTAAATCAGATAATTCTGCTATGAGACATGCTTTGTCAGACCTTGTTGTAGGATTTTGGTTTTAGGTCTGCAAAAGCAGTGCCAGTGGATTTGCTGATTGCATCATGCTGTAACTACTCAAAAGTTTCTCTCCTCTATCTGAAGCTTAAACATGCCATTTCCCTTAATTAGAGGGAGAAGAATTTCAATGCCCTTAGTTTTTCCAGCCATAGGTAAACCCCAGATCAAAAGCAGAGAGGTGAGAGTTCAGGTGGTTCATTGTATCCTGTGACATGGAGTAACTTTACAGGGGATGCAGCTGTGTTTACCTGTGCTTTGAAATACATATGTATTGCAAATTTTGGTTGACTTGTAGCTTGTTGAACACCTGAATTCATTAAATGATTCCTAACATATTGTATACTTCAAAAACTTAATTTTTAACTTTCTCTTGATTTTTTTTTTATTGTCTCTTGCTTGCCAAGAGTGGAACAATGCCAAATTGGAACACTTCATATTACAGAATGTTGTTGGGTATATAAGTGTCTGGAAAATGCTCTTGAAACTATATGAAATGTGACAGAATAACTAAACTTAAGCAATATATTTTTGAGCTTATTCCTTACCCCTTTGTAAAGTTTGGGAAGCAGGTGGGAGAAGTTAATCCTGTATGAAATTTCTTATGTTTCAGAATGAGGGGCAGAGCATAAAAATACATGAATTAGTTTGTACACTTCATATACACAACTGCATCGACCTGTACACTATGAAGCGGCTCCTTGACGGTGCCTGTATTCTTAAGTATATCCTTAATATATTGGTAGCAGGATGCGTCAGCAGGGCTGTTGAGCACGATGCTGTTGTTGCTTGGAGTGTCAAGGCTGGGAGCTCTGATGGCAGTGGAAGTTGGTTCTTCTAGGTTTTTTTTTTCTTCTGCCTTTTTTTGAATGGCATGTTTTAGCAAAATGTGTTGGAGGCTGTAAAGATATATCAGGAGGACTCTTCTGACAGAAGGAAAATGATAGAAGAAACTCTTTTCTCTAAAATTGTACAGGTGGTAGCAGTCCCTGGAACAGGTAGAGATTTCTGGAAGGTAGGAGGAGGTGTCTGCTTGATTATATGACATTGTTATATCTTAAGGGTTCTTTTGAAGAAATGAGAGATTCATATAAATAACTGCTTGAAAGATGCAACTTTTTCTTCCTCATCCTCCCTTTTCCCTTGGGAATAGGAACAGATGCCACAAAACTTACCCAGATGTTCTCCATCACAATTGAGGACTCCTCTGCTTTCCCCCCGGACAGTAGGTACCTCCCTAATTTCACAAACAGATTGATAGATTACATCTGAAAAGCCTAGATACTGCCACAGAGGCTTTGTAGTCTGTCCTACTTGGAGTAGAGAAATACCAGATACAGTAAGGGTAACTGTGTGGTGAGAGGTTATAAAAAATGCTGTACTTTGCTTCTTTAGGAAAAAGGTGAAAAAAGTGTGTGGTTAACACTTCTAGGTCATCTCTGACAGATTTGCTAATAAAATGCAAGGTAAAATGTTAAATATATTGCACTTCCCTCTTTAATATATACTTTCCTCGTATGATCAGCCAAAAATAGCATAATAAACAAACCTCACTGTTCTGAGTGTGTCTTCCCTTTATTCTTTCCCCCACATTATTTCACATCTCTAAACATTGAGCATACCAATCAATATTCCATTAAGAAGAGAATTAACTTGGGAGAAGCTTGCATGTATTTGCATGTAGTAGCTTATTTCTTGGTCTGTGGCTTTGTGTTGCCTGTCCCCCATGTCATTTTTAAGAACGCTCCAAATATTTGTGCGATCACATTTAATAGTGAGGTTTGCCATGCTCCATCTTGATTCTGTCAATATGAATTGTTGGTACAGCCTTCTGCAATGCCCTGCTTGCAGGCAGCATCAGTCAAATGTTTGTAGCTACCTCTTTGCTTCTGTCTTGCAATAGCTGGACATCAAGGTACTAGGCTTCAAATCAAATGTTGCTCTTGGTTGCATGCATGTAGTTATCAGAAATCAATGTTGCATGGACATAAATGAAAGTTGGATTTGATCTTTTGTGAGTTAACCCTTATCTCATTTACACTGATGCTAGTCTGGATTTTGTGCAGTCTGGATTGAATGCCCAATCTCAGATTCAGCTGTCTGTGCCAATGCTTTATTCCTTATGGTCTTTGTACAAGTCTGAAAGTAAAAACCACCCTCTTGCTTTCTGAAGTCAGCCTTGAGACTGCAAACAAATGTAATGAGATTTGATTAAAAGCTGTCTATAGCACGTAAGAGTGTGGGATGTGGCTGCGTGGGACCTTCTGGGGGACCTCTCAGTTGATCTCGATGTGTGAATTGTCACAAGAGCTGCTGAACCGTGGACCAAATCCTGATCTAGTTAGCACCTGTGGAGCTGACATGTTCCAATATGTATCTGATGTTGCACAGTGCTTCTGTACCGTGAGGAACAAATCACTTGTGAAATTCAACTGTGAAGGTCTTAAGGTCAGAGAAAGAGTCTGCAAATCTCAGTAGATGACAGCAACTGCAAAAGAGGGGGCTGGCTGGTTGAGGAGTAGTCATGTTTTCTGGTCCCTGTTTTGTGTGGTCCTGGTGCTTCAATACCTTTTTTCTTCTTTACTCTGACACTTCTGTATTATATAAAATGGGCCAAATTTGTCCTTGGCCCGAATCAGTGGAGTTAAATGAAGTTACATTTGGTACCCTGAAAATCTTAGATAAATGTTCTGCCTGTTCTTTAAGATTATCAAATCCCCAAAGTAAAGCCTATTTTCTAGTACATTTTTCTTTTTAGAAGAGAAGTGTGTAATTTTATGATTAAACTTCTGGGCAGTTATAGTTCTGCAACATCACAACCTTATCTCTCTGTGAACTAAATGGCAATGGGAAGTTGTGGCTGATATTTGGGTTGTTATTTATAGGAGGAAAAAATAGAGCATAGAAATGGTATAGGAATTAAGGAAACAAAAAGGTTTGCCTGAAGTCTCTAAAATATAGGACTAACTTTAAAAGTGGTACTCGGATACAGAAATGCAGTCAGAGATGAAGAGGAGAATTGTGGTTCATTTGCTGCCACAATACTGTTTATCTGGGTTTGTTTTTCCTCTGTTTAAGATAGAAATTTTGAAAGCCTCTGTGTGGGGAGGGGATGCTCTTGCTAAAAGAGAAATTGCAGCAAGTTTTCCTTAAACTCAGTGTTTCGATATCACAGTTGAACAGTTCACAGCAGCATCCTTCAAGCGTTCTAAAAACTGTTCTTAGACAAATCTTGTGGTTGCAACAACTAAGTTACTGAGGTATTGTGTTTCAAGAATAATACAAGTAAAACAAAAAAACCAAACCCAAAACCTTGTGTTGGCTTCTTTATTCAAAGAACTTGATTGCAGCTGCAGTGCTTGGATGGCAGAGTTAAGGTGGTCTAGGCTGGAGATGAAGAATGAAACTGTGTTGGGTCAAGTTGAGAAGCTTAAACTCTAATTTATGATGGAAATGCAGGTGCAGTTTGAGTGCAGACATCTACTGTTTAAAGTGGTGGTTAATCAGGACGTTAGGTACCTCTCATTTGGAGAAGCCAGTGGGCTGGTTAGACTTTTGCTGCATGTAATCTGAGTGGAAGTCCTGGTTAACCATTTCCTTCCTCGTATTTTCAGGCTACACTGTTTATCATGTAGTTCTTCATCTTTAGGAAAATATGAACAGGCTCAGATTTCCTCCAGGTAGTTACTAAAATGACATCACATATGACTGCAGATTATTAATCTTCTCCTGTCTAAATATTATCTTGTAAAATTAGAATATATCAGATCTTGGTTTTGAGTAGACCTGCAACCTCTTGAATGTTTACTATAGCTGTTTCTAAGTTTGCTTAAGAAGATGGTTTTACCCTAAAAAAAAAGTACAAAAACTTTATATGTAAATACGGTGGATTTAACAACAATCAGAACTGTACGGCTTTGGGCCGTCTTGATGAGAAAATGGGAAGATACAAAAAAAAACTGTCCAAAGAAAATTGTTTTTTTTTCCTCTGTGCTTGTTAGGTCCAGTGATGTATTTTTTTATATATTATAAATATTTTATATATTTGTTTTAAGGGGGCAAGAAGGAGGGAATAGTGTAATTTACACCTGTAATTGCTACTCTAACAGCAAAGCTGCTTTTAAGAAAAGACAGGCAGTCAGGATAAGAACCAAGAAGACTCACTACTAATCTTACCTAGATAATCCGTTACTGTTAATTTTACACAAATATTTAGGAGCATGGGTATTGTGTTTGTAACTACTACATGCACAAATACACCATTTAATCTTGGCTTGCTGTATCTAACAAGAGAAATATGTTTCAGTAGCTGCAATCAACATAATGTCTAGAGATGCTTGCAAGAATGATGATCGTGGTGACAGAGCTTATATAGTACAACACTGAGTGACAGCATTGCTCTGTGCAATCCTTAGCCTCTGTCTTCAGAGAAAATCGTAAATGTAGCTGAATCTCCGGGTGGGCTGTTGGCAAAAAGGAATAAATGGGGGAATCTTTGAATCTTAAAGTAGAAATTTCTGATCTTTGAGCTAAAAACTATGTTAGCAAAGCCCAGAGCAGGCTTGTCAACTGGTATGTGACCTGACTGCCACTAGAGAGGGACGGAGCTCTATACAGAGCAGGGGTTCATTGCTTATATAAAGAGCAAATTTAAAATAAATGAGTGGGTTTTTTGAGTTTTGTCTTTCTTTCTGAGGGTAGAAAAGGAGAGGGTGAATGTTAAATCATACCCTAGAACAACTTCGCAAGCAAGGCTTGGTTGCCCAGAAACATCTTTGAAAAGACAGAAATGCTTCCTATTCCACATATAGATCAAACTCTTAGGTATTCTTAGCGTAAAGCAACAATTAGCTGCAAATTGTACTGTGGAAGCTGGAAATAAATTTCTAACCATCTGGGTGAACAGAGGGAGTGCCGTATCCTGTATGAAATGGAAGCACAAAGGCTTCCCAAGGAACTCGGGAAAGCAGTGGAGTTCTTCCATTTTCCTTGATGGGATGTGTTTTATTCTGCTTATCCTTATTTAGGTGGGACTGAAGCTTCTCTGAATCTTCTCTGTTGCACAAAAAAAAAAATCCTCAGAAACTATGCGGGGTCATTTTCAGTTCTGTGTGTAACTGCAGCTTCCTTTGGCTGTGTTAGGGTCAGGCTTGCAAAGTCGGATCTGCCTGGTGGCTCTCCTTTTCCAATCTGGCTGTGTAAAGCAGTCTATTTTGCACATATATATGTATTCTCAAAGTATCTGCACATGCACTCTGCCCCCAAGTTGCTGAATTACCTCTTCTGTCATTATCTTAAACTTTCAGTTCTCTTTTTAGATTTATCTTATTTAGAGTAATGAAAGCACCACCACCAATTATTGACCATTTTAAGGATGAAACACATCCTGTTAACTCAGTTTATTTTTGAGGGTTTTTTCCATCCTTGCCTCTTCTGTTTAGGCAGTAAACCCTTCTGGGATAAGGGCTGTTGTTTTTTGCCTGTACAGTTAGGGTCTCCTTCCTAGCTGCACCTTGTGCTCTAACAGGACAAAAATGACTCAAGCTTAAAAAATGCTTTTTGTTTTCTACCTCTCCTTTCTTCATTTTAGTCTACAAAGATTTTCTTATGCTGAGGCAAAGCAAAGCTTAATGCTGCTTTTGTCTTCTGTTTCTCTTGACTACTTATTTTTGAGGAGGGAGAAGTATCCTAAAGTAAAATGAACATTAAAGTAACTTTAGGAATCATGGAATGCTTTAATAGGATTTTTATTAATTTATAGCTCATTCTAATCCAGAGATACATAGCAGTAGAACATGGGCTTGCTAGTCAGGGGTGTATCTGTTACTTCTGGAAAGCAAGTATGTGCTTTGTCTCACTCCATTAAAAATAGTAAACCCAGGAATACATTGAAAGCTCTGAACTATTTAGGAGATGGCTGTTGCCATAGAGGTCCACAGTCACGCCCACCAGAGGGCATTTTATCACCAATTTCTTGGGGAGAAAGTTTTTTCTGAAGTCATGCATAAAGTAGTAAATATTGGATGGAAAAGCAGTGTATGAAACATCGTACAGATAGCTTTTTTGTTTATATATAAATACATATGCTTATTTCCTGGCTGTATTTATATGTAAATAAGTAATGATGTCAGCTTGAATGGTTGGGTTTCCCCTCTGCTTCCTAAATACTTTCTAATTTTACTTAGGGATAATCTGGAGAAAAAGGAATTCTTGAAAGCTCTCCCACAGCTGGTGTAGCCATCGGTTACCAGGAAACTGTCCTCCCTACCAAACAAGCGCAGCAGACACTCTGGATGACTGCAGTGTACCTCTGCTCCCCCCACCCCCCCTTTCCAAGACTCTCAGAAGCAGAGGCTGCTGTTCAGAAGCCCTACTCATTTAGAAGGCTGGAATTTGCAAATATATTTAATAGCGAAGTGCCTGAATCTTAAGGAAACACTTGGCAGCCGTGGAAGTGTACATCTGCCAGATGGACCTGACATCTTGTGTTTGGCAGCAGTTAATGCTAAGGCATGATATGCAAAACCCAAGAATGACAGCTAGGAAATGAATTTTTATTTTAAAAACTATTTTTGTTTTGTTTTTTTTTTTCTCCCATCCGTCTTCCATTATGAAATAAAGCCTGGGCAGGAAGGAGGGGAAAAAAAAATCCACTTCTGAAAGTACCTTCTCTTGCCCCTTTTCAGGGTGCTTCCTTGTAAAGTTGACATCTGTGCTGAAGGTTGGGCTGCCCCAGTTCAGATGTGTGACCTTCGTCCACCTGGTACAGCACACATAATGTGATTAATTCCCTTTGGTTCCCTGTGGACAAATATATTCACTCCACCAGAGCCCCCATGACTTGTTTGCAGCCTCAGCAGAGGCCTGGGGTCATACGAGACATGTCATGGCACAGGCTGTGCTGTAGGCAGAGCAGTAGTAAAAGCCTTCCTCCCTATGTAGGATCCTCTCTGCATGTGTGTGGGACATGCTGTGATTGATTTGGGTAGAGATTTGGATACCCATCATAAGTGCAGCTCTAGGACTCTGGTTAAGACCCCATGTTTTTGTGGACATCTGGATAAAGGTGAAGTTATTTGGAGCATGTCTGTTTGCTGATGTCATGAGGATTGATAATGATGAAATGCAGGATTTTTTTTTGTTGTTCTCCAAATTGTTCAGGTCAAAAAGCTGCACCTTGCTAGGGTGAAGCAAGCACAGACCCTGCAGACCTCCTGTCACTCCACCCTGAATGAAGCTCACATAGAGACTTTTTGATTTCTTTGAGAATTTGGCCCATAGAGGTTACAGTGATCTTGTTTGGGATGGAGTGAGGCAAATATAAGCCAACAGCATAGTTTTGCGGAGCACAATGTCTGGGGAGATACTTGCAATGAGGATGGATGCTCTGTTTCTTGTGGGGTGTTAGTGGGGAGGCAGAAGGTGCTATGGCCTCACCTTATTTCTGGTGATTCATGGGAAGATGAGAGTAGCGCTGAGGTCTGAACAGCTCTTCCTTCTACCCAAAATAGGGTTAAGACCCTTAGCAAATGGTGGTTGGGGAGTTGTATGGAAACAGTTGCTCATGCTTTAAAAAAAATGCAATGAAAAAAAAAGTAAGGTGGAGAATTATTCAAGACTAGCTCCTGTCTGATCAGCAGCAGGCAGTCTCCTAGTAAAATGCCTGAATGTTTTTTAGCCTCTTTATTCAGATGATAGATCCTTTAGCCAGGAATTTCTGTGGTTTTCTTTTCCAGCAGTGTTAGTGTCTGTGCAAATAAACAACTTACAAAGTAATTTTTATTAATCATCTAGTAGTGAAATCTTGAATTACATTTTTAGCTAGATAAATTTGCTTTCCAGAACTGTCCTGATTTAATAAGACCTAAGTCTTTGCCATCTTGTGTTGTGGAGGGAGTGACACACTTGACTCATAAGAGAGAAGTAGCAGTATGTTTGTTAAACTGCTGTTCCATATCAATAAAGTTTGATAGTAAATGTGACAGTGGTTTAACAAGATTTGTGCATCAAGGTCCACTTGATATTGACTGCACAGAGGACAGGGTCAGATAAAGCTGTCAAGAAGACCTGTTGAGTCATGAGATTCAGAGTGGACCTCCTTGCTTTCTAAACTCATCCTCAGAGAAGAGTCAAGGTGCAGCTGGATCCACTCCTAGTCCTAGACTTGGTCAACAGTTTGTGTCTAAAGGATTATATGTGTACAATCAGTTCCTTATATCACTTTGAAATCCTAAGTTTAGCATGTTATTAATCACTTACTGAGAATCTCTTGTGGCAAGGACTCTCAGTCTCACCTTGAGAGGAGTCCCTGCTCAGGGGGAGATCCTAGTGTGCAGCCCACAGCTGTGCAGGAGAGCTCAACAGGCCCCAGGCTGTCCATCCTTTGTGGAGTAAGATAATTGACTTGTAGTCAGTATGTAAACATGACTACAGGTGTTAGTTTTTTCCAAATTTGGCTGTTGTATTCTTATCTGTCTCCCCGAAATCCACTTTGAGTGGGATAGAGGCATCATAACTGGACACATCCATTACAACTGCCACTGGTGGTTTTGGTTATCACTTGAATAGGGTTATGGCAAATACAGGTCAGGTGGAGCACACAGCCACACCTTGTAACCCCCGAGTTGACCAACTTAATACCTGTAAGGGTTATAAAAGACATCTTTCTGTTAAGAGCTGAGGGAGAGGTTTTTTAATTAATATTTGAGGGCTCAAGTGTAAATGAACATTAAAAGGATTTAGGATCTGATCCTGTATTCAGTTTCCTTTGTTTTTAATTCTGTCTGTGGTGATGAGCTGGACTAGGTATAAATGTGGAGACTCAACTGTAAAGACTCAAGTGAGCCAGTGTTGTTGTAGCGTGTGAGCTAGTCTGCGAAGAACTTCGTTAGGATAAAAAAACCGAAAACTGTTAGGATAAAAAAAGTAGATGGCAGCACTAAGCTGTTCTGAGGGAGAGAGGATTTGAAGGTGAGAAGGATGAAAAAGCCTGTTAAATCTGCAATTATTGCAACAGTGCAAAGCTCCCGCAACACTATAGTAACTCATATTAGCAGAAGAACCTTGCAATCTGGTTTCCCTGCTGTTACACTGGGAATAGATACTACTGCTTCCTCTCATTTCATTAGCAAGGACCATATGAGGTCTCAGTGTAATTCTGAGCTAAAACAAGCTCATATCTAGGTTTCCTACAGAGTGACTTAAGGATTTGACCTGGCTGCTGTTTGTAGCTTGGTGTTAACTTATTAGCACTATTGTTACTGTGTCAGAATCAATTCTTTGGCTTCCAAAGTACACGCAAAAACATACTTAATTTCAATATATTTTCATTTTGGTGTATAGGTCTGTGGCAGAGTCCTGGGAGTTATTTGGTTGGTTAGGAGGACAATGCAGCCAACAGTTTTTTTTGACAGAAGTAGCCTGTACCAATCTGAAATCTTATAAGCATGCTGATTGTCCAGTGTTTGAATTAATATTTTGACATGCTTCAGCAGAAGCCTTTCATATTGAAACCAACTACTTGTCACTTTTTGCTGACTTTGCTGCTTTGCTTGGTCTGGTGTTGAACGCTGATTTAAGGCACCTCTGGAGGTGGGGGAAAAAATTGTTGCCTTGGAGCCAGGTGACTACCTTGCTTGGAAAGTATCTTTGAGGAGAGAAAAGCTGTCCTTCCATTCTGTCAACTTCAAAATAAAGCCCCCCCCCTCCAAAAAAAATTCACAAATTCACTCTTGTTATTGTTCTTGTGCTTTGAGGCAGCCTGCCTGCCAATATTCAGAGAAGTTGGCAGCATGTGCCTAGGGAAGGGGAAGAAACTTGGATGCCTTCAGGACATCCAGCTTTGAACTGAACAGAGGAAAATCCATGTGGTTTAATTTTGACATAAGCACAAAACCAGCTGTTTCCAACTCTTTGTCTGACCAGTGCTCTCCTTAGCGATCAGGAGAGCCTGCTGATGGTTCAGAAGGTGAGTTTTCCCCCAGAGAAGAGGGGACTCTGGGGGAAATGTGAACTAGCAAGGAGCAGACAAGGGGTAACAGGTGTCACCTGCTGGGGATGAAGGTTGATTTACTGGATTTAAGTGGTCTGTGGAAATAAAGGCTTGCAGAGCCTAACTGCAGGAGCTGGCACCAGAGCTGCAGTACCTCCTCCACGGATAATGTCTCCTCCTGGCCCATAGTTGTGGGCAGTAAGCCTCCTGTTGGAGGGTGGCGGGTATTTTATAGTGCTGGAGAGTGTGATGTGGAGAATCATAGAATGCCTCAAGGTGGAACAGATTCATAAGGATCATTAAGTCCAACTCCCTGCTCCTTGCAAGACTTCCTCAGAACTAAACCATATGACTAAAAGCATTGTCCAGGTGCTCCCTGAACTCTTGACAGGATTGATGCTGTGACTGCTTCCTTGGGGAGTTTGTTCCAGTGATGGAACATCCTCTCAGTGAGGAACCTTTTCCAATTGTCCAGTCTGAACTTTTCTTCATCAGTTTGATCAACTGCAAATGAAAAATTTATTGTGGTGTTGGATATTTGGTGTAACAAATAAAACAACAAAACAAATCCAACCAAAATAAATAAAAATCCAACAAAAAGCCCCCCAAAAACCACCCATGAACTTCTCCATAGGTTGGTTTGTAGCTACTCCTGCACTGAAAGTAACTTTATATGGTACTGATTGTATGTACTGTTTGTATTAAATATACTATACGAATTTAGAGAGGTTTAAGGCTGCTAAAATAAAATAAAATTTAAGGGGTGTTTTCTAAATTACACTTCTGCAGAACTGGGTGTGTTTTGAGGACACAGCTTTTAATACTACAATTTTTTTTGTGCTGTCTTGAGCAGCTAAGGGGGTTAACTGGTATGTGTAAGGAAAGGAAGGGCTTGTTCATTTTGTGGATTTTATGGTTCTGTTGTGCCCTCGGAAGATGGGAAATATGATAATGTGGTTTTTGTTTGAATTTAAGTTCATGCGGTGTTACTTTTTTAAGAATGTTCATTTAACTTGGCAAATATTTTTTTTTTCTGAAAAATGCCTTTTTCACAGACTAAATGTATTGTATCCAACTGAAGCTTAAAAACAGGCTGACCATGGACCTGCCAGGCTTTTGGACAATTTTAATCAAGTACCTACTTCCAGCAGTTCCCATGGTCAGCCATTTATAAAAGAAGACATGATACTTTAATTTGGGCAGTTATAATTATCTTTGTGTCTTGTTACCGTTCAGGGATTATTTTGGAAGTTAAATACCTTGTAGCAAGAGGTTTTATCATAAACTCTTAAACCTCTTGATGTTTTTAACCATATAGATGTGTCTGACTGTGTTGAGGGGAATTCTTGCTTTTTTGGCCTTGACAGCTGCTACTGGCTTCAAGCTCTGCAATCTGGTTAGACATTTTGAGACTGTCTTATTTTTATCTGTTCTATAACTTGTAGCTTTTATTGAATTCCCCTTTGTTATGAGACCAAGAGGAGAGAAACTGAAGTTATGACTTCTCTCTGCTAGTCACAATTTTACATTTTTATTTTGTCTCTAAAGTCTGCTATTCAGTCTTCAGTCTGCCTTCAAATAAGCATCTCCACATCCAAAATGTTGTTGTTATGGTCCTCTGAGCCCTTTCTGAGTCTACAGTATTTCCCCTGGGTTTGGGTGTCTAGCGCAGAGAGCAAGGAAGCAATACTATTGATTTGATAGCGGCACTTCAAAACTGCGTTATTGCTCAAGCTAACACACTGAAGATTTTTTGGTATTGTTTTCCCTGTCTCACTGAGCAGTTATTTCAGGATTTTCCATGACCTCTCCAGAATGGTGCCCATATGAATTTAGCTGAAATACTTAAAAGAAGTCTGTCTTGTTCTTCCTGAGATGAAATAACTCAGTCTATTCTGCTTATTTCAATACAGGTTATTGTTGGTGTTTTTAAGGATGGGAGTTACCCTTTTGCTTACATCAGTGGCTCTTCTGAGGGTCCTGCAGATTAAGATGTTTCTGGGAGTCTGAACTGGATCTCGTTCTATCTTTGGAACCAGGCTAATGTCAGGAAGTTTGTGGATGGATGCTGACTACTTCTGTGTATGTCAAGATGTGTATTCTATCAAAGGTCCTGCAGTGACATAGGTTTCCTTTCTTTACCAAGCCTTATATCAGTAGGAGATGGTGATCTGCTAAAGTTTAGCTGCTTCCTTACTGGTCTCAGGATTAGAGACCCTAACTTTTGTCTCTTTTTTTTTTTTTCTTTCACTTTCATGACTAGAACATGAAGAGGAGGGGAAGAATGAGTAGTATGAGTCAGTGTACATCATGCCCCCTCTGTTTGACAGGCTGCACAGCCCATGAGGTATCTGTTGGCTCGAGCTGGAGCAGCAGTATCTTTAGTGCTGACAGTCTTGTATTTCAGTCCTCCAGGTCTACACTGCAGCACACCGGTGTATGTTGGATTCCCCCAACTGAGCAATGCCCTTCTCTGCTTGTGTGTCTCATCGCCATCCCACTCATTCTCCCGTGCTGCCTTTATAATGAGTCAAGTTGAATTTCTTTCAAAAACTTGATCAAAACCTCCTCAAACCCAACCTCCTTCCCCCCAACAAATGTGGCTTCTGCTTCTGGCTGTCATTTTTCAGGTGTCTGAATAGTTGCCGCAAGGTTTTTACTTCTCTCTTCGTTTGTGCTGATTTAAGCTGAACACAGCTGATTTATGAAATATATCCTAAACAAATTTGGCTGACTAGAAAGGGTTTTTTTTATTCACTTCATGGGAACTTAATTACTGGGGGGTAGGAAGGATTTGGGTGGCTGGTGTTTTTCTGTTCTTATTCAATTTCATGAAAATTAGATCCAAACATAAGTACCGTGAATTTCCTTCACGCTGCAAATTCTAAGAAAATATCACTTATAAACACTGAAACAAACAAATAAAAATGTATCCCTTGCTTGTTTGCTTTGAAGTAATACTTGTTTATAATCAAATGACTCCAGAAGCTGGCAGACTGCTTTAAGAACAACATCAAATGTGATTAAAGAAAATACTCAGTTGGCAACTGTTGGACCTTTATCACAGCTGAGGCTTCTCGGTGTTCCTGAAACAATAGGAGAATGAATAAATAACCATCTTTGGAAAATCTGGGTGATCGTGTCTGGCCCCATCTTGCCATTCTGCTCAGTGACTTTCTGCATTTCTGTGGTGCCTTTTGCTTGTGTATGTCAGACTTTGCAAAGCTGTACGTATGGGAAAGCTGAGATGCAGAGAGGAGAAGGGATTTGCCTGAGGCTCTTGGATCAAATGTATTCTCAGTTCTGGTGGCAAAAATTGCGAATAGCGCGTTTCTCTTTAGACTCAAGTAATCTGTCCTGTAGGCCAAGCACTATTTATTTGTGCCTGGGCAGTCTCGAAGGTGGACCTGCCCTTGGGGGTGGGTTGGTGGCTCTCAGCTGCAGCGGGGAGGTGAAGCTTTGCCTGAGCTTTGGACAGGCTGAAGTGGTGATAATAAAGCCATGTCTGCCCAACTGCTAAGGACTCAGTTGATCTTCTAAAAGTAAAATTTACTTATGGTATAGCTGTCCATCCTAGTCTTTATAGAATAAATGGACACGAGACAGTGATATTTTATAATTTTTTTCCCTCCAAAGGCAAAGTGGTCCTTCACCTCAAAAAGATTGAGAAAACTTTGTCATATGCTGCCACCACAGGGCCTGTGGCTTTCAACACTTGAATTTTGCCACTTTTTGTGGAATATCTGTTCTTCATTTTGGTTTTACTCTGGTCTGTGGAACACTGTAGGGTCCTCAGCAAGAGTGTTAATCGGCTCCCATGTGGCTCAGATGGTTGACAGCCCCAGGGACCGCGCCAGGAAGCTGGTGAACATGTTATGTAGCATAGCAGAAAAGAATACTGGAGCTCTAGCAGACAAAGTCATGATTTCAAAGCTGAGACTGGTGCAAAGTTTTCTGAGCCTGGCAGAGGAGGCAGTGATGGGAATTGCCTCAGAGCCACCTGGGAGTGAACACAGGAGACTTCATGTGAGTAAACCTGGAATTAAAAACAAAGTTGGCCATGGCTTGTGACAGCCTCATTGGAGGCTGCTGTTCTGTGGATGGTGTAAGTGGCTTAGGCAAGATGGAAGAGCTGTCCTGCTCAAGGGAAATGCATGTATCTTTGGTTCAGTGTTTATAGGATGCTAGTGTAGATTAGAGCTGCAGGGTCTCAAATTATTGGGTTAGCTGTGCTGATTTGTTAGTGCAAGTAGTTGAATTGGGACACTTACTCCCAGCTGCTTGCTTCCTTAAATGAGATGCTTCATGTAAGGTTGGGTAGCAGGAGGCAGCAACATTCTGGTTAATTAGAAGAAAGTGGGTAACTCTAGTCTGCAATACAACGCAAAGTAACACCTCTGGCACCAGTGCTATGCAATGAGCTTTGCATTGGTGCAGCAAGGAATGGAGCTGATAGACTTGTGGTAGACTTGGCCCTGATCTGTTACAAGGCTATCTTGATGGGTAGTCCTTATCCTGTTGCTGGTGGATGGCTGTGGGGATTACTCTGTTGCTCGCAGGTGGATTTTTTGGCATGTAAAAACAGCGAGTCGTGAGGTAGGAAGATCCTCTTACACTTGGTTCTGGGTGTTGGGCGCCCAGACACTAGCAATAGCTGTCGCGTACCTCTTAGTAACATAGGAAAGTCAAGGCTGTGGTGTGGGACTGAAACTCTTCAGCAGAGGATGTCCTTAGAGCATAGAGCTGGGGCTCAGGCTGGGATCAGAGCCGTGCTGGGTAATGCTGCTGCAGAGATGAGTGCTATAAGCAGCAGCTATCAGAGCAAATAGGGTGTTGGAAATCTGAAGCACTGTGCAAAAGGGAAGCGTCCATAGAAGGAAAGCGCGATGTGAAGCAAGGAGATGATAGAGCTTTTCTTGTTTGAGTTTAAATGAGAATTAAGAGGATAATCTGCTGTGACAGCTGCCAGATAGCTACTGTACTGCTGTGTTAGTGATGCACCAGTCCTCTCCTAGCACCCATGGCTGCCAGCTGCTGATAGAGGGATGCAGCTGTGGGTGGGCCAAGTGGAGACATTCCTCCATTTGAAAGAAGGAAGAACTTGGGAAAAGGAGAGCAATTACAGAGAGCAAAATACTTCCTTTCTACTTGAAATAGGGGGCTTTCAGTTAAAAATAGGCTGCAGTGTTGCTTACATAATTCTGAAGACCTTCCAGAAAGAAGTACCAACTGTAAAGGTTGTTCATTACTAATCTTGCTGCTGAGAGCTGTTAGGTGCTTGAGCCTTTGAGTTATTCAAATTGCTTTATTTCCATATTTGAAAACTATTGAGAAGGAAATTACTGTCCAGCTATCTTCCAGTTGCATTCTCATAGAGGCTGACCTTGCTTCCAGCATGAGAATGTGTTGCCAATGACCTCCCTTTTTTTAGTTATTGCTTGCTTTAATTGCCTTATCTCTTAGTTCTTGCTTTGTGGGGGTTTCTCTCCATCAGTCAGGAACATACTTGTGCAGGTGGTAGGACAAGTCTTTAAGCTTTGAATAGTGGGTTGTGGCAGAAAACAGTTAAAATACTCAACCATTTGGGGAAATGTTACTTCCTAACAAACTAGATGGGCCACCTTCTTTTTTACTTTCTATAACCAAGGCAACTCTGCTGTGGTCTGGTGAGACTTGCTCTGACCTGAGGATCAATAAGTCCCACTTCCCTTTTTGGCTCTCTAGAGCTATTGCTTTAGGAATGAGGAGTCTGCTGGCTTTGGTACTTGACTGCCACTTAAGAACTAAACTGAAAGGCTCTAGTAGGGCATCTTTTCTTGAAGTGACCTACTTCTTTCATCTGGCAGTGACATCTCACCCAACCAGCAAAGCTGCATGTGCCAGATGATGTGCTTGTTTGGTAACTCCAGAGTCTAGACCACAATCTTTTCTTAGCATGGAACCAAACACTGGAGTTGGGGTGTTCCCCTATAGTTACCTGCTGCCTGGCAAATAATCCTGGCAATGTGCACACAACGTCTATCTGTTAATAATTGGTCTACACAAGCTTTCACCTGCATCTCACCTAAGAGACAAAGGTTTGTGCTTTGGACATGAGAAGGGTCAGAGTTTATGCTGTCCTGTAAAAGCTTGTGATTACAGAGTCAACTGTTTGCTTGCTTTTTATGGAGGAAAAAAAGCCCAAACAAAACAAATCAGTAGTTCAACACCATAAGAAAGTATCCTTTAAAAACATGTTTGACAGTCAAAAAAAAAAAGCCTGTTACACAGTTACAAAAGGAAGTGCTGTGTTTTCACAAATGGCTATATGTTAGTGGCTTGTGCCACTTTTGGCAAGTTCAGCAGTTAATATTCTAAGCAGTGGTGGAATGCAGGGCAATAATAGGGAAACTCCCACTGATGGAGACCTAGCTTAAACTATTTAAAGACTTAAACTGGTCAGATCTCTTAAGTCAGAGAAAAATGTTGAGATGTGTTAGTTTACAGTAAGGGATGTCCTTATGAATCCCGCTGGACATCTTCAGTTTAAGAAAACCAGCAGCACAGGTAGATACCAAATCTGTTTCAAAGTGCTGTTAGTCCCACTGGAAAGATGCCTGAACCAAAAACTTCTCCAGCACCATGAAGTACCACTGATGGATCCTTCCCCAGAAAGAGATTCAGGAGTAGAAAATGTGGATCATGCATCAGGCAAGTTTCTTGAGGTACTTTACTATTCTTTCATAACTTCTAGTGACAGAGGGCAGCCAGTCTTCTCTCTATCAGTTGGTTTTGGGCTGTTTTTTTTTTTCTTTGGAAAAAATAGTAGCATTGGGAAAAAACATAATAGCATGAGAGAGAGTTCAGCACTTCTGCAAAACAGGCGAACTAGTTTGTTACAAAGTATTATAATTAAAGGCAAACTACAGTTGTCAAAATAAATGAACAAAACACAGTTTATGGTACATTAACTTGTTTGCTTACTTGCACATAACCAAATTCTTTTGGATTAGCAATTGGTCTCCCACTCATTAGTGAGTGTTAATTAGATTCTATTGTGATACTTATTGGCAAATTTGAGAACAGGGAAAGAACACAAGAATTGTTGGGACTGGGACCAATACACTGCTAAGCGCTCGTTGGCTTGATCTGAATTTAAAGGCATAATTTAAGCTTTCCTTCGTGACAGAGGAGAACCAGCTGCCTGCAACCTGCCAGGACAGCGGTGAACTTGCTGTTGTGTTGTCAGTCACAGCCCAGTTGCTCTGTGATTCAAGTTTGATTTTTTCGGAAAATGTCAGAGGTATTGCAGAGACCCTCTTGTGCTGCCAGACCCGGGCCACGGTCTGCCTCTTGCCTTTCCCTGTCATGCTGGGAGGTAAGGGCTACAGCTCGGCCATTTTCATGTTCCACCCGCTGGAGCTGCAGCTGCCTACGCTGTTACTCATAGCTTTCCCAGAAGATAGAAGATGAAATTGGGGTGAGTCTTGCCAGCTCCTTCACTGTCTGTGAGGCTGGGAATAGCATTAGTGAAAACTGACCGTAGAAGAAATTCTCATGTTGCTGTTGGGAGAGCTAATGTCTGTGTCTGAAGCATTTCCATGCTACCAACATCGGGAATGCAGCACTTGTTTGTGTCACAGCCACAAGCTGAATCCCCGCAACAGAGGAGGCTTCTGCATCTGTGTGAAGGTGGCAGGGGTGGGGTTCTTCCCCCTCTGTATCAAGGAGCTTTCCCTCTTGACTGGTGAATTTAATGAGTAAGAGTTACAGGAAAGAAACTGTAATTCTTTGAACTGTGTTTTGATCAGATGTTAGCACTTCGCAGTTCCACATCTGTGTCTTCCTAGCTATTTCAGTGAGTTTTTTTGGATAGTAGTAACAGTGATCATGTCACTCTTCTTGCTTCACCAAGCAGGACTCAAATGAGGAGGTCAATTACAGTGATAACCAGCCAAAGAGCCTCAGAGGTTTTTAGCCAAGAAAAGACCACAGTGGCAAAGATACACTGATGAGGTGACATAGCAGAAGCTCCTTAGTGTTTCTAGCATCCAGGATGACAAGGAAGAAACCATTTTGTCCTTGTACCTGAATGTTATTTCTTCATCTTAGGTAGCGGGTAAAGAGCTTGCTCCTCTCTTTGTGAAGCACTTGTTGATCGGTTTCCTGTGTTTGGCATAGACGTTTGTAGCATCTGTGGTCAGAGGTATATTCCTTTATATTGTCTTAGTGAGCTTGGCACAAAGTTGGTGCTTTCCTGCATACTCTTAATTAATCTTGTCTGGAATGTGCATCTAAAATTTATTCTAAATTTTGTCCCCAAACTCTTCTATTTAAAATATGATTGGCATATACATTTGGTGATTTTTTTAAAAGATGTTTCTTTATCTAGAGAAATATGATAAGCAAAACCAGATTGAAGGAGTTGGTTATGCTTTGTCTCCAGTGCTCCATTAACTGTATTGCTGGCAAGTTTGGAGGGTTGCAAATAGCTGTCTTTCATGCTGAACTCCTTATTTTCAGGGTATTACAACTTCACTCTAAAATGCTGAAGGACTTCCAGTGGTTTTAGAAGAGACACAAGTTAATTTTAGAACCTGTGGTAAAGCAGATTGATTAGTAACTTGGGATAGCTAGACCATGAAGAGCGATGGGCTGTCATAGCTCTCTGGAAGAGTCATCTGTGTCTAACTGAACTGGAGATGATGTCATATCTCAAGCCACTCTGTGATCACTGAAGACTATGGGGATGGATTTTCCCTTTGTTGTCATAGGGAATCATCTGGGTCAACTCTAGACTGGAACTTGTCCCTTTTTGGTCTCTGGCTGAGAATTTTTTCAGGCATGCTGGAGATATGGTTCATTTAGCAAGGCTTATCAGCAAAGCCAAGTGCTGTGTTAAAGTTAATATTCCTGTGTGAGAGAAGATTTCTTGCATTATTTCCAAGTGAGTATTTTTATTTTGCTATGATGGCCAGCACTTAACTGTGTGTCTAGTTGCCAGGTCAGCTAAACTAGGCTCATGAAGCATCTTTGGTTACACAGTTCTGAATGCTTGAATGCTGAGCTGTCAGGTGTGTTGCCAACTGTCAAAATACAAAGATTCAAACTGGATACCTTTGTACAGAATGCACTTCATAAGACTAGCACTTAGGTCCTTGAGAAATTAGTTAGAGGAACAGTTAGCTATGAGTTTCTTGCACTATGCTGTGAAAACACTGAAGCTACTGAATTTTGGTCCAGTCAATAAGCAGAAGGGTAGAGATGAGACTCCTCTAGGGTGTGCACTCCAGCATCAGCCTTTTGGCAACACTTGGACTCAGCCAGGATTCTGTTTTTTTCTGCCTGTCATTGAGAACTTAAATGTGGATACAACAAGGGGTAACAGCTTTAAACTGAAAGAAGATGGGTTGTAATGTAGATGTAAGGAAGAAGCTCTTCACAGTGAGGGTGTTGAGACACTGGCACAGGTTGCCCAGAGAAGCTGTGGCTGCCCCCTCCCTGGCAGTGTTCCAGGCCAGGTTGGACGGGGCCTTGAGCAACCTGGGCTAGTGCAAGGTGTCCCTGCCCATGGCAGGGGGGATGGAACTAGGTGATCTTTAAGGTCCCTTCTAACCCAAACTGTTCTATGATTGAAGAGGAACATAATTGCAAGAGTTGCATATTGGGATTATTCTAATAAATGTCATTGGAGTTCAAGATTCCTAAAACCATTCACTAGGGGCACATCAGTTCCTATCTTGATCTAGTTGCTAGGATTTTTAAGCTGACTTTATTCTGTGTAAATAAAAACCAAAACTGAGACCAAACTGATTTTGAGGAAATTATTTGACCCTGTAGAACTGAGCAGAGTTGGTGCTGGCCTTCTAAAATTTTGCTTTCAACCTCTGTACCAGGAATATCAAGTTGGGACTTTTCCACAGTCATTTAAATGTTGGTGTGTGGTTTGAATTTATCTGCAGGAGTGCGTGGCATGTTCTTCCCTTTCTACCCTCTCCCACAACTTTTTATTTTTACATGATTGTGCCCTATTGGATATAAAATAAACATACTCCCCCCAGAAGGCTCTGCAATGCAAAGAAGAATAGAGATCTGCCCTTCCCATGGTGACAGAATGCCTAAATAAATAGTTGCCAGTGTGAGCAAAGAAGCTGGAGTAATGATAGCTGAACCACTAGGAAATATATTCAAAGAGCTATTGGTATTAGAAGAAAATCAGCTAACAGTAAGTCTGCCCCTTCCTAATACTGCATGGTGGGTAGAAGGGAAATATTTATCAATTTTCCACTCTTCCCCCCTCCATTATTTGAGTTGAAAATTCTTATTGAGTGGCATAAGGGGATTGTCATCAACCAGGTATGCAACTAAAAGTATTTTTTCCACCCAGTAAAACAACTTTTATATTTGTCCCTTCACTTTCTAGTACTGAAAATAGCCTTCTTTGTGCAGAAGGTTGAAGAGTGCTGCAATATGAGATCTCGCTTTCAGAAAAATGTGTGCTTTTCTTCTAAAGAAAGCAGTAAAAGGATTTGTTTTGGGTGTTAAATATGTCAGCATTGTAAAGAGCCAGCAACCCACTTTGTTTTTAAATGTTTAAATAATTGTTCGTATGCTATGCCTTCTTAAATTATGATTAATTATACAAGTCACAACTTGGTAAGAACCAACCCATGAATGAAATATTATATTCAGGGATTTGTTTTTCTACTTTTTTTAAAATTGGAGTTGTTTTTAAATTTTTTTTTTTAAAAAAAAAGGCTGGCTAAGAGGCCAGCTGGCATTATTACAGAGTAATATGGGAGAGCTGTGAGCGTCGAGGAGGCACAGCGTGACGGAAGGCAGCCAGAAGGATTAAGGTATCTTAGAACTTCTTTGCCGCAGGCTTAGTCTGGTGGCAGAGGGAACGCGTAATTCCTGCCTTATTTATTTTATTTGTGTTGTGAGTGAGGGAAGGGGTTGGAGTTTTGCTGCTGTGCTGTTTGCAGGGTGGAGGCAGTGGAGCAGGCAGCAGGCTGTCACGGAAGTACAGATGGAAAAAATGGGAGGGATGTTTTAGGTCACCTTTTTTCTAAAGCTGCTGTCCTGTGGGTCTGTTGGCATAAAAGGATAGTGAACAGGCCCATTCAAGTGTCAAAGGTCTCCAGGGAGGATTTGGAGTAATAAAAGTGCACACCGCTTGCGCACACCGGTTCAGTATTAGTGCTGGGTTGGCAGAACTCTGCAAATACCTCAAAGTATTTTCACTGGACGTTCAGGGATTACTGTTGCCTCCTGTCTTAGACAAACGTCCTATTTAACCTGTAAGAGGATAGGCTACCTTTTCTTTATGCCCAGCTTTTTTTTA
Source organism: Athene noctua (assembly GCF_965140245.1). Taxonomy (NCBI): domain Eukaryota; kingdom Metazoa; phylum Chordata; class Aves; order Strigiformes; family Strigidae; genus Athene; species Athene noctua. The sequence continues at coordinate 10,099,800 of NC_134037.1, read as the reverse complement.
TAAGCAACAAAATAAAGCAGTAGGTGTAGTAGGTGTTATATCTGAGATTTGTTGTTGTGGAGATTCAGGGGAGAGACTTGTCTGGATTGAGACTCAAACTCCAGCAATGTTAGTCTGCTTCAGGACTTGGTTTTATATTACAGGCATCATTGATACCAAGTTGATGTGTGTATACACACATTTACATGCTTATATATACACATATATGTATTTATGGATGTATATTGCTATATATATTTACTGAAGGCCCACAGAATTAATAAGAAAAAAAGACTCAAACTCTCTTGCAGAGTTTTTCAGGTTTATTCTAAGAATCCAGGTGTGAAGTTGACAGTATCACTTTAAGACTTGCACTGACGGTATCTCTTAAATACTTCCCGTATTCGGTTTTAAAACATAAGTACTTGTGCCTCTTATCTTATGCGGCCACTGTTCTAGGAAAGAAAATCAACATTCTTTGTAGCTATTTTACTTTCAAGGTATTGAGCCCTTGTGCCCTAATCTCTCTCAGAAGGGATTGTAGGAAGTGAAGTGCTGTCTTGCTGCCTGTATTTAAATCCTCTTTGAGAACTTTTAATCTCTTTTTATTTAATATTTTTAAGTCAGTTTGCAGCACAACGCTACTCACAACTGCAGAGAGACGTTTTTGGAAGGTGAGCACAACCTGTTTCATGATGATTGAGATCTGGATGTTGGTGTATTTAGTAAGCCCTTAGGACAGGCTGGCTGAACCTTAGGAACAGCCCTTAAATACACATGCATTCACCTCGTGTAAAGCTGCTTGTACTTCTGGCAATACCTTGTTCACACTGGGTATACCAAAAGGCTTAGTGCTGGCATTACATAGTATTGGGTTGACTAACATTATTGCCTTAGCTGCTCTGGAGTGGACTAAGCTAAATGTTACCCAACCCTTCCAACGCTGTTTACAAAAGTAATTTGAGGAAACTTAGCTCTCTAACAGGCAGAGTAGGCACATCTTGAAATGGTGGCAGAGGAACACAGTTGCAGAGGAATGCTGTAATTCTTTCCGTTTTGCCTTACCGTGGTCAAACTTTTTGAAAGAAAATCTTTTTCCTTTCCTGTATTTCTGGGATATTCCTGAAATTTGAGCCTTGAGTGTTTTATTATGCTTAATTTCTAGGTCTGAGGTTTTTGAGTTGTGGGTTACTGTTTGTTTTTTCAATTCATGTCACTTGTTATGTGGCAAAAATATTTTTGTTCTTAGCTTATGTATAGCCTTATAGGTTCGTAAAATTATCTAAGCATCATTTGTGTAATTTGTCTGGCCAAAAACATAAACAGCAAATGCTTTTATTAATTATTTTTTTTCTTCTTTGTTAAATTGCCATAATTGTTGCAAGGTGAGCCTACACTTTAGCAAGAAGGGGAGGAAAATTGCAGTTGGCAAGATTAAAGCCTAGTCTGAAGTGAGTGTTGATAAGATAGATTTGAAGAGGGAGGCCATGTTGTTACTGTGGCACTTAAATCTCTCTCCCAAAACAATTGCATGTAAAGCTCCACCTATGTGGCTAATCATGTTTGCATTGTTGAACAGTTCCATAGCACAGCAGTGCTCGAGGTGCTGCTTTAGGTTAGATTAGCTGCATACTGTGTTGAATAGATAGCATTTTGAGTAACAATGTGTCAAATGATACAGCCAGTGTAAAGCATCTGAAGCAGCATCTTTTACTCTCTTCCCTCTGCCTTACCCAAACCTGCAGGCCTGTCTCCAGGAGGCTATTTAAACTCATTAGAGTCAACAGTTTAGTAGAGCTGACCAGAAAAGGTGATCTGAAAATATTTTTTTCTCTGTTGGAAAGGCAGACTTTTACTTACAGAAAAATAATAATTTTAAAAAGCAGCGGTAGCTAAAATTCACTTTGTCTCTTACAAAGAGAACACATCTCTTTCTGCTGCACAGTAATTTTGTGATCAAGACCTGGATGTACAGTCCTGCGTAGACTAAAATCTGGACGTAGGTTATTAAAGAGAAGAAATGTTTTTCTTGTCTAGATGCTTAAGTCCTAATTAGAGATTTTTTTTTTTATATAGACAGCAAGGGAGGTGGTACAATATGAGAAGGGTACACTTCTGTTCATGAAGCAGTAGCATGTGCTCCTGGTGGGGGTGTCTTTCTCAGATGGCTGATACGAGGATGTTGGTGAGTTTGCACACCTATTGTCAGAGCATGTCTGGTGTCTTGGCAGAGTGTGGATGCCTGTTGTATAGAGGCAAAACAAAATACACAGGTGTAGCAGTGTGCATTGCTGGTGAGTTTGTTTTTAAAGCACAAGTCTCTATGCTGCTTATTTTGGGGGTTGTTGAAAAACTTATTAGAATTGGTTTGGAGGAAAAGATGCCTTTTAGACCACTTAAATAGCTCTACGGACTGCAGCTCAGATGGACAACTGCCACCAGTTTTCTTCTTAGTACATTCAGTGTCATGACTCAGGCAAGCAGATACTCAATTATTAATGACTTATCTACAAAGAAAAATAATTAAAAACAAACCCAAAGCAATAGAGCACTTAATTAAGAGTTAGTGGTGGAGTTTCTACTGTCTCTTAATGGAAAGCTTCCAAGAATTTTATCTTCCAGAAAGAGTACCTGCTTCAGCCTGCCTGATTAAAAATGCTTCCCGTGTAAACCAGAAGTTGGATCATACTTTTAGGCAGGCAAATAAAGTTATTGATTGGACACTAATTGGAGTTCTGCAAAGTGGAAGGGAGCCTGTACATATTTCAGAGACTAGTGTTATATTGTACATGATCCCGAGAGCAGCTTATAGGAGGCCTAAGGAAACTTCGTCCTAGACATGAGTTAAGACATTTTTGGTCATCTGTCTGTTATGGCATCTCTTGGTATCCTGTTGATTGATGTACTCCACCAGCCATCTAAGCAATGTCAATGTTACTGTCCTTGCTGTAGCACCATAGATTTTGTTGATGCCCATCCCTTTTCCATGTCTTCAAAAACAATCTGTAGCAAATCTTCCCCAAAATAGAAGGGAACGCCAAGTTTAAGTAGAACTTAAGTTTTCTGAAAATAGAAGTTAACAATACTTACTTGTAAGGTAAGATGTAAATCTGTCGTGGAAGAGCTGTGTATGCAATATGTGTGAACAGGTCTGTTCATCTCTCCAAGAAGTCACATCCAAGCTGGCTTCTGCCTCCTGCCCTGCTTCTCCGGTGTTTCCTTCCCCAGCAGCTCTCTGAAGCAGAGTTCGGAGAACACAGCCCTACCAACTCTTTTAGCAGTAAGACTTGCATGAATAAAAAGTTGTCTGGGTCTTGGGAATTAAGTGATCTCTGTTCATGGGACCAGAGACCATGATCAGATGCTTGGGGAAAAAAAAAAATCAACTCACTGCAGCTGAATTGAATTTCTAAAGGTGTTTATTTCCTCACATCTGTCTTGCTGTCTGGTTTTGTGTGTTGCTGTATGCTTGCTGCTTTCTTTCAGCATCTTCCTCCCTACCCTGTGTTTCTGTGGCTTATCTTTCCACAGTAGTATGTGGTATAGACTGTTCTTGCTTCTGCAGTCCTGTTGTCCTGTTCACCTTCCATCAGTGAATGGGTCTGTAGTTACTGAGGGTGCATAAACAGCAAGCGTGTTAAGTGTCTAAATGTAATTTGGTAGCTTGAAGAAAGGAGCAGAACCAGCAGGATGTGACCAACAACTACTTTGCAAACCAAATTGGGTGAGTGTTATGTTAAATGAAGTCACTGTCCTTTCTCCTTTTTTTTTTTTTCTTGTCTTAAAGTGCTGGCAGTTTCAGTACTAGAGGGTTTTATTTTCCCTGTAGTCCTCTGTATTCTGTGTTGGCTGACAGTAACTAGCTGATAAGGTAAATGATCTCAAGTCCTGTCCTCATGTCATTACTGTCTGTGGTGTTTTTGTTTCTCCTTTTCCCCTCAAGACATAATACACTGGAGGAGGGCTTTAATTTAATTACTTGGAAAGAAGAGTCGGTGAATGGTCACTCAAGATCTTGCAGAGGGTTTTAACCTACAACTCGTTAGCATGGCTCAAGATGGAGTGATCAGTGAAAACGGAGGAGGCAGCCTTTTACAATCAGTGCAATCATCTGCTTTAATTAGGTTACTTTATGTTCCCTATACAGAAGTAAGTAGCCAAAATTAAATTTTATAAGGAAGCTGTTAATGAATCTTAAGTCACTCAATTTCTGCCTTTTCAGTTAAATTAGAGATAATAAATAGCCAAAACCTTGGCAGCGCCTGTGCTAAAACTTGTCTCCGGCTGAACTGTGCTTCCTCAGAGAATTAATGAGCAGAAAAATTATTTAAGCTGCAAGTTTTCAGTCCTTCCTGCTTGAGTTGTGTGGGTGTCAGAGGCTGGATGGTGGCGTGATGTCGTTTAGATGGATGGGCAAGAGAACAGTGCTTCTGAGATGTTGGGCTCTTTCTGCTTTGCATCAGTGATGGGCCCAAAATCAGCAGCAGAGAACAACTGCAAAAGGGAGAGTTATGTCTTAAGTGTCATCCATACCTGCAAGGTGACTGACAGCAGTGGTATCATGACATTCATGTTTATGTTGCCTTTCTGATTCCTTGTTCAGTGTGTTTAGTTAATGAAGTTTTGTTTTTTCTGAAGGCTCAGCTTACCCCAGACTTCTGGCACATGCAGGACGTTGGCTGCCACAGGTAGCAGAGCAACTATCTTCTGAGTGACTTTGTCAGACGACACATTGCATTGGCTTTCCACAAGCTAAGATATCTTGGTATTTTTTTTCTTTTTGATTTTACTCTAGCTATTCTTTGAAACTTAGGTATTGATCTGTCAAAACCTGTATGCTCTGAGTTTCTGGAAACCACCTTTGATGGGAAAGCTGAACAGGGCTGCTCCTGCTGTTATATGCATCTTGTCATAGGCATCTTGTTGACTAAAATGTGGCCCTCTTGAGAACAGCAAAGACAGGCATGTTCTCCCTCCCTTGAGGCAGATGAATACCTTTTGACACTTAACTTACTAACTGTGTATTTGTGCATTGTGTTAAGTATCATTCCTGACACACCTAATTACCTTGAAATAGCAGATAAAAATCTCCTTATACTGACTTTACCAAAAATATTTTTGTTGCAACTTTGATTTTATAAGGTGCCTTTTTTCTGAGGTGTTTTTAAGCTAACATATTCAATAAGTGCAGCTGTATTGTTTGTAATAGAGCTTTGAAAGGGGATTGTTGATTATTATATCCTTAAAACTGCAAGACAAACTTTGGTCCATTTAAGAAATTCATGTGGATGTTAGAGAGCAGTCCAGCTGAAAGTGTGCGGTGTGGCTGCTCCTTTTCATATGTAGGATGTTTATCAGTGTGTTGGGAGGTTGCGTGGGCATTATTTTTTTTGGTCTCTGTGTTTCTGTTACTGAATGTTAGGAAGCTTAAGGAAAATATCATCTGCATTTTTAACCTTGCTGAACAGCCAGCCTGCTCTGAAGCTCCTGATTAGTGCAGAATTTGATCAGAAAGCGTGATTGAGAGTAGCAGCTTGTCACTGTGTGTGATTAATGACAGCTCCACCTGCCATAGAGCTTCCTAAGTGGTAACAGCAATCCAGACTGGAGTGTTCTCTTCACTGAGTTGCAATTTAGGTTGCAGATTTATTCCCTCATCTTCTCCCCCCTCACCCCAAGAGTGTGAAGCTGAAAGAAATGATCAGAAATACCTGTAAAAATTCAGGATTATAACAGCAAACTGCTGGCTAATGTGGTGAAATTGTGACGCAAAGAGCGGTGCAGACATATTGGTGGTTTTAGTTGTGGGTAAATAGAATATATAAATAAATATGCTGTGCTGCTCCCAAAATAGGTACTGCTAGTGTAAGATGCTACACAGAATTAGTTCAGGTGCATTCACCGTACCCACGCAGGCAGTCCCACTGGCTATCCAGGCTCCTGTGACTTTTTCAGGCTAGTTCTATACTAATTGTCAATAAGAACTCTTACTACTTTCTTTTTTTGCATTTACTTCTCAGTACATAAGTCAAAATTTAACATCTGCTCCCCAGCACCACTCCCTGCTAAGCTCCTGTTTGGTTTATGCTCTGACCAAAGCCTGCATGGCAGTAGGAGCAAGCTTGTATGTCCTGTCTGGCTTTTGAGAGCAAACCAGTCTGGTACTATATCTGGAGAAATAAAGGTACCTGGAATATATTCCTTAGTTGATGATTTCTGCATGAATGAAGTCTTGCAGATACACTTAGTCATTTTGATTGATCTCACGATTATTATTCTGGAGCAGAGTCTTTTACATTGCTATTTGTGCAAACCACAGACTAGGTTAGGGACTTGCCTGGGGAAAGCATGTATCTCTCTAATTGGCAAAGAAATTAAACCTCTACTAGAAATCAAGCTATGAGTCTCACTAGGGGTAAGTAATGTGCTTCAAAATTGTGTATCGGTGAGAGCCTGCTCCGTTGTTCTGATGCCTCGGGTAAATGCTGTACATAAATGATGCTTACAGTTTTGTAGCTGACAGATCTCAAAAATACTTAAAAACAAAAAAATTTTTCTGGCATTCAGCACTTGCTGCAGGTGGTTTGTCCTAGTAAAGGTGGCAATGGGCATGGTGATGCACAGGGTAGTAATAATGTCTGGTGGTAGGAACCACGGACAGGCTGGGAATGGTCTGTAGCAGTGCTGGAGGTCTGGAGGAATTTGAGAGGTAGCCATGGTGGATTGCGAGGGTGACTCAAGCATATTCTAGCATTGATTGCCTTTCTTAAAATAAAAGCTGCTTACATTTGTGGCAGTGAGGGTGGGATTCGTCTCCCCTTACTTCAAACATCTAAGTTTAAGCTCCTTGCCCCAGGGTGCCTGCACAGTCAGGAGAAAGAAATAGACTGCCCTCTGAACATGCCTGTTCTGAATATTGTAGGTGCTGAGCTTAGCTAGGGTTAGCTTCTCTCTTGGCCGGTTTGTGCTTCTGACCTGTTCCCTTGTTGTTAACCTCATGAAGGTCAACATGGCCAAGTGTAAGGTCCTGCACTGGGGTTGGGACAGTCAGCAGCATCAGTACAGACTGGGTGATGGACTTGGGGATATAGCTAGATGAAAAACGATGCGAGCTGGCAGTGTGTGCCTGCAGCCCACAAAGCCAGTTGTATCCTGGGCTGCCAATTGTATCTGGGGCCCTTGACCTAAGGGGGACATGGACCTGTTGGAGCAGGTCTGGAGGAGGGCCACAAAGATGATCGGAGGGCTGGAGCACCTCTCCTGTGAGGACAGGATGAGAGCTGGGATTGCTCAGCCTGGAGAAGAGAAGGCTCCAGGGAGACCATATTGTGGCTTTTCAATGCTTAAAGGATGCTTACAAGAAAGATGGAGAGAGGCTTTTTATCAGGGCCTGTAGTGACAGGATGAGGAGTAACAGTTTTAAACTGAAAGAAAGCAGATTTAGATTGGACATATGTAAAAAATTTTTTACAGTTCTGAGAAAAAAGTGGCTCAGAGAAGACTACTTTGGTTTGTGGTTGCACTTGATGTAGGGCTGCAGTTGCATTCATTACATACTCAGCCTGAAATTCAGCTCTGGCTGCTTCTGTGCTGCTGCTTGCTTTGCTTCCAGTGATCCTCCTCAGTGCTCTCTGCTGGGTAAAAGCTTGACACTTCATTTTAAACAAAAATATCAATTTCCAGTGCTCCTGTTTTGAATGCAATAGGAGAGTGTGTGCGTAAATACTTCCTCTGGCTTGTGCCTCTGTCTGCAATATGAATTAACATCAGTGTTTTGTCTTCAAAAAAAAAAAAAGTTACCACGCTGTTACATGCCAGTATGACAACCTAATAGGACCATTGCATCCAACTCTTCCTCTCTACTTACTGCAGGGAAATGCTATCAATTTAGCTAACGAGGAAGCCAAATATTGTAACTTGCAGTATTTGTATTTTGGCAGGCTAGTATGTCTACAATATATGGGCCTGTCTCTCCCTATTTTTTTGGTTTCAGGAGATGATACACTAGTTATTTCCTTTTCTTATCCTTACCATGGAGTCTAAAGAACAATATCTCTTAAAATGCAAGCATAGAATGTAACATCTGGAGAAATACTTGATCTGACTTGCTTCAAAAATGTGCATTTGTGGGGAAGGAAGTGCTAGAAACTGTTTGGATGTTAGGAATTTTTATGGTGCCTTTATTTATAGGTTGACATCACTAAGTATATGAGCACATCAGCTCATCCTTTGATTTGAGGTGTTACAGAAGTATTTTTGTCCCTAATCGAATTTGGTGCCAGCAGAGAGACTGTGGCTTGGCTCGAAATCCCACAGACCTTGCTAAAAGGGGCAGTGAGAACCCAGTTCTACTGAATCTTGAGTCGTGTTTCCTACTGAGTTGTTTAGAAACAGGACACACTACTTCTTGAGTATGCAGAGGATCATGGCTTTGAGACACCGTGGGCATTTGTTGGTCCTGACAAAGTCCAAGTGATCCTGGCTGTCACCAAGGCTGGGTAACAGTATTATCTGGCCTGTGGCAGTTCACTGAGCAAGTCACTCTATTGCAGGGTGTTCGAGAGAGTTGGAAGAAAGCAGTGTAAGACTTACCTTATTCCCTGCAAGCTAAGAGGATACAGCTGGGTACTTGCCTTGCTGACACATGGTGACTTGTTACGGTGTGATGACTGGATCAAGAATCTGAGTGATCAGAAAAATTAAGTAGTTTATACTGCAAGGCTAATAATAATTTTATAAGTGGTGTGGAACCTGGTGGTTGTGAGTTTTCATTTCTGGGTATTTCAGTTTGAGCAGTTGTACAAAATGAATTATATTTATTTAGTTGACACCGAAACATATTCCTGGTCTGTAATTTTCCTATCTCTTTCCTGATACATAATTCAGTTACTGCCTTAAAGGCAGAAGGAGCTTTAAGTGTACTGTTGTTTACTTCTATCAAAGAAGAATTTTACCTGCTGACCTATGAAGGACTCTTAAGATAAAGTTAGTTTTGCTGTGCACAGAATGCTGTTAAACAGATAAATCTAAACAGAATGAATCTGTACATTGTGAAGTCTAAGTGATGTGCAGAGAATGTAGCATAAGCCTATGTTTAAGCTGCAAAATAAAAATTAAAAGCCCTTGGTAAAATTGCTTAGCCTGTAACTCAGAGACCAGATGCTTAGGCTGTTTAGAAGCAAGAAAATACTTGCTTTAGTTTCTAGAAAGTGGAAGACCAGTATTATCCTAACTCTGCTGTCAGAAAAGTGAATGTAAAAAGGTGATGTCTGGCTCAGCAGGTCTGTTTCTAGCCTGTATTTCAGGGTCTATTTTCCTTATTTTATTTTATTCCTTCCTCCTGATGAATGCTTTTGCTCTTGTTGGTTTTGCAGAGCTAGCAGAGTGTTGATCAAGGGGGGCTGGCAGATGCAGCAGTTGGAATTATCAACTGCTTTGCCAAATTCTGCATTGCTGACAGCTGTGCAAGCCCATTGGGGACACTGGGAATGTGCACGTGTCCCTGTGCATGGGCTTGGCCTGTGGTCCCAGTGTTACTGGTAGTGATGGGCAATGAAAAAAGAGTCCAGAATGACTCAGGAGTGTATTGCAGGGCTGGCAGGTGGGAATGTTGAGAGAACATATTTTATTTGTAAACTGAGACTTGAGATAAAATCATGGAAACACAGTAAATCTGGAATATCACAGGGCCTCTTAAAGTCCTTTTTTACCACCTCTTCCCATTCCCCTCCATATCCCCTTAAAGGAAATCTTGTTTTCAGTCCACTTAGAGGAGAGCTGCTTGCTTGGAGTATGGGAATGAAAAAAGGAAAAAGCTAGAACTCTAGTTTCTTCTATATGGAATATTCCATTTTGTGAAAATTACCTTAAACTGATAAGGCTGTGGAACAAGTTCTCTGTGAATTCAGGCCATTTTGTGCCTTAAAGGCTTTTCCCTCAAGAAGCAAAAAAAATAATAAAAATAAATGCAGCCATCCACTTAAATATTGGAATTTTGAAAACTTAGGCACAGCAATTAAACAGAGCCCCTTACTCCTTTTATTTTTTTCTGTCTATTCTAAACAAGCCCAAAGCACTTTCCAAGCTACAAATGGAGGTCATACAACACAACCCAGTCCCTGTGGTCATTAGCCAGAAAACTGAAATACAGATGTCTCTGGGGCAAAACAAAGTAGTTTTTAAGTAGGACACAACTTTAGGACAAGAAAACGATGTCACTGAGCTGAGCTGAAATTTTCAAGGTAACTAAAGAATTTGAGCCCTTAGGCTCTAATTTTAAGGGTCTTTAGACAGCTAGCAAATGCATTCTTAAGTATATATTTATTGTTGCATTTACCTCTGTTCTCAGTGCTCCCTTCTTATCCCATCTCCCCTTCAATACATGGGGTTTAGTTTGTAGCATCCCATTTTGAAGTTATTTAAAAATTCTGTTGTTCTTCCATTAAAATGTCACAGGAAGGTTAAAGGACGTTCTCTTTGGCTAAAGAATAGGATTTTTTTTTTCTTAACCTGGATTAATTTAATTGCTGTGACAACCAAGGAAATAAAATAATCCCACAGAATTTGTCGAAAGGGAGGCATAAACAGAGGCTTTGAAAGCCTACATTTTGACTGGAAAAGAAAGCACCTTATCAAGCTGTGATGGTTGATAGGTGTTCACAGTACTTTCACAGCAAATGCTATAAACTGTAGAAAAAAATAAGGAAAGTATTGGGGGTTTTAATAATTAGTATTTTTTAAGACACTTTTGCTAGATTTCAACATTTCACATAAATAGAGTTCCATGACATCACAAATATTTAGTTATAGCAATTATGATTGCTTCCTTTTTTTAACTTTAGCCCCTGCTAATGGTATCCTACAGGTTGCAGAATAGCACCCGCGGATGTGACAGGGAATATTTCCAGTCAAAGCTTCAGGCAGGGAAGTGTTATTATTTGAGGCCTGCATATTTTGTAAAACTTAACTGTGTTGCTGTGAACATGGGATTTCTAGCCATCTTCCCATTCTGTTAAAGTATTTCTTAAAAACTGTTGATTATACTACCATCTGGGGACTTGTAATAATTTTCAAAAGTGTGAGAAATCTCCATAGTCATTCTGTGTAGAAAAATACTGTTGGAGATGTGGTGAAGCTCATGGGTGCAGCAACTGCAGGGTTGTGGTATGTTGACATGAATTTAATGGGACTCTGGCAAGAGTCTTTGTAAAACTGACTGCTAAAGACATGCTTACAAAATGATGGGTTTGCTTGTGGTGAAGCATATGGAGGAGATGCTGTCTCTCCCCAATGTGAGTGATTAGGCAGGGTTTTTCATCACTTGCTCCATACAGTTGCTGCCTTGTATTTCTACCTTATGATATTAGTTGGGCAAGCAACCAAACCTAACTTTTCGGAGTGGAACATGAAGTTGGAGTCTTAGTAATGAGTTGAGTGATGCTCAACTTTTCTTTCAGAACTAAAGGAACATATACTGCCCTTCCTATAGAGTTATGATGTAATTTCAACAAACAGAAGCCCAAAACTTAATGTCTATGATGGAGAATAATGGAATTAAATGGGAGTAAGTGTGTGAGTCTTGCTCCATAATCCACCTCTGGTATGCTGGCTGTAAATCAATGGCTGTGGCTGGTTTAATATTAAACAAGACTCTGCATTTTAATGGAATGAGCATGCAGCTGAGACATTAGCTCATGAGTCTTAATCCACTGTTGCCTCTGATAATTCATTTAGCTTTTCAGTCTGTCTGCCTTTGAAGCTGTAAAATGGGTAAATTCATAATCTCTTCCAGAGGAAACTGGGAAGGATTGCATGACATTAAATCATACCCTACAAAGGTCCCAAGGGAACACTTGTTGCAAGGATGTTGTAGTGATGTCCTTTTTTTTTTTTTCCCCAAAGCATGTCAAAGTACTGTCTTAAAAGAGATAATAGGACCAAGAACTGCATGAGGTTAACTGTACACTAGAAAAGTATGTAGGTTGTAGATAGAGAAATATCCTGGGGGTGGGCTGTCTCAGCAAGGGCTGACGGAGCAGACGGACACACTGCCTGGAGGCTGTGTGCAGGGGAGAGGATGCTGCTCTGGAGTCCTTTCTTCTAGTCTTCCCACACAATGTCCTTTGGCACTCATTTGTTACCATGGGCTTCAGACCTTCCCTCATCCCTCTTACTGTGTCATCTTTTTCCCCCATTTTTCCTTGCCTCAGAAACAGCAAGACAAAAATAAATGGGAGTAATGTAAAGATACATCACCCACATAATTCTTGTTGCCATTTCTTTTTCTAAGGTCTACCTCTTTCTCCCCTAGCTTCCATCTCTGCTTTTTTGACTGGCTTTTGAGAGAGGCAGTGCTAGTTGTGCATTGCAGATAAAGCTATGATAGTGGTTGGTCCCAAATGATTTTAACACTAAAATAGTAAGTGCAGAGTGCTATCTGAAATACCTGTAGAAGAACAGGAGGTTTTTCCTCTCAGGTGATGTTTGCCACTTCTCAATTCAACCTCTCCTACTCATCTGCAAGGTTATCAGCGGGGTTCTGCCAATCTTGGTGTTAATTTGATAATAATTGGGAAAATGTGGGTTCTCTGTGGAAGGAAATGGGAGACTTGGTCACTCAGGATATGGAGAAGGCTGAGCTACTTTTTGCCTCTTCACTGGCAAGTGCTCCAGCCATACCATTCAAGTCACAGAAGGCAAAGGCAGGGACTGAGAGAATGAAGAACCACCCACTGTAGGAGATCAGGATCGAGACCATCTATGGAACCTGAAGGTGCACAAGTCTGTGGGACCTGATGAGATGCATCCACAGGCCATGACGGAACTGGTGCATGAAGTGGCAAAGCCACTATTCACCATATTTGAGAAGTCACAGCAGTCTGGTGAAATTCCCACTGACTGGAAAAAGGGAAACACAACCTTCACTTTTAAAAAGGGAAAAAATGAAGACCCAGGGAACTACAGGTCAGTCAGTTGGACCTCTGTGCCTGGCAAGATTGTGGAGCAGATACTCCTGGGAACTATGCTAAGGCATATGGAAAATAAGGAGGTGATTGGTGACGGCCAGCATGGCTTCACTAACGGCAAATTTGCCTGACAAACTTGGTGGCCTTCTGTGACAGGATTACAGCATTGGTAGATAAGGGGAGAGCAACCAATGTCATCTACCTGGACTTGTGCAGAGCACTTTACACTGTCCCATACAACATCCTTGTCTCTAAATTGGAGAGACAAGGGTTTGATGGATGGACCACTCAGGGGATAAGGAATTGGCTGGATGGTCACACTCAGAGTTGTGGTCAATGGCTCAATGTCCAAGTGGAGAGCAGTGATGAGTGATGTTCCTCAGGGGTCAGTATTGGGAGTGGTGCTGTTTAACATATTTGTTGATGCTATGGACAGTGTGATCAAGTGCACCCTCAGCAAGTTTGCTGCTGACACCAAGCTGTGTGGTGTAGTTGACATGCTGGATGGAAGGGATGTCATCCAGAGGGACTTTGACAGGCTGGAGCGGTGGGCCTGGGCAAACCTCATGAAGTTTAACAAGGCCAAGTGTGAGGTCTTGCCCATGGGTTGAGGCAATCCCAAACACAAATACAGGCTGGGTGTGTGGTGGGTTGAGAGCAGCCCTGCAGAGAAGGATTTGAGGGTATTAGTGGATGACAAAGTGAATATGAGCTGTCAGCGTGCATCTGTAGCCCAGAAAGTCAACCGTTATTGTGGGCTGCATCAAGAGGAGTGTGGCCAACAGCTCAAGGGAAGTGATTCTCCCCCTCTACTCTGCTCTTGTGAGACCCCACCTTCAGTGCTGCATCCAGTTCAGGGGACCCCAGTATAAGAAGGATCATGGTTCTGCTCAGGTATGTTTAGAGGAGGCAATGAAGATGATCAGGGACTGGAGCACCTCCCTTATGAGGACAGGCTGGGAGAGTTGGAGTTGTTCAGCCTGGAGAAGAGAAGGCTCTGGGGAGACCTTATAGCAGCCTTCCAGTACCTAAAGGGGCGACAGGAAAGGCGATGAGGGACTCTGTCAGGGAGTGTAGTTATAGGATGAGGGGTAATGGTTTTAAATTAAAAGAGGGTGGATTTCAATTAGATGTAAGAAAAGCTCTTTACTGTGAGGGTGGTGAGACACTGGCACAGGTTGCCCAGAGAAGCTGTGGCTGCCCCCTCCCTGGAAGGGCTCCAGGCCAGGTTGGACGGGGCTTTGAGCAACCGTTGTGCTAGTGGAAGGTGTCCATGCCCATGGCAGGGTGTGGGAACTAGATGATCTTTAATGTCCCTTCCAACCCAAACCTTTCTGTGATTCTGTGAATTTAACTTTGTCCAGACCTGTTATGTGTTGGGCTTTGTGTTGTGGCTGTTGATAGTGATCCTGCTGCATCTGTGGAGATGTCAGTCCATGTCAGACAGATGTTAACATAGATAGTAAATGTACAGTGAGCCTGGTTGGTTGCTGTATATTCTTTTTTTCTCTACTCAGTTTTTATGCATGAGTGTATTGCAGCAAAGTAACTGGAGCTCTTAAGGTCTATTGTTCTTTGACAGTCTTCTAGATGAGCATTTTTTTTAGGGCTGGTAACCTTCTATTGATCTCTTTCTGATTCAAATAATGCTAATTTGGAATATATTTATGTTTATATTGATACAGGTGATGGAGAGAGGAACTTCTCACCAGAAGTGCAAGTTGAAATGAGTTCATTACACTGAAGAGAATCACAAGCTAATTTTTTTAATGATATTTTGAGATAACTGTTTCAGACAGACTCTTTTGTAATTTAATGTCTGGACGACTTTTTCTTTTTGGAAATGGGGATACTGTTCTTTCCTCCAGCTATTTTTGGTGAACCAGTTCCTAGAATTTTATAGCGATAGTATTTAGGTCATATCAAGTAGGGTGTTGGAGGCTTACTTCAAATATACTGTAAATATCATAGCAACAGTTATGAAAGAAGGAAAATAGTCACCTCTCTAGAATTAAACATCAAGTAGCTCAGCAAAGCTATTAATTAAAACTATATGAAATGCAGTGGAGTGCCACATGTGTGAATGAGCTGATAAGATTTTCTATCAAAGAGGAGAAGTAACCATCCAAGAAAAGCAAATGTGGGAAGATTAAAGCTGGAATATTTTTTTTTAATGGAATAAACTAGAGAGGAAAAAGAGTAGTTCTGTTGGCCATCAGAAGAGGCTCTGTAGCTCTTCACTGGACAACTAAAATCACTGGGAATCCAAACCTGGGAAGTGCTGCATATATGCCATCCAGGCACACCCACATTGTAAAGCTGAGAGATGTGGAAGGATAAATAGAAATTCAAGACCTGTGGACATAAAAACCTTTCTTAATGTAATAGTTTTTCCTATTGCTGAAAAGAGTTTTTTGGAAGTCTGGGAATGGCTTGACAGAAATAGGTAAGAATTAATAAGTAGATTCTTTTTTATTGTTTACACCAAAGTTGTGCAGTATCAAAAGAGAATGTTAAAAACTGGCCTTGGTGAGGGTTTGATAGAGTACGGAGTCCCACACTGGCACCTGGTCAAATTAAATTAATCTCTTATCTGTCACAGACTATCAAATGTTACACTTTGGCTCATGGGTAAGTGCTCGTTAGTGACCAGGAGCTGCTAGTATCACTTTTCAAGGGCCTGGAGAGACCTTCTCTGAGGTGTTGTGACTGTGCCAGTTCAGGGAAGGTTAAGTCAGTCCAAAAGAGCATTTGAATGGCTGTGTCACCCCATCGTCCCCAGACAAGGGGGCTGTGTGAACTCATGGACATCTCTGAGGCCGTGGGTTTGGAGGACACCCAGGCAGTGTGCTGTGGCCTTGCAGTTGGCTGGGCAGAGAAGGTAATGTAGGTGTCCCTCTAAGTACAGGTCCAGAAATTTTCCTTGAGCAGTTGTGATTGAATCCAGCCCTGAGTATGCTCCTGAGGGAAAATGGATAGTTACAGGTAACTTAGACACCAGCCCAGCTTTCAGGCCACTCATAAATCGAGGGGAGGTGTGGTTGACTTCTGCATCCTGCATTTTGACATTTTGTCTCTGGCAGTTGGAGGCAACAGACACAAGTAAGGATGGAGTGCTTGAGAAGTGATGTTTCCCTGTGGATGATTGCTGTTTGGAGAAACGTGTGATGTGGGAAGCAGAGGGTTTTTCTTCCCCTTTCTTTTCCCGTTATCATTTCACATTACTGTCAGTACAGAGGGGTTGCCGAGATGGTATTAAGTCTGCACTTCCACTGCCCTTGCCTTTGGAGGGGCAGAAGGAAGAAGGTTTGCTACCCTATGACTTGTCTTCTTTCCTGTCTTCAGGCACCTGTGGTTCAGCATGGAGTTCCCTGGACAACAATCTCTGTAGTTGTGAGGTGGACTAGGCACATTGAGTAGACGAAGCAGACTTGAAGTCCTTTGAAAAGCAATTAAATTTGCCTGTCACTTGCTGATCAAATGTATTCAAGTAGTATGTTGATGAGTTGAGTTTGAACTGAAGTGCTGTTTTATAGGAGAAGATTCTGAGCTGTGGGGGGGGGTTGTGTTTTTTTTTCATACCTGCTAAGAATGCTGTAAATGAAACTGAAAAATGAATGGGTTGAAGCATACCCTCAGTAAAGCAGATGGGTAGGGATCTTAAAAACAAAATCCTCCCTGCCCCCAAATGATCAATTCAGGAAAAGAATGTGGGGAAAACCAAGATTGTGTGAAAATTGAGCTGTTGTGCCTGTGTAAGTACCCAGTTGTGGCTTACCTTTCAGTTGCTGCTCTCCAAATGCTGATGGGATTGTAAATGGCTCTGTTAAATGTATGCAAACCAGATTGTACAAAGCAATGATTTAAAACAACAACAGTCTTTCATCTTTGGTGAAGCCAACAAATATTATAAAATCTAAATTGTCTGGAAGTAGTTTATCTTCAAATCCTGACAGCATTCAGCAGCTGAAATATATAAATGCACTCAATTCTAGCTTTGGAGCCTAGATTTAATGAGATGCTCAGAGGGAAATCTTTGGATGGACTTATATAAATTGTAGAAATGGGCCACTGCACTGTCACAGATAACTATTTTTTCAACTTTTGATCCATTTTTATAAGTAATCATTTTATCAGACAACCCTTGGGTCTGCTCTTTACCTGTCCTTTTTGAAAATAATTTTCAACAATAGTTGAAATAACAATCAGTAACAAATAATCACAGGCTGGAAATGGAGTCCTGTCACTGATGCTGCTGAATAACAACTGATGAACATTGCATGGTGTGTGAGCTGCCAGGCTCTGCATGGGTGTGGGATGCACCTACCTGCAGTTCAGCCCCAGCCTTCCAGTTTATAACTATGGTGCAGGAACAATGGAGAGGGTAAGAGGGAAGGGTGTGCTGTGGGTTAAAGAAGAAAGTGTTTTGCTGTTGGTCTCTTATCCTAAAAAAACCCAAAAGTGTAGCTTATATCCGAAAAGTATGAGAGCTAATACTTCCTTATAACTGACGTGCTTCTAACATAGCACTCTGTAATTTCACTGGGCAATCTATCCTCCTTATTCACCACTTGGTGTAGCTTAGTGGTGAGAGATGTTATCTGACCTCAGCATATTCCATTTAATTAGCAGATGGCCCAGGATGTTTTTAAAAAGAAAGACTTTTTCACATTAATAAAAAACTAAAATTGTGTTTTGGCAAAGGTGTCCTGGTAAGAAGTAGACAACCCTTGGAAATGCCAAGGGTTGCATCAAATCTTAGAAGAAAGTTGTAAATCTCACCTGATATCTGCTCATTAATTATGAACTGAAATTTCTGGAAGCAAAATAATGCCTTTTATGTTTTCCCCGTTGTTGACAGCTTAAAATAACTTAGTCTAAAGAATATATGCTTCTACTTTCTCTTCCAGTGTGAATATGAGCTATAGATACTGGAATCTACTGCTTTTTTTTTCAAAGGACTAATATTTTGATGTATCATAAAGACAAATAGAAACCACATTTTGGATCCAGCTGTTCTAGACACTGCTCAAGCTCCTGGAGGCAATCCTTCTCCTAAATGAGCAAATTAAATGCATGGAGAAGGGAACAGAAACCATACCTGAAGCTCCAGATTCATCTTTCTGATCTGAATCTAATTCTGTACTTTCTGGGTTACCTAAGCCTGCTTCTTGGCTATGCCATCAAGGCCAACAGTCTTTGATGTGATGTAGTGTCACCTAGTTTCCAAGTAATGGCCACTTCTCAGGTACCACAGGAATATTTTTTCAGCCTTTTCCGCATTTTTTTCCCAGTGGTTTAATTACCCATGTAGATGTTGTCAGACGTGTTTGCCTTAATATAACAGATTTGAAATATTTTAATCTTTTCTTGGGAAACATCAATTCTGATGACTCTTGTTTATTCATTGACTTTTTTTTATTGGTCATTCCCACAAAATTTGTTTTGAAGGTATTAAAATGTCCAGCTGCAGTTTCAGATTATTTTTGCTGCCAGACAGTAAGTTGGAAATAACTTTCAAGTCATCTTCCTTACCCCTCCTCCAGTCCCCAGAGCCTTCCAGCATATGTCCTGTCCATGCTCTAAGGGTTTGTTTCTTCTTGATGAGTTGGGAGGATTATTTACATTGTTGTATTCTTCTCCCTTCTTATACAACGATTGACTTAAGACTGTTGAGCCTTGGGTTTTACAGCCAGTTAATATTAAAAGTACTCAAAATACAAATAAAAAAAGTGAAGTTAATACTTAATGCTGGATGGGATCCCCTTGCCTGTACACTTCAATCTTTAGTTGTACATTGGCTGAGTTACTGCTTGGAGAGTATATGTATATCAGCAAATTACATTATTCTAGTTAGAATCACAGAATGATTTGAGTTTGAAAGGACCTTTAAAGACCATCTAGTCCAATCCCCCCACCATGGGCAGAGGCATATTCTGCTAGATCAGGTTGCTCAAAGCCCTGTCCAACCTAATCTTTAACACTTCCAGTGATGGTGCATCCATAGCATCTCTGGGCAGCCTGTTCCAGTGTCTCACTCAGTGTGTCACTGAGTGTAGTAGGGGGTAGTTTTTCATGCCTTTTGTGGAGTGAGGTCTGTGGTAACAGTGCCCTTCTGGTGGGGGAAGATGGTGTTGGGGTTTGGCACTGGTAACTGTTTTAAGACCATTTGTTTGAATTTCAGTTTAGTTTAACTGTGCAGGATACATGCAGATGGTGATGTTTTACTTTTCATGTTACAACACTTCAGGAGGTGTCTGTGAGGGCATCACAGGGGGGTTATCCTGCCCCTGTGGTTAAGGAAAAGAGACTGGAAGAGCATTTGCTATTTGATATGCTATTGTTAGATTTTGAGCCAGAAGACTGTGGGTTAACTGCAGGTTTGCTGCTTCCTTTTTCCATGGTAAAGACGATGCTGGAGGAAACTTCTTGTTTACTGTTGGAAAGGGCATAATGTCTCTTTAAGTCATCTTTATCTGATATTTTAAGTATACTTTAATTTTCCTGTTTTATCTTCCATGTTCTTTTCTAGGCCTGGAAGAATTTGTGATATTTTTTAGTCATCTCTTTATCTCAGAGTTCCAATATTTTCTCCAAGTTGGTTTTCACTGGCAGCTTTCCCCTAAGCTGCTGTTACTGTATGTTTCATGCCACTGTCTGTGGTGTGAAATGTTAAGCAGCTTAGCCATGACTGTTTAATTTCTGTTAAAGCCTGTGCTTTTAAATAGTTGGCCTGCTTAGCACCTCCACAAAGTTTGTGGGTATCCCCCCATTACACTCTTTGGTGCATGTTTTTACTTTGTTTGTAGGTGATAGCAGCTTTCTGGGTCAGGCCCCTGAACTTAGAAGGCATTTTATTTTAGCTTCTTTCAAACACTGCGTTTAATATCGTTAACTACACAATTCTTTTGGGGCTGTTTTTCCTTTTCATTTTATCCCTAATGTCAGCTGCTTATTTCTCTGAAGCTGTGTGTGAGAACTTAAATGTCTTGTATCATCTTTCCTACAGAGAATATCCCCTGCCTGATTTCCGCATCTCCAGAATTACCTTCTGTTGTGGGAAGCGGTTGGTGCGTAGCCTATAACATGTCAATTTTGAGTTGTGTTCGATATGCATCTTACAGTCCATAAAATCTTTTATTGATATTGATCTGAAATTGCCACTGTAATCGTGTTTAGTCCTCCAATGTGGATTTTTCTCAGTACTTTTTGCTTTGCCTTTTTAAAGTTTGGTTTTT
The DNA here is from genome assembly GCF_965140245.1 of Athene noctua. Lineage (NCBI taxonomy): Eukaryota > Metazoa > Chordata > Aves > Strigiformes > Strigidae > Athene > Athene noctua. The sequence goes on along the minus strand of NC_134037.1, from coordinate 10,079,618 downwards.
GTTCTTGCTTTGCATGAAAAGTGATCAGATCAGATGTCAGCTGCACTACACACTTTAATATCCTGGATAAGTTGAGCTACGTTTTCATTCCAGTAGACAGGTTTTTAATCTGATGTATGGGTAGATATCTTACTAGCGGAATGAATATTCTACCAACAAGAAACCCCAGAGCGATTCTGTCAGTCTTTTGCCATCCTGACTCTTTTTATTATTATTTTTATTTATTTATTTACCTATTTCATTCTTCTCTCTGGCTGTTGTCAGCACTCTCCAATGTAAGCAGATGTCATGGCTGAGGACACTGCCACAGTTTGTAGCAAGCTGTGAGTTCAGCAGCACAGTTGTCTGTTGGTGTGCAGTATCCTGTAATTGTCATTTTCCTATATCACATTTGAAATGCAGCTTGCAGTAGTTGGCTGTTAATTGGCTCACAGTCCTTCAGCAGTTTTTCAGCATTAGAAATCCTAATTTAATGTTGCTCTTTCTGCAGGGAGGGAAGGCCATTTTCCCATTTTGGTTCATCATGTGTATGATGAATTCTTATATTTAGTTATGTCTTTTAACCCACTCGTCAGCATCTACATAAGCTGTGGAGTTTGAGAACGTGCTCATCTGGTTTCTCTGTTACTTGCATAGCTTTTGACCTTGCTGATTTCTGGTATCCCAGAGAGCTATAATTGTAGTTGGTAGAAGAGAAGCATTCATTTTGGAAATTGCTATTGCATTTGGAATATGTTACTGCCACTCCTCCATGCTTTCCCCAGCTGCGTGGTGCAGCACTGCTGGTGAATGGGGAGATGGAAGCACTCTAGTTTCCAGTTTGTCAGTCAGCACAGCCAGCTTCGCCTGAGAAGTCGTCGAAAAGTGATTTGACTAACCCAGCAAGGAGAGGCTTGCAAAGTGCAGTGGAGATGAAGCCATTGCTTGGCAGGTAACTATTAGAAGTGGCAAAGCATAGTAGCTGTCTTCAGCTGCTCCTGTCTGTCCATGGGCAAAGCTGGCTTGTCAGAGCCTCACTATCCAGGTAGCTTCTCTAAAGGCTCAATTTTTGAGGCATTCTTTTGGTGTGCAGTTTGTTGTAGTGGCAACCTTGTTTGGTTTGACTTAACCACCCTACCTGGCTATCTGAGTGCACTGCTGAGGGTAACTGGGAAGTCAGTGGGTCTGTAACACAGCAAATGACTTGCTTTTCATGTGATCCTTACTCGTGACCTGCCTGTCTTGGCTTAACCAATACTGCAGGAAGTTGCAACTCTTGGTGTAGCTCACAAGGTTCCCATGATGTTCTCAAGTCTCTTCTGCCATGTCCACATGCAGGTCCTAAGGAAAAGACCACTGGCCCAGATTATGTTAAATTTTAAATGATAGATTTATTTTCTTAGAGATGGATGCTTTCCCATTTCTAGGTGTGCTCAATCCTTTTACTCAAAAGGTATGTACTTTTGAGAGTTGCAATGATTACAAAATTGTTCTACTTAATTTTTTTTTTTAGTCCAGCTTTGTGTGCATGGCAGGGAAATAGCCCTTCCTATTGCAGTTGTGACATCTGTATAGGAAGTCCAAAATGATACTTGACTTGCTGTCATATAGCATGGCATGCTGATCTGTAATCTTCAGTCCATTACCATGTGTAGGTTCCTTGGCTTTTCTACTATGTCTGTAACTATATATTAAGCTATGTATATGTGCTATATATATTAATATATATGTATATTAAGAAATAATCTTCTGAATGCAACATGAGTATTAATTGAATCTCTTTCATTTATGTGACATGGAAGTACAGTGAAAAAATGTGCAAGCATGCATGTCCAGGTTTCCTTGGGATCTTGGACAGTGTTACATATTACTGGTAATGCATGTAATCACAGGTGGAGACTGCTGCAGGGGATAATCTCTTGTTTGTTAGGTTGAGTGCTTTTTCTTTTCTTCTGTTTTTTTAATGAGTCCATTTCTGAAGTAGGCTAAGTCTAGTTGTCATTTTATCAAATCCCAGTTGGTGATAGCTGTTAACAACAAGATAACACGTTTTCACAAGCTTGCACCTGTTTGTTTTTTTAAAAAAAGAGCGTGTCCTGCTTTGCACATAAGCTTTGTCTCTTAGGTTAGAAGGGTTCAATTTGAATAGCTGATTTATGTGCTGTATGTAGATACCTATTACTCTGGTTCTCTGAGAAGCTGTAATGTGTTTTGTTGGGTCTGCATTTCACTAAATTAAGTAACCTGGTTGCTCTTGGGACAACCTGGAGAAGTTTTAAATACAGAGATTTTCACTTCTGTTAAACAGTAGTGATTTACAATTGTAATTAATAAAAGGCAGAAGCTGAGTTGCCACTGTAGGTATGAGGATTTTTTGTAAGAAATAAAGCTTGCTTGATGATCTTTGTAGCCTTAATCAGTTAATTGCTTGATTAGAACTTGAGTTATTAAATCAACTACGTGAATATTCATGAAGCAGTTACTGAGGTCCTTCCCAGCAGCTCTTCTTCACAGAAAAAAGGACTGTTTCCAGTCCTGAATCCAGCATTCCTTACAATCGATGAAAAGGATGTTCTGTGTTTGAACTTTGGATCAAGTCCTACGACACTAGAAACAATGAGGTGATTTAACAACTCGGCATGTGTTCTGTTTGTTCCCTACCACCCACCCCACTACTCTGTTTGGGCTGTTTTAATTTTAATAATAGAAACCATATTGAGTTTATATGAGATTCTTGGCCTTGGTAGTATCTCCATAAGCTTCTAAGATGCCAGCAAGGCAGAGTTTTAGAGGTAACTCTAATATTACAAACTGATGTATGGAAGAAAAAAGTGGAATGGTTTTCTGGCACATGACCCCTGAAATTTCAACAATGTCATCTGCAGAAAACTTATATCTCAAGTGTTTACATACCTGACTCTGTGCTTAGTCTTCCTATTGACAATAAGTAGTATCTTCATGTTCTAGCACTGTTCTGAGTAAGCATGTTTTTAAGAAGCGGAGTGTATCTGTTCCGGCTGAGGAATATCCAGGAGGAGTTGTACTATGTCAGTTGTTCAGGTTAAGTTGTTCTTAACTATGTCTTGGAGAAAAAAACACAACAAAATAAGGAAACAGGTGGAAAGCATGGTTTCTTCATATATTTCTGTGACAGGAAGCATTCTTTTAAGAGAATTACCTATATTAAATTATGGATGAACTATATAGGAAACAAACAAAAACTTCAGTATTTTCCAGCCATTCCCCCCATGTGTGTCCCAAATGGTATTCCTCCCTAAATATCCCTGTAATTTCATCATGGGACAAACAAAACTACACCCCCTGCAGCAAAGTCCTTGATGTAGGGATTTCAGTGAAATAAGTTAGAGTGAGCAGCTCTGGATCCATTTTTGTTTGCAGCAAGGTGTTTCCTAGCACCTGCTAAACTTCCTGGAAAAAAACCCAAACCTTTTCTTGGTGAATTAACTTGTTTCATGTTGAGGTTGGCCAGGAGTCACACCTGGGCATAAGAGTCTGTCACCCCGGCAGGTTGGGCTTTGGTTCCTGGGTAGGGGTGCTAGGGAGATGCTGCATACGCTGTCTTGGGGCAACCAGAGCCCTTGCCCAGATGTTTGGAGATACCAGGGAAGTAAACAAGATCAGTGCTAACTAGTTCCTGAGGGAACTTTTGCTCAGCCCTCCGTGTCAGGAAGCTGGTTGTTATAAAACAGTCTTCTGTGTGAGGAGCAGCAAACCCCAAGGCTGCCGGGGTGGTGGGCAAGAGCAATGGCACCCTCACAATAGAGCTCTAAAATATAGATGTGTCCTTAGTTAATGAACTCATTTCCCTAACTTCTGTGTCTCGCAAGAAGTGGGAATATTTCACAGGAAACATGGGGGTTTGGGTTTGAGGATTTTTGTTCCTTCCCCAATACTGGCTTCATGAAACTGCCAGTTAAAGCAGCATGAGCTGAAGTCCTGGCTGTGGGTTGGGCCATCCTTGCCACTTAAGGCCTTCTTTAGGCTCTGTATACCCAAGGTAAATACTATAAATAGTATAAAGGTTGAATTTTAATTTGAGCTTGATTCTGTATGGCTACACCAATCTTGGTAAACTAACCAGGGTCAGGGCACAGGCTCATGTGTAATTATGCATTTGTGTGATCTTTGCACCTTCCTGGGCAGGGTTTTGGCTGAGAGCTTTCCCTGAACCATGCTCAGGTATAGGCATGTCTCTGGAGGCAGGATGGACAGAAATACATCTCTGGAGGGGATGCTGGGCATGTATGTGGGAGCTGTGCTGTGCCAGAGATTTGGCACTGGCCTGCTAGTGCTATTTACTGGTATAATACATTTAGTAAGGTAAAGAGCTTTTTTGTTATGTTTTGGGTTTCTGGGCATCTGGACCTCATAAGCATGTGTATGTACATGCAGCTGTATGGTACGAGGTGGCAGAGCAGTTTCTGGCCCGTATGGGAGTGCAGTGGTGGGGAGCAGACTTGCTCTCCTGTGCTGCAGCAGGGAACAGGAGAGCTGCCCTGCTGGGAGAGGTGGAAAGGGTCCTGCACTCATGCTCATGTCCCAGACTGTGATGTACTGGTGGTTATAGCTGCCTCCTCTGGGCTGAAGGTGAGATTTCAGATCTCAGACAGCAGAGGGGATTGAACCACAGATATCTGTATTTAAGGAGAGTGCTTCAACCACTGAGCCATTGAAGGGAAAGGGAGTGATGCTTTTGAACTGCTTAAGGGGAAGGAACTGCTGTCAGCAGAGGGGAAGGGAGATGAAACAAAGAGCAAACTCTGGTAGAGAGATCACACCTGGGAGAGTGAAGTGAGGATTTTACCTCTCCACAGAGAGCCAGTTTTAATGATTGGTTCCTCTCCTCAGCATTTCCTGGGCTTATGTCGGACGCCTGCCTGCCCAGCATCCAGCCTGCTGCGAGGCCCATGCCTGGCGTGCCTCGCTCAGTGCCACGTGCCCAGCAAGGAGCGGGGACACCCTGATGCCACGTGGCATGTTCCTCCATAGGTACCACCTTCGGCAGCACCTTCTGCAAAATGCTGAGTTGCTTTTCACGACCTAATCTGTGCTTAATAACTAAAGAGTATTAAGACTCAGTGCTTTAAAGGTGATGCATAACTACAAGTCCATGTGGGTTTTGGGTTTTTTTAAACATACTTTTTCTGATGTTGATCTTAATTCCTCCTTAATGCACTTGAGTTCCAGTCTGAACTGATTTTGTTACTTGGTTGGTTCTAATTCGGGGGCTTGGGAGGTGCTTTTATAAAATACTAGTGGGTTTTCACCCCCTTTTTGGTACTGTATTCATCTCTGACACAGTTTCATGAAATACAGCCTTCAATTGATGAAATTAACTTTTCTTGATCCAGGAGATTAAATGTGGCTCTAAATTTTTAAGCAGAACCAGTTGCTGCAATTCCCCATCAAAGAAAATTTTGTGGACTTGAACGAATAAGACTTAGGGAGAGTGTTCTCCTGGGGAAGCTGATTAGTTAATACGTAACTAATATCTTTTTCTTTCCTCTTCCCCTGCATCTTCAGACCTGAAACAACACAACTGATTCCTAGATCAAAAGAATGTTCAAGTCCCTTTTATTGGACAAATACCAGGAACGGTAGGCTCTTACTTTTCACTTGAGTAACAGCACAGGCTTTCACAATTACTTTAATAAACTTGAAGTAGGTCATAATACCCACCACTGCATCCTTAAACTGGTATAAATCTTGGTTTCCAGAGTTTTAATTACAGTGGCTGCTCCCATTAGGTGGTCTTGTTTCATGGCAGGATGCTAGACAGCTCTCCTGCTCTAAGTCATTTATGTGGACTGCGGGTATGTCTGTCAAACCATAATGAGCAATGAAAGAATGAAGAATGTTAATTTAACTGATGCTGCTTTTGCTGTTAATGTAAGTACCACCAGCTGCACCTCGTAAACATTGCTGTTTGCTTGCCTGCACATCACTATTCAGTGAGACCTAGTGTGATTGATAGAGGCAGAATTAGACTGATGGCTTGCATGCTGCAACTTTTCTGTAGTGCTACTTCTGTGAATGCTTTTTTGTTGCAAGAGACAGCTCCTAAATTTTAATTGCTTTTCAAACTAGCAAGTGCTGCTTGTGTCAAATGCTGATAATTGGTTTATGACATAGAGGTATTATAAATTAAGGAGAGGTCAGTGTAGATAATGCGCATATTACCTGCTGGAGGAACGATGGTTGTGTTGAAGTGACACTTAGGAGATGCTCACTGTGGCGTGCGGGGGTTCTCAGTGCTCACACATGGCTTCTTAAACAATGGGCCCTAATAGGAAAGGACTGGCTGCAACAATAGTGGTGCTCGGAGTCACTTTATAATTAGAGAAATTACTGAATAATGCAAAACTCCATGAGTGGGTTTTTTTCCGGCCCATTAAGCATTTATGTAAACCTTCAAAATAAAGCTGCATACCTCCTTTCACCTGTCAGTCGTGGTGTGCACTGAGCAAAAGCACATTTTGTTCCTCTCTGGCGGGTCATTAGGAGGGTGATGAACCCCAAGAATTTGACACAGGCCACTTGTGCTCCCATGCCAGCTCATCCAGAAGCATCTCTCCTTCCTGCCCTTGCTTCACTGATTAAGGTGCTCCTGTACCTCTTAGCACGAAGCTGCTTCTCATTGACATCCTGTCCAACATTTTCTTCTTTGCCTTGATGGTTTCCTGAAGTGTTTCTTATCTCTAGCATAGCTCCATTCTCACTCTGTCCTGATATACCCAGTTATTTTAGAGGTGATTTGCTACACATTTGTTCTTACTCCCAAGTATATGTCAGGATGAAATTCTCTAAGTCAAAATGACTGCCGTCTTTAGGATTTAAATTATTTAGGGTTTAACATGAGTAATGCTCATTTAAGCAATTGATTTATTTTTGGTTTGTATTACATATAACTTATTTCCATAATATTCTCCAGTTAGTAATAACTGAAATGTTATGACATGCAACTAAATACCTCATTTATACCACTCTGTGCTAATCATAATAGTACACTCTTATCTCTGCCCACTATTAGGTTTTAAAGCTTTATATTCTTAAGTAATAAATATTGTAGCTTTATTAAATTTTTAACAGATTAATTAATTCATGGCAATCCAGACTTTGAATATTTTTCTGAACACCTACAGTCAGTGAAGCTCCTTGTTTTGAGTAGAAATGGGAGAGACACAGAACAAGGCAGAACTGGTGCTTATGACTTGAAGGACCTGATGTTTATGACACTGAACAGCAGGCCAGGGTCTGGTCCCTGCTTCTGGGATATACCTGTGAGGGATGAGAATGGTTGTACTGCTTGACTTCTCGTGTGTCCTACCCATAGACAGTATCTTATGCTGCCTCTTGTTATGAGAGTTCTTGATGTTTAACACAAAGTAAGGTGGATCCTTAGCAGTATTCGGTGCTGCTTCATTTAGTTTCTAGATTGCAGAGGCAGACTGCAACCTTGCTACTTCAACTAGCACAGTTCTTGTACATTTGAAAAAAAAAAAAAAAAAGTCTTGAAAGCTTTCAGTCGAAATAAAGAAAAGCCCACACAGAAGTGGCTTTTAAATCATTAATACCATGGATATAAAGCTTACCAAAACTGTGTTGTATACTAATGTCATCCTCTGGTCACAACCTACCTCATAACCTGTGTGTATCTAGGCTTTAGAGTTTTTCAGTTACATATAGGCAAACTTCTGGTGTCCAAGCATTTAAGTGCTGTAATGAGATTTTTCCAAAAACACTTGTATGTACTTTAGGGACCTGAACTGGCTACTGTATAGCCCCATGTCTGTAAGGCTGCAGTGTCTTTCTCTCCCACTTGGTTCTCTTTCCAGCCTGTGACTGAGAAGTTAACTTTTCTTTGTGTTATTTTCAGCGAATTGGTCCCAGTAAAGAAAATAGTTTCTGAATAACTGCTGGCTATGTTGAAACAAACAAAGAAAAAATGTAGTTCTGGACAGCCAGGGCTGAAAAATCTGACTTCTTGGGAAAGGTTACAGAAGAAAAAAGATAAAAATAGTAGCACTTGAGCAGTTGTAAAAGTAATAATATAGCTATACACTTGAGTTTTACAGTGTTTAAATACGCAAACATGCTTGAATTGATATCAGATGGCAAGGAGGTTTTCCATGGAGGTTTTTTTGTATGATTTCAAGTTGTTATCCCTTTATTCATATCCTGGTGAGAATTCACTGATATAATGTAACTTTTTCCTTTAAACCTTAGTCTGTTTAAGCCTTTATATTAAACCTAAGTTTTAATACTTTGGTTTTTTTAAATGAAATTTGAAAGTATTACACTTAAATCCCATATAACTGAGAAATATTTATTTTAATACAACTGCATATGAATTTCATTATGCTTTCTTCAGGGAAAAAACATTTTACTCTCTTGTAAGAGTATTTTCATTTAGTGGACATGTAAAACTATTTCATTTATAGCAATTAAAAATAAAAGTATTTCTTCCACAAATCAAAGGACCATTTTAATAGGCCTGACAAACAAAATTCTATTAAAATTTCATATTTGCTTCAAAGCATGATGTTTCCATTTGTTATCTAGTTCTTTCTGGTGACTTTTTACCCCGTCCTTGAATAGGTCGTGAGCAGACCAAGGGAGAGACCGTGTGGGTGTGTGCAGATCCTGTTTCTGCTGTCATAATGTGTAACTTCAGCAGAAGACCTGTCCTCCCCCTCAGTGTTGATTCCTCATCCTCTTTCCACTGGCCAACACAGGGTTTGGGTGGATCTGGTAAAGCAAATCTCAGTTCCTCAGTTCATGTTGGCATGCAGCATCTTTTCCAGCGCTGCTCTTGGCTGTGGCACCCAAGGCAGCTAGTGCTGAAGCCTTGTGCTCTGGTATCAAAACAGGCTTGGCAAGAAGCAACAGTTGTTAATAATGTGTCCTCTTGCCACAGGAGTGATCTGAAGCTCACACCTGAATACAGTTTGGGGAAGTGAAGAAGGGATAAGAGACCAAGTGAATTATGGAGAGGTGACATCCTTACCACCAGGCATTTCTTTCATCCAGTTTCAGAAGAGGCTGCGGTGATACTGAGCACTGTAGTGGTCTGTAATCTGGTTGTGCTGCTGGTGTGTGTGTGTTTTTTTTTTTCTTCGAGAAGGAAAAGCTGCTTTGCTTTACAAGGTAGGAAACCCTTGGGGCAGTAAGTCTAACTAACTGGGTGTTGTTCACCCTGGTTTGTAGGGTGAAGATGAGAAAATGAACAAGGAGGTATGCCAGCCTTCCAGCTCTTCCTGTAACCTGTGGGGTGTCCAGATAAAGGGTAGCATATCTGTACACATGGAAGCCATAAAGTCAGGATCAAATGGGTGAAATTCACAGCTTCAGTACCTCTCACATAAGTTGGTAACAAAATTTCCTCCTCTTTCTGTCACTGATATAAGTTTTGCTGTAAACAGATCTATGGGGTGATGTACAAGAGTGCTTCAGTGGATTAAATACTGCATGTTTAAAACTGAATGGGTGGAGGAAATTCACTTTTATTTTTAGCCAAAAACCCCCAACTTCTGATCTTATATTAGAAATAAGTCAAGGCAGGCTGCATTAAGCAATCAACAAGTAACATTTTTGTTTTCAACAATTCCACTTACCTCATGCTAATTTTCATCAGCATTCCTGATAATATACTACTAACCATTATTTTCTCACCTAGTTTTCTCAGTGCTGACAGATAATAGATGATCCTATTACAAATAGATTTGACACTGCATCCATGAAAATGTGAAAATTGGAGTCTCGCATCATTATTTAAAATGTGTGCTCACTCACTCAAATGAGATATAAGAGTCTACTCTGGAGATAAAGTAGGCCAGATTTCTGGAAAGGCTGCTTCAGTGTCACACAGGTTAATGTAGATGTATTATGTATTTATGTAGCCTATAGGAGGATAACTTTTTAGCAAATGATTTGGACTGAATGTGCACTTGATCAGGACTCATTAATAACCCATGGCCACACTAATCTAGTATTGAGAAGTTACCCTTGCAATCACAAAGATTAATTCTGGGGCTGCCTGTTGTAGTTTGGGAGGAAGAGTCCAAAGAAGCAGGTGAGTTGTGTGTTAAGTGCTGAACAAAGATCTGTATAGACTGACTATATAGATTAAGATCCTGTGCTATCCCTGACATGATGATTAAAATAGCTGGTTTTTTCAGCCATATTTTTGGAAATTGGGACAATACTGCTTTTCTTTAAAGCTGAGGGGAGCTCATGCTACCTGTATCTCAGTGAGGGCCCAATGCTGAGCTGTAACCTCCATGCATGAGATATCAAAGATAAATGGGCTTTTTCTCATTGGGTGTTAGGTCATGCCCATGTTTCCATGAGAATTGTGGTAATGTAGTCAGAAGTTTAGTTACTAATGTGATGACACACCCAATGAAATCTGATGCAAAGGAGGGAAGAATTGATTAAACATGAGACAATGAGCATTTTCTTTTATACTGGTAACTTGATTACCTCTTTGATGGGTCATGAGAGGAACATATTTGAAGTTCTTTGGAGCGTGAATATCTTCAGTTGATTTGTCCTGGACTGTTAGAAAATCTCATTATTGTGCGTGGGCTTTGCACATCCTTGAATATGAGTTGCTGCAGGTGCCATGCAGCACAGCAAAACAGTTTTGATAAACCTTTTCCTCAACAGTGTGTGCCTGTAGTGTGGCGTTTGGGTTGTACAGCTTGTAGAAGTGGTCTGGGACCAGACAGTTGTCTGGACTCGTCACATGAGGGCAGTCATTGTTTTGAGAGCCTCTGAATTATGCATATGATAAATGAGGACCATGAGAGGGGGCACTGAGTGAGGAGAATTTGAATGGAGGTGTTAGAAGAGATGGAGAGCTTACACCTGGTAAGTACATCACCAGAGAGCTGGAGTTGTGGAGAAGGCTTTCGTACTAATCCTGACATCACTGTTAGGTCATGAGGAGAAAACGCGAAGTAAACAGCTTCCCTGGTGCTGCAGCATGATCATACGTTATCAACATATTCTCTATGTCAAGAAATGGGTCTGTGATAGTTTTATTCAGCACCTTTGATGATAGGCTGCAGGACACTGCCTGTGGCTGTAAGACAAATAATAGTAGTCTTCTCCATGGGTGCTATCTGACTTTTAAAAAATGAATACCTTTCCGACTCTGCTGGCTTAAGACTCAAGCAAGCTCTCTATCTGTGTAGCGGCTGAACTTGCATGTGTGTTAGAGCTGTAAACGAGTGTGTCGAGGGAAGCATTGCAGTTCTTCACCTGGAGCATTCATGTCTCTCCAGATAAGGTGAAAGCATCACAAAGATGGTAGAAACTTCATGATATGAAATGACTTACTGTAATGCCTCATTCACAGTAGTTGTGTGGAGACTGTCCACCAAGCTTATTGAGAAAGCTTGCTAGCTGGGAGGTGCTGAAGGTGGCACTTATGTGCCACCCACCAAGCATGCAACTGAAAATATGTGATTGTCAGGAAAATATGAATTTTCTAGGAAAATGCTTTCCCTCCACTTCTCATATGTAGGCATCAGGACAATTGTAAGCAGTCCTGACTTCTTGAGGAGGATAGCTGTCAAGCTACCCGCTGATGAAAGTTTCTCAGCACCATATGTAAAAAGCCTAAACCCTATGTTTTTCTAGAACCTAATTCTTAAATTAAATCTAGCAGCTCAATTTTAACAGCATTATCTCACAAGTGAATGAGTTTTGTGATGGTCCTATGTGCTAAAATCAACAATCTGCATCAGGAGAACAAATTACTGCTGTGAAGGAATTGCTTCTTTTCTTAATTATTGTCATGGAATCAAAAGTTTGATTGACTGTAACCTGCTCACCTCCCACACTTCCTCTTCTGTCTTCTCTTGCTTTCTTCTCTTTCCTCTGAAAGGGATCTTTTGTAACTGATCTGTTTATTCTGCTGTTTCTTTGGGGATGACAAATTAAGCTACAGGTCTTTTTTTAGTGTTGTAATTGGGAGGTGGAGAGAGGAGATTAAGAGCTCTGTTACGCCACTGTGCTGCTGGCAGTCAGCTTTGGAAATTTGGTTCGTTACTTTGGAAAAGTGGCCAAGATCTGTGCCTCAAAGGTGTGAGGTTTTGACTCCTGTCACTCTAATATTGATTTGGTGTATAATAAATGGGAGTACTGATAAAGGATTGAGTAAGAGAAATATAATTAATGCCAATCAACATGAGCTTATAGAAAATAGATCCTGTCAAGCTAACCTGATATCTATTAAGTGTTTTTAATGTAATTGCAAGTTTGATATTTATGTCTTCTACAAGGCATTTGACTTGGTGACATCAATTTGATTAAGAAACTAGAACAAAATAAGATGATTTGGCATGTGTGAGGAATGGGAATTGAGCTTGTCCAACTTCAGCCATTTACAGTTTGGTGTCCTACTCTAAACGAGTTGTCCTAGAAATCAGTGGAGAGGAGGAGAGGGGGCTATTGTTCCATCCCTGAGCTGACACCAGAGGAATGTGAGTTTGTAGAACAAAGCTGTTACGTTGCCTGTGTTGGTAATCTTTGTGTACATCCATAGGAGAACTTCAGGGAGGCTGTGCTAAATCTGGGTCTGACCATATTGCAGATATTCCCAGAATATTGTGATATGGTCTGTCTGCACCTCAAGGAGGTTGATGAGATAGGGAGAGATGGTAGAAGAGTGATAATGGTGGCTAATGAGTAGAAAGACATGCCTTCAGGCCACTGTGATTTCTTTCAATCATTCATTACCCCAACACAAGAGAAGAAAAGAATTGATTAGCTTTTCTACATGGGAAATTTTAAGAAAGGAAGAGTCTTCAGTCTGAACAAAAATGTAGCAAGATTTGTTGTCTAGAAATGAAAGCCAAGAAAATTCATAATAGAAAAAACAAATAGATTTTGACAGCAGGAATAATTAATCACTAAAACCTTTCACCAACACCCCCAAGGCATCACTAGAAATCTGGTAATCATGACAGAAAATTTTTTTTTCTTTCTGAACAAGGCAAGAAATTGAGTCCTGTGCCTTATAATATGCAAGAGAGTTGGACTAAGGTCAAAAAGGGACTGCTAGGATTATCTAGTCAGTAAATAATATGATGGTACCTGTGAAGAGAATAGGGTTTACCCTCCATGGTCAAGTTGTCAGTCCAAAATGAGTCAGAGAAAATGAAGACTGTGTTTGATGAATCAGGTGTCTTCTGTCAGTCCCTCTATACCCAGAGGGTAATTCCTCTAGGTATGACACTCATAGCTTTGAAAACATTTTTGGGATGCAGTATGTTGCTAGCCATGCCACACCATAACAATGTTATCACCTTGGCTGTATTTTTAATTTTCAGACTACTTTGGGCCTGAACATGGCATAAGGATGTTACCTTCTCTTGGGATATGGCAGTGTTAGTTTAGATTGCAAGAGAAACGGTTGCTTTTGCCCTTTTGAATATAGGCTCTTCTTTCCAAGCTAATGATACCGTGCTCTCCCTTCCCATTTTTCAGCATGAGACCCAACTGAATGAGCTTTTAGGTTTTTCCCCTCATCCCTGCTGTCTCTGGTACATCGTGAACCAAGTGCAGTTCCTGTTCTCCGCTCAGACTGTCTTTGCATTGTGCAAAGCTTCACGTAAGACAAAGAGAGACACAGAAGACTCTGCTAAGAGCCAGGTACTTACTACTTCACTGCTCTGGCTCTTTTGCAGCAGCCTGTTCCTATCCTGCTGCTCTTCAGCTGCTTAATAGCATTCCTCACACACTACAAAAGGCATGATGTGGCTGTCTTCACATCACCTACAGTTGGTTGTTACCTGACTCCCTGATAGTCCCTGAGAGTCCTACTGGAAGAGTAGGACTTTCTATTAAAAACCGTCTGCAAATGGCAAACCAACAGGTTTTGTTCTGTTTCTACTTTTTCTATTGACTTTTTTGACAAAAATCTGGAAAAGACCTTGAACCACAGAAAGCCAGTTCATGATGTCAAAGAAGTTGAGGTTTTTTCAGTCTCAGATGCTTCAACGCTTTGAATGCTAGTCTCTCCAGCTGCTTTGGTGAAGCAATGGAGTTGGGAAGATATGTTAGTCAAGCTGTCCTAAAACTTTTCAGTTTTTTAATCCCAGTGCCTTCAAACCATTTCAGAAGGTATCTTTGCTAGTCTTTGCTTCAATAAAGAAATAAAAGACCTTTCAACACATGTACTTGCCTATTGCCTTCATTGAATCTCCAGCAAAGCCAGTGGAATTCAATGAATTGTGAAGAAGCTGACTCCACTTTAAGGAAATCTACCCCTTTTACTAGACTGTATGTATTTGTCTTCAAAGAAACCATACTACTCGGGTGAACAGTTTTGAACTGAACACTGCAGATCCATTAGAACTCCAGATTCGTTTGAATAAGCAGTCTCTTCAGTGGTCTCTTTTTGCATGTGAGTATTTTGCATATCTCTTTTGAACTCCACACATCTCGGTAGCTTTCCTTGAGCTTTTTCTGGGAAAGAAAAATTAAGTAAATTTAGAATGAGTAAGAAATTCCTATTTGCTTCATCACAGTCATCTGGTTGAGTCTTGCTACAGAATAACACAGAAATCAGTGTTGTCTGGATAATACAATTCTATGTTTAACATGGTTTAAGGAAAGGGTAGTGAAACACATCCTTTGAAGATGGGCTCATAAAGTGTCTGTCTACATTTATTTCCTTCTGGAGTTTTGTTCAGTTGGGCAGGTGTGTATGCTTTAGCTTCATTTAGAGTGTTAACTAAAGGCCATTTGAAGACATAGATGAGACTTGATAGACTATTAACACCAGATGTCTGCTCTTCTAGGTCTGTGAAGTCATTACTAACCTGTGATCTCTGTACACCTTGCAGTGTTTTAAAAGTATTTTTTGAAAAAAAGTGTCTGTAAATTATCTTGACAAACTTTGTCGTAATTGCTCATTGCATTTGAGTTTGCAAAAATAGCTTTGTTTATGATCTGATATTTTTTAATGGCATATTTCAGTTTCCATTTAAACTTCGACGTGACATCTTTGTTTTTCCCATTTAAAGAGCAGCGCAATCCAGATGCCTGTCAAGAGTTGTTGATGTAGCATCTTATGAGTAATCCTTCTGTTTGAGTTTTTTGTTTTGTCAGAAATGTTTGCCAAGCTCTTATAAAGCTCCCCATGAATATTATTGATGTATACTTCCTTTTAAAGAAGTGATTATCCATGCAGGGTTACAAACTGAACAGTCAGTTCTAAACCACGAATGTTTTCTCAAAAGTCATGTAATGTCATAGGAGGAGTTAATTTGTTGATGTAAAGGAACAGGGGGGTACTGAGCTAAAATTATTTCCCCCTTCCCTTTCCCCAGTTTAACTCTGAAGCAGAGGCTAGTATTCAAGTTTGGGGAACTTTTTCAAAGTATTACACAGAATAACCTTGGGGTTACAGTCAGTCTGTCTAAATCTTTGATGAAGAGATGTTAATAGTTCCCAGACTGCTTTGAGAGGTGAGTGTGATTGTGAGAAACATTGAGTAAAACATACCAAGTAATCTTAGGAATGCAGCAGTTATCGTTTCAGACCTGAAGGTGTTAGTACATCCAGTGATGCTCTCATTTGTTGCTGCTAAAAGATTTATATAGCTTGTACTTTATGCATGTGCAGACATCCTTATCTCTGGTCATTTTTCTCAGGTGATTCCTTAGTTTTAGTGTCTGTAGCTTAAATTCTTTTGGACCTTGATGAGGACCGGCAGCATTGCTGGGCTTTTTCCCAACATTTCAGAATCCTTTTGGCTTGAAAATGCTCTGGGGTCTGCAGACCTTGCAGTGTTTTAGCCTGCAAATTAGTAGTTGGCTGCTTGACAGTTGGGGAAAAGAGATCTGTAAATTCTGTAATAAATAATAGATTAGGGTCAACACACACAGTGTTCTGTGGGCGTCATGGTGCAGAGCAGTCACTCCTTCCCATAAAGTCAAGTGGGGCTGTGAAAATGGATTCATCCTTTAGTTCCAGCCCCCTGTTTTATTTTTTTCTATCCCAGCCTGCAACTCTTGACTGCAGCTTCACCCAACTTCAGAGCCTGCGTAGCTTCTCGTGGGATCCGTAATTACTCCCTTCTCAGACCACTTGCTCTGTTTCTGGCAACGCTAGGACAACAGGTCACACCAGGCATTACAGAGATTTTCCTTGTAGAGCTGGAATAGTTCCAGTCCAAATACACTAAAGATAACTGGGACAGCACAGCAGTAGTCCCTAACTTGTGCAGCACTGGGAGCTTTGGGTATGCTGGTCTGTACTTAACTCATGTGTCTGTACAGTTTTTCTGGTTGTGCTAAGCTCGGCTGTTTGCAGGGTGAACGATTTTGATTTACCAGATACACTGCCTATAAGCACCCTTCTTTTGCTGCTTATGAAACATCTATTTAGCCTGTCTTATACTGGAGTTATATTCCCCCCCCCTTGTGACTTGTCTTGTTTATTTGCAAAGAGAGTGTGTTCCAGCTGTGCCTCTGAGTGTTTCATTCCCTCTTTCAGCCTCTGCCCCAAGCTGTGGTACCTGACATGGGAGAGGTTATGTTTGCAGTGCAGAGCAGCTTGTAAAGGGCATTTTTTAAGTACTGCGCTTCACATGAGATTTATAGCTTGTCTGCATGGGCAGGCTTTCATAGAGTATTTTTGAGTTAAACTTTTTCTGATTAATTGACCTACAGTAACTGTCTCCATGTCGTTGACTTTCTTCTTCTTTTCCACCTATTGTTTCCACAAGCAGGGTGATGTGGGCAGGTGCTGCAGGGTCATTGCATCCTCAGAGGTCCATGTTGTGCACCCCTACTACAGGCAGTTGGGTGATCTCTGCTTTGGGGATGCTCTAGAACAGTCCCTCATTCCAATACTGAGTTGCCAAATGTTCCTGCCTGATACCTTTAGGTCACGAGGGTACTGGTTAAATCTGCGTAGGCTTCTCAACTATGCACTTCCTGGTGGATGAGCTGATCTGCTGTATTGCCCTGGGATGCTTCATCTATTACAGAGAAGCTCTGAAATAGTGTCTTGCTGGATAAGAAAATTGTGGTTTTGACTTGACATCACATGAACTTATTTTCTTCCTCATCCTTTATTGCCACTTGGAAACCTCCTTTTCTAATTTACAATTTAAAGCTGAAGCATGGTAAGCTTTCTGTTAGCTGCTTGTGCTGTCACTGTTACCTTATTGTTTGCTAGTGAAGGGTAACTTATTGTCCAACCTAGAACTGCTGAAGTTTGGGGGAATCCAACTGATAGAGTTGCTTTCTCCAAAAGATCCAGACCAGCTTCTCACTCTCCAGGTTTTCTGAGCCAAAGACGTTTCTGATTACTCTATCCCTTCACGAAGATGTCTATGTTGATGAGGTAGGTAAGCTGATGCCAACTTACACCATGTTTTGCCTGGCCTCCTGATAGTTTTACCCTGAAAATGAGCTGCATACTTCATTAAGCTTGCTACCACAGTGATGTAATACCTAAAGCAGATGCTTGGTTTCTATCACGTTGCTTCAAGTCATTTAATTCAGAAGCTTAAGTACAGTATAGGATATGACCTGTCCATATTGAGGTTTTTAAGCTCCCAAAGAAGAGGTATGGCTGCTGCTGTAGGCTTCTGTATGGTACCTTCAACTTCATAAGTATCAATACATATAATTGAAGCTTTACCTTTACAGATAGTGCTGTGATGAGCAATGGCAACTCTTGGTTTTGGTGTTCAGAGCTCCTTGCTGTGCTTCTACCTCTTCCAGTTTCAGCGTTTTGTTTTAGTGGTTCTGAACTGCCTGGCAGGTGTTGCTCTCCTTGCTCCCTCTCAGCTGCAACTGCAGGAAAGTTTTTGTAAGATGAAAATACTTTCCTTTAAACAGCCAAAACTTTCTAAAGTGGGGGAAGAAAAACCCACCCAAATACTAGTAAAGAATGTGTTAAGCAGTAAAGACCATTAATCCTGTCTTTGTTTTGCCCCAAGTAATAATTCTGCATCTTCTTTGGGACTGCATGTCCAGGAGCATGCAGACAAATTCTGAACTTAAGCCTGCCTTTGTGAACCATTTTCATGGTGACAGGCTATTGCTTTTCTTGCTCCTTTTCTCCTTCTGATCCTTCTGTCTTCAGATGTCCTGTATCCAGTGTGAGGTCTCTTTTGCCTTTCCCTATGCACTGCCATCTAGAGTCTGCAATACACTTTGTAAATATTCTTCATGTCTCTGATTATTGAGGTGAGAAAGAAGAGTTTCCTTCATGTAAAACTGTCATTGGTTTTTCAGGCTTCTTCTCTGTCAGAAACCCGTTTTATTTTTTTATTACTATCAAAGGCTCTTCTGTTCTGTGAAGTCCTAGAACAAGAGTCCTGAGATGGCTTTGAAAAGTGGATGTTTTCCCTAAGGAGATCTTCCAGAGCAGCTCTGGCCTAGTGTTGCCCTTGGAGATGATGGGGTAACTATGATATGATGAGTCACTATGCAAAGGAGAAATTACTCCCTTGAGTTTTTTTCTTTCCTTTCCATGAACTGCTTCATGAAAACAGTGTTCTTTCTGAGAAATAAAAAGCAAAACAAAGGTTCCATTTTTGTTTGATTTTTTTCAGGTGTTCCACGCTAAATTCTTTAGTCATGTTGTGAAAGGCAAAAATACTCAGTTAAAATGTATCAACAACGCATTTGAGAAGTGTTAAATAAATAGTTGGTCTACTTATCTGAAAAGCTTTAAGCCCAAAATGAGTCTAACCCTGTAAACAAAGCAAGTTAAGGAGGAGGATGGAACTCAGTATGACAGAGGGGACAAGAATGACGGGGGTTAACTGTTTGCTTTGAGATGAATTTTGGGATGTCAGCTGGCCCTAATCCCATCCCTTTAAACTTTTTTATAGTAGTCTGATCTTTGTTTTTTAATTCCTCCATGTGATGGCATGTCTTGCCTTGCAGCCAGCTCTCATTACAGATCGTTCATTGCAGCATAAACCATTTGGTCAGCCAGTCAAGCCAAAGTTGCTATATGCTTCATCTGCAGAAATATATTAGGAATTTACCAGTTTTATTAAACTCTCCTAAATGAATAGAGCATGACCCAGTGGAGCTCACAGCTTGACTGATCCACAAAGCTACCTTGGTTAAGTCATTTAGTTCTTCCATGTGGTTGTTTCCTGTTCCTTTACCATCCTCACCTTCACTACCACTCTTTGGACTATAAGCTCTTCAGCACTGAGCAAGTTTTAGGCTTGCGCAAGGGAAATTACTTGGTCAGACTATTTAAACATAGCAAAAGTCATACAAATATTCTGTAATAACATGCTAGCAGGGTAGGGAGATACCACGCAAAACATGTCCTTGAAAGGTAAACTTCCTGCAACTTGCAGGTAGGATTAGTGAGGTGTTATTCTACCACCTCAAAATTATTCTAATTACACAAAACAAAGCTTCTATAAAATAGAAAAGCTTAAGGTGAGGTAATGGGAGGGAAGCCGTTATTGCATTGTTCAAGGGAAGTTCAGTGTAAACTTCAAATTAGTTTGTGTCAACTCAATTACTTGCATGCAGCTCTTGTCATTGTAAGAATCCCCTCTGTAGAAACTGAAACTCCAGTGCTAAAAATGTGAAATCAATAGGTAATGTTATATCCACTTTAAAAAAAATTGTATTGATTTGTAGATAATGACAGCAGTTCATTCTTGCAGGATTACATGCCACTTCCTGTCATAAAGATTACTTCAGTGTATATTACATCTGAGATGGAGAACATAGGTATAAAACTGCTTGGCTTTAATGAATAGTCATTTTACTCTGGGCATTAAAATAAGATATATTTCTTTAAATTCATCTCTAGGGATTATTTTCATTTCATGGGCAAACCCTGTGTTACCAAAGGCTCTAGAATGCTATTAAACTTTTAAATAATCTTAGATTGCCTTGTTTTTGTAAGTGCTTGAACTCGTCTTCTCTTTGATAGCAAGTAATTAAGCAAAACATCGTGCTCTGTCTGGTCTCCTCCACATCCCTGATTAGAGGGTTAACACCATGTTATCTTGGGTATTAGATCTTCTTTGCTAAACCCTAAATATCTACCAGCATCTAACTCTCCGTGCTTCGTAACAAATTTCTGTCACCTTCAGGGGATTAAATTCTCCATGCCGATCATGGTGGCATGTAAACATCTCCCATTGTGCAGCTATTTTTTTTTCTTGTGCTGTGGCTCATTTGAAGCCTACTCTTATTAAGCACAGGTGACTTCATCTTCATGTATTAAAATAACTCTTTTCAACTCTTTCTAGGTAATCTGGCTTCCCAGAAACCTCCTGCTAAATGCAAGGGTTTGCTGTCCTGTTTACTGACTGTTACACCTGAGGCTGATTTTGATATAGATTCTGGATATTGTGGGGTAAGTGTGCAGGTATCTGTTATTTTTGTAGTTTGTTTTTCTCTCTTATTCGCTTACATGAATGCAATTTGGACTGTGCTTTCTCTTTCAGTGACTGCAGCAAGTCCTTACTGGAGCATGGGCAACTGAGCATCTGTGTTAAAATAGAAATATAATGTAGTAGGGTGAATGCTAATGCTGTAAACTTGATCAGGAGTATTTGAATTTGGTGGTATAGCTTCAAGAGGGAGCCAAGTTTCTACATGTGCAGACTCATAGGCCTATATCTTATAAAAATGTAAAAAGATGTAAGACATTTGGGTGTAGTGAACACTTTGACTTTTAAGCTTACAAATGTGCATGTATTTTTATATTACAAATGAAACATTTTTCATAATGTATGTAGTTATAAATATCTGTGAAGCTTGCAAGATCAGGTTAAAATATTTGGAGAAGGGAGATTAAAGGTTACTTGGTTTCTTGGGGGCACAGTGGAGGGGAAAGAATGAACTGATTCCCTCTCTTATCCAATTCCACTATGTGCATCAGAGTAGAAACTTAAATACTTGACTTCATTGCTGAATGACTCTTGTGGAATATTTCACCTCCCAGCTACTGGAAGAAAGTGTAATTTAGTGGACACAGACTTGTTTTTTCTTTTTTTTTTTTTTACCTCTCCCTTAGTCTTGATCCTCTGCTTCACCTTCTCTTTCAATGTGCTATTTTTTTGCATCACCCCTTTCCTAGGTTATTTTTGCAATCCTCTCTTGTGTTTTCTCTTCATGTAGCTAACCCTGGCCCTTGATGCTGTTTGATATCTTTCTTGGCCTCCTTTGACCAGCTTTCTGGCTTATCCCAACCAGAGATGTAGGTTTGTGGGATAATTCAGGCTGGAAGGCACCTTGTGGATCTTGCCTAGTCCAACCTCCTGCTCAGAGCAAGGTCACTTAGAGCAGGTTTCATAGGGCCATATCCAGTTGGATTTAGAATATCTCCATGGATGCAGACTCCAAAACAGTGTTGGGCCCCTGTTGCCATGTTTCACCACCTCATGAAGGTATTTTCCTCATCTATAACCTTGAGTTTCTATTGTTGTAGCTTCCTTTTTCTTGTCATATCTCTGCGCCCTTCCAAGAATAGGCTCGCTCTCTTCTTTTCCAATTCCCTGAAGGAAAGGTGCAAACATAGGAGCTCAGCCTGTGTTTGAGACACCAGTATCCTCCACTGGATTTGCTCCAGTATGTCGAAGTCTTGATCTGGAGGGCTCACAAATCCTGTGTGAAGGGGAAGGATTGCTTCCTGGACCTGCTGGCTGTGTTCTTGCTAACACAGCCTGGGATGGATGTACTTGGCCTTTGTTGCAAGGGCATATTGCTGGCTCAAGTTCTACTTGCTGTCTGCCAAGATCATGAAGTCCTTTTTTTTTTTTTCCTATTTTTAATCTGTTTAATCTTTCTCACACACTATTGTGCAATCCTTACTTTCAGTGTTTGGTGTTCCTTCACAGGATTCCTTACTGAACACCTTGCTATCTCCAGTGCATCTTGACTGTAATATTTCTGGCAGCCTCCTCTCATAAATGAGTTTGAACTACACTTTGGAAACAGTGAAAACCCATTTCCAAGTATTTCACTCTTGCAAATGAGCATATATCCCTGAGCAGCTAGCTTAAAGCTTTCAATATAGCTTTGATAATTTAAAAATCTTTTTCAATTCCTATCATTAGTATGTTCATGGCAAAGCAGAAAATTGTGTGTATGCTTGGGTGTGTATAAGTGTGTATGGGAGAGTGTTTAATCCCTTTTTTCTGTGCTGCCAGTACATAGTCATAAATAGTGTATATAATAATACATATATGAAACTGTTGCTGAAAATTGAGTCTGAATTATGAATAAGGCTTTTACTTTATATTCCTTCTTTATGTTTGTCCCTGCATGTGTGTTTAATGCTGTCAATTGCAGATACCAACAACTGTAATTGTAGTTGTAGTTAAATCAAATGTTCTCCAATCTTTTCTTTAGTAGCCCTCATGATGATACTATATCTGTTTTTCCTATATCTTAATAGAGCGTGTATATTGGGAGATATGCCAGAAAATGGACACTCAGGAATACAGTCTCAGCCTTAACTTTGCACGGTGAGCAGATGATTTTGGGGAAGGAAGATATATGCTCCTGTGCTTCTGTGAACTTTGACTGGTTCACTTGAAGTGGCCTCAGGGGGAGGACCAAGAGGACATCAGTAGTTAAGTGCTCAGAACATAATAGTTTGCCCAGGGTGTCTGGTGCTCGTGTACAAGTTCCTTGATTTATATCTACAAAGGAGGAGACCAGAAGAAACCATTGAGGGGGCAAGCGGAGCAGAGAGGGTTAAACATACTGAGTCAGGAGAAAAACAGTTGAGCAGAAAATAAGAGAAGTGGAAAGGAAAAGAAAGGGTACAGAAATGAGAATGAAGTCTTTAACTTGCCACGAAGTATTTTGGTTTTAATTCAGAGGAATGTTGTCCAACTCATGAAGGAGTAGTTATAGCAGAACAACTCATGCAGTGATGACTGACAGTTTAATTCACTTTCTGTGGTGGGGAATGTCTAGCAAATCTGGCTTGTGATAAGTTGCAGCATCACCTAGTCACATCAACATGAAACGCTGAGGATAGTCTTAGGCTGAATATCAAATTATTACAGAGTTATTCTGTTAGGCTGTGGTATGCCTGTGGGGGTTTCTGCCATCATGGCTGTGAACTGGTTGTAACAAAAGAAGAAGGAAAAAAAAAAATTTGGAAACGAGAAACCAGTTGTGTCCATGCTTCCTCCTGAAGGCTTCTGGCGTATGTGAGAAGCTGTTTGAAAGAGGCTTGAAATCCAGGATGGACTTTGTCTCCTGGGAATGGGCTGCATGTAGGAGTTGTGCTCTTCCCTGTTTTACTGTTTTTTGGATATTCCGAGCTCAGCTGTTCCCCTTAAAAGGCCTTTCAACTCACTTAGTTTTTCTGAAGGATATAAAAAGTATTTATGCATGTTGACTGTAGCCCTGTATATCCTGACAGTCACGTGTGGTTGCAATTTTTGTATTCCAACTGAGGAAGTACTTAACCCTATTTTTTTCTGGTTCAAACTGAGTTAGTTTTCACCATATGCAGCACCTCTTATGAAAGTGCGGGTGGGGGGGAGGAATTTTAAATGAAGTTGAGAGCTGTTTCTGCGATGCAGTTATTTTAATAACTGTGGGTCTCTCTGTACGGCAGACTGATTGCTTTTTGGAGTATTTCTTAGGAGGAAAGAGGGTATGTAAACACAAAGCGAGACCTCAAATGACCACACGCGTCTAGGAGCTTGAACAGAATGATTGCGTTTTGCTTTTCATTTTTGTAGTTTTTAGGTGGGTGAAAGCAAAGATTTGGGTTTCTTCCATTTTACCCTTTTGAAGAGAAAGAGCAAGTCAAATGAAGTAGAAAAAGCTGGTCACAGAAGTCCAGGGTCACACTTTTCATATGAATTTGTAATAGGCTTTAGATACAGCAGACAAACCAAGGAATAAGGTCACTTGTCTTTGGTATGATATTCCTAGAATAATTCAGTTTGGGAAAGACCTTGGGAGGTCATCTTGTCCAACCTCTTGCTCAAAGCAGGCCACCTGCAGTGGCAGAGCAGGCTGTTCAGGGCTGTGTCCATGTCCAAGCAGGTCTTTTAGTACCTCTGAGGACGGGGGCTCTGCAGCCTCCCCAAGCAGCTGTTCTGCTGGTTAAGCACCTGCTCCGAATTTTTCTTCCTTATCTTTCGCCAGGTTTTCCCTCGACGCAGTTTGTCCCTGTTGTTTCTTTTACTGTGTGCCCTGGGAAGAGCCTGGCTCGCCGTGTTTATAAAGAACACAGATCAGTGTTTGCCAAGCATCTACACATCAGGCAGTGGGTTTTTTGTGTTTGAGTCCATTTAACAGCATCTGTGTTGGGGTGTTTTTAACAGGGCTCTGACCTTGCTGTGCTGTTACGTCAGGGAACAAGGATGGAGTGAGGCACAGGCAATGTTCATACTAACATCTCAATAGGCACCAACACAGAAATAACTATGTTCCTTTCTGCCTATAGATAATACATGTTGGGTGGGCCTGGATTTACTCACAGAGCTCAGAGTTGGATATGCTTCCTGTTCCTATCTCTGCCACCGCTGCCTTTGTAATAGTTGTGTCTGAGCTTCCATGCTGTTAAAATGGAGATTATATGCTCTTATTCACAAGAGTGCTGCAAGTCCTCCAGTAACTGCTAAATGCTTTTAGTTCCTTGGGAGAAAACTGGTATAAAAAAAGAAAAAAATGTATTTTTATAATATAAACGACGTGTAGTTATACAGGGTTATGTTAACTTCATACTCTTTGTAGGTTGACTTTAAACCAATGTATGCTTTTGTAGTACATTGCATCCCCATAAAAATTAGATGCTTTTATCCAAATTACATGTTGGAGATTGAAGGAGACATACACAAGGGTTACTAGGGTGGCCTCATTTTTCATGTTCAAGATTTGTAACTAGAAACAAAGCTTAGAAACTTTAGATTCTTAAAAAAATTAAGTCCTTCTGTAGAAGCAGTTAAGTATTCTTTTTGTCAGCTTTAATAATAATGAGTTTTTGGTGCCAGGATGAGCGATAATTGCAAATGGCAAAAAGTCATCAGAATGTTGTTACTCAGATTGCAGATTTTATTAATCGTAAAAGATATTATTCACCTAGAAAGGCTGTTTTATAAGTGCTCATTTACATGAAGACTTGCTGCCTAATTTATTTTGTTTAAAAAAACCCCACAAAAAACCACAACCAGAAAAAAACCCACAAGCTTTGTCCTGTCCTTTGAAACCTTGATTATTTTATCCTTCTCATTCAGTTTGCTTATGTCATCTCTGCTCCTGCTTATCAGTGAGACCAATCTTACTTTTCTCCCTTCTCTCTCATAAATGTATCTGCTGCCTCTTGGATTTATTTCATCAGTTGAATACTGTGCATCTGCCCTGCATGACTTCCTCAACAATTAAAAGGGAAGTTTATCTTTTATGAATGACATCTTAGATTAGTGGTTTGGGCCTTCACATGTTTGGGATCTCATGAGGTGTTGGGATTTGCAGATGTAAATGAAACTTTGATCTATTTTCTCTCATTCCTTCTATGTTGTTTTCAACATGAGTCTTCCTTAAGTAAATAAATTGGGCACATCCTTCACTGTAGGAATACAGTTAGTCAATGAGCCTGCCCTGTGGACTTAAAATGGGGTACATACTAAAGTATCTCTTTAATTAGGGTGTTGTATGGTAAACCCTTCAGGGTATAGGTACAGCCTTTATGTGTTCCTGTTAGAGAATACGTACAGAGAGCATTGCTACAGTGTGAATATTCAACAACTGCTTGTCCTTTACTCCTTATGCTGAAATATTAATACAGCAGTGATTTCTGCACCTTATCTTGTTGAGATCAAGTATAATCCTCGTGACAGTATCCTGCACACACCCAGGCCTTTTTGAAGAATCATGCCTTTCTGGAGCATGCTGAACACCAATTACTCTCAGTAATGCAGCTGGATCTATAGCTGCTGTTGCTAAAATGGTGATGTGCTTCCATGTGGAGGGTGAAGAGCATGGGCTCTGCTCCTAGCTGTGTGCCACCGTGTCACCATTTTAGCCTGCAGAAGGACATTAGCTGCAAGGGCAGAATAAAGCTCTCATTCATCATAGCAAAAGTAATTTCAGACATGCGGATAAAGAAGTACTTTACTATAATGCCCATTGTGACAGAGGTCTCTTTGAACTTTGCTGGTACCAAATTGAGATCCTTCAGCTGGCATTTTCATCACTCGGGCCTTTTCAGGATCAGATTGCAGGTGACTCGGTGGTAAAACTGCTTCAGAAGTGCAGGATGCCTGTGCTCTGCCATGCTCTGGGCTGTGACAATTGACATTTCAGACTTCTGAGTGTTTTCTAAACTGATATTTAAAGTGTGCCCCACCAATTCTGGTCTTAAAGTTGGTTGATGAAACTATAATATATTTCAACACAAAATTATGCAGGCTAAAGTGAAGATCGCTGTGTTACTGGAGCAGATTCTTCAGTTTCATGTGTATTTGAAAGCTGAGAAAGTTTCTGCTGAAGTTGGATGACACAGGCTTGTTGAATTGTTCATGAACGAAAAGATTGCTCTTGGATGGAATTAATTTGCAGTATCTCATTTACCATCTTAGTTTTATCATGAATTTCCCCTACTCGGCAGCCTGAAATGCCAAGTGAAAAAGTGTTTCAGTGAGAGATAATATAATATATTAAGAAAATGTTATTGATCACAGTATGCTTTTACTGGAAGATGACTTTTTCTGACCGGAACACAAGGGACTTTGCCTTGTTACAGTAGGAAAATGTATTGTAATATGCAAACATGATTATTGTTAAGGTCACAGAAACTTTGTTTTTACATTCCACTTCCTCTGGAAGCGGGCCTCTCCATAGCTAACCACTGTCAGCTGGGATACAGTAAGAACAATTTCAGTTTAAACTAAAAAAAAAAAGGTTATAGCATGGTTTTTGTTTTATGAAGAAGGAAATGAATGCTGTTTTCCATGTCACCAAAGGTCAGAACTTGTAATTCGATAGCCATTACTGTAAGCATTTTGTTATGATGATGGACTGCGTTGTGGTGGTTCTTTGTCAGAATAAATTTACAGACATTTTCTCATCATATGTGTATTTTATGTGTATGTCATAGACAGAAAATGTTGCTTACTTTGTTTTAGAGTGGCTTCCACACACAAGGACTGTGAGGCACTTAATTTTCCCACCTAATGTGAGAAGATTAGCCAAGTGGAAGAGTCTGTTGCTTACAGAGAGCTTATGTGGTTATATAGGTATCATTACTTTGTAAAGCATAAGGATGTAAATTTGTGATGGGATGCCCAGTACAGGCAACTTAAAACAAGGACACTTTTAAGCATGTTTGATTTAAAGACGGCTCCCATTGCATAAACAGTAGCTCAAAGACATTAAGGTCCTGTTTGCAGTGAGATTGCTTTCTGCAGAAGGGCTAAATTTTCCCTCAAGAGAAAGCAGGTCATTAAGATAATACTTGTTTCAAGCTATTTCTAATAAAACTTACCCCAAACACATTCTGCAAAACTTAACTCTTTAGCAAATCCTGTCTCTGTGTAATTTAGGTTATAGTATTATGAGCTATGTTAATTTAGACAAACTCATTTGGAATAAATCAGTGAGGGTTGCTCTGCAAATCCTAGAATCATGGAACAAATTGGATTGGAAGAGACCTTAAAGATCATCCAGTCCAACCCCCCTGCCATGGGCAGGGACACCTTCCACTAGCCAGGTTGCCCAAAGCCCCGTCCAACCTGGCCTTGAACCCTTTCAGGGAGGTGGCAGCCACAGCTTCTCTGGGCAACCTGTGCCAGTGCCTCACCACACTCACAGGGAAGAACTTCTTCCTTAGATCTCTTTCAGTTTAAGACTGTTACCCCTGATCCTGTCACTAGACTGTGATAGTCCCTTGCCATCTTTCCTGTAGGCCCTCTTTAAGTACATAAGGTGTCCCTGAAGCCTTTTCTTCTCCAGGCTGAACAACCTCAACTCTCTCAGCCTGGCCTCGTAAGGGAGGTGCTCCAGCCCCCTGATCATCTTTGTGGCCCCTCTGGCCCTGCTTGAGCAGATCCATGTTTTTCTATATTAGGGGCCCCAGAACTGGATGCAGCACTCCAGGTGGGGTCTCATGAGAGCAGAGTAGAGGAGGAGAATCGCTTCCCTTGACCTGCTGGCCACACTTCTCTTGATGCAGCCCAGGACATGGTTGGCTTTCTGGGCTGTGAGCACATGTTGCTGTCTCGTAGTCAGTTTTCCATCCACTACTACTCCCAAGTCCTTCTCCTCAGGGCTGCTCTCAGTCCATGCATCTCCCAGCCTGTATTTGTGCTTCGGATTGCCTCAATCCATGTGCAGGACCTTGCACTTGGCCTTGTTGAACTTCATGAGGTTTGCACAGCCTCACCTCTCCAGCCTGTCGAGGTCCCTTTGGATGACATCTCTTCCCTCCAGCATGTTGACTGCACCACACAGCTTGGTGTCATCAGCAAATGTGCTGAGGGTGCACTCAATCACACTGTCCATGTCACTAACAAAGATGTTAATCATCACCAGTCCCAACACCAGCTCATGAGGAACACCACTCGTCACTGCTCTCCACTTGGACGTTGAGCTGTTGACCGCAACTCTTTGAGTGCGACTGTCCAGCCAATTCCTTATCCACTGAGTGGTCCATCCATCCAATCTATGTCTTGTCAATTTAGAGACAAGGGGAACATTTTAGAGATGTATGTGACAGTTAAATGCTTTACACAAATTCAGGTAGAACAATGTATTTTCTGTGGGATGTTTTTTCCTTTGTCCTGCCCCATTTCCAACACATACCTCCAGCAGTTTTCTCTGGTTTTGTTGCAATAAGTCTCCACTTCAGTGAATTTGGAGATACAGACCTGACTGCAGGAATTCATCTGTGGTACAGTAGTGGGTTGCTAACCTGCTGAAGTTTTTCACGTGGCAAAATAATTTTGTTACGGCAACCAACCTTTTTCTGCCCAGGCAAAGCAGTGTTGCTAAAATTGTTGTCAATTGTTGTTAAATCCTGAAGTTTAATTATATTTCTTTGATGCTTTTTCTCATTCAGTTTAGACAGCAAGAAGTTGTTGGTATAAATTGAGGGACCAGATCTTAATTGTGTCCCTGGTCCCTTTTTGCAGACCCTTCTAACACATTGATAGACATGTGTAGGAGAGACCACTTGTGTTAAAGCAATCAGTTAATATTAAGAATTGAAAGGTGTAGATTCTGGCTTTTAAGGGACTAAAACCCAAAACCAAGTCCCTAGTTTCCCCCCCCCAACCTCTTGAGCTGCAAGAATTTGGTACAGTTTATTTAGCACAATAAATGGGACTTGAAGTGCAAGCATAGCCAATTTTAAAAAGGCATATTGTTGGACTTCCTGCAAGAGTAAATCTGTTGTTTGTACTTAGGATGTTAAAAAATACACAAACTTCTCTTTTTCCTCTATTGCTTAAAGAGGAGGAGAGTTACTACCATTGGTTTACTTCTTAGTCCCCATGGGACCTTAGTTTAAGGCAACTTGGCTTGCAGGATCAACTCAGCTAGTGTGGATGTCAACCCTGTGGGACTTGTGCTCCTAAAGATGCTTTATGTTGCTGCACGTTTTCCTACCACTTGGCAGGAAAACGATGCTCAGCCTTTGTAATTCTCTTCGTCTTCCCAGGATGTGCCAGAGCTCGCCCCGCTCACAAAGCATCTCTTGTATGGGCATGAGTTTCCAAAATGTAGTGGCAGTTTGGGACGGCTGGTTATGTCTCCCTGTCAGCTGTGTTTAGTAAGAATAGGTAGAATTTCAACACATGTTATTTCAAAACAATTCTATCATCACAGATGTTCAGCATTTCCTTGCAACCTTTTGTGACTAGGTCTCCAGAATGCTGTTTAAAATACCAGTTGAATCAGCTAAATCTGGCCAGCCCTGTGGATGAACTTTAGTATTTGGCTTGATGTGCCTGAAAAGATGAATTATTTAAACATAAATCAATTTAGTTTTCATGTGCCCTATTCTCATGAACTGAAAGATGAGGGGAAGGGAAAAGGAAAAAAGAAACCCCGTAGGAGAACAGTTTGTGCTGTTTAAATCATAGCTAAGTTGTTTTATTTGGTTTTGAAATGGTTCTTGGTGGGCACTGTAAACACATGGAAGGTAAAAACGAAAGATACTGCGTCTTGTACTGAGTGTGAAAATTCAGTGTGAAGCAGAGAAGATGACAATCTAGAAAAACTCTTTGTACATTTGTAGAAAAGTTTGATATAACAACATGGAACATTTCTTAATCTATGTGTCTAATTGTAATGCAGTAAAGAATAATGTCTTTGCTTAGGAGTATATGAATGAAAACATTTATGCTGAATGTTTATGGGGACACAAAGAGGCAGTTCTTGAACAGCGCAAAAGACTTTCTAATTTTTTCATCCTGCTGCTAGGAGTTTTTTTTTAAAAGCCTTTTACACAGATGAGATAAATTGAAAGATGCAGAATATTACATCTTTGATGACGGTGGGCTTGTAGTTTTAAGATCACAGCCAAATTTGAATCTTCCCTTGCTCAGCTGTTAGCCTGCTCGTGAGCTGCTTTACATCCTTGTGAAAGGCAACTCTACACAGCCTGGATTTGAATAATAGAGTTGCCATTAACGTCCAATGTAAAAAAGATGATTGGTTGTATGTTTGATTTATGGGAAGCCAGAAGTGGTGAAGTATACGGTACACGAGGGGATATTTATGCCGCTAATGCTTAAAACACAACCGAATGTTCTGTGCACTGTAGATGCTTTCAAATGGCAAAAACAAAGGTGCGTATAGCAGTAAATCCGGTTATTCTGATAGTTGAATGGCCCTAGATCAGGATCTGACTGTGCAGTCTCTTCAACATGCAGAGCAAGTCTGGTAAGCCCTGGTTTAGTTACTGCCTGTTACAGGATTATCAGCTTTGAATCAAAGAAAATAATTTCAGATATGTTAGGATTTAGGGTATATTGTTTCATCTTCATCAGTTTCTAATGCAAGAATTGTTTTTTCCAATTTATGTGCAAATAGGCTTCCAAAATCTGTTGCTGTGAACTGAGATTTTGTCAGAATTTTTTTCTTCATCGAATTACTCCTGTTCTGCTAATAACTGTCAAATTGCACCTCAACTCAGCATTTTCTTGATTTATCTTGCCTGCAGTAGCTAACAGTAGCTCTCTGAGGTGTATCACTTGGCTGCTTTGCAAACAGGGTGTTCTTAAGATACTCAGCTGTGCATTTAGGTTTTTCAAAATGTTACAGCAATCATTTGATTTTTAGAGGAAGAATTCATTGTCAAGTCAAACTGGATGAATTTTTCAAAATGTAGAGGGCTTTTCCTCAGCTGTTCATAAGCTGAGCTTTCTGTATTCATCATTCTGCAGTGTTGAAAACATGTATTAGTTCTATGTTTTTAGTCTCTTTTTTAATTTTTCTTCAAAGAAAATATTGGTCTGATCTTTCTGCTGAATAATACCTTTTTCTGCTCCATTTGCACAAATCCACCCCTTTGCATGTTTCTCCAGCGAAATACTTTACAGGGAGGGGGGTATTGGAGAGCCCTTAGCTTGGGGCTGGTTAGTAGCTCCCATCATTTAATGATATTAGTGATGGTTTCTTCTGGCCACTTCCTTTCTGAGCCAGAAAGGTGTTATTAATTAAAGAGTGTTTGCTGACCTTGAGGTGAATTTTGTCTGATACAAAAAGTTTACCTTTATTCCCTGAAATACCATTTTTGAACCATTTTCTACATTTCAAGCAATTTATTTCTCTCAACCCACTGTTTGGGAAAAAAACTACAGGGAAAAAAAAACCAACTTGGCTACTAAACCTCTTCAAGCAAAGCATATACTAGCCCATCTTAACTCACTAAAGAATTTACTGTTTTGAAAGAAGGGGTTTAATATTAAAACACAGATGAATACCTGTCTCAGTCTGATGTGTAGACTTGAACCAACAAGATTGATGCATCCAAATTATAGAAGCTTTATCTAGTGAGAATGAGATGCTACTTACGTTTTCAGGTAAAAGAAATCAACAACTATTAATTTGGCAGAATTATTTATTTCTTACTGATGATATTTTCAGTGTATCTAATCAGAGCACTCATGAATAGAAATGAAACAATTTAAATAGAAGCAGTGTACATTGTATGATCTTGTTTTCTCAAACTGTTCCATAATGCAGTGAATAAATTTATCTGTTCTACTGAAAAGACTTCTGCAGAAATCATACACAGTGCTTTCACCTCTATTATTTAATCTGACTGTTTTATAACTCTTGGAAGATGGTTATTTCTGCTTCTGCTACAGGCATCTGGAAAAAATGTTCATTTTGGGGGGGAACAGCAGGGAAAAGTAGTCTGTTACAGAGTCTGAAAATCCAGACAGATGCACCAGGAGCACTTGACTGAAAGGCGGGCTAGAAAATGATGAAATGGTCACCACACACCAACCCCTTGAATAGCAAGGTCCAGATTTACGGAAGGTAAGTTAATGAGTGAAACCAGGTTGGTCTGAATTAACGTTTGAGCTCCCTGGAGGCCCTGGAGGAAATGTAGCTGAGCAGAGCGAATGCTCATGAAATCACGTGGCGGCATTTGAGTTTACTCTGAATCACTGGATACGTTTGGGACACTGTGGGAGAGAGGCAGGTTTTGGGTGGCCTCACCACTAAACAACTGTTGACTGTCCATCAGGCTTGTGGAGAAACCGATGGGCTTTGCAGAGGTCTGCATTCTCTGTGGGATGTTCTAGTACAGGCTGTGCAGTTTGGGATGGTGGCGGCTGAGGGTGACAGCAATGAATTTTGCAGTTGTTTCTGATGGAGCCCATTCTGTCATAAGCGAGCTAGGGAATCTGACCACATGATGTTGTGGTCTGCACTGCTTAAAATGTCTTTTTTGGTGAAATTTTCCATCCAGAATTCAAATCTGTTTTTTAAAAGATAGCAGTTCTTTTTTTATTCCCCCCCCCCCCCCCGGGGAACACTCTAGATTGAGTATTTTATAAGGGGAGCTTTACTTGTCCTTGGTAACTAAGAAAATAAATAGATCATATAGGTGAATCTAAACCAGCTGCAAACAAACCAGGAGATTAAGGAGTTGTCTTATTCTTCCTACTTAAAGGATGCAGATACTAGATGCCATCATCATTTCTGTTATAGTGCCTTTAAAGGCTGTGACTCCACTGTGTTCAGGCAGGTTAGCAAAATCTCCTAACCCAAGCCCACTATTCCAATAGGTTTTAGATTGCAGTAGTTAATTAGTAGGTACCAGAATACAAATGCTTGCTTCTCCTGACTAAAGCCCTCCTAGGACCCTTCAGTGTAAGCCGTGGCATACATTTAACTTTTCCACTCTTTTTAACCCTCCTAATCCTTGGGAATAGGTTGTAGATAGAGCAAGTGAAACTGGGTGCTCTGTTTATGGTCTATCCTTTTTTTTCTTTTTTTCTTTTTCTTTTTTTCTTTTTGCTTGAGGAATTTTAATCCCAAAACGAATGCCAGCACTTACATGCTCTTAAAAACCCTACTGGCAACCATCACCTCTTAATCTTTTTACATTTCTTGTGATTAGCAGTGCTTTCTAATCCTAACACCAGACCCAACAGCAACTGTTAACTGCGCTTGTTTTACAGCTAAATCTAATCCTTCTAGCAGTCTGAGGCCAGCATTATATTTATCACTCTGAAATTACTAACTGTAAGATGTTGTGACAGTTCTTGAGTTAGGTTTTTTTTTTACTTTCTCTTTCCCTGTCATGGATTGATAAGTGCAGCGATTAGTATAAGGTTATTTTTTTTTATATACGACGATTTCCAGAAAAAGAGGAAAATAGGTGCTGCTTCCCCTCCCCCTCCCCTCTTTCTCTTTTAGTTTTATGTTTTTTCACTTTTTCTGGTCCGGGAGAAGCAATTTGCTTTCTACCTGAGTTTATGATTAGTAGCAAGATGTGTAGGTGGAATATGTTTCAGTGGGTTTTTTTCCCCTCTTCTTTTCCCTCCCCCCACACCTATTAATATATCTGTTAGTAAGCTAATGCTATTAGGTTATGCAGACTGTTCAGAGTACAAGGAAAGATAAGACAGCCATCAAATCGTCACAGTACCCTGAAACATCTTTCTGTTCTGCTGAAGGTTCTGTGTGTGTTTGTCCATGAGGCAGTGACAGATTTTATATCCAGTCACTTAGCAAAGAAAGGGTAAAGAAATTACTGTTACATATTTACTGGTGTAGGGTTCTTTTTTTTTTCCCCACCTGGAAAGTTGTGTGGGTGTTTACAGTTTCTACAGGAACTGCTCTGAATTTGCATTAGGAAAGGAGGAAAGGGAACGCTGAAGAGCTACAAACTTCTCTTTGCTGCTTGATTTCATTTTTTATTTCCTCCCCCCCCCCCAGGAGGGGCAGGGAAGGCTTTAGCCAGGAGTGTACAATTCCCCAAATGACCCTATTTGCTTAAATCCTAAAATCATTTTTAAGGTGGATGAAAAGAATGGCAAATAGAAGTGAGGCACAGTATAAGAAATAGCACTTTTCTGTAATCACAGTAGATAATAGCTAACTGTGTCTTCTGCTGCGGGGGTCTGGCCATGGTCTGTTTTCCTCAGCTGTGATTTTCTTTCCCCAACCAAAGAAAAGATGAACTGTATTTCTTACTGGCAGTGCAAACTTGAGAAAGTCTTTTCAGATTTTAAAGCAAGGTATAGGAAGTTTTTATATATGTGTGTGTGTATATATGTGTTTATGTATTTAAAGAGCAGTGGTCTTTGCTGTGTGAAGATCTCGTGTCGGCAGATTTTGGTGTCTGAAAGCTCCTCTGTTTTCTCTTGTCAGTGGACTCATAGAAGGTACTTCTCCTGGTGCTCTTCGCCGTGCTTATATCCTCAGACCATGTCAGCTCTGGCAAAAAATGCTACTTTTGTATTTAAAACAGTAACGAAAATGCAAAGTGATATGTAGTTCAAAACAATCAAAATGTGATTGTCCTTGCCCTTCTGACCGTATATGTATAGTTGCTTAAACCACTTTAATCTGTTACTGGCAAGATTGTCTAATGGCTGGAAGAGGAAATTGGGCTTTCATCTCTGCTCAGGGGAGAACATATCAGTGCCTGGGCATTTGGGCTGTCTTCATTTTATGTTGAACAGCCAGGAATTTTCAGCTGTGTCTTCCTTGTGCATGTGTGTCCACACCCACACTGCCCCTGCCTGCTCTATTACTTATCTCCCAAGGTGGTTTTAAGGCTCTTTGTGCCTCTTCTCATAGTCTCCCGTTACTGCTTCCTCTGGGGTTTTTTTCCCCACATGCTAGAGCTCAGCCAAGGTCCCTTTGAGTTTGTAAAAGCTTGTAAAGTGTTTTAGCTGTAATTAATTTAGTCTTGACTTTCCAAAGGGATAATATATGATGAAATAGGGCTCCCACCCTTTTAAATTTTATTCTGCTTCACATCTTTGAGGTCCTTCTTCCAGATAAGTATAAAACTCTGAGGGGTGGAGCAAAAATCATATAAAGCGCACAAGTCAAAATTAGGCTTTATAGTCAAATGCCTGTGGGGAGAAGCTGGGGCACTGGCTGGGCTTTCCCTGGTAGCCTGGCAGGAGACACCGATCCCTGCTGCTCTTCTGAGCTGCAAACCCTCACAGCTGTGGAAGGAGGGAATGAAGTGAGAGCTGATCCGGGAGCTGGCAATATTCATCCTGGGTCTAAAGTTACATCTTGGGATGCCGTCTTGCAAGCACGGGGCTCATGGTGCAGAAAGGAGCAGGGGGAAGCCCTAAATTTTAGGATCCTAATGCCTTTACTGCCATCTTCAGTGGGAAACTGGCTTAATGAGGATGTATTGTGAATTAGGAAACTATGATGATTAAAAATTGGGGTGAATGATACCACAGAAGCAGGGGATAAATACACAATGTATGGAAAAAAAAGTTGGTACCCTGCATAAAATATAAAGTCTGGGGTGGCATTTTCAGACTTGCTGCAGTGTTGCTGACAGCCATAGAGACATTTCAGCTTGAGTGCTGCAGTTGTTTTATACTGTTTACTTCCTTTTCTCCAGTTGATTTTCCTAGAGAAATATTTCCTGCGACCTGCCTGTGGAACTGTTCCCTCTCCATTCAGTGCTGCTATTCCCTGCGCAGCTTCATACCTACATACAGTATAGAAAAATCACTCTAGATTGTAAAGATAAAAAGGAAAACATATTTATCAGGTATTTCTCTATTTCAGCAAAGAGAGGATATCTTATTCTTTTGAAGTCTTCTGACTGAAAGCCATGCCGAGAGTTAATGTAAAAAGTTGGATCTTCCACCATCTCTTGCTTTTACTTCCAGTTTTGAGCTCCAGCTAGAGAACACACATGGTGGGAGGCAGACGATCCCATTACCCTGCTCCTCTTTCAGTGTATCTGGTGAAAACCCTTTTCCAGTATTTATTGCGAAAATCAATATTCCAGTTGATGGGAAGGAAGGAGCGGTACGCAGGTTGATACCTAGGGATCTGCAATCTGTTAGGTGTGAGATTGCTTTCTCTCTGCAATGGTTACAGTCTTGGTCTTACATACTGCCTACAAATTTTGGGTTTATATACGTAAGACATGAACTTTTACATTTTATGGTAAGTTTCAAAAGGACGGAATTGTTCAAGGCTACTGTTGTGAATAGTAGATGCTCATTCCCATAAAAATTGCTTGTATAAGTAAACAGTGTTCTAGAAGGTGACAGTCCTAATCCCTTACATCAAATTTTATCTATTATTTTACCTCTATAAATGTAATTTCTTCAGTAGTTTTTGAAGCTTGGAAACTGGTAACCTTCAAGCTCCTCTGTACCTTAGAAACCTCTTCACCTCCTTCAAAATAGCATAAGCAGTGACCAGTGAAGCTGAAAGGGAAGACAGTGATTAAAAACTTAATACAAATGTGTGGATGGGGGAAGAATCTCAAGTTCAGAAGACACTAAGATCCAAGAATAAGAAATTTTACACTGACACAGCCCTGAATCTCATCAGGGCAGCAATAATTAGACATAGCAATATTTATCTGAAAAATCTCTTTCCTTACCAATCCCACTGGTTGATGCCAGCTCAGGTAGTCTGACTGCAGGACCAGGGTGGCTCTGACTGTCAGTGCTGTGGGTCTTGAGTGGGATGGTGAATCGATATGCAAAGCATGTTTTTAACTGCTTGAAACCCAAGAACGCACTGTACCTGACCACAGTCTATTTCAAGGTCTGTCAGCTTTGAGGATTCAGTGAGCTGGCAGTGTCTCTTTTTGAACATGCCCATGAAAATAATTGTGAATGATTAATTTTAATTACTGCTGGCTGAGGGCAGATCCTTTGCTGTGTGGATGGGTTTTTATTAAGCTGTGTCGAAGAATTTACCTGAGCTGGGAAGGTCCCAGACTTCTTGCAGCATGAAAGGTGTGCTTAGGGAAGAGCACGTCTGCAGGAGGCTCTTTTCCTGTCTCCTGTAATCACTTAATGGTGGTGTAGCAGCTATAGCGGCTGCCCGTGGTGTGCACGTGTGTGCATTAGTGCAGAAGGCACTTGAAACTGGGAGGGGGGGAATGGATGGAGGTGAAGACAACCGATCGCTACTCCTGTTATTCTGTGGTCTCTCTTTCACTTGTTGTGTCTTCTAAACTGGAAATGAACAGAGAAGATGCATACACCGATCTGAAAAGACTTTATTTCTATTTCAGCTTTAAAATGCATTCTTTCTACTTTGACCACAGTGGTAGTATTTTAATCTCTGTCTGAATTTAGAGTAGTTGTTCTCCAAAACAATCATGTTAGACATGCTCACTGCACCTCCTGTAAAACCTAACCCAGGGATAGTGGGCTATTTTCTGTTTCAAAAATGTAACTGAGACAGACTGATCAGAGGCTGCCTTACTGAAATCTGTTTGGTTACCTAATGTCCCATCATTTCTGTGGTGTCTCAAAGGCTGTTGGAGAAGGAGTAGGCTTGAGCCTCTTCTCACCTGTAACAGCTAGTTTCTGACTCACTAAAACATCTTTCCTCTCAGACATTAAACCAAAGCGTCTTCATTCCAGTTTAGTAAGATTTATTTATTTCTAAGATTGGAGTATGTGTTTAGATACACAGATACCAAAGCGACAAGAGGAGGTCTATCAGGTAAGTAGTTGGCCCCAAACTCTGAAATCGACAGTGAAATCATGGCTTGACTTCACTCCTAGCTTTCCCACAGGCTTGCTTTTTTGACCTTGGTTAAATAATTTGACCTTTTTTTCTTATGCATTTGCTTTTCTATTAAAAACATCCATCCACTGGGCAGTGACTGAATATGTTTGTTTATTCCTTTTCTTTTTATATTCTTGCCCAATACTAATAGAAAAACTTTCAGTTGGGAGTGTGTAGATTGAAAATGAAATTACATACAAAAATATCTTCTAGTCATTAAAAAAAACAAAAGCATCCCTAATTTAGAAATGTCTGCTCATGGAAATATTTATTCTCAGCCAATGAAGTTCAGTTTAGTATTACTAAGCTTCAAACTGTAAGAGTGTGCAGAGCAGCAGTGCTGATTTATGTCCCTACAGAACTTTAAGGAATATTCCTAATCCAAGAGTGGTTTTCAGAAAGGTTTACATAGAAGGCTTGCTGCTTCTGATTTGAGTGGAGCTCTGTAGATGGCTGAACTTCGAGCCCTGAGCTGTTTATATATTCCTTAAAATTGTATAATTTTATTCTGCTTAGATATTTATATGGTCCTTATCAACTCAATATGACCTTGGCCTTATGGTGGAGGCAAGAAGTACATTTCCCTAAGAAACTGTATGATGGTGTTGGGGCTGGATCCCAGACCACCTGAGCCTCAGACCAGTGTTTGGATCATAAATATTGCTTTCTTCATTGCCCAGGAGGATGACTAAGTTGTCCTTGTAGCATACTGTGATGGTAAGTTTTCCTGCTTAAGCCGATCATGGTCATGTTTACAGCACCTAACAGTTGTCAGACTGGACAGCACTTGAGTCTTGTACTTCTATGGAAATGGTTGGAAGATGTCAGCTTTTTTGGTGGTTAGCAAAGTGGGCTTGTTTTATCCTCTTCCATTAGCTGTATTTTCAGTTAAGAGATAAGATACAATGATCATGGCAATCTGCCATTGTATTGTCTATACCATTTATTTTTGCCAGGATAATAATCATCTGGACCCTCCTTTCATTAAAGCGGCTAATTAAAACTGCATTGGGACTTTAATGCAACTGATGCATTCTTTTGGTTAGACTTGTACAGTATTGTCTTTGGTTTGGAGACTGATGGGGAGGGGAGTTGGGCTTGCATGCAGAGAGGCATTTCTTCATACTTAGGTTTTCTTGGACCAAAGTTAAACTGGAATTTGATCGGGAGTAGGCATTTTAATAGACTACCTCTGTTTTTACCATTTCTCAGAGGAACTAGAACGTGGAAAAAAGTGCTTTCATCTGAAGATTTTTCCTATATTTCTATATATTAAATGATTAAATGAAGTTGGGTTGCTACTACCATAATTGCTCAGATCATAACTGGTCTTTTGACCTGTAACTGAAAATTACTGATTTCTATGAAAATAACTGAAAAGTACTGATTTCTTCTGGCTCATCTGTAATTTTTCTTAGCCCAAGTATGTTTTGGGGTTTTTGTTTTTGGGTTTTTTTCATAGATCAGTACAATTTTTGTCTTCTCCCTCCACCAGTACCTATCCTCACATTTTGTACAGCACCCTTTACTTAGTTCATGCTTTTTTTTCTCCTTTTTCCTTTCTGTACAGTTAAAACAAAGATCAAAATAAATACTTGCAGAATATTAGCTAAAATAAGGAACAAATTGCAGAAGAGGGAAAAGTCACTTGTACCATCAAAGTATGTAATTCTTTTCTGCATTTCTTCAGACCTTCCTGGTGTAACATGACTTGTTGAATGACATATGGTTACACGAGCTGCTTTTTTTTTTTTTTTCCTAGCCTCCTATATGGACTAAAAGTTAAGTAAATGGTCTTTTCTAAAACATACATGTAAAAGGTATATTGTGATGTTATCAGACCCACTTGTACAGGGGGAGTATTTGTTCCTCCATAGTTTAAGCAGTGTTGCAGGTACTAGGAACCCCTTCTGAGTCATCAAGAAATTTGCAGACAAGATTTTCCAGTAATTTGGCTGTCTGTTTGTCAGGAGATGATGGAGAATATGTGGAAGGATCTGCTCTCATGAGTGGACTGTGCTGAAGCTCTAGCTGCTGATTTATTTTTGTCTGTGTGCATTTTGTTATGTAAAACATAGACCATAGAGGCAAAATGATTTATCC
Organism: Athene noctua; assembly: GCF_965140245.1. Taxonomy (NCBI): domain Eukaryota; kingdom Metazoa; phylum Chordata; class Aves; order Strigiformes; family Strigidae; genus Athene; species Athene noctua. The sequence continues at coordinate 10,039,317 of NC_134037.1, read as the reverse complement.
TAGCTGAAGGATTTTGCAAAAGAGCAGATTCCATTTTCTCTATAGCTCTGAGTTGATAACGACATCAGTTACTCACACTTCAGCCAGATACCAAAAAACAGCAATGTAATTTCAGCGCAGAAAACAGCAGAAGTCAGAGGATGACTCTTAATCATGCTTGCCTGTCCCAAGCAAGGATAGAAGTGTTTTAAAGAAAATATGTCGGCAAAGTAAGGTGGTTTACATCCCAAAATACTTCTGTACATACCTCCCAAGTGACACCTTGTTCCCTGTCATTGTGACAGTGCCTCTTGAAGCTCCATACTACAGGAGGTCACTCATGGAAAGGAGCAAGTACAAGGGAGCTGGTGGATCCAGGTAGAGGAAGATCTAGTTTAGCAGGAAACAACAGAAACAACAGACCTTCATTTAGTGTTAGCTGCGTGGCAGTGCCAGAGTTGTGCAGTGGAGATGGTGTTGCATGAATATGGAGAGGACAGCTTGAGTCTAAAATAGGGCATTTGGGGGTAGTGGTGGAGACTTTTCCAGGCTGTAGTGCCATTGTTTTCCTCCCAGGCAAAGTTGAGGAGTGTGTGTGGCTCGTACCTGTTGTGTGTAGGGGTCACTCTCGTAGTGAGTGCCCAGTGCTGAATAGCAAGAAGGGCAGCATCACCATGCTGCTGTCCTGCTGGACCTTGACCATACAAGTCAGCTGGTTAGTTCTTCCCAGATTTGCCAGTGACCCTCTTGGTCTTCCTGAGCTGACTCCAAAGTGGCACTTGATAATCCAAGTAGTCATGTGATTCTTGCAGGAAACCTCAAGTGACCCTCGGAAGATGATTACGAGTCTTGTTTTTGTTTTGTTTTTTATATTAAAGGCTCTTTTGATTAAATGGCCTGCCCTGCCACACACAGTGCAGCGATGTTGTTGCTTTTGTTCACAGAATAATTGCTGGGGATTTGAGTCTGCATGTACACGCAACAGTGTCTTCTGCTGCTTTCTGTAATGACAACACTAACTGTAGTGAGATGAAGCTGGAAAAAACCCAAACAACAAACCACTAAAACTCGCAAAAGAAATAGAGAATCCATGTTACATTTTTTAACAAGTCTCATGATTTTAAGGAGCTGATTTCTGATTGGTTTTGTGTCTTTCACTACTTTGAATTACTCATCACTTTCCTGTTATTGGAGGATTTTGTGAACTGCTGTTTGTATTAATATGAACTAGTGTGTTAATAGGAAAAGTATGCAGTTTTTGTATAGTTCTTTTCCATCTCTTTCTTTTGCTGTTTTAATTAATCTGCAACGGAGTCCAGCTACAAGAGATCATTTGCTGCTTGTCAGGTCAGTTGAAGGTAGTTTGGTGCAAAAGGCGCTTTAACAACATGTGGAAAAGCTTCTTTGCTAATTGGATTGCAATACATGTGTTACTGCCCACTTTAACTCAACAGAATCATTTTAATCTGATTCCCTCACTGTTATTTTACACTTAGATTTTGTGACATTCAACCTTTTTTGCAAGAAATAAATATTATTTAATTACCAGAGACTCACAGAACAGCTGAGGTTGGCAGGCACCTCATCCAGTCTGACCTGGGGCTGCCCTCAGTCTCTGCATGGCCTGATGCTTTGATCGTAGAGTAGTTGGGAAAATCCAAAATTGAGTGATCTTAATGGGAGAGTACTGCTTAAGGTTAAAAAAACAACACACCTTAGTTATTTAGTATGTCTAAGTTCTGGCTTACACACACATATCCTGCTGAGCTTAATGGAAATGTGTGTGTGCTCCTCTGACCTAGGGCACCATTTAGTCACTGTCTCTGTATGCCTGTAAATGTAGAGTATCTTGATTTTAACACAACTATTTATTTGCTTTTTTTTTTCCCCTTTCCCATTGTCTATTCCCTTTTCTACCCTGAAGAGAATTACATTTCCTACCTGTGAGCTCTGCTGCTGCAGCAAGTTGGAAAACAAGATGCTAAAGGCATTTTTTGGTACTGAGTATGTCTGTGTTGCAGTCACAGAAGTAATTGCGGTGTCATGCAATTATACCCAATCTACCTTGGTATATACGAACATACCAAACCAGGTTGTTCACAAGCTGATAATACTTGAAACACAGTCTGATGGGGTTTAAATAAGCTAGGGTACCCTGCTGCTGTTTGAGCTAATTTATGGTGCTTATATTTACCTTGCAACCATATGACCATGTCCTTTTCTTCTGCATGACACGCTTGTAAGTGGGTAGTTTTATTTATTCTTTTTCCTAGGAAAAAGGCATTCTTTCATAATATTTTGCACTTCAAAAGCCCTTCCCTCTGAGGAACTTAACCTTCCTCCTGTCTGACCAAAGAATAAGTGGTGACCTGGTTCACTGGGGAGCACAGCCGCTCCTGGCATGGATCTCATCACCTCCCTGCTGCAAGGGTTCTTATGCAGAAAATTACTGTCTTTCAAGAGAGCGTTGTCCTGTGTTTTAACTTATCTCACTTAAGTCAAAAGTACTTACGCACATGGGGGAAGTCAGGGAAAGCATAGCCACTTTAAATCATAACCACAGTAATGCAGTATTGTCACGCGAAGGAAATGAGAAAAATAGATAATTGGGCTGGAATTATCCAGGAATTTAACTCCACAGGCATGCTGACTTCCATGGTAGGTGGTATTTGGTTTTCTACTTTCAGTACAAGAATGTGCTTTTAGCAGCCCAATAACCCTGTGCTCGGGAAATGGTTTCTGTATTGTCTTATTAAGGAAACAGCGACACAAAATGCCATGAGAACCAGCTTTTGTTGCCGGTAAGCAGTAATGTTTCTTAAAAACTGCTTAGTGTGCAGGATTTGACAACCTCGCAGAACGAGGCAGCATCGGGGCAAACCAGATTCTCTTTATGCAACGTGATACACTCTTTGTGTGCTAGGCTGCGAGGACTCACAGCCGTTGTTCTAATTAATGTTACTGTGGTATGCAAGTGTACAGCACCACATCTTTTTGTCTTCTGCAAAAATCCCAGCTCATGTGTGGTGAATTGTTTTGACAGTTGGCTTTCCATTAGCAGTGGGGAGAATAGCGAAGAGCTACCATCTAGACCTACTTGCAGAACTATTATGGCGAAAAGAATAATCTTACAGGAGAAGTTCCTATTTCCAGGACCTATTTGTACATTCTGACTCCTCTCCGTATAATAGGATTACACATTTCTTATCGCAACCGCAACTGGATGTGTGCCAGCCATAAACTGTGCACAGTGTAACAATATGATTGCAGGCAATCTTTTTTTCCCCTTCTCTCCTTTTTCTCTCCATGCCTCCTTATGCTGGGTTAAAGGAAAAAAAAAAAAATCCTATTAGACAGTGTAGGATGAATCACAGAGCATCACTTAAAACATTACTATAGCCTGGTATATAGAAGCAAAACCACTTGACCGATGGAAACTAATTACAGACAGAAATGTGCCTTAGGAGAAAAAGATATTGATGTTTGAAGTGTTTCCTTAATGCATACATTTGAATCTGGGGGGAGAATTAAGATTCTGTCCCTTTGAGGGAATCTTCATCTATTCATATGGTAAACGTGGGAGTGACACCTATAGCTGAATGATTGTGGACAGACACTCATTGCATTGCATTACTGTTTTACTTAACTTGTGGGTTTGATTTACGTAGTACTCTGGCAGTAATTCAGTCTGCTCTGCAGTGTACTGGACTGTAATATATTGAACAGATAAAATAATTTTTGCCTGAGGTAGCTTAAAGCTAAATAAGTGCTGGAGGAGCAAATCCAAGCATGACATGACTATCTTTAAATATTTTTTTAAAAAAAGAGGGGAGAAACCTACCCTCTTTAAAATAAATAAATAAAATTCGTAATATCGATAATCAGAAGTGGAAGTTTTCTATGATTCCTACTGTTACAACGTTACTCTAGCCATTTGCAGAGAAATATGCATTTCTGAAGTTTGGCCAGACTTCAGCGTAGTTTTGTGAGGAGAAGCCTACCCTCTTAAAAAAAAAAAATTAAATCGTAGTATACATAATCAGAAGTGGAAGTCTTCTATGATTCCTACTGTTGAACGTTGCTCTAGCCATCTGCAGAGAAATAGGCATTTCTGAAGTTCAGCCAGACTTCAGTGTAGTTTTGTGAGAAGATGACCCAGATTGCCCTTCCTCAGTGTCCATACCAAGCTCATTTGCTATAGCTATTTTGGGATTTATAAACTTTGGTCTAGGAAAGTGCAATATGTCTGCTGGGATGACTCGCAGCAGCCTTTTCAAAGGTTCAGCCTCTGTTGAAGATGGACTGAACTATGAACAAATGTGGCAATGATAAATGGCATTTGGGATCTGCTCTACATCTGGAGGCTGCAGAAGTAAAAATGTCTGTCATTTGCTAACCTCCCTTTCTGAAATATGTTCTTGCAAGAGACAAAATGGTAATCCTTCTCTTGCTGTTTAGGCTAGCTTGCAAATTTTGGGTAGACAGAGAATAGTTTTAGTAGTTTTGCTCCTTAGTCTCAATTTTGTAAGGACAGAGCTTTGAAGATGTTTGCTGGGTTATGTCAGGTATGAGGTCTTGTGTTTGTCCTGGATCCCTCTTTCAGTTCATCTTTCCCTCCCTGAAATAAACTTAGGAAATGTGTGTGTACTTGGGCTGTACTGGCAAGGATGCTAACCTGAAGGCGGCCTCAGCCAGGGGAAGCACAGTAGTTTCTCTCCCTTACTCATGCAAGTCAGGATAGAAATCATTTGTGCTAATCAAGTGCATTTGATGTCTTACTAAGGAAAGCCTGCTTACTGAGTTGGTAGAAAAAGGAGTATTTTTAACTGAATTTGCTGGCCATTTGCAGGAGGGTCAAGAAGTTTTAATCAGGGTAGAAGTTTCGTGCTAAGTGCATCATACAGAAAAGGGGCTCTGTTCAAGTTAGATGGGAAAAACACAAGTCAAAGCTATGGCTGCTGAAGGCACCAAGCGCTGCTCAAGCAGGTGTAGATGGCATCTTGGCTGGGACGGCTGCCACTGTGTTCTTGGCCCACACTTTTATTAACTCAGTTACAGAAAAAAACCTCCATTTGACAAATTGTACTAGCCATGGTTTTGAGGTCTTTGGAAGGGTGGGGAGGAAGGCTGACACAACATAAAGCAGTTCCCTCTGGGAGGAGTTTGTAAGACTTCCAAATCCCCTTCTCCCACCCTGAACCTTAACTATATTGTACCTTTTTGAGCTGTTTGAGGTGATTCTTTAGGTTGATAAATTTCTAGTCACACATCCATAAGGTTTCTCTAAACTTTTAATGTGCAAGACTCCAATTGCATGTGCCGTTGGATTCTGCACACTAAATATGGTTATTTCAGTAATTGATTCTAAAGGTATAGGTGTGAGGTGGATTGATATATTTAGTCTGTAAATTGTATGTAGAAATGGTAAAAGTCATCTGCATTTATTTCAGTATTCAAACACTGTTTCATTTGTTTATTTTTAAAACATTAGAAATGAGTGTTTAAAAAAACCCACCACCAGCAGAAGAGACTTAGCGCAGAACTATATTGGGAATTTAATGTACAAGTTAGGAAATTAAAAGTTCCTGCAATAAATGTGACTCTTTCATATTACAGGTATACTGCAACATAAATTTCCCAGCCTCTACAACAACATTGAATTCTGAATATGTGCAAGATGGTTGACGTAGAGTGGTTATGAGAATTACAGCCTTGTTTTTCCTAACTAGTTCATTTAAATTCTCAACCTTAATGTTCTGTTAACCTTCCATTTTCTTGCTAATCTGCTTTAGGAAAATAAACAAAGTACATATCTTAAGTATCTTGCAACCCAGTGATGTATACCTGGAGGGAGAGAGATATTGTTAGATTGCAGGAAATTTTTGTGGCTTCATCAGTGTCAAATCCTTGGTCACTGATGTTAATGCTAAAGTGTTCCTTGTCTTCATGGAGGCTATCAACGGACCTGCTGGGTCTGGTCTTCCTGAAATTGGGAAAATGGGACGGAAAACCCAATGGGAAAACAGTTACCTATTTGGAGAGACTGTAAAGCATTTTTCTGTGTCGTGGGTGAGCTCAGCCTTTTGCTATGCTGGGAGCAAGGAGGTGAGTAGGGGGACCCAGCTGCGTGGAGCATGTGAAACCATTGCATCTCTTGAGAGGTGGGGTCCATGGAGAGGATTACCCTGTCCTACCCAGCCTTTAAGGTTCTTTCCAAGTCTGCCTCCTAATTGCAGATCCATCCCCATCGTGTTGACTGAGCACATGCTGGGGTTGCTGTTCTGGTACAATACACAGTAATGTTGTGTGGCATTTTCATGGTGTGGTATTCACTCAAAGCAGGACGTTATGACTTCTGAGGGCTCCCTCCCTGCTTTCCAGAGCTACAGTAAATCACACCCTTCTGAATACTGTTGCAGGAAATTTAGTCCTCCTTTTCTGAGCTCGTATCGGCAATTAACATTTACTTCAGTGCACTGTACAATTTGCCTTTTGCATAAGAAACCAGCTGTTGCGGTTTAACCCCAGTTGGCAAGTAAGCCCCACACAGCCAATTGCTCACTCCTCCTCAGTGGGATGAGAGAATGAGAAGAGTAAAAGTGAGAAAACTCGTGCGTTGAGATAAGGATAGTGTGGTAAGTAAAGAACAGCCACACATGCAGCAAAGCAAAACAAGGAATTCATTGACTACTTCCCATTGGCAGGCAGATACTCAGCCATCTCCAGAAAAGCAGGGCTCCATCATGTGTAACAGTTACTTGGGAAGACGAACTCTATCACTCCGAATGTCCCCCCTTTCCTCCTTCTTCCCCCAGCTTTATATGCTGAGCGTGACATCATACAGTATGGGATATCCCTTTGGTCAGTTGGGGTCAGCTGTCCCATCTCTGTCCCCTCCCAACTTCTTTTGCACCCCCAGCCTACTCACTGGTGGGGTGGGGTGAGGAGCAGGAAAGGCTTTGACTCTGTGTAAGCACTGCTCAGCAATAACTAAACCATCCCTGTGTTATTAACACTGTTCCCAGGACAAATCCAAAACACAGCCCCGTACTAGCTACTATGAAGAAAACTAATGCTATCCCAGCCAAAACCAGCAAACTGGCACACAGAAGTGCTGAGGGTTGGAGTCACTTGTGAATGTGGGTCACCTTTTGTGTGGTATCAAGCTGTATGCCATGCTGGGAGAGCTGAGAGCCAAGAAGAAGTAAGTTTCAGAAGTAGCCTCTACAAACTAGTAGAGGCCACTGGGAGATGGAAAACTGATTTTGCAAAATAAATCTGTTTATATTTCAGATGCAATGCAGTACTAGCCTCTTTTCAAAATTTTTTGTGGTTAAATACTTCTATCATGTCCTCACCACCTGCTGGAAATCCAGCACAAAAAGAAGAATAACCAAATCTTAAGTTGTAGCAGCTGAACCTGTTTCAAATAAATCGCAGAAGCTATTGTTTATGATAAGTGTTATCTGATTGCTGGCAGAACCTGTGTTTATTGCTTTTGTGTATTACCGTCTTGTAATTTGGATAGCTAAAAACTCTATTCCTTTTTCCGTTGTATGGAGAGATTTGTAAGTAGACAGACATCTATAATTACACTTAGTGGGACTGGAGACCATATAAAGCATAAAATGAAATTGCTTGGTTTTAATCTGAAGTAGCATCACATTAAATTTTCTGCTTTTTTACATATCTTGGAACAAATATTTTTCTCATTCTTTGAATAACATTGGAGAACATTTAGGGACTACCATGAAGATACTCTGTGCACACTGTTTTCCTGTACTTGTTTTGAAATGTTTGCATTAAAAGTCAAACCCTGGGTGCTTATTGTACTGGTGGTCATGAAAGAAAGCTATAAAGTGCAGTCTGGCAACTGTCAGTGACTGTCAGGAGTGAATCTTTGATTTAAGCACAGTAATTGGGTCTTTTTCCCCCTCTGATTTAAAAACAAACAAACAAACCCCAAACAAACAAAAACCGACTGCAAATGGATCTTACAGTTAACTTTTGTGTTGTCAGTTCTCTTTAGAGCTCATTCCTTCCCTCCCCCCACTGAGGAATGAAGAACAGAAAATGCCAAATTATGTGTAAAATCCCAAGTTGCAGCTGTAAAGTCACAGTTCAGATATATTCAGCTGTATATTTTTGGGTGCGCTTGGCTTTGTGTCTTTATTTACAGTTTATGATACACTAACTTCTTCTCTGGGGATAGAAGAATATGCATATATTATTCACACCTTTTGGTTTTTTCAAATGATGTCACACTTCAGAGCACTCAACAACCCAATCCTCCTAGCAAGCTCAAGAGTCAAGAATAGGCAAGTGTGATCCACCACACAGGCTTTAATTTGACGTTAAGTGAGCCTCACTGCTGCCCTGTTCTGATTTTGTGTGTGGTGGTGCTGGCCAAGGTTGGGCGGCCGTGGCATTTCTGCTGGCTGTCTCAGTCATCCATGTTTGTACCATCTACACACATGAAGTGAAACCATGAGAATTTGAGATGTTGACTCAATGAGAGCTGCCTGCTGGTGGCCGGGAGAAATAGTATGTAACCAGTAACACCTGTGTGTTGCAATCCATGTAATACAAGGAACGAGGTTACACACAAGAAGAGAGATTTGATGTGTGGTTTTCATCTGTTAAAGCCATATCTATACAGGATATGTGTGTTTGACTAGGTAGAAACTAACCTTGATGCAGGTGTATGCTGGACAGTTATGAGGGCAACACCTTTACCCTCTCTAAAAGCAGGGGAGGGAAGGGGAGGATTGGTTTTGAAAAGACTGTTTTGGGAACAGACCAAAAGCACTTCTTTGCTTTTGAATCAAAAGCAGTGGAGGGTAGGCCCTGTGAAAGAAAATTTGCTTCCTCAGAGTTTCATGACCCAAATTCCTTTTAACCCAGAATACTTCATCATGCTACGAGCTTTGGACTATTGTGATTGCTTGTATTAAAAAGAGATATTTTTATGGAACTTAATCTGAGTGTTCATTGTCTTACAGGATGTGTCTGTAGGAGCACATTTGTCACAATTTGAATGCCAGATCTGTGAAATCTGTTTTTCCAGTCTTTGTTCTTTAGACCCACACATGCCTTGTAGTAAGACAAATTATATTGAATAAATGCGATCATGATGCTGGGTCAAGAAAAATGTACCAGAACATCCAAGAGCAAAAGGAGCCAGTTGATTTGGACTCTTACTAAGGATGACTAGCCTACTTACGTCTTTTGAAATTGCAGCTCCTCATCTTCTAGCTAAAGCTAACGGTCTAGGATGGATGCATGGCACAGTAATAATACATGCTCAACTGGAGGGACTTCACAGATGCTTATGCATCTTGTCATGCCATAAAAATGAAATGGTACTTGGTGAACAGGGTTTTAAAAATGACAGCCTTCTCAGGTACGGGACAGGTATGCCAAGAAATGTAAGGCACCATGTAGATTGAGTTCTCTGCAAGGTCAGGCAGCAGCTGTCTTACACATGCAGTCCGGAGATGCTGGCAAATGTCCACTCTCTGTCTCGTACTCCATACTACTAGCTACTATTTGGTACTCTGGAAGAACATGAAGACTAAAATCCAAAGTACAGCATGCCCTTGGGAAAGAGGAGGACCCATCATGGGCATCGCCAGGTCTTGAGGCTCCTTTAACAACCAGGAGATGACCAGAGGTCCCATGGTAGACCTGGCCCTGGACCTGCTGTACGCTGCTTTATTATTTGTCTTCTAGACAACTGAAGAGCAGGTTGCTACCTCAGCTCTTCTTTATTCTCAGTATTAACAACAGATTTTCCCTTCACTCTTCAATTTAAATTAGAATTCTTGCATGATTTCAGTCTTCCTTCTGCTTTGAACCACTAGATTAGAAAAGTAATTTAAAAACTTCTTTGTTGTGTTAGCTAAAAATCTCCTATGCTGTTTGTTTGCTTCTGGTCTTTTGCATCTATGTTTCTGCCTCTGATCTGTGTACCTGACCTGCAAGGGTGGAATTCAGATATGGTTTTGAGTGTCTCACCATGATGGCTCTTTCTATCAGCCTGTAATAGTAGTTTCTTGTGCTGTAGATGAGGAGTAAATGTCTGAAAAGCAAATACAGTTGTAAAGCCCAGAGAAAGAGACATTAATTTCCTCTTTCTGAAAATGCATCATCATTCTCATTTCAAAGATAAGGGAATGTGTCCGTAGCAAACAAACCCGCTATTTAATTGTGTTTCTGTTGGGAGCATTGTTTGGAAATGTTGGCCATTTGTGACATATTTTGGAGACCAAAGAACTTTTTATAGAAACTACTGTCAGTAAGTGCAGGAAGCTTTTCTGTGTTGTACAGTCCAGTTGGCTCTGACTGGGTGATGTCTCTCCACTGAGACTGCTGTCAAGCCAGTGGGTGAAGTGCAGGTGGCACTTGGGGGCTGGCCAGCAGTCACCGGTGACCACTAATTTAATATCTAGGCACTGGTTAAAATGTACGGAAATAGGATCCTAGATGGTTTGTTTGGCTATACCTTGTATAAGACTGTCTTATTTCTGTTACATCTATGTCTTACAGCCACAATGGCTATCTTGAAGATAGCAACGAAAAAAGTTCACTAAATATGTGACTGCTGTATCTGTACAAGATATATGTTTACTATTCTAAAAAAAATCCATTATACTTTTACTTCTGGGACAGCTCAGGTATATAAAAGATGGACATGTAGAAGTTACTGCTAAATTGCGCACTGGTTTATGTGGCATGCCCAGATTCTCCTTTCCCAGTACTCAGAGAGATTTAGGCTTCTTGGAATGAGGTTAAGCATCCAGTACATGCTATATGCAGCTGCCTTCCACAGGTTGGTAGAAAAGTATAGCATTAAATATAGCATTAAATCCACTTTTACCAACATCATAGCTTCAGGGATTTGCATCAATCTAACCCTTATTTTAGGATCTCCTCCCAAAGGCAGGTTCTCAGCTCTTCTGACCAAAATCCTGAACTGACATACAATGTTCTTTTTTTCTTATTGTTAAAAAACGATGCCAACAGTTGAAGTGCAGAAGCTGATAGATAGTTTGGTGGATTTGGTAAGAGCAGTAAATTCACTGGTGTGAGGTTCAGAGGTAAAAGTTGGAGATAAGTTTGGAGTTTGGGAGTTCAGAAGAATTAAGTGCTATCTGTCCTGGCTGTATTAGTATTGCAGCTGTAGGCACAAGAAGCTTCTTATTAATTGTTTGAGGCACTAAAGAAACACAGGCACCTCAGGGAGAATTCATGGGAAAGGTGCGATGAACTAGGTGCCTGTGCTGATGGACCAAAGCACATGGAAAGAAGCTTTGCATATGACAGAGCTCCCCAGGGTTCAGGTGAAGCCAGGAGGTCCCTTGAGCCTCGGCAGCACTCCTGGCTACACCCTGGACCATGCTCCAGGGACACTAGAGTAGCCCTTTGGGTGTTTTCATGATCTGTAACGATGTTTTCCCTAGGCCTGTATGTTTTCCCTTTTATATAGGGCTCTGCTTCCTTGCCTGAGGAACAGTTGCAGACATCTATTTCCCTCATCCTTTCTGAGCCCTTTTCTAAGCTTCTTTCCCTCTGCAAGTCTTTGATATATTCCCTTCCCTTCCTGATCTGAAGACTGGTAAGCACAGCAGGTGAGGAGTGTTAGTGCTGCATCTGCTGCTAATTGGGCTCCCAGGCTCATTCAGATAGTGCTGGCAAGTGATGTACTGAGTTAATCAGGAGCCGGGGTTTGTAGGAGAATGTTCATATTATGTAGGGTAAGCAGAGATTTGCATGTCAGCTTTTAAAATTGGAGCTTACCAAAACGAGACTGGCTGCTGCTTTCTGTTGTTGGTCTCCCCATGGCCCCCATTTACTTGGGGTGTCTCAGCACCTTTACTCTATTTATTCTTGAGCAGCGCGGGAGCATGAGTAGTGCTGCCATCCTCAGCTGGGAGGTAACGCCTGCGAGTCCAGGGTTTAGGGAGGAGGCTACACAGCGCATTGCATTTGGTAGTGGTGCTGGCTTAAGCAAATTTCTGGCAGTTTCTTCCTCGGAATGGCAGCAGGTGAAGTGCTGACATATGTTTTCTTCTGCTGCCCCTGCTAGGAGGGCAGCCATCCCTGCAAAGGGGGCTGGGGCCGCATCCGTCTCCAACAGCAGCAGCTAACGCTGTCCGAGCGCATCTGGCACCACGGAGGAGGTTCCTCTGCCTGGCTTGGACAGCACGCTGGCTTTGCAGCCTTCCTTCTGGTTGCTTATTCCAGCCTCTCTGCCACCACAGGCTTCCCCCAGCCTCCACTCTTCTCCTGCAGTTTTGCTTCTGTAGCTGATTGATTGTGGATCCTTTAAGCAGTCCTATGCAAAATTACCCTTTCCTCCAAAATACAACTAAAAACTTGCTTTTAACATCTTTCTGTTCAGTAATTCAGTTTACAGGGTAGTGCCTGTGGGCTCTCAGGGCAGTGCAAGTGTGGAGGCAGCAAATGGCAGGCAGGGGGAAGGCAAGAACTTCTTAGGCTGACTTTGCTTTTGAAGCCAAGGTATCCCCTAACTACAGCTTCAGTGTTTTTGCCTAAGGTCATGCAAGAATGCTTGGCAGAGCAAAGAATTGAAGTGGATCGCCCCAGATCCAGGTTACCCCTCTAACCCCAGGTCTGTTTTTCTTCTAGCACTTAAAAATGGTCTGAACCTCCCATGAGGTACTTTGTGAGAGCTTTTTAGGCAAAGATTTTGCTTTAAAAAGGCACGACTGTTTGCTTTGTAAGGGGAAGCTCTTGTTCCTGTTTCCTTTCTGATGTATCCCTTCTGTTCTTGGCTTGCTAACTTGATGATATCACTCCCCATGCATTGGGCAAAAGCTGTTTTTCCTCTATTCAAAGAGCCAGGAGGAGCAGCTGCTGCGCTGACTCTAATCTCTAGTTCTTCCCGCACTCCTGCGGCATGCCAATGGGAGCTAGGACTAAGGAGGCACGTGGAAAACACAGACGAAAAAGTGAATTTGCTGTGTCATCCTTGAGTCTCACAAGCCAAGAAGTGGTTCACTGATGTTTGTTCAGGAGGGATCCAGAGTTTGTGCAGCATGTGTGGGGAATTGCTGGTAACTGGATATGGAGCACTCCCAGGCTCTTTGTCAAAACCACCTGTGTCAGAGAAGGAGGAAGTCTTCACCTGGTGACTTTCCGGGGACACTGTATGGGAAATGAGTTCTTAGTTCCACCTGCCACAGGATGCCCATATTGTGGGCACAACAGAATCTTTTTGGTTGCCTGCACTCAGTGGAATCCTATAAGCAGTTCCTTTCTTTGCCTTTCTTGCAGGCAGCTTCCTTCAGCCAGGTACTCTAACCTCCCTTCTTCCAGAGGACCATCATCTGTTTGAGTTTTCAGTGGTTAACTCTGCTCAATTTACGTGTATGGAAACACTTAAACTTGCTCCTCTTTTTTTATGTCCTTTTCCAATGATGGTATCTCATCCTTTTTAAAAACAGAGTAATTGCTTCAGCTCTATTCACAGCTCAGTCGTGCAGGTGCCTGGGTAAATTATCCCATGCATGCATCTAGTATTCACTCCAGCAGTCTTTCATAATTGACAATTAATTTGTGAATCCTTTTCCATGCTGTTCTTTCACCTTGAGTGCTGGGCATACTGGATCTCTGCCACCTCATATTTCTTGGATAAAGTCACTGTGGCTTCTTGTCTTAAAATGTCTGACTTGGAGGCAGTGCAGCATGTTGGAAAAAAAGCCTCCAAAATGCAGTGTGCGTTGGAAGATTCATTTAAAAAGGCAGAATAGTTGCTGGAGAACAGTCTCTGTAAAACAAAGAGAAAGTCAGAAGTCTTGATCTATCCAGAAAAATTTCAAGGAGGGTATTTACCAAATAACACATTTAGTCAATGCCTTTTTCACAACTGTTGCATTCTTCATTCTTTCACTCTGTGAAGAGAGGATGATATAAATCATTTTCTGGGATGCCTTATGTCCATCCCATTCAAATGTATGAAATTCCAGTGCGGTAATGCTTTGATTTCTAACCTTTAAAAGTTATGAGCTGTGACAGAGAAAATTATAAACTCCCATTTGTTTTGTGTGCTTGTGTGGGGAAATTCTGTCTCAGTCCAAGCACTATGAAGCATACAGGGCCTTAAACTGATTTATGAAGCCTTTTCCTTGATTTGCTTGCAGCTGGTATATGTAAGTCCAAATTCAGTTACCACACCTGCAGTAAATCAGCAATATATAAATGTTTGCTAACTTGGGAGAAAATCCATTAGCGGTTGAATTAAACCTTTAAAAGACTCTTATTTCCTGAGCATTAGGCTACTATAACTTTCATGTGTGATTTTAACACATTCTGAAGTGTTAGGGAAACTACAAAGAGCCACTGAGTATGTAGGTGACAGTTGTTAATGTATTTTAAGAACAGTTTGCTTCTAATAAAAAGGGCTCTGTCATGTAAATGTTGATGTATCAGCTCTAATGAGGGGGTTATAAAGCAGTCAGAAGTTGGTGACTTGCTAGGTTTTGTTGTTTTCTTAACCTAATAGACCATCTCTGCCTTTGTAATATCATTTAGGTTTCATTAGGGACAAGGAAAAAGCTTTAGAGAGTGACAGAAGAAATGAGCCAGTATTTGCTAATAAACATTCCCCTGCTCCATCTTCTCCATCTGCTTTTTCCCCTTGGAGTTAAAGGGATCTGAGCTGGGAGTAGAGGGTGACCCAAAACCTCCCTCCATATCCCCAGCCGCAAAGGGTGGGGATGCCCATGTGCATGGCCGTGCTGTGAGCTGAATTACCCAACTGCTTGAGCATGTCCCATCTCAGCAGGAGTTGGCCCCGGCGGTGGAGTGGGCTGGATTTTCATGGTGGTAAATAGGGCCAGACACATGGTGCCCCATTAGATCTGCCATCTAAGCTGCTCGCTTGAGCATTTCCATGGCAGTAAAAGAAGCCAGAGCTTAAACAGTTCAGGCACAGTTAAGTCTTGGGTAACCCATGTCATTTTGCTGGCACGCTGTTGGCCATATGGATGCCGCTTGCATGAACCACTGGGCAGTGGCAAAATTTGGAGGCCTCTCTTATAATTTCACCGTCTTTTTACTCCTATAATTCCCTCTCTCCTTCCTTCCCTCTTTCTTTCCTTCCCTCTTGCACCTCCCAAAATGTCTTTCAGCCAACATATCCGAGCAGGTACAGAGAAGTAAACAAGTTGCATCGCTACACTAAATTGCTTTCTCTCCCCTTTCCTCCTCAAAAGCACAGAAGGGAATAGAAAAGGAAGATTAGTTGTGTCAGAGCTCCATCCTGGTGCTGTTCCCGTGCCATGGATTGCTCAGAGCTGAGCATGTACGCTTTGTCTGGGATAAATAACAGTGAAACTCTGTCTCAATTTTCTCTGCAGTTTCTCCCACTTGCATTCATTTTAAAATTTCATTCCTTGCTCTCATTATTGTGAGGCCTGCTGTTCTGTGCCCAGGGGAGTCAGGTAAAACATTTTTATTTACTTTTGGTTTGGTTCCACTTTTAACTTCCTCTCTTCGAATTTTTTTGCGTTTTGTTTTGTTTTCCAGTGACTGTAGGAGGAAGGGGGGGCCGCAGGGAAGGAGTGACATTTATCCCATGTGTGAGACACCTTCAAATGTAAATCCATCTCCTTCAGTGTTAGACTGCTGACTAATTCCTTCCCTATAAAGGCATCTCGGTTTGTGCTTGGTATCTCCACCACTGGTTGTAGTCTTGATCTCAAAAACTTCTACATGGGATGAAGAGCACCTGGAGTTGGGGGAATTTTGGAATTCTGGATTGCACTCTTTACATTATTATTGGATAATGGACTGTTTGGCAGTTTAGGGGTGCTAGTCAAGCCACAATTTTGCAGTCCAAAAGCAGCAGCAGTGGCTGAAAGGCTTCACCCTTTTTCTGTGTAGTCATTGACCCTGCAGCCTTCTCAGGCTGCCTGTTCAGTTGTGCTGATGCTGTAGTTTGAGAGACATGGCATGAACCAGATTATCAACTTGTCTGGGCTAAAAATAATCCTTCAGTATAGGGAGGAGGGGAGGAGTAGTGTTTTTTTTAATATTTGCCTCAGTTCACCGCTTTGCAGGATGACTCCACAGATGGTTGCAACAGCTCAAACTGAAGGACAATTTAGTGATGTGCACAGATGGGGGCAAGACACTAGAGGTTGGGGAGAGATAGGAACTCCATAAAACAACTTTTCCCTGGAAATTTTGGCTTTCCACCTGGCAGATGGGTTTCCATGCACCTTGCTGCAAAGGTTTTCAGATGTTTTCACTGTACATCTCTATAATACTTTCTGCTCTTGGAGCAGCTACCATACTGTTATCTCAGTGCTGGTGATCTGTAGTTGATATGTTAATGCAAGCCCACTTTTGCTAGCAGTTGCTGTGGCTGCTGAGGCAGAGACACACACCCCATTTGGCCGCTGTTGATCTGAGAACAGTAACCTTTGCAGAAGGCCAGAGCAATAATGTGTGAAACCACAGCCACTAAATTTGCAAGAGCTATCTGTCAGAACACCTAAATAGAAAAGGTAATGTAAGCTTCCACTTCTGCAGTGTTACTCAGAAGGGACATCAGGTGATACAGAATTTACTCAGTGACTTCCAAATCAGTGACTAAATGGCTTGTGGAGTGAGGATGATGAGTATTTCCCCACCTATGTGACAGATAAGTGAGGATGAGGTGGAGTTTGCAGAAGAGGCTCAAGGAGACTGAGATGCTCTCTGCCTGTTTGTAATGGAAGAACCATGGGCAAACTCATGGGGGTTAACAGACCACTAGAGTATCTAAATGCTCTTAAGGGCCAAAGTTCAATCAGCTTTCACTCCAAAGAGCATTATCAGTGTATAACGCTAATCCTATGTAACGGTACTCTAGCCTGACACAGGTATGGTGAAGTAGATTTTGGTGACGTAGGTTGCCCTTACCAGTTTAGCAAAGACATTAAGATGTTGTCAGAGTTGACAGGCCAAAATACTTTTATAAGTTACACCGCTCTTCTAATTGATGGCAATGAGTCTTTTGCCCCAAGGGTTATCAGTTAACATGCTGTGACCTTTGTAATAATAAAATTACTACCCAGTTGTTTTTGATTCTCTTGACTTTTTTAGTGTTTGGTTGTAGCATTTGCTTTATTTTTTGAGGGGTGTTTTGCCTTAGCTGTGACAATTGTGCCTTGAACTTGGAAAGGCTCTGCTCATTCAGTCAAGTGCTGTGTGTGCGTGCCAGACTGGGTCTAGGGCACAGTGTAGCCTGTACTGAGATAGTACTGGGTCAGATTTCAGCTCTTCCAGCCTCTGCAGTGCCATTTTGGTTTTAATTTGAAAGCACATGGTAGAGGCAGGAGGGAAGTCATCTTAAAATATTCACAGATACTCAGATGCATAGGAGGGTTGTAGCAGAGATTTCCTAATCTTTCTCTTTTCAAGGAAAGAAATAGAAAAAATTCTGCAGGTCATTCAAATTCTTGCTCAGAAAACGGCGGACCTATTGTGACTGAAGACGTCCTGTTGTTAAGGTTGCTGGGAAGGAGGGAGCCCAAGGTTCCTATTCATGCATGATAGTCCTATTTTTCCCTATTTTGTTCTTTTATTTTTTCCACCCCTTTATATTGCATTACCATGCTCTTGCCCCCTGCCCCTCCCTGGCCATGTGTGCCTCTCCATCTCTGCATATTGTGTTGCTTTTCCCCTGCTGTGCCACTCTCTTGTGTGCAATGGCAGCAGCAAAGTAAAATCGACTGAAATGCTGATCTCCGAAGCACTGGCACAGAGTGCTTTAGAGATTAGGATTTTAGTGCATTATACTCAGCTGCTAGCAGAGCAGAGCAGTGTGACAAGGGAACAATGCCGGAGCCAGGGGTTCTGACTTGGAGCTGTAGCACTGGTCCCTCCAGGCAAAGCACTGTGCTTCTCCTCCTGCAAACATTTTGGTGAGCATATTCATGGAGGGGCTTGAGTTTACTCAGTAGACAAACAGGGATATCCAGGGGCAGGTTGAGAACCTTTTCATCTAAATCGCATCTATTATTTAAATAAATAAATAAATAAATAAATCTGACTAATGAAACAAAATGAAAAAAGTTTTTAGGCAAGATTTTCCTGACCTGTTCTTCTATCTACAACCTCATTCTTTCTGTCCCTTTGCTGTATTTAGATTTTTTATTTTCCCAGAATCTAAGGAAGATGGATACCTTTCCTCTTGTTCCCATAGACTTGAAAACTCATGTTGCCACTGTAGCAATTTGCTCTAGGTCCTGCTCTCTTCTTTGGGGTTCTTGGATAATATGTGCATTTTGGGAAATGCAGTCTAGTACGAGAACTAAAAGTAGGCTTGCTGCTTGTCCAGTTTCCAACGAGCCTGGCTGGGTTTTGCTGCACACTTGCCAATTGCCACTGGAGCTACTGCCTGTGTGCAGGTTAGTCTGTAAGTACCCACAGCCAATTCTGGAAGGTCGACCACGGGATTTTTTTATACTTCAAAGAAGGCCGTGCTAATGAATGGCCTCGGCTAGTGTCTGCTCTTCATTGATTTTGAAAGAATCATTACGTAATGACATAAAGTCATTTTAAAAACTTGGCAACCTCTAATATCTTTATCAAATATCAGATAATCACACATTTTTTAGTATATAGTTTTTCCATTGGCTTAAAGCCACTTAGTTATATAAATATTAGCACCTTCTACTGCTAGGTTTAAGTCCTGTTTAAAAGTGCTTCTATTCAGTATTCAGAAGGGAAGGAAATATGATCAGGTACCAGAAGAAATTCTCTCTTCTGGAACAATGAAATATTTCTCCAGCACAGGCTGAGGTTTGTGCTGCGTGCAGATGTCAGTTAGCATCTGTCTCTAGCTCTTGATCTGTTCAGAAGATCTTGCTGCTGCTGGTTTTCAGCATCCTATTTCTCCTTCTCCTCAACACTATGCTTGGTTCCTCTTACCTCTCGTTTTCTTGTAACTTTGTCCATTGGCACCACTTTCCCCCCCCGGTTTTCTGCTGATTTTTGCTATGCCGTTTCTTCCCTGTTGTCTTCTGGTTTTACTCTTTGGCCTTGTCCTGACCTTCAAACCTGAATTAGTTTTCTTTGAAAACAGTCACTTCTTGGACCTGGGTGTTTTAGCACTCTTTCTTTTCTGATCTTCTCCTCTGATCCCTGTTTTATTCCTTGCTGTAGGTTTTTTTTTCCTGCATATTCTGTGACTTAAACATCCTGGTCTATTTATCTCCTTTTTACCTGACATACTTCCCCTTCACAGTCATCTTTAACTGGGATTTTCCCCCTTTTCCTCTCCTACTACTCTGTTGCTGTGAAACCGTGAGGCATAAACTACAGATCCCCCCACTGA
Source organism: Athene noctua (assembly GCF_965140245.1). Classification (NCBI taxonomy): domain Eukaryota; kingdom Metazoa; phylum Chordata; class Aves; order Strigiformes; family Strigidae; genus Athene; species Athene noctua. Next base: position 10,019,987 of record NC_134037.1, on the reverse strand, counting down.
TTTCCTGCTTTTCACATTTTTGTAGCTATTTTTAATAAAAAATTTACTCATTGCATTCAGTCCTGCGCTTTCAGTGATCTCTAGTAACTTCCCTCAAATTCATAGTTTTCCCTACTGCACTGACAGATTCAGAAAGTATTTCACCTAGCTGTAGTTTATACTCTGCTCTCTGCCACCTTCTCCCAATGTTTTTTTCCTTTTCTTTCCCTGCTTCTGATTTTGCTACCTTCCACTTTTTGTTCTCTTTCAACCCGTCTTCTTTTCTGTATTTTCCATATAAAAGCAGAGTCTCATAGCTTTGAAGCATCCCACAAATGGCCATTTGTATTTCTGTTGTCTCTTTCCCTTGTAAACATGAGAAGTCAGCACTAGCCTTGCTGAGGTTAGGCACAGTGGGAAATATAAAATGAGAGTCCTTGAGCTTAAGTACTCCTTTGGTGTAAGTTGAAGCACACACCTGTTAGAGTTAGATACCCATATGCAATCCCATAACCCATCTCTGTGGCTACAGACATTCCCTCTCTCATCCTTTGGAAGCATTGAGTCCAGACTTGAGCTGTGGTGGCTGCCCATGATCTGCTTTTGGTCCCCTCTGGTCCCCCTGGATTCTGGCTCTGAAAAGCCTCCACTGCTCACCTTCTCTCTTTGAGAAGATGCTGAAAAAACAGCCCTTGGAGAGGAGGCAAGCCAAGGGACAGGAAAATATCAGAGGCAATAAAGTGGCGGAAAGGTCAAGAAAAGTAGGGATGAATTGCAGCCTTTCAGCTGTAGCCAGGAAAAGTGCACTGGAGACTGGCATGGGGGTTTCTCCAGAGGGAGGACTCAGGCCAGGGATCTTCCAGCACATGCTATACCTTGTAAATAAATAAACAAATGGCCTTGTTTGTATGTACTATCCCAGCTAATATGCCTGTCTGACCTAGTGTCAGATCCAGTGCAGGACCATTGCTGTGAGGAAAGTGTTCACAGCCAGATTGGTCAGGGCTGATGTAGCGGAAGATGACCCTGCCCATGGCAGAGGGGTTGGACTAGCTGATCTTTAAAGGTTCCTTCCAACCCAAACTTTTCTGTGATTCTATGAAAACCATCATGCCAAGTCAGCTATATTTTAAGAGGGACTAATTTGTAACAGGAAACATGCTAATGTTGGTTTTAATTGCATCACAGGGAGAGAATATATAAAAAGGGTCCCAGGTTCTTTTTCTTGTACCTCAATCAAGCTATTATGGTAAAATTGCGTAGTCAAGCTCAACACTCCATCCAACAGCAAACCTCCAACACAGGCACTAAAATCTCTTAAAATGTATTTGAGTCACTGTGCAGCAAATCTGTGTCTTCAGCAGGTCTATGTGATCAAAAAATGGCACATTCTCTTAAAAATATATCTATACCACATTTTCTGTGGGAAGCCTAATGCCCTGCATTTAGGGTGCTGTGTGGGCAGTCCCTGACCTGGGATTTCTCTTTGTGCAGGGGAGAGCAAGAAAGGAAGGAATGAGAATAATTTTAATTTATTTATTTTATGTGTATGCTTTTAAAAGCTAGCTGGCACAATATTTGGGTCAGGTAATGATTGCTCAGCGCTGGCTCTGTTTTGCTACTCACCCCTGGCTACCCAAGGATGGTTTTTAGGGTTCTGCCCTTGGTTGCTTAATTTAGATGATGCTTTAGGAAGACCCTACACTGGGAATTAGTGGTGAAGAGCTGGTGCTTGGTCCGTACTGGCTGCTGCTTGCCGTCAGGATGGCTGAGAAGTCAGTGCACCCTCTGACCTCAGGCCAGCTCAGGAGCAGTTTTATGATACCAGATACAGCATGGTCTAGTGGCCTAAAATCCTGCAAGCCAGGGAGTAATCTGTAGCGTGATGCTGATTCTCTCTGCGCCCGTCAGGTCCTGCAGCCTGTTCTGCAATGGGGACTGGTTGCCATATGGCTGTAGCAGAGCTGCACAGCATTTAAGCTCACTGCTGTTTGCCTCTGCCCAGGGCTTGATTTTACAGGGCTCTTGCTGAGTGGGAATGAAGGGAAGCCCCATGGCCTGAGTGGCACAGGCCAGACTGGTTCTCACTCTTGGTAGAGAAGACCCTGTTGATACAGTGGGCTTACTGCTGCAGAGGAGGTGTGGGTGCTGTGGGGCACCCAATGTCTATGTGGGATGGAGTGCCCCATTGCTGTTCCCACTGTCATTTACCTGGTGGCACAGGGAGGATTGCTGTACCACAGCTACAGGGAGCCCAGCAGCACCACTGTTGTTCCCTGCTTGGTCTCACTCTGCTAGATTTTACCAAGAAAGGTTGAACCAGATGATCCTTGAGGTCCCTTCCAACCTTGTATCCTGTGATCTATGATTTCCACTAGAGAAAGGATAGAGAGATGGCCTGAATTGTGCAGAGCCAACAGATCTACCACCTGCACCACCCCAGCTGTGCTCATGTAAAACCAATGTATTTGTGCCCACTTGCTTGAGCAGAGTGCAGTGTGAGTTTGTGGGCAGTCAGACCTTGAGTTCGTGTCTCTAGATGTGTGCTCTGGGAAGGTTAGGATAGAAACAAAACAAGAGTAAAAATTCCACACCCAAAAAGTGGCTTTCATGAGAGAATGGGAAAGCGATTCCAGACGTCCAGAAGCTGGTATCTGTAAAAGCAAAAATCAGGGCATTGTTGTTCCTTGTACCACTGGGGAGTGATGCAGAGAGGTCGGAGCTGCCTGGGCACATGCGGCACTCTGCTGTTGTGCCACTTTGTCGTGAGGTGCCAAGCTTTCTGGCAGCCTCTGCCTCCTGCCAAACCATGTGTGTGGCAGCCTCAAACTAGTGGGATGGGATGGGTTGGTCTGGGCATCCCAGGAAACCTTTTCAGGGCTCTGCGAGACTTCACAGCTTGAAAACTGCAAATCGTATCTGTAATGTAACCTTTATTCACAAACCATTTATTCACATACACAGAAGCATCTTTTTTTTATTTCCTGTGAAAGGAAAGTATCCATTTCCTCAGCATCTTACAGATAGATGCTGTCCTGCCCTGAAGTGCTGTGATTTGATGCAGGGAAGCTGCTTCCAGAGGAAAACCTCCTGTGATGGGCTCAGGTGATGCCAGATTGCTGGATCAGATTTCCCTGAGCTGAGTGAGGATCTAAGTGGCGGTCAGACTCACACTGTTGCTTCTCGTGGAGGTGGTGATGCAGCCACACAATGGAGGTTTCTGCTTTCTAATAACTGATTCAAGCTGTATAAGTAACTATTCTTACAGATTTTTAGTTTTACTTCTGTCATATACACATACATATGTATAAAAAAAACAACTCTACCAAGAAAATTACATTGGAGCGGGACTCTCCAATGGTTATTTTTCTCCTGCATCTGAAAACAAGTGCTTTAAGCTTCAGGTCATTTTTAGAAATCCCCATGAGCATCAACGTCAGAATAAAGCATCCCATATTTATGAAGCCACTGTCTTCATGTGCTTTAGCTATGTGCAGGGCAGTGATGGAAGCCACCAGTCTCGCTACTTGTTTACTCACTTATTTGTGCTTCAGATGTACGTTACAGTTGGGGGTTTTTTTTCCACTGTTGAGAGGCTGAATGCTTCCAGAAGGGACTGTATCGCGGCAGTGGGGGCCTTACTGCAAGTGGCTGTAGTGAAATGATGAACACAAACCTATTAGATAATGAAACGTGAGATTCCCTATCAGATAACATTGTGCTGCTAATTCGGGTGCGAGAGAGACAGTGAGGTCACCAGTGCAGGTTATAAAGAGATTCCAGTGAGTAAGCAGGGAGGGAATGGTCAGCAGTGTTGGTTTAATTCTTGCACAGAATATACAGGCAGAAGCATATATTTTCGTGACTGCTTTAAAAAACCAAAACAACTGCAAGGCAGAAAACTGGCTAACAGAAAGGCTTTAAATACGAAGAGAGTTAAAGACAGGTGACGTGGATGGGGTCAGATCTGCTCTTAATGGCATTTTCCCTTTGTAATTCCTGAGAGTTGGGGTTTTTCAAACTGTTTGTTGGTTTGGTTTTGTTTTGTTTTTTATGTTGCTGTGCAGACACTATATTACATTGGCATTAATTCACTGAGTTTATTTGTCAGCAGTAAAATGAATGAAATTCTAGAGGTACAATTTCAACCAGCTGCTGTTGTTTACTAGTGAGACTACCAGTGACCCTTAGCATCTATAAATACTTCACTGTGAATTAAAAGCAGTGAACTATCCAGTAGTTTTTCCTTTTACTCATGTTTCCCAGATTTTTTTTTTGCTCTGCCTTTTTTTCTGTTATTATTGTTATTTTCAGTCGCATCTCTACTGCTTCAGGATAAGCCAAACATTAAGAAGAAGATTTAATTTCTGGTGAACGGCAGATTTGGTCATTTGTTAAAAGACTCATCAACTTGTTAGACAGTGAATATTTTCCTCCAGTCTGTGAGTTACTGACTTTTGGTGATGGCCTTTTAAAGTGAAAATTCAGATGTAAAATATCTGAGCATTATTTTTAGCTGTCCTGAGCTTGTCATTCTTATTAAGGAGAAAGTTGTTTGCAGTCATTGATTAGTTACAATTGTAAGTACCAGATAGCTTTAGGCAATATTGCAGAAGGACTGCAGTTCCTAATCCCTTTTTTCCAGGGTGGGCTTTTTTTTTTTCTTCCTTTTCACTGATTTTGGAGGTTTGACATGGATCAGTAGGTCTTTTATCACAAGACATGAAAACAAACACTGTTTTTGCTCAAGCCTAGCTCAGCCTTAGAAGCTGCTATGAAAGGATTTGGTCCTTGGTAGTCCAGCCTCTCGCCAAGTAAAATTCACCTGGTCCCTTCGTGACACTGAGCATCTTGGTCTACAAGACTATTACTTCCCCTTAGACAAAAACTTGGACAAGATCACTAGCTCCACATCAGAGTTTCTCCAGGCCTTATTAGCTTTTGTTAGAGATTTGGGGTTAGTTGGGTGTTCAGCTTTTCCACCTGCTGTGACAGTATGCTGAGCTCACATCTCTATGCTCTTACTGCATGGAGGGAGGTTACAAATTTGACTTTCATGCTGCAGAGCATGCCAGTGCCTTCTTGCCTGGCCTTACACCTCTAGAAATTGATGTGGACGCTGTCGACAGCACTGGGTTGAGCAAAATCTCTGACAAAGAGGCAGTTTCGGTGACTTTCTTAAAAAAAAAAACAAAACCAAAACCAAAAAACAAACAGCCAGACGGAAGTAGTTGCTCCGTGTGGGTCTGTGATGGGATGTGAAGGGAGATCTCACACCTCTTGGCAGAGCGCTGTGAGCACCAGACAGCCTCTGTCAATCTCTGCCAGTAAAGCTGTTCCACTTTCCATAAGGTGTTTCTGCATTTACAGGATTGGAGCGAATGAGAGACTTCCCTGCCTCAGGATTAGGGCCATCAGTGGTGCTGCTGGCTGTTTCTCCCTACTTTATATCGAGCAGTGATACGTCCAAAAGAGAAAAACTGGGAAGGACCCACCCAAGAAAGGGTGGGAGATATCCACGAGCATCTCTGCTTTTACTAAAACTGAGCCCAAACATTTTTTTTTGCTTTATACTTTATGTTTTATTTTGGTCAGCCACCAATTTTGGTTTTAAACCCAATTATTTGTACAGCCCTGGCTGCTACAGGATTTGAAGTTTATAAACTCATAAGGATGTGCAGTGCAAAATTTGTACTGGATCAAAATGACTTACAGTGACACACTGGGAATATGTAAACCAGAGAAGCAACCAGGTTTGGGGTTCAGCTGCTTTTTGATTCCAGGCAATGGAAATTTTTCTTCACCAATAATTTTCTTATTTTCCAGTCAGCTGTTGTTACAGTCGTTTTTCTGAACCTTCCTACAGGGAAATTTTTTCCAGCTGCAGCTTTTTTTTCACTGACGAGCATCCTTTGCTATCTCGAAATAGTGGTTCTTACAGCAGGGTAGCTGAAGCCATTGGAGGACTTACTCTTGCAGTCTGCTCTCAGGAGCAACCACAGAACTTAATGAAATGGCCGAATTTGGAGATACGATTTACAACTGTCCTCCCTAATTTTCTGCATTAAAAAGTGTAAAAAACGGTTCTAAACTTTTCCTGATGAGGAGTTCTCCTTAATTCTACCACTTGTGTCCTAAATACAATGAGAAGCATTTTCTTTCTTTGATGATCAGTGTGGTACTGCAGTGAAGACAAAGAGATGTTAGTCTGCAGAAACTTTTGCAGAGAAGCTTATTACTGTTTGCTAGTGTTTCAAAATAGGAAATTAATTCTAAGCTATTTTGCCTAAATGGCTGAGCTTTGTCTTTTTACCTGCAATTAAAAAAAATCAACATTTGTTGAAGGGAAAGAAGATAATTATATAGTAAAATTGTTGCTATTCTCTCCTTTTAAAGACAAGGAGAAATCCAGCAGAACAGATGTGAATCTGCAGACCTGTAGTATTTAAGAATAATTGCTGTACCCGATATAAACTAGTATTGTTTTCCTCTGTAATTTCAGTGTAGTTTGTCTTGTGCATTTCCAGGACGGCAGTGCTTTTTCATAAGCTTTTTCATAGGCTAGTCCATGTTTCCTGAGCTCGATTAATCCTTTTTTTGGAAGTGGTGTGCTTTTATTCCCTGTGTTGTTATCGCAGCAGGAGGAAGGGGAAATGTGTGATGATGGAAGAATTTTAACGTTTATGTATGCCACACATGAAGTTAGGGATCCCATGAGATTTGTTTGTGTTCTTGTATATGTGTGGATGAACATCTGTGGAATGACAGCTTAACAACTTCCTTCTGACATTATAAAGGGGCCATGATGGTACTATATTTTTTTATTTGAGTTGGCTTTTTTGTGTTAACTCTTTCATTTCCCCGCTGATTTCAAGCCTTGTTCACTTCATCAATCAATAAGAAGGTTGCATTGCCTGGGTGTCAGTTAGACCTCAGATTTGAAATTAAAAATGTCAGAACATTAAGCCTGGATCTTCAGGTAACAAGGGTCTTCAATTGGGCTCCTTCTCTATTATTTCCTGTTCTAACTTGCTTGCTTGAGACGCAATCTTTTTCCTTCCCCGTCTAATCTCCTCCTCCATGGTTTGAGTACCATTCTGCAGTAGTCTAATTGTCAATTATACCTCAGCAACATGAAGATGCAGAGGTGAATACGCCTTGCTGCTTTGTGTAGAGTAGACATAAATTTAAGAGAGCAGAGAGATGTTGAAATTCTCCATGAAGTTTTCAGACTGTAATGCCAGGGAATGCCGGGCTGGGAAGGGCTCTCGTGTCATGCCAGTGTATCTCCATCCTTTAAGAAACCATTCAAATTCCAGCTTACAACCTGGCTTTCTTTGTCTCTTTATCTCAGCTACTTTTGTAACTTGCAAATTAAGTTTGCGTTAGCAGTACACAAATGAGTATAAATGTATTGTCAGTAAAGTTCAGACTGGAAATAGGATTTGAAAGCAGCATTTCAGCAAGTTTCTACATTAACTTCCCAATAGGAATAATAAAGACCAAAAAGAAAAAACAACCCCAAAACCCCAATAACAACAAAATGTCTCACAATCTACTTTTTAGGGCCTGATCCAAATCCCAAAGCACAAACCTAATCAACTTCGTAATGATTAGAAAGTCTAATGTACTTTCCTAGTAATCTCTGCCTCAAACCCTTAATTTCTGTTTGAGCTATAGCAGATCTTTTAGGACATGAACTTGTCTGGTTTACAAATTCTGAGCGATCAAAAATCCACACCATCCTTATGTTTTTTTCATGGTGATTAATTACTACATGAAAGTGAACGATATTTAATGTGTATGTTAATACATGGTTGCGTGTTTGTCTTGGTGTTAATTTTGGCTTTGTCTTCCAATTGAATCTTCTTCCGATAGATTAAAGACCTGTCTTTAGAGACAGCGATCAGCTCCCCTGTTAACCTCCTTCTCGATAAAACCGATAGCATTTAAGTCTGTCATTTATAAGGCAAGTTTTCTGTGCATTTGCAGATTTTATTTAGTGAATGCTTTTTTGATTTAGTTTCTCTGTTTTAAAACAGATAGAATAGTGCTTGCTTTATTCATTCTCTGTGCTTTTCCTATATACTGAAGGATTTTATTCAACCTCATAACTGCAACACTGCGTAGAAATCTAATGCTCAGTTAGTAATTTATGATAACCCCTTCTTAGCATTGGTGTATTGATTTCCCTAGCCTCTTCTGAGGGAAGAAAGGGTGGCTTGAATATTAGAATTCTCCTGCCATGATATCTCTGTATAATATTGATTATCATAACCATATATACTCCTGAGATCTATTTGATAGAAAGTTGCTAGAAACTTTGAAAAACACATAATAGCATCCAAGTAAATAGTAGAATACCCAGAACTGATACTTTTTAGATTAGGCAATTCAACTCCTGCATGTGAGAAATATGTGTTTATGCTAAAAATCCTGCCATAATTTTCTGCTTGGGGAATTGAGACTTGCTAACAAAGTTTAATATGCAAAGCTGAAAATCTACATTTAAAAGCCCTTTTTATGCAAAGACAAAAAATTAGCAATTTTTAATAAGTGAATGTATAACTTTAAGAAAAATTTGCACAAACTGTATACACTGTCTAAGTGGCAATCATTTGGCTGAGCAGCATAACACGGCAGACTTGGAGCTCCCGTTGAGGAGCAGCGTGGCAGCCCTGGAGCGGCACCCAGCCACCCTGCACGACTCCGTAGGGCAGGCACCGCAGAAACACCACCTTTAATTGAAACTCTGTGAGGAGCGAAGGTGGGCAGAAGGTTATCATCAGAAGATAAATTTGGCCAGGATAGCTGGGGTGAGTTCTGCTACTCCCAGGATAATTGCCATCACCCTGACTGTAGCACTCAGGATCTCTGCTTGATAGCTCATCTGAAAAAAGAGTCATAAAAACTGATTCAGCTGTAAGCACACAACAGCAGCCACCTGAGATAAATAACTTCACTTTAATGGCATCTATTTTTCTTTGTAAATGGCTTTAATGTCTGCTGTGCTATATAAAGGCTTTCTGATATTCATTATTAAAGTTGTATGTAATGTACTTTATCTGAATCTAATTTGAGAAGTGAAATGCATAGGAACATGCAGCCCAAGGAGAGGTCCTAAGTCTCCAAGTCCCAGCTAAGAGATACAGCTCTGTCGTAAACATACTGTGCTCCCTAGTGAAACTGGCTTAAAACTGCTGTTGGAAAGCTATTCCCCTCTTCTCCTGTCTCATAGTTAGAAGTTGCTTCTGATTTCTAACCCAGGTCTATTCAGAGCAGGTTTATACCACAGTTTGTTAATGTCATTTTTCAGTATCTCTTGTAGACTACAGTTAGGTACCTCAATTCTAGATTATCTTCATCAGCCATGAAAGAAAATATTGCTTTATGTCTGATAATCCTTACCAGATTTATGCCTGCAATTAATGTTTAAAATAGTCTAGAACACCAAGTACTAGGTTTGTAATGAAAAACTTGAGGTTTTGTTGCAGTAGAAGCTACTATAATTTCCAGTAATAGTTTTGCTGTCCTCGCATGCTTGTTCTGACTCCTCTCATCTCTGAAGACCAGCAACACAGAAGCCATGTAAATTCTGCTGTTTAAGGCTGAATGTCTCCTTTCTGGAGTTCTGAGTTTTTAGATGTGACTTTGTGACTCTAATGGTGCATTTCACACTGAGCTTCATTGTAATACTTTTCCCAAACATTTTATTCAAAAGGAAACCCTGCTTTTATTACGAGGAATTTTCTTTGCTGGTCTGTAAGTAAAAGGTGCTTTAGCCAATCTTGCCTTGCTACACAGCCCAGGTTGCAACCCTACTATATATTAACTGAAATTCAAAGAGCTGAGCAAGACCCCTGCAATAATATGTGTTAATCTGACCCTGCAATTCCATTAAAAGAAACCACACGTTCAGATTTTAACCCTGAAAATGTGTGCATCAGGGTATCAAGAATATGGAATCAACAGTCGTCTTTTTTGTGCTTTAACTAAAGTGTTAACATCCCACATTTGAGGTTGGATTCAGCCTTGAAATTTGGTCATAGGTGAAGTTTTGCTTTTTCCCCCCTGGAATATTGAATTTGTTTTCTGCAGAAGTTTTAGTATGCAGTTGTGCTAGGAGGTTATTTAAGAATACTCCTGTTTTCAGCTGATTTCCTTAGCAAATAATTTTGTGAGCTTCGCTTTGCTCTAGCAATTTCCATAGCCTCTCTGATAAAATACTAAAAAGGATCACAGAAGCTTTACCCCTCCCCATAACATTTAGCCTGTCTATTTCATTATAGCAAAATATTGCATTTTACATGCCAAGCCTTAAAACCTTCTTTCTAAAAATGGTAACTGTATTTAATAACTAATTACTCTAATGATCCTACAGAAGTGCTCGAGACCTGTTTTAGTAGTGGTGTCAATTACAACCATCTGCACGATGAATAAAGGAACCGTGGCCCAGCTGTAGAGTTGAAACATGTTGGCATTTTCCTACGGGCGGCCATATGGTACTTAACGAAAGCGAATTGTTCACACTGCAAACAGCTCTGCTCCTGATGAATGATAACGTTTTGTTCTGGAAAATGGTTCCACAAACATGGGGAGTATTTTTAAATGCTGGAAGTGTGTCTGTAAGTGACAGGCTATAAATGGGAAGGTCTTTGGAAGGAGGAGAGGGGGATGAGAAAGGAATTGTTTCGTTTGCCTAGGGGTGTTCTAGCACAGCCTTCCTGTCTCTTAATAGCAGTATCTTTTTTGTGCATACATAGCCCTGAATCTGTAAATTTTATTTATTTTGGTAAGGAAGAAGATAATTAGAAATGTAACTCTCATTTGCCATCAGCATGCCCAAGCTTGAAGCTGGTGTGAGCTTTAAAATAGCGAAGCTGAAGCTGTGAAGAATTAATAACTCTTTGCTTCGCATATGTGCAGACATTTTCTTACGCTTGGAAACAGAGCTTCAGAGTTGTAACTGCAATAAGTATGTGAGCACACAGGTTGGAAACAGGTCCCGGCTTCCCGGCACTTGGCGTTAGTCAGGGAAAAAAGGGCAGGTAACAAATCAGCTGTAGAAAATGCCTTCTATTGTCTTTTATTAGAAACAGAAATAGGGGGGGTTTAAGCCACACACACGACTGTCAAAGAATGTCTCAGTGAACTCATTGTGAGATTGATAACTCTTTACCCCCAAATCATTAGTTCAGGTCCGAACTGAAGCAACAATAGACTGTTTCCATTTCATGGTTGATAGGCAGCCATTTGGGTATTGAGTTTGGTCTCCATTCAGTTCCTACTATCTGTCTTAAAGAAGTAACTGCTTCTAATGACCTGAACCGATCATTTTATTAATCTTGGAAATGGATTTTTTACATGTGGCTTATTGCTTCTGTACATGAGATATAATCAGAAATCTTGCACCATCTGAATTCCTGGTTGGTTGATTAATAAATACCTAATCTGGGAATTTTTGATTTGTCCTGCATGTTCTGTGTAGATGGAGTTTGATGATTGTTTCTGAGGTTTTATGCACAGATCTCACTGAGGTGGTACAGCGTTCCTCACAGTGAGGTACTTTCAGCCTTTTGCCAAGAGAGGACTGTTTTTATGTGCCAGCACTCCTGTACGTTTGCAGGCATTGGAGCTGCTTAAAACCTCTTGATAGATCTTGCAGTAGTTTTGCAGAAACAACGTAGTAAAAAATCTTGCCAACTTGTGCCATCCGAGTTCTCATTACCTGTGCACAGAGCTATTTGCAAATTCACAGCAGCAGTAGGGCTACAACTCCAAAGCCCCACGCTTTTGGACTAGGAGCATCTGTCACTTGAGCTCAAAGCAAATCTTTCTTAGTTCTCCAGAGCACAGGGTGGATAATGGTGCTTAGGAACCCCATGTAATGCAACAGTGGATCCCACTGCTAAAGCCTTCTAACGCAAAGTGTAAGAGTTAACACAAGGACAAATAAAACCTCCGGTGTCAGCTGGGATATGTTTTCTTGCAGCCTCCTTGTAAGACCGTGTTTTTATCTGACTCTTCTTCACAAAGCATGACCTTATGTTACAGGTAAGGCTGAAATGCAGGCAACCAACCAAATCATGGGGTGCAAACCCACCTTGATGCCTATGAAACGTGGGGCTGTGATCTAAGAGGCATTAAGCAGCTAATTGCAGCACATTGTGCTCCGTATCCTTCTTGCTATTTGATCTGTTAGAGCAGTGCTGTCTGATGCAATAAATCTTCCTCGCTTTTAATTAATAGTTGTTCATCTGTACTGCAATAATTTCAAGTAATGTTTACATTAAAAAGAAAGCACAGCGGAGAGTGGGGGGAGGGAAAAATATCTCCAGGCAGGAGCATAGTAAAAAAAAGGTCTTTTCATCCAACTGAGAAGCAAATACTATAAATTGGGAGCAACACATTTAGTGTGTGTTTTACAGAGGAAGACATAGCCCTTCCGTAAGAAGCCTGCTTTCTAAATCAAACTCAGATAAGATATGTCTCTAACTAAGCCCTACAGTATTATTTAAGGTGTAATTCTGCATTGCATTTTCTCAAGGGCAGTGCCAGTTTCAGAGGTTCCTGCGGCTCCTGTGTTGCAGTTTACAGCCTGTCCACCTTCCTCCTCTGCTGTCTCACCTCTCCTGTGCAACTTCTCCTTTTTTACACAACCATATTATCCATTGAATCAGATAAATTGTTTTGACTTAAAAATGCAGAAAACAAAACCAAAGGTAGACCCATGGTTTCTAAATGTAGAGATGAGTATTACCTTGAAGGCAAAGTTGTGAAGCTTATAAATATTACTTACCCGGCGCATAGCACACTAATCGTGTTACAGGTTTCCGTGATGTTTGCTCCTGAAGGGAATGAGTGAAAAAATCACAAGTCAGAGATACTCGCGGTATGGGCTGCTGGGCCTGCCGGTAGCCCGCGGTGCTTGCTCAGAAGGCAATCTGCAGAAAGCTGATTAAAGGGAAATATAGTGGTGATAAACTTTAGTCAACGTGTTTAAGCAGAATGTGTTGGAGGACCCAGCTCAGGATGCTTAACTGAGTCCCAATACTTGGTGTATTTGTTGTTGCTGTTGTTCACTCTCTGGATTCCCGTGACTTGGTGATGAAAATGCTTTGGTGAATGCTGGGATTGTTGGTTTGTAGTCGGTTGTGGAGTGGAACTTGAAGATTTTGTCACCTTGTAAATATTATAAGCATAAGAGAATTTGAAATAAACAGATGAATAAAGTTTCTGAATCTGAATGCTTGGGTCTCAATTCAGTTGGCTAAACATTGGCATCCAGTGCCACTTAAGATGCCTCAGGGTTTCCCGTTGTGCCTCCAGCTTGCCATGCCAGATGGGTATGGGTTTCCTGTAGGTCTGTTGTCATATTTGCCTTGCTGACTCTGTGAAGATGTCTTGTATACCCTGGGGCGTCTCAAATGGTGCTAAATGCCTGTGTTTAGGCAACTGAATCAGCCCTTCACATTGGAGAGCAGTGCAGCCAATCTCAGCTGTTCATATATACTCAACATAAAAGAAACTTTCTAATTCCAGGTCCACATTACTGGCAGCTTGCTTTTGGCCAGTGAAATGTTAATTTTGGAACATTTCCACTGGGAGGTACAGCAGAGCCCTGTCTGCCCATTGGGGACTACACCCTTCCAGTAAACTGAACAAAGCCAGGACCCAGGCTTAAGTACTGTTCTACAAACACCAAAGTGTTGTCATGGTTCTGGGCATGGTTTTGACATCCTCAAAGACTGGCTGATGAGGTAAAAGCTAGATAAATGCACAGTGTGGTGACCTGAAAACTATGCCATTCGCTACTAGTGTGCGCCAGCAGGAGGAATAGCCCCCCACACCCATAGAGGTTGGGACTGACCATCTGGAAGGAAGCTCTGCAAAAAAGGACCTGAGGGTCCTGGTGGACAACAAGCTGACCACGTGCCAGCAGTGTGCCTTTGTGGCAAAGGTAGCCAGCAGCCTCCTGGGCTGCACTGGGAAGAGAATTGCTGGCAGGTTGGGGGAGGTGATCTTGCCCCTCTACTCAGCCCTGGTGAGACCCAGCTGCGGTGCTGGGTCCATTTCTCAGCTCCCCAGTGCAAGGGAGACGTGCCCTTACTGGAGTGAGTCCAGCAAAAGCTGACAAATACTTAAGGGATTGGAGCATCTCTTGCTTGAGGAGAGACTGAGAGCTGGGACTGTTCAGCCTGGAGTAAAGAAGGCTCAGGAGGGATCTTAGCAAGGTGGGTAAATATCTCATGGGGGGAGTAAGGAGGACAGAGTTAAACTCCTCTCTGTGATGCTCTGTGACAGGACAAGAGACAATGGGTATAAACTGAAATGTGAGAAATTTCATTTAAACATAGAAGAAAACATTTTTTACTGTGAGGAGGATCAAACACTGGAACAGGTTACCCAGAGCAGTTATGGAGTCTCCATCCTGACTGGACATGGCCCTGGGCAACCTGCTGCAGGTGACCTGGCTTTGAGCAGCAGGGTTGGACTAAACTATCTCTGGAGATGCCTTCCAGCTTCAGCGGTTCTGTGTTGTGTGTGATTCTGTGACTCTTAGGGCTTAATCAAATAAAGGATTTGGAGTTTAAGAGCTACTGCCATGTGTCAAAGGTCATTCCAGTGATGTGGCAGCAATTCAAACTTTGCTACATCCAGACATATGGAGTTCAGTTCCTGCAAAAGATGCTGTGATTTTTGGTGTAATTCCCTCCCAGCATCTGCAGAATGCATCAGGAATGACAGTGGTCCTCCTCTTCTTCACAAATAGTGTAAGCTGTGGTTGGAGTAATGGTACTTTTCTCGCTCCACAGCGATGCCTTCACGTGTAATCCAGCAGAGACTTCCTTCATTTAGCGGGGGAGGCAAACAAGTGTCTATGCTGGAGTATTGAAACAGTGTTGTTTGGTATTTTAGCCTGAAAATTTAGGTTTAATCATTAAAAGTTCCTCTTCCCACTCATGCTTTAAAAACAAATTTTTAGCAAAATGGAAAAACTGAGCCAATGGAAGATATTTTGTTTGGACTTCAACAGTTTATCCACATACTGAAGAAATACCTTCTCTGATTGAGGGAGAGCTCTCTTCCAGTTTCCTTTAGGAAAATATTTACAATTGTTGTTTCAGTTTGGAAACCTCTTCCATATTATGGCTCTTCAGCTACATTAAATATTAAAAAAATTAATGACTGTAGAGCCGTGCCATTGCATAAAAGACAGAAACTGAAACCACTTATGAATAGAATTGGAGCAGACTAGTGTACTTTCCAAGAAGAGTGAATTGCAGAAATAAAATCTAATCAGTAGTTATCCTAGAATCATGCTTACTTTTAATAATCTGTGTGTACACATCCCGGAGTATTTTAAAGAGGAGAACTTAATATTATATGTATTTAGTAAATCTGAGTTTGTTTTGGCTGTCACAGTATAGTACTGAGACAGACAAGCTTTCAGTCACTTTTTGTGAGTTTCTGCTCCACTTTTTAAAGATTTTTTACTTTATTTTGAAGACAGGAACTATACCATTTTTGTTTAGATGAGAAGTGTACAACACTTAGATACTTCCAGCACACAGTTCTGATTTGCACTTACTCACCTTGAAGCAAGATACCAAATTAGCTGTAGGAAACATCAGAAGTGATGGGAGTTTGGTTCTGCTTTGGAACATATTGCTGAGGGCCTGTTTTCCTACAAGAGAAAACCAAAAATGACAAAACTGGATTTATTACATAGCAGATAGTCATTGTACTTTCAAATGTTTTACAGGTTTAATCCTTATTTTCCTTGGCTTTAACCTGGCATGCTGGAGGTAGGGTGGTGCTGGCCTAATGCTCTGTGCTGTGGTATACATTGACTGGCAGCTATTCTTCCTTATGAGATGGTGGTTTAACCTGAAGAAAGCCAAGACCTCACTGTTGTTTGGCTCAACCATCTAAGAATGGTTTGAGGGACAGTTGTATTTTTGTTTAAAGCAGATATTTTTAGTGTCTTCTAAAAGAAGAGGTTAGCTAACCCATACTAGAAACCCTAATGGGATATCTGTTGTAAATGCAGATTACTTTAAGGAAAGAGCTTTTTAAAAGGTATATTTTTTCCTTTTTAATTAGTTATAAAACTAAAAGTTGATATGCAAGTATTGTGACCCAAGTAATTAAACTGGACATCAAAAACAGTGTAGGTGGATTTGATGCCATTGGTTGGCAGTATAAATGTTAATACACATATATTTTTACAACAGGATAAAAATGAGCTTTTGTTGAAGAAGCCAGTGGTTGTAGTCACCTTTGAGTTTCAGTTCTGGTAAGAGCTTCTGGCACTGGGGTTGACTTTTTAGCCATACACAGTATCGCGCCAGCTCTTCATCTTCTTACCCAAAGGTCAGCTTACCCCTCTGAGCCCCATGTTGTCAGATCCAAAAATCTCTTACTTTCCCATGAAAGGAGAGCTCACAGAGAGCTGCAGCGTGAGGCACTGCAGTCCACCAGCTCCCACGCTCTCCGGCTCCTCTTTGTTTCCTTTCTTTGGGGAAGATCCCAGCACGTTTTGGAAACTCTGTAGATGAGTCTCTCCATCCATAACAGACACACAGGGACTCCTGAGGTAGAATAAGTCATCTGTTTAATGCCATGGAGCAGCACAAAGTTAAATTTAGGTGAGCAGCAGAGAGCACTGTATTCAGCCAGCTGCTGATGGAATTGGAGTGGCCAAAACTCCTAACTGCCAGAATGGATGCTGAATCCAAATAAAAAGGTAACGATGTTATGCAAAAGGGTCAGAGAAAGGTGTCACCTGCTCTTGTTTAACATTTTATTAGTAGTAAGTGATTCAGTAATTGACTGTATTTTTTCTTTACTTAATCCTACAGAAAATACCCCAAGCCAGGGCCATGGACTAAGATCTCCGTATGTTAGGTGGTGTGTGCGCACAGAGTAAAACCAGCATTCGGACTAGCTCCAAGTATCCTGCGTGCAAAGTGTAATGCAGAATAGATGGGCTGGACCATGGCAAAAGGTGGCATGTGAGATGAAACACAGCAACGCGATTATTCAGAGGGATAAGCAAGAGTCAGAGTGCACCCTGTCATATAGTCGTGTCTTCTGTGCGTGGCACCAGACATTTTGAAAGGAGGGGGAGATTTGCTTCGTTCTGCCCTCTTACAAGCTGTTCTGTGAATATTTACAGGGAGTGTCGGCTACAGATGAGTGATGTTGGAGCGCTGTGCTGAGATGGTGAGGGCTGACATTGCTGATCAAAGGTGGGAGTCAGCGTGCCAGGAGCGCAGGAGGGCTGACAGTCCAAAAGGGCACTGAGAGCAAAGATGCACACACTGATGCAATGGAGAAGTCTGGGAAAATAATCCCTGTAGCAGCCGTTTGAAGAGGTCACCAGGCTCCCTCCTTGCAGCACTTGACCTTGATAAGGTTTGAGATTTCCAGTGAGACAGCCCAAGTGACACAGCTGTACCTGCGATGAGGAAGGAGACTTTGTGGGATGTTGAGACTTTCCAAAATGAGCCAAGTTGCATGCGTTTTCATCCCAGGGAACATAAAAAAACTATTTAAAAATTGATGTGCATACATTAGACCTGTTCCCCAGCCTTTCTCTCCCACCTTGGCTTTCACAAGCACTAACTGAGAAATCAGTATAAAATTACTTTGAAGAGAAGAAACTAAAAAACACTTAGAGCAGATCAGAAATAACTATATCACTTTTACAACATTTGGACAAAATACATATAATTGACACAGTGCAGTGGTAGCATGAGGACTCATTTTTAATGCACTTAGGTAAGGAACCATGAGGTATACTGATACGGTACAGAGAAAGAAGTAGACTTGTTATAGCCAAAATTGCATCCAGGTTCCACAGACCAAACCTAACCCTTTTTCTCTACAGCCTCCTATAGCTTTTACTAGGAAAATATATTATTGTTGAAACTGCCAGGCTCAATTTGAAAAATTACTAGAATTTGGTTTTAGATTTCAAAGAAAATTAATCCACTTGGGTTTTCTACTCCAGTTGTCCGGTGACACCTGCAGGGAGGATAAAGTGGGATATACGTTGTATTTTTGCTTCTTCATTTTTTATTGTTTAGCTTTCAGTCTTATATAAATGTCAGCCACAGTGGTCATCCAAAGCTATGTGGTAATATATGAGAATGTTACAGATACAAAGCAAAACTGGATAATTCAACAATCCTTCAAAAAGGCATCTAAGAATGGTTTGAAGGACAGTTGTATTTTTGTTTAAAGCAGATATTTTCAGTGTCTTCTAAAAGAAGAGGTTAGCTAAGCCATACTAGAAACTCTAACGGGATATCTGTTGTAAATGCAGATTACTTTAAGGAAAGAGCTTTTTAAAAGGTAATTTTTTCCTTTTTAATTAGTTATAAAACTAAAAGCTGATATGCAAGTATTGTGACCCAAGTAATTAAACTGGACATCAAAAACTGAGCTTAGTTATTGTTGTGCAAGTTTGTGTACAGATGGCCTTAATTTCAGAATAAATGTAGACTGTATTGAGGGGCAAAAATCCACTTTCCAAACAAAAAAACCTGTGAACGATTTGGTTTTGAAATCTGAATGTCCAAATAAGTTTGTACAGCAATAATAAGGGTGGGAGGTTTTTTATTTTCAAATAATTTTTTCTCTATACTAGTTCTAATGTATTAACTGAAAAAACCTGTCTCAAACATTTGCTGATTTACTCCCTCAGGTAAATTGTTAGAAGCACATAGAAACGCTATTGGACCTCCTTGTCATTTTTCCCAGATTGTCACAAGAAAAAAAGGAAAAAGCAAAGGCAAGAAGTTATTAAAAATATTTTTTAAAAAATTACTTGAACGTATTGCATATCTTGTTTTAGTGAAATCCCAAACTCTTGTTTAGTGACATTAAAGCAGCCAGTATAAAATGTCTGCTTTCTGTGTGCTTGTGCTAATCTCCCTTTTTTCCAGACCCCACAGTGCTTTCCTCACAGCTTTGGTTTGGGAAGCTTTCTGCCCGTAGGTGATAATGTCAAGATGTGAATGCAGTTGGTTTGATTTTTTTTTTCCTCCCCAGAGGTCTTGAACAGCCTCTGCTCACCACAAACCTCCTGAAATCTCCAAAGTTACTTGTTTTGTCCAGCTGTATCCTTGTTGATGGCAGTATTAACCCATAGCCATCCCGACACACCTGTGAAAAAGTGACCTGGAGACTCAAGTTAAAACTCTGGTTTAAAACATGTGATTTACTTTAGCTGCCTCTGGTTTGGGGTTTTTGTTTGCTTGGTTTTGTTCTTAAAAGTCTATTAAAAATCCATTAGCTGGGCTGTCTGCTGGGGATAGCCCAGGCAGGAGTATGGTGCAGCTCCAGCTCCTCCCAGGCTGAGCTGCTAGGAAAGTCTTCAACAAGTGTTTTGAAAAGTTCCCTTTTATTGACACCTCAAAAATCTCCAAATGGATCTGTAATTCTCCTGCACAGCAGGAATTAAAGCAAGGAGCTCTTCATCTTCGCTATGAAGTCTCTCTTGTGTTGTGAGATTTGAGCATATAAATATTGACCACCTCGGACAGCAGATAAGATGGCGTGAAAGAAAAATAATTCCTCAGACGGTGACATGACACACAGTGTGAAATCCAGAGAACATAGAGAACAACTGAATTGTT
Organism: Athene noctua; assembly: GCF_965140245.1. Taxonomy (NCBI): domain Eukaryota; kingdom Metazoa; phylum Chordata; class Aves; order Strigiformes; family Strigidae; genus Athene; species Athene noctua. The sequence goes on along the minus strand of NC_134037.1, from coordinate 10,000,359 downwards.
CATACCAAAGGGAAATTTCTATTTAACCTGCAGGTAGCTACCACTATCACCTTTGCTGCTGCCAGGACGTAAGAGGGAGAAGCGGTTGTAGTTCTGCTTAGTCCTTAATGCTTGTCCTCTCCAAACCATTTCATTAAATTGACCTCCAATAGTGGGTGGACAACAAAGAGAAGTGTTAGCTTTATAACACGTATAAGAAAGACGAGAAAGAGAATTGAAGACCCTGGCTTTCAGTGTGTCTTTTCAAGTATTGTTGTCCAGCTGGAGAAATCAAAAGGGGAGTTTCTACAGAAGTCCAGGGTCACTGAAGCCCTTGCTGAAATAGCGAGGATCTGCAAGTTTTAAATACGTCTTCAAGCCTGGCCCAGCAATGCAACTTCTGTGTTTCTCATGGAGAAAAAACTGCCACATATATATTTATAAATCCTTCAGTGCTATTTTAACACTTATATTCTCAGTACTTTAGTATACACTGCTTAAAATGGACATGTGTGCAGTCGCATTATCCGCTGCCTGAATGACAAATGGTTTATGAAGCACCGACAGAGCACCCGGCTTCATGCTGAACGGCGAAAGGCAGTGGCAAGGACTCTGCCTTCAGAGAGATTAACTTCCAGATAGGCAAATAGTAACAAACAACAGCCTGTAAGCAAAAGACCAGAAAAGAAGAATTGAGACCACAAAATGGAATCACAATGATCCAAATGGACAAAGAGAAGCAGATTTGTATATCTGAGCTTGAAATATGATAAATGAGTGTCAGATTAACGTTGCTAGGCTCCATGATTGCAGAGATTTGAAAGAGGGAAACGTGGAGAAGGGCAGCGCAGGAGAGCAGCAAAGACGACAGCAGGCAGTGAGAAAGGAAGAAAGTGGAGACTGATCAGGGGCGAAGGGTGCAGGGCCCTGAAGGTGAGACTGGGGAGCTACAACTTCATGGAGGGTTTTGCAGGAGGGGGTGGCATGATCTGAGCTTCGAGATGTATGGCATATATGTCAGCGGGGTTTTTAAGCTGGAAGAAAGGCGGTAAGAGCATACAGTTGAATAGTTTAGGCACTTTAGCTCATAGTCCCTAAATTAAAAACGCAGGATTTTGAAAAGGTGCATTTAGAAGATATCCAGGAGTTTATGCTTTCAAACTCAGGTATTTGCATTCATTTTGATATTAATATGTCTTGATCCAATTCTTCTCCCTGATGGTAGAAAATGCTTTTGAATCATCTGAAATAAGTCTCACAACATACGGTATGGTTTGATTTATGCCTGAGTGATACTGGATTTCTCTGTTACATCAGAAAATTAGATAGGCAATGGAAAGTTACCTCCTGCCTGCTTACTCTAAAGAATTGTTCCCAAACTGCTCCCTTGTGTTTAGACTTTCTTGTTGGTTGGGGTGACTTGTAGTCAGGGCGTAGCAGGAGCTGAGCATCAGTGGTAATTCCCAGGGGGTTGGATGGGTGTTATCTGTAATCTCTCCACTGGAATTTTACCAAGTTATCTCACAGTGTGACACAGGAAAAAGTCAGTTCACAGAGAACCATCAAAATACTGAACGTTTTTATAACGTTACATATGACCTCTTTATCTGCATATACAATGCCACCCCATTACAGATAAGACTTTGATGTTAGTCTGTTCTGCTAATCCATTCATTAGAACTCGCTAATGTAAATACAGCTGGTACCGTCTAAGAGCCATCTAAGAGCTGGAGAAGCAGTGTGGCCTGATGGCTGACCACAGACCTGCATCAGCATCTCAAACCTTTACTTTCATTCTGTTCATGACATAGTTTGTGACTTTGAGTAGGTCACTCCCTGCCTCAATTTCTCCATCCAGCCAAGATTATAATTTACTCTAGTTTTGTGTTAAGTTCCACGCTGTAGAGCTGAAAGTTTTGCATCCTTACTGTATTTGGAAGAAGAAAGAAATGCTAGTGGAGTGACTGTATTTATTTTAAAAGAATTTGATAAAGAACTACAATTCAGATACTTTGGAGTGAAAGTGCCCTGGTTTTTGCACCTCTTCTGTGAGATGGCATCGCCTTTGGAGAAATGTTTGTATAATAAAATACTGTGAAATGACACTATTGCCAAATGAGATTGTGATGAATAGAGCATTTGTAGTATTAAATCCATGGGTACTTTACATTGTTATGACAATAATAGTTTGCATTGTTGTAATAAGTTACACTTCTTTTTTTAAAAAATAAATTCAGTTAGACCTTAATGCATCTTGGAAAACATACCCTCCACTGAAATCAGATGTGCATCTCTTGGAATAAAACTGCTTTAAACATATATAAAGGTACATTGTATGGCATATCATAGGCAATTTTGAAATAAATGATGTTTATCATTGTGCCTTATGTAAAAGGATTGCAAATATGTGGTCCTTTTTGTAGTTCAGGTTTGACATAATCATTCCCATAACTCTTCTGCTTTTAATAAACAAAATTACATTGCAGCTGACACTTGAAACTCTTTTATTAGAAACACCCAGGGACAAAGCCCCACAGTGAGGGGCGGGGGGGTGGGGGTGCGGGGTGGGTGGGTGTGTTTAAACACAGCATTTTAGAGATTTTATTCCCCTTTCTCAAATTATAGATAAAGGGTGCCATGCTTACAGCTCAGCTTCAGAGACCCTTGAAGGATTTTGTGATCCTGCAGCTGCCAGTGCAGTTGTTGAAAACCTTCCATTTTCATAACAGGAGTTGGAATGAGACTGTATTCCTAAAACGGAAGGAAAAAAGTGCTTTGACTTAACAGGTGCCATCCATGTTAAAAGGATGATTTTGAAGATTATTAGCTGGTATGACTAAGATTTATGATGCAATCTGTTTTTTTCTCTTCTTTAGTACAGATAAGGGGGGTTATTATTGTTAGTAGAAATACCTATTAAAATAAACCCCATGAAGCAGTTTCAAGGATTTGATAAAAATGAATATAAAGTTGAAGCTCCCAGCTTATCTTTAACTCAAGTGATTTTCACGGGGTTATAACTCTTCTGGCATGGGATAAGGGAGCAGAGGTGTGATTTTTATCCTCACTCTACAATAGAAGGGAAAAAACAGATTTTGTATTCCATTCATTAGCACATTACTGCTCAGGTTTGCATCTGCATGGGAGAGTTAACAGAGATTGCGTATAGGTGAAAGTGAATCGGGAATTTGCACGGATGGCTGATTTTCAGGTTGCAATGAGCAGTGTCTAAATACCAGGTTCTACGAGTAGTTTTAGGGAGAGTCTTCCCTACCAAAGATGTGCTCAGAAGAGCAGGAGAAGCCTACGGGCAGGGGAAGCTTCAAAGAGCTCCCCCCATGATGCTTTTTGCCGTCAAAACGTCTGGGTCTCAGGCTTCCAGTCCTGCCTGCTGACTCATCTCCTCCCTCCTACTTCTTGCTCTCTTCTTACATCTTAAGACTGCCATGACTTGATATGTCGATCAAGAAGAAGTCATTGGCAGCATCGGCTGGAAATTTTGACAATACAGTCTGTTTTTCTGTCTGTCTTGGCAAGTGCATGTGTGTTCATCCCAGGCAGAATGGAAGTCAATGATGCTGAATTTGCACAAGAAGAGTAAGATGTGGTATTGATTTTTACTTTATTTGCCTGTTTTTATATTTTGGGGGTGTGTGTCTTATTCTGGGTTTCAAAGGCAAACAAGTCACCCTTTATGTTTCTTCTGCACTTATTTTTGTGGGTGTTCATTTTGCTGCTGCTACATTATTTTCACTCACAACCTTGTATTCTGATTTTCTATACAGCACTAAGCGCAACTAGATTATGAATTAGGTTTAGCTAAAAGCTAAAAACTTTGGGTGTTCTTTTTTGATTAAAGAAAAGGTACCCGTGACAGAAAACATTTTTTTAAATTATCATTGCCAAATATTAAAGGAAAAGTTCATAATTTGTATGTTTAAGATTTTTTTTTCCCTTCAGTTAATACCTAAGTTTGTTTTTTTAGATGAAATCTTTTAAATTTGCGGGTCTTTCTGAGGATTTGGGGGATATTTGTGGAGTGTTGGGGTTTTTATATATATATACCATTTGTGCAATCCAGATTTTAAATGCTATTGACATGGACAATTAAATTACTTTGGTAGCTTCACTTCTTTGCTGAGTAAGATGTGCTTGCAGGTTGTATAGCTGAGCGTGATCTTGTGTCCCCAGCAATCGTGGGGAATGCTGCATTTGCAAAAATATTATTTTGGCTTTTGACTTTTTGTAGTCTGAAAACTTAACTTGGAGTTTAGTGACATTGGTTTGACCAATATTGTTTTACTTGGCAATGTATTTTTTATTTAGTAGGGGATTTTGTCTCGGTTTCTGAGCATTCAGCATACTGCTGTTCAAGATTTGTGAAAAGCAAATGAGTTGTTGTGTTCCCAAGGAACAAAAAGGTTTTCAGTGGCAGAAGCATGTGGGGTTCATTTTTCAGCATTCAAACACTGGCTGAGAAAGATGGAATCATTACTAAAACAGAGTTTGAGTTTTCCATCAGTCTTGTGGTAGGGCGCACTTGCCTCTCCACAAGCAGGTTCTTGGATGCAGAGATTCCCGTCTTGGTGAAGCTCTGAGATCTTACTAAAAGTGAAGCATCAGGACCTGGCTCTGCCAGCTTTCTCAAAAGCCTTTTTGCATCTTAGTCAGGTGATGGGATGTCTTGGATTAAACTTCCAGTTGTTTGGTTGAAAGCTTAAATGCCATGTATCATCCAGTGATAGAAACTGTGTGCAGTTTTGCATTCTCCCCGTAATTTGTTCAGGGAGGTGTATGTGACATCCCTCAAGCAGGCCACTTCTAAGCAGTTGAATGCTGAGACTTTCATTCTCGCTTCCTTCATGTTTATTAAAAATGACTAGAAAGAAGTTCAGAACTTTTGTATCTGATATGTGTTATATCTATTATGGTGTCAGACAACTAAGAAAAAAGTCACTGGCTAATGAGTCTTAATTGTAACAAAACATCAAATCATTGTCACTTCTGCTGCAGTAAATGGCATTCATTAAATTAATCCACTCCATTACAGAAGTATTTTGCAGAGAATACCATGACCCTACTGCTGCTGTAACAGTAATAAGCTGAACACATCACTGTGGCACTATTAGGTATATTAGAAAGCAGTTTGAAGCATGGCTGCATGACCTGAAGCAACATCAGCAGGTCTCAGGTAGCATGTTTGAAAAAATAAACTACCTTAATTAGAGATGGGACTAAAGCAGACCCTAGATGTGAACATGCCTGTAGTTTAGCACTGCTGGAAATAAAAAGCTGGATCAAGAACCAATTTGGTTCCATTTGTAGAGCTGCACAAATGGAAGCAAAGCTTAGACCTTGAACCGGGAATAGTGAATTTTGAAATCTGGATATTGCTCCTTTTTCTCCACTCTTGCGATCCCCCTTTTAACTTCAGATCTAAAGCCACCATGCTGTCTCTCCCCCTTTCCCCCCAGTATCAGAAAACAGAGAACTGCATCGCGCCCCAACACTTTTTTTTTACAACGCTGCCATCAAAAATTTCTGGCAGGAGTTGCTTTGACTTTTAACAGCGTTCTATTTCATACCATATGTGTACATACACCAAACGATGATATACCGTGTTTGTAACTAGGGAATGGCCTGCTTTATTAAACATCCCTGTTGCCAACAGTAAAAATGAACAGCCACAGTAAACACAGACGCAGGGAGGGAAGAATAGTCCGAGCTGTGTCGCAGCACATTGTACCTAAGGAAGAAAACATCAACCTCTAATTGGCTCTGAATGCAGCCCACCTACTTAGCAAAATAGGCTGCCAAAAGCAAATTGCCCCAGTGCTCTGTGCGCCGCGCTGCCTTCCCATTGAATTCAGTCAAATGGGAGGCTTTTGCCTTCATTTTCCAAACTCACCATGAGTTGGCAAAAAGCTGTCTCAGGGAGAGCTTCTCTGTCTAGAATAAAAACCTCCCGAGGATGCATTCCCTCCTTTGCCTCCTCTGAGGGTGGTGCCACTCCAATTCTTTTCGAATTTGAAGATGACTATGGGGAAACGGGGGGTGTATTTGTTTCTGGAGGAGGGGATTTATTTATTTTTTTTCTGGGAAAACACATTTTGGCCCAGGAAGAATGAGAAAAATGACAATCTGTCTTGGAGCTCTTAAGCTCCTAAGCAAAACATTCAGTGCTTATATGTTGTCCCACTGCCAGCAGTGGGTATGCAGAGGCAATGCAGAAAAGAATAAATTAATGTTTGCCATCCTTAAAATGATACCACCGAGAGCAAATACTTTGTTTTCACTTACAAAATTGTAATCACTGGTTTTGGCCCAACTTTTGCACCAAAGCACTGAGACGGGGCAGGGATGCTCCTGAAACAAAATGCACTGCAGGATTTAATTCCATGAATTTCATCGCAGATAGGAATGGTTGCTCTATTGGCAGGTTTTCCTGCTGACCATTGAAATTTTCCCTTCTAAGCTAATAAGATTAATTGTCCAAAACTAAAGTCTCCTGCGAGGCATTATCAGTAGATAGCTGAATGGGGAGAGAAAGGGGTTGCTGGTTCTCTTAAAGGTTTCTGCTAAATACCTTGTTTAGCAGGGAACTTTTTTCCCCTGGTTTTCAGATGACACTGTGCTTAGAAGCTTAATAAATTATAAGCTTGTCACTTCCTGTTCATCACAATTAAATTCCCACCTGCTTCTTCACCTCTATTTTCTCCTCCTTACATCTGAGAATAGGATATGAGTCCTTTGTTTCTTTTTAATTGTGTCAGCTTGCCAAACTACTGGTACAAGTCACTCTTCCTCACCTAATGGTTTCATTTAGGGATTTTAAGATGGAAAAAGAAAGGTTAAAAAGGTAAGAGTAGCCAAATAAAAAACTGCCTGTTGGGGTCAGTCTTGTCTGGGGACAGGGAAACATCTTGGATGAATTCTTACTTTGACATGAAACAGAGAGAGGAAGGGACCTGAACAGGGGCACATGGTAGAAGGGGATGTGATGGGTAGAAATATGAGATGAAATGGAGATGTCGTAAGGACGGAGGAATAAATTTGCTTGAAAAAATGATCTGCACTGGGGGAGAAACCTAGGAAAGGCTGCAAGGGGGCTTCCTACATGCTGCAACGTCCCAGCTTTTAAGTTGCATGTGAAGGTGGTCTGTTGTTGCCCCTTCTTCCTCCCCACACTCCTCCAAGCTGGCTCAGAACCTCCTTCACTGGTCTTCCCTCAGCCTTTTCCATCACCCCGAGACCTGACTGCTGCCAGGGCAAGGAGCCCTGAGCTGCACCCAAGTTGTGATATCAGAAAAGTGGAGGGATGGACACGGTAACTTTTAAGTGCTTACATGGCAAACGAGTAAGATAGTCCAGTTTTCTTGGCTGCTTCAGAGAATTGGTGGTTCAAGATTAAAAAACAGACAGTAACAGCAAGCTGTGTTTTGTACATTCCTGAAAAAGACTTTAATTCAGTGTTACTTGGTATTTCTGTAGTACAACTGCATAGTTGTACTTCTCCTTTTAAAAAAGTCACAGTGACTTCATGAATATGGTTTGGTTCTCCATCCCTAAGGAATTTAATCTTGGCCATTTTGCTAAGTGTATTAAAATCCACAGGGAGGTGGTTGTTTCTTTTTCTTTCCATATGCGCATTACTGACACAACATGACTTGTGTAGACTTCACTGTAACCTGTACTTTAGCTGGTCAATGTAATTTAGAACAGAAAAGCTACATATTATAATGACATAGCTTTCATAATATGTGTTTGTTGCCTCCACTCTGCTGTATTATGGCAGTGCTACAAAATATTTTACCAGCGTCTGTGTAAATCCTATAATCTTAAAAATGAAATGGAAAAAAAAAAAAAAAAAAGCCTCCAAAAAAGCCTCCATCTGACCAGGAAGGCAGAAGCATGTACTTCGTGCAGTAGCTGAGCATGTAACGTGCCTGAGGAAGATAATGGCACACTTGCTAAATTGCAGTGGATTCACTCCCAAAGAGTGGTGGCAGCAGAAACACCAGTGTCCTCCCTCATGGGCTTTAGCTGAGATGTGGGGTTAGGCTAAGTCTGCCCAAAAGCTCTGTTAACAGAGTGGTGGGGGCATGGTGCTGATTTGGCACGTCCTTGGTTGTTTTTCTTATCTCTCTCCAATGAGCTCCAGTGCTCTGTTGAGCTGAGCCGAGTCACATAGGACATCTCAAGAGAGCAGAGGATTATACCCACTCCTTGCCTTCAGTCTAAAGCTGGAGATAAAAAATAGTCAGTACTACCTAAAAGAGAGCTCTAGCCTCAATGCTGTGCTGAACACAGCCATGCTGGGTGCATCGACATCCAGCTCCTGGCATGGAAACCTCTGAGCCCAGCAGATTTTTTTAATGCCTCATGCTTGAATTATATAGGGAGCCAAAGCTGGAAACCAGATCCCTCAGCAGGACGATTGATACTGTATTGCCTTCCTTCAGTGCTGAACGCAGAGCATCTGTGTGTTTTGGAGGGGCTCATGACATGACACCGTGGGATTTGGGCAGTGGTTGACTCATTTGGGAATTTCCAATGTCCCTGCAGTGATAAATGCCCAAATGATGTTCCATTTGGCTTAGACAACAGCAGGGCATTGGGTACCTAAATACCTTTATTAGCAAAAATGTGATTTCCTGCAGACTCTGAGGTACATATGCCTTGAGGGGTTTTGTACGTGTTTAAATTGGGTATAGAGTCTGAGCTCTGCTCTCCCTACTTGCAGGCTTGTTCTAGCTTTGGCCTGTATTCTTTCCATCCTCAGTTCATCCTTAGTTCATCAGCTGGAGAGGAGGGATAACAACAGTTCATCAGAACATCAGAAGATTTTATCAGAGTTGAATGGGCATCAAGGGTGTTCAGATGTGGTGACACTGGTGCAATGTAAGCAGTAAGACAGAACCCAATGGCAGAGGTGGAAATTGTGCAATATGCATTTTATTTTTGTTTACCTTTAGCTCCTCCCCATACCATGTTTCTCTTAAACTCTTAAGTGTGTTTTCATACTGTTGATCTTGCATGTGTGTGTGCATTTCCCAAGAGAAGTCTTAAACAGAGCCGAGTGTAATGCCAGGAGCAGGTCTCATGTGAGCAGTACTGCGGGCTCCCATGCCGCTTCCCGTGCATCACAGCAAGGGATACTCTCGTGTTGACTGTCAGTGGATACAGCACTCACTGTCATGGTGTTTAGGGCTGGCTTGGGCTCTCCATTCAGCCAGTGGATGACGTTTCCAGAAAGAAACTTCTACAGAACGGATTGTCTCTGGGAGATAATTACGTGGTTGTATAAATAATGAGCGAGGGCCAGATATTATCTGCTAGCTCTATAGTCGCATCCATGGAGAGAAGAGATGAGCTTTCTTCGGGGGCAGGAGAGTTCTCTCAGCTCAATTAAATGGACGTATAGTACCAGCCTGACACTGAGCATTTGTTCCCATAGAAGCCTGTTAAAGGGAAATACAGTTAATGTTGCATACAGCCTGTGTTTAGACCTCCCGCTTGGATTATGAAAAATGTTAAAGCTAAAAAAACCCCCACTCATTATTTGAGTTTCGAAACCTGACTGGCTCCTGAACGCTCTCTGCAGCAGGGCGCACCTTTTCCACTGGCCGATTAGCTTCTTGTTATCTTGTTGCAAATGCCAGGCTTCATGATTCCTGTACTTTATTTTAAAAGGCTTTTGCTGTGTGCAATTGAATATACTGTAATCTTCTTATCAAATAGTAAAGCTCTTTAGTGATGCCATTTTGAAACTTCAGTTTTTAAATTGCAAATTCTTCTCTGGCTGGAAGGTCTCTGTTCTCGGTTTAGGTAGTGGTTGAGAGTAGAGATATGTGTGTGTGGCTGTATATAAAAGCTTGAAAACATACTGTCCCCTTTTCTGACAACATACATTTGTGGGTTTCCCGCTAGAACACTGGAAAGGGAGGACAGGGATTACAAAGCTGGTAGCTGCCCTCATGGGTTATTTTGGTGTGCTTTTCTTGTGGGTTTTTTGGGTTGCATTTAGAACCTCCAAAGGGACAGATGAATTCTCCCCGAACAAGAGCAGGGTTTTTAATTATTATTTTTATTATTTAAGTGAAAGAACAAGGCTGGTCTAGTTTTGAGTACAGAACTGAAAACCTGAGCTCGTATATTCTGGTCTCACATCTGTCAGTAACTTGTGATGTGACTTGAAACAAAATCACTTAACCTGTGAGTCTGCTTCCCTAACTGTAAAATGGGGCTAAGAGTAAGAGGGATGCCATAGGCATTAAATATTTAAGGTTTGCAAAGTGCTTTGAAGACAAAGAGTGCCACATAAATGCTTATCATTGTATTAAAATACGAGGAACTGGATAACCTTGTGTTGGAAAATTTCACTAGAAACTGTAACTTTAGGAATGAAAACCAAAGTGGGAGAAGAAAGGACATCTTGCAAAATTTCTGTATTAAGAATTTTGAATTAAATGCACTGGAGAATCTGTCTCTAAAGAATTAGCAGAGGCAGTCTTCGGGACCATTGGAAATAACCTTTGAAAAATCATAGGATTTAGTAAATAGACAAAGTTGGACTTTTCTGCTAGTAAAGAAAAAAAGAAAGAAAACTTCTAAACAAATTACTCTGTTTAGCCTGACCACAGTAATCAAGCATGTAATGGGGCCATTATGGGAATAAGACATCTAGTTATAGACAGGCATTATTTTGAAGTGTATGTCTAATCCATCCTCAGTGTATATTATTACTTACCTAGAAGATCAAGGAAATACAATGGATATGTACCTTATTCAGGAAAGCAATTGGTAGAGCACTCCATCTGTGAAGATCATTCCAAGCAGCTCATACACTTGCGTCAGCTTTGAAATTATTTACAAGTGGGTAGGCAAAAATATAATGATACAATGCATGGAGCAGAATTTTGTGAGAAATTGGGAATAAAGCATATGTCTTCAAAGCTAGTAATAAAGCAAAAACCCAGCCTTCGTAATAATGTAGGAGTCTTCCCCATGGTGTCTTTCATAAATACACTAAAAATATTGCGGATGCAGAAATATTCAGTCCTTTCTGTTCCTCCTCCCTACTACTACAGAGAATGAGTGTGTGAACTGCCTTGGGAGATTCTGAAAGAAAAAAAAACTTAGTTCTTTTTTGCTGCAAGACTTAACTCACTATGGTGGGTTGGCCATGGCCAGCATCCAGATGCCCACCCAGACACTCTGTCAATCCCCCTCCTCTACAGTATGGGGAGAGAAAATAAGATGAAGAAGCTCATGGGTCAAGACAAGGATGAGGATATCTCTTACCAAGCACCGTCATGGGCAAAACAGACTCAACTTGGGGAAAGTTAGTTTATTGCCAGTTAAAATGGTGAGAAGCAAAGGTGGTAAAACAACTTCTCCCAGCCCCCTCTTCCTAATCTCAACTTCACTTCTTCATTCCCAGCTCTTCCACTCCCCCTATCCCCAGTGGGAGGATGGGGAATGGGTGTCGCAGTCAGCCTGTAACAGCTCCTCTCTGCTGCTCCTTCCTTCTCATGCTTCTTCCTTGCTCCAGCAAGGGTCCCTCCCATGGGATACAGCCTTTCAGAACAGCCCCAAGGGTCCCTCCCATGGGATACAGCATTTCAGAACAGCCCCAAGGGTCCCTCCCATGGGCTTCAGTCCTTGAGGATAAGCCTGTTCCAGCATGGGTCCTCCATGGGCTGCAGGTTCTGCCAGGACCCTGCTCCAGGATGGGCTCCTGCCCATGAGGAGAAGATAAGGAGGTTGTCCATGGGCTGCAGTGTGGAAACGTGCTTCCACTATGGTCCTCTCCACAGGCAACAGGGTAATCCCTGCTCCAGCGCCTGGAGCACCTTCTCCCTCTCTGACCTCGGTGCCAGCAGGGCTGTTCCCCACACTTTTTTCCCCATTCTTCACTGCCGGTTGCAGTGGTTTTGCCCTTTCTTAGAAATGTTTCACAGGGGCAGTACCAGTTTGGCTGACATGCCCTGTGGTGGGGCCATCATGGAACCATCTGGAACCGGCAGTGAGCAGCACAGGGCAACCCCTGGCCTCCTCCTGCAGACACCACCCCTGCAGCCTTCCCACGTCAGATACACCACGAGGAGAAAAGATGTTGATGAGAAAGTTATGTTAGTTCACTGCAATAATCAATTTTTTTTTCTTTTATTGATAGAGAACTGTTCAGGTGTTTACAAGCCAGTTTAGACGTATATTGTAATTTTATGTGTGATTTCCCTAGTCCTTACCTGTTTCTGTCAGGCAGGCAGGCTGCTGCATGAGGCGGGAGGCTGTGCTGTTCGTAGTCAGAGCAGAGCGTTCATAACAGCCTCTTGTGCTTTTTGGCCTTAAAAATCTATAAATTCGTAAGACTAACAGGAATGGTGCAGTGACTCATCCACGCAGTAATCAAGGTGTCACAGCAAATCAAAAGTTTCCACTGCTTCTTTGAGACGGGGATTCAGAGAAAATGTTGACAGTAATTAAAAGAATTGCTCATACAAGGCTGAAAAACTCTGGTGTGCCTCATAAGATAAGTGTCTTATCTCCAAACTATTTATGGCTCCATCTTGGGTAGTACGTGCCTCCACCCAGAGCCGTGGAGCAGGACGTGGCTCCCTGAAACAGGGTGTGCTGCTGGTGCTTCGCGTCGCACAGGGCTGGATTTTGCATTCGATGCCTTTCCCCAGTGTTCAGAGCTGTGACTGTTCTCTCACATGCCATCATCTGTTAGGATTATTTACTGGGAGTGCAGTACCTTTGCCTGATCTTCCCATGCCCGCTTCTGTTGATGCCTAAGAATTGCTTAAAATAATGGTAATTCACAGTCTCGCCTTTTGACCACTGTTTTTACTTTCTCAAAGAGCCTGAATTTCTGGCCAAACTGATTAGATAAACTGCAATTACAGCATTGCTGTTACGTAGGATATATGCTTCTCTTAAGAGCTGTAATGTTTACACATGAGGAATAACTGCTCAGAGTGATGTCTCTGTAATATATTCATTTATGCCTCCTTGCCATGTTTTAGATCTCTGTGAAAACAAACTCCTTAGTAAGTTTTGTAGCAGTAATAAAATAATTTGCTTCAATGTCTTGCTATTAGATGTCACAACATACTTTTGGGTTTCCTCCTCATGTTTTTGAGGAAATGGCAATGTGAGGAAAGATTAATCAATCAGGAAAATGATCTGTTATTTTTCTTCTCTTTATCTATCCAAAAAACCCTGATGGGCTGTGATGCGAAGTGTCTCTAAAGCAATGCATATAATGTATGCGATTACTGCATGCTCAGCAGCCAAATGCAAACAGTGCAGAGTAGAAACACAAGGTTTATCTAAAAATAAACAAATAGGAAACAGAAATCTGTACTTCAGATTCTACACACAAGCTGTTCAAACAGTCAGATCTTAATAGTAGATTTAAAAGTGTCAACAGCAATGGCCTTGGTTTTTTTGCATGGTTAAAACTTGTCAGCAAATTCTGTCTTCTGAGTGATAATAACACTAAAAGACTTACAACAGACTGTCCTTGGTGTATTGCAAAAAAGAAAAAAAACCTTACAGGAACAACAAGTATCTGTTGACCTGGGGTCGGCGTGGGAATCTCAGGTCACTGTTGTAGGCTGAGAAGCTTCTTGAGGAAAGAGCAAAATCCATGAAATCATTGCATTGCTTAACCATGCAGCGAAAGGTCAGAAAGGAAGAGCCCTCTTCAGATTATGTTTAGTAACTATGAAGATTTTGCTTGTAGTAGTTGCTTTGCACTGCATAGTATTTTGCCCACCCTCCTCCCTCCTCCTCCTCTGAAATGTTTCATCTGATCTACTCTGAAAGTAATCACATGCTCATGAGCAATTTTTCCATTTTTCAGCAAACCAGACCAAATTATTCTAAAAGCAAAAAACAAATTGTTTTGCTTTACATATGTTTATTGACAGATGGGCCAGGCTGGATCCATCCTGGAAGATGCAGGGGTGGGACAGCAGCAAATAAGCATGCGATGCTTCCAAATATTAAACTATACTCTGGTGCACTCCTGTAAATTGTAGTGACTGCTGTTGCTGTTAAGGTTGGCTTTACAGATATTTTTTGCTGGTGTTGACATCTACTGGATAAATTTGCTACTGGCAGGAGGAGTACACTGTTTCAAAGAACAGGAGAGTGCTATTCCCCTCCATTCGGGAAGCTCACACTGCACAGTTCAGTCTTGCACAGTCATACACCCTTGCCTCTTCCTTTTTTGTTGTTTTTTGTTGTGTTCTGTTTCCAAAATTTTCCTGTGAACAAAAATTGAATTTAAAGATAGTAAATTGCAAGCGCGTTTGGGCAACAGACTGATGAAACAGCTGCAGTCTTTCTTTCATAAACTTGAATTTTTCTGTTTTGCCCAAGGCAGTAAACGGAAATTAGTTTATTAGTTTCACTTTGGTCACTGGTGAATATCACCCCCCTCACAAAAAATAACACTTTAATTCTGCTTGATTTGAAATAATTGACCGATCAGGAATGAGGCATGTGAAGGGAGCTACCAAGACTGAATTACACCGTAGGCCTGGAAGATCAATTGTTTGGGAGGAGAGCTGAGACGCTGCAGCCTTATATTACACCTGCCTGTTTATTACACTTGGCCTGAGGGGAAGGCAATGCACCATTCTGATCTGTTGCCTCGGAGAAGTATGGATGTAAAATGAATGCAAAATAAGGGAACAGCATGTTATTTTTTTTATGTTGATACATTTTATATTGATATTGAGGACATTTGAGTAAACTGAACTTCTAGTTTATAGAAGAGCATATGTGTTTTTTCCTTCTTTCTATGCCAATATTCTTTGCTAAGTGCAGTTTAATTTATTTTATATTTTTTAGCTTCTCAATAATACTTGTAGTGATTGACTGGTAGCAGTAGCACAAATACTTAGTAAAATTAGTCCCACTGGAAGATTATTCAGATGCTACAGCTCTTCTTCTTACTCCTCCTTCCTCTGCTCTCTCTGCCTGTTTTAATGATTTCATTTTCAGAAAAACGACCTGAGGCACAGCAGAGGAAAAAAAAAAAAAAAAAGTCACAAGTTAAAAACAACTGATGGACTTAATGCTTTGGCAAATCCATGGAACAGAAGTGAGGCCAGATGTTTGCTATACAGGCATTTGGCATGTATATAAGAATCTCACTACAAGACTGCATATAGAGTTTTTGACAGCTTCAGTTGAGCGAAAATGAATGATGGCTATTCTGGATAAAATGCAAACATTTTGGCCAGTGCTTGCAAATCTGGGAGTTTTGAAATTATATTACCTAAATTCTTGGTATTCTTAAGTCTATATTTAAGTAGGTGCTTACCAAATTTGATTTGATTTCTTTCTGTATTTTTTAAAGGTTCTACATCACTTAACATATCTTGAGAGGGATATGTGAGTAGTTCATGCTTTTGAGAAATGAGCTGATTCTTATTTGATCATGTTTTCCCTAAAGCAGCTAATTAAAAGCTTCGAAACTCTGACCTAGGAAAGGTAGGTTGCTGATTTACTGCATTCAGCAAACAGTCTTCATCCAACTGTTGAAAAGATAAAACATGAGTTGCTGGTGGCAGTTGTAAGTGAGAAGCAGGAAAAGGTGGTGGAAGAAGTGATAACAGGAATGGCTTTTGAAAGGCAGAGGAGCAAGCTGAGAAACAAGTTAACTTTGATACTGGGTGTGGTATTAATTCATTAGGATGGTGGCACTGTCACTCTAACTCTTGAAGCATTGCCTTTCAAAACAAAATAAAAACAGCAAGTGGATGTAAGTGATACTTATTTTATTGAATCAACTGAAAATAAAATCCATCCATTTTATGAAACACGGCTAAGCCACAAGAGGTGATGAGCTGTGACTGCAGATGGACAGGTAACGTGGGCTCTGGCCAACTTCAGTGACATTCAGCAGGAAGGAGACATTTAAGATTCGAGAGCCCTAAGGGTCTGCCAGGTGAGGTACAAGTCCCGTATTTCCAGCCAGGACAAGGGCACCTGATACTGATATACTGATACTAATGGTATCGGTGCCGTGGAGAAAACAAATTTTATGGAAACATGCAGTGAAGCTCCCTCTCCAGGCCTTCACAACGTCCCAAAGTGTGACAGGAATGGATATAGAGCGAGGTGGGTAGCTTTTCAGGACATGTGAGTGGAGGTTGGCGACAGTCCGACATTTAGGGCACCAGAAATTGGAAAAACAGTAGTTATTCCCCTCAGTGTAAGGATCTTGTGTAGTATCTGGAAATTCTTATTGCAGGATTGGAATAACCACACTTTCCTGCCTCAGTGTGAAGTGCATCATGTTAAAACTTCCAAGGCTCTTGGATGCATGTTGATATGGACTGTGATAGTAGATTTAATGTTTCTTGTTTTTTTTCTGAGGAATTTTGCATCTAATAAGCTCATTTTATATACCACATGCTTAGTGGCTGTTTCATGATGTAAGTGTACATGTGGTCTTGATTTGGGGGAGTGATATATGTCTGCTTTTAAAAAAACACGTGTTGGAAAACCCTGTGTGATCAGAGGTCATTGGTTCTGGAAGAGAAAATTTATTACTTCCCCTGGTGCTAGCTGAAGCTTTTTAAATGTGAACAATGGCAGGGGTGGGATGACCCAAAAATAGCCTCTAAGAGGGAAATTTGAAGTAGTTTCTTTATTATAGAGTTTCACAGCAGTATGAGTGATCCAGAGAGAGCTTATGCTGTAAATTATGCTGCGTTTAACCCTTTCCTTGGTAGAGAGCTTTCTCTTCTAATAGTTTCGACTGATTGATCAGTCTTCCCCAAGGGCTGGAAACTTGAGAACGGCAGTAAATCAAAGGAAATTTCTCCTGCCTTGTCCAAATGTAATTTGAAGACCTAGTCCCCTCCTCCTCCAACCCCCAAGAAATCAGCCCCAAAAGAGCCAAGATCCTGTTAATTAAATTTTGTGAGATTTAATTTGTGACATTTGGCAACACTGACAGTAGCTTATTCTACATTTCTGCTTTATTAACTATGAAGTCTTAGGCGAGATTAGGTGTGTCAGGTGCTGGCAACCACTTAATGCATTTTGAGAAGATGGCCCATTTCTCCAGAAGAAATCTAGTCATGTCTCTGTCTTCCACCCTCTGTCTCTCCCCGATGGGCACCTTTGGACCCAGGCCACCAGTTGACATTCAGTTAGTTACTATGCCCTGAGTCGGGGTGCTGGCCATGTGAGTCTTTCTGCACAAACCTTCCATGAACTTGCCTTTAACATAGCAGCTTTTGGCATTTGGGATTATTTTGTTTGTTTGCTTTTCACACTAATGAGATAATTTAATTAAGGAACTCGATGTTTTGGGCAGTGTTTTTCAAGCAGGAGTGTTACAGAGGAAAATTTTTTTTCTCTCTCTCTCTATTTTTAACAAGGCTGGGTTCCAGGGAGTGCTGGCTACCCAGAACCGTGTAGAGACATCTGAGAAAGCTATTATGCCTTGTATATTATGTGTAAATTATGTATAAATTTCTGGTGCTTTTTCAGTTAGAAAGCTGTTGTGCAAAATTGCAGTCATGTTGTTGCACAAGGACCTTGGAAAGCCCAAGAATCTGAAGCAAATGGCAGCTAGAATTGATTTTTGGGAATGGAGGGTGGTGAGGGTCAAATTCTGCTCTGAGCTATTGGAGGGGTGTTTGCAACAAGCCAAGGGGGAGAATCAGATCAAGATCTTTCTGATAAAAGCCTTAAGAGAGAGGAATGGAGTCAGGAATTTTCTTCAGATACATATACCAAACCAGTATATTTTTCACGTATTTTCTATCAATTTATAATTGGCGATAAGTGCATCTGAGGATGTGGATGAAGGCCTTCCAAAATAGTCTGAGACACTTGGATGACGGGGCACTTCCCTGGAACGAAACTCCTTTGCCTGATGTAAACCCCGTAACTTTGTGTGTGTCCAAATTTGGCATGGAGCAGGGTTGAGGGTGGGACTGGTCTTCATCTTCTGTCCAACAGTGTGAGCAGCAGGATCACAGACACCTCTGGACTGCTGTGAATTTTTCTCGCCCTACCAACACTCATGATCAGTGAATTGCAGGATGTGTTATCTACTCCACTCAGGCTGTAAAGGAATTAGCATTTGAAAGCAAAATGACGAAATTTAGGAAGTGATCATATTGAAGATAAATTTCCATGAAGCTTAGTAATAAAACATACACATACAGATATTTTAGTAACCTCTTATTTAGGAAGACCATATTCTCCCAGCTTGGAGAAAAAGAAACCAGATTGGTAAGGTATGGTTTTACTCTTTGTTGTGGCTGGGATTTTTTTCAGTTGGATAGTCTAGTTTATCTTATTTATCTAAAGAGAAGATTTCCATATCCATCTGAAGTACTCAGAAATAATAAGTGTACACACTTATCTACAATATTTCGAGACAGAGAGGAAAAGTCTCATTTGTGCTTCTTGCATAGTGAACTCTATCCTGAGAAGACACTGTTGTGTTGCTGCTCTTTTTTTTTTTTTTATATGTCCCAAAGCATTGTTTCTTCCAGCATATATTTGGAAAATTAAATCCTATATAATCTTTTAAATCTACTGCTTCTTTATTACTTACAGGGTTAGGATTTGGCCTTTTCTTTCTTCTTTTTTTTTTTTTTTTTTTCTTTTAAGATCTGATTGTAGCAAAGCAGCTCAAGTCTCTCTGCCTTGTCTTGGATTTTACAAGAGCTTTACAACTGTTTACAGGACTAAATCAGGGGTTTACAAAAGTAGACCTTGCTTGATAATAAAGTTGTTTCCTTGCCCCTCAAATATTTCTGGGTCTTATCTTTCTACACAGCTGCTTGTAGTTCAGCTTTACAGAATCTCTTGATTGGATTCCTACCGCCTTCGTCTAACAAAGAAGTCTTTCAATGAAGTCACCCAAATGGAAAAAAAGAAGTTAAGTAAAAATTGTGAAAATGGATTAGTCAGATCCATGTAGGCTTGTAACAGTGATTCCATATGTCTGAGAAAGTCTCTGTAGGTTATAAATAATGTTGAGCTCAAATAAAACATTTTGTTTATCACACTTCTAAAGAGTATCTCCTGAAGCTGCCAGGTCCACTGGTACCCTATTCTATCTGTAAGATTTTCTTAGAGATACATTTACATGTGTGTAATATGTGTGCATGTATGACCTTACTGTTGAGTTATATCCAGAGATTGTAGTAATACTGATATATTTCAATATTATTTTGGTGCCATATGCATAAATTAATGTGTTCTGTCCTGTGCCTCAGGAAGAGATGGTTGTGTCGGTATGCTCTGATAAAACTGCATCCAGTAACATTTCCCTGCAGCGTCTATCTGAAATCATTCAAGCTTAGGTACTTAGACATCTTCTTTATCAGTTACCGTTCTTCATGCTAGATCTGATTACAGCAAATCTCTCTCTTCTTCCTCATCTTTTTTTTCTGTGGATCTCATAAAATACTTAGGCTTTACATGCCCTTAACTGCTTTTGAAGCTCTCTAATAGGCTATTTTATCTGTACTTCCGTTCATCCAGTCTGAAAACACATAATGCTATTTAGCTGCTTATTTTAATGTTTCGGACTCACTCTTTCTTCTTTTCTTCCATTTCCCTAATGACCGTGTATCTGCTTCTGTTGCTCTGTCTCCCAAACTCTCTTGCCTATCAAATTTCTCTAATGTTATTATTTAAAAGGTAAATTTGGAAACAAATGCTTACTCAGGAAAAATTTAAATTAAAAGGTTGACTTTTATTTTTGTAGTCACTTAATGAAGTTGACTAATAGTCTAAGCAATCTGATTCTCTAGCTTCAGACTGACTGAAAGCCTGTTTTTCCTTATATTTATATCTGTGAGGACAGGCGTTTTAAGGAGACCTTGACTAGATAAGCATGGAGAGTAGGGAAGAAGCTTCTCTAAGGCTCAGACTGGACTGTCATTTAGAGAAACATGAATAGGAAGCATTTTTTTCTGCAGAACAGTGAGTGTTTTGGGCTTGGGGGAAGAAGGGCTGTGTTTAAAAGTATTGAGCATAAAATGAAATGTTAATCACTTAAGTTTAAAAATCTGCAGCAATGATCTGTTTGAACCTGGTAAGAGGCCTGTAGTTAGCACACTGCTATCTCAAATGCCTCTGGTCTTTTTCTTGCCTCTGCGTATGTGTGTGGAAGTTGTGAAAACAAGGAACAAACGAGCTTGCATAAGAGATGTGGTGAAAAATGAGTACCAGGAGGAACGTGGTTTTAAACTAAGAAGGTAGTAGGATTTCCAAACGGCCAAAGGTGTTTGGGGTAAATTTGGAGGCTGAATGTAGTCATCTGTGTAGGTACCCTACATGTTAGTCTTAAAGACGCTCATGTTTTGCAGAAAAACCTTCCCAAATTATACTGTTGAGCAAGCTGCTTATATGAGGCATTTCTAAAACTCCTGGTCACAGAAAAAATTGTTTTCTCTAGCAGGGGTTCTCTCACATTGTACTTTCCCTCAAAAGTGATAGATTTAAAGTAATTTCTTTTTAAAGTAATTTTTACGGTCTTCCTCACCTGCTGCATTGCATATTTTGGCCTTGGACAGCTAGAGAGATGGCTGTCGCATTCCTCAAAAGGGCATTCAGTATTGTTTTGTTAGTCTGTTGCTCTTCCCTGTTCTATCCTTTCAAGCCCATCTTGCTGTGAAAGTAAATTAAGGAGGAAAGGCTCAGGTGCATTTATAATCCTCATGCCTGGCTCCAGAGTACTTTGCATAACCGTCCTCTGAAACCTAGAGGGGTGTCTATGTTTTGGCATGATTTTTGCAACACGTACACAGTGATGCAGTCTTTAGGGACCGAGATAGGCATTTTGTTTGCTTTGCCATATCACTAAATCTCATTTCAGATTTGTCATGGGATTTTTATTCTCCTCTAGTTGCTCGGTCTCTCTTCTTTAGCTTATAGCCTTTTCCATGGCTCTCCCTTAACACCAATTTGATCTCCTTTTTGCTTTGAATTTATCAGTTCATCTGGTAACAACTATGGGTTTCTCTCTTCTCTTGTCTCTCTCTTTAGTAGGGTGGGGTTTTTTTCCCTCTAAGAGAGTTTTTGTTCCTTTAGTCCGCACAGTAAAACCCTTTGATTCTATGTGACAAACAGGAACACACATTTCATTTCTAGTCAAGATTAAAGACACCCAGCTACTCCAGTGATTACGTCTTGAGTAGAGAGTGGGGGAAGGCCTGTCTCATTGACTTTACCACCTTCACAAGATAGTATGTCAGCTGAATTAGTTGTACAGAGTGATTTTCAGCAGTAACAGCATGCCGTATGCCTCCTTATGGACGTTTGTTCTAAGATACACAAATCATACATTCATTCTGTTGTCAGCTATGTCTGCATTGTGGTTTTATGACTCTGATGTAGGGTAGATGTATCTGAGATGGCTTTAAGCTTATCTGCTCAAGAACTGACTTCTAGATACAACAGCGGGGAGCTTTGTGGTGGCTGAAAAATCAGCCCCCAAACTGAGGTTGATAGAGGTATGATTAGCCAAGGCCTGGCTGGGGCGATGACTTCAGTGCAGACAGCGCTGGGAGTTCCCCATGGCTGAAGAACAAGGTAAAACCCTTCTTTCTCTTCCTTGGTGCAGTTTAGAGGGACCTAAAACTATTTAAGAGAAAAATGCCTGCGTAGGAATATTGACAAAAACTTCCCTTGAAAAGGGAAAACTTTGTAGCTATTGATATTAGTATTTGTAAGTATTAGGTATTGATCGTTCTCCTTGTCCCTGTCTCCGCAACAGAAAGGGTGGGGGTTTGTTCATTTCTAAAAAAAAAAAAAAAAAAAAAAAAAATTCAGAAGAATCCATGTCTAGAAAATTTTAGCCTAAAATCACGTGTTTTGGAACCAGTAACGACTGTGTTAGGATGAAAAGAAAATGCTCGCACATCTTTGATTACAGTGAGTGCTGTCCTCCTTGCTGTTCGTGTGTGGTTTCCACTGGCCTCCGTCACTGCCATTTCTCAAGATGGTTTATGCTGCCCTCTGTCAAGTTCTGTGCAGAGGAATGTGATGATTATACTTGGCTCAGGAACCACTTTGTTGAAGTTTTTCTTATGAGTACAAAGTATGTTTAAAGCATTATTATTATGATTATGATCTTTGACAAAAATAGTCTAGACAAAGCATAAACTCTGGATCCAAAAATACATTTAAAAATTAGCTAGCCTGTTCACAAACCATTTCTTAACTCACCCAGCAGCTATTTATGAGAACATTTTATATTGTTTCTAATTTTAAACATTAATAGCAAGCACTAGCAGTTGAATACTCATTTATTAGATAGTTATCCCCTCTGGTTTTTCTGCACATCTTGTTGCTGTCAAATATCTTTGTACCCAGCCAAAGATGACATGTTGAAACAAGCAGTGTATCTTTAATGCAACACAGAAAAAGACATGATATTCAGCCCTGGCTTTTTATTTTTATTGGAAATATCATGAAATACAGTAGCTGGTCAAAGAAGTGAATTTGCTCGTGAAGAGAGTGGTGGGTTTTAAGTAAACTTCTTAATGCGTGGCTTAGTCGCAGGCTTTTTTCCTGCTTGTTATTGACGTAATTGCCTGTCAGTCTCATCTGATAGTAGAATTGCTGGGGGCATGATGTCTTGGATCGTGTGGCAAAAACTGCTAGCTATTGACTTATGTGCATGTGTGCCTCTGCTCTCCGCTGAATTAAATGTCAGATATACTCAAGTGTGTGGGTGGGTGGGGGATATGTGATTTGGTTCTCTCTAGTTGCCTTGTCAAGAAGTACACTAATACAGCTAATGGAGATCCTCGAGCTCGGAAGCAGAAGGGCATTCACTTGACAGCCACCATCCAAACAGTCAAAAATGAGAGCTTCATACTGCAGTGGAGACCGCGTGGATTTAAAAAGAAACTTTTCCAAAGGCAAGGAAATAATAAAAGCTATTTTGAAATTGTAGCTTGCAGTTTATAGTCTCCCTTTTTGCCTGGCTTTGCAAAAGGTTTATAAAACAAAAGGAAGGGGGTTTATACCTGTGGAATTTATAACCTCTAAAGACTGCCTTTAGGTACTGATTTTATTGTGAGGCTGTTGCCACTAGAGGAAAAACTTGCTTTCTTCACCTCTACTAAAACAAGCTTCTGTTTTCATTACAGTGTCTTTCACAGCACTTGTGTCTCTGGTTTTTGCCGTGTTTAGTGTATTACCTGTCATTTCCATGCGGTCCTCTGGAAAATATGAAATGAGCTTTCTGAATTAAAGTGTTAGATGGCCACAAAAATACAAGAAAGAAAATCTAAGTAAATATCAGTGAATCATCAACCCTCAAAACATCAAGCCAAATCTTGCATCAAATCCTACTGGTGAAAAAATAGCTGTCTCTGTTGGGTTAAGAGGAACGTTACTTTTTTTGGTCAATACCTACAACATTGCTGTGTGCTCCTCAATGTATGCTCTTGCTGAGGTTCTTCCTCCTGCAGAGGGGCAATATAGCCATTGCAAATGCAGATTCTTGGGAGATTTGGTTCAGCCTTTTGTTGAAGATAATGATTGTGGGAGGGAATTTTTGGTTGTTTTAATGCACATTTATATTACTGAATTTTTAACTGAGGATGAGTTTTCTTCATCCCAAGCTAGTAGCTCTCTGGTGAATCAGGTGAACCTTTAATTACTTAGTCATAATAGTTGGTTTTGTTTGCCTTTTAAAATTTTTTTTATCATGTGACTAACTAACATTGTTGATAGGTGGACTGTTTTATACCACTTCTAAGTTACATCTCTCTTAAGTAGTTTTTTATCTTTAAGTTTTTGGGTGAGTTTGGTTCCATCTCTCTCCTGAGCTGCTGTAAGCAGATGTTTTTACTGTCCATTTTTGTATCTAAGAATTTGTGAAACAAAATTGCTTCAACTGACCTCATGTTATTGTTACAAAGAACTTACTGGATCGTGTGATGCAAATAAAATAAATCAGATGCTGCAGTGACCTAGATACTCATTATTTATTTATGGGAATAAATATATTTAGCATTTATTTATACTGTTCTTCAATTCCAAATGCTGTAAAGTTTCACTTACTCAAGTCTGCTGGGAAAATAGCATTATTGCCACCATTCTGCAGGTTAGGAGACCTTGGCAGGAAGACTCAAGTAACTGCTCTAGGCTACATAACATATAATTATCAGAACTAGGATTAGATATTGGGATTCTCAACTCTCAGCATTGTGTTCAGATGTCTTGCTCCTGGCAGATAAAATCTATGTATAACAAAGTCTGAGGAGGTAAGTAATGATGAAGACAGGATGATCACACAAAGCGACTTGGTCATTTGATCTTCTTAGGTATATTAAGTGTTTTAAGTCTAGTCAGAAGCACAGGAGGAGACAGAGTATGTTTGCCTGCCCTTGGAGAGGAGCCACACTGTGGAAGGCTTGAGCGTCACAGGGTGAAGCGTTCTTGTAGGAGCTTCCAGTGAGGAGGTCTAACTAAAAGGAGGGGAGGCAGCTGCGTAAAGTAATGTGTGACTTTGAAATTAGGGAAGTAATGGATAGATTTATGAGGCAGATTTTTATCCCTCTGATCTTTAGGATTAATATTTGGTCAAAACATGAGGTGCTGAAAATTGCTACAGAAGTGACCTGAAGGCTACCAAGAAAACAGCAAGACGGAGCTGTTGGAAACATTTTTCTGCTATCAGAAGATCTGAATGATCATTTTCTTCTAACCTGGCTTTTCATGATTTGTGTGCTTGTTATTCTGCTGGAGCGTTTGGGCATTTGAAGTTTCCTCAGATCTGAGGGACTGGTCTCTCCACTGCATGCTAATTGTCCAAACTCTTTCAACTGTGTTCTAGATTAACATTTACTACGCCACTCTCTTCCTTCTGGTGTTTAGCTGGGAGATGGGGAGGAACAGTGCTCTCCTAAAGAAGAGGAGGCATGGCCAGGACTTGCCCTGGTGATTATAGAGTACAGTCACTGTGCTGGGACCTTTTTCCTAACTCCCCTTTGGTTTTAATCTTTCAGGCAAGCTCTCAAGTTTACTTTGAGAAGAAGCTGCCCTCCATCGAGATGTCACGGCACCACAGCCGGTTTGAAAGAGATTATCGGGCCGGGTGGGATCGCAGGGATTGGAGCTCCAACGGCAATCACGTCAGCAGCACCAACTGCAGCAGCACTGTGAGCACCAACAGCAACAACCGCCCTGGGCTGCTGCCCCTGCCCATCGTCCCCTCCCGGCTCCCCACCCCGGCCACCGCTGCCTGCACCACTGTCAACAGTGATGTGATCACAAGCCTGGTGGCCAACTCGTCTCCAGCTTCAACTACCAAAGTAAGGTTTTAGGGGTTTTTTTAACAGGGTTGGTGTATTGAAGGGGTGTTAGAGATGGAGATTCATCTGTTACTTAGCAAATTCTGTGTTCATGGTATAGCCAAGAGGAGGAAAAAAAAAATTCACGTGTTGTGCATACGCTAGAATAGGTCTTTCTTGCTCCGAGACTGAGGGTTCCCATGCTCCTGAGAGGCCCAAGCACAGCAAACGCTTCTTTCCTTTCAGCACTGCCTACATTTGGGCTTTCTGTTGCTTTCCCTGGAACGTTCCCATTTTTGCTTTTGGGAATGCTCTCCTTGTCTGCTGACCAAGGCAGAGCTATGGTTGACAAGTGGATGTGGTTTCCATCCAGAGGGAGTAGAAAGTGACTGAAGGGCATCATTTTGGCTGAATGGTGTTTTTTCTTCTCTTTAGTTGGTACTTTCCTATAAGGTTCTCAAAGCCTTGTTCTTAGTGCAGACTGGAGTGTAACAGTGAGATTGCTATAACCAGGCTCTCTCATTTGTGCAGAAATGCACACTGAGGAGTAGGAAAATGTTAAACGGCAAAGAATTGAAATTACTAGTAAACCACTGGGCTTTTTTGTTCTAATATATAATTGAAGGGAAGAGGGTGACTTTTCCTTTATTTTTAAACATTTAGCTCTTTTAAATCTGCAAAGTACAAGTTGTTATTCCACCAGAAAGTTGGGGTTTCTTTCTGCATGCAAATTCAGGTAGAACAGCTGGGGAATAGAAAATCCTGGCAAATTGTAAAGGTGACCACAGCATTAGCAAAGTGAGCCAGAAGCACTGCTGGTTTTCTTTTTATGATATTTAACATTTTCTTTCAACTTGGTTTCATTTTAATAACTGCAAGTGCCAAATACAGCAGACGCAGACAGAGGGAAAGGAGACAATAAAGTTATTTAAAGTAAGCCAAGAGCAAGCTGAAATTTTACTGCAGAACCATTATTATATTGATTTTTTTTCACACTGTAGAAAAACAAGGTCAATGCTGCAGAAGGAAACATTAGGCCAAAGTTTACAGTGTGATTGGTTTTAAAAATTTTCCATAGCATCTTCAAATTATTTTCATTTGAAAGAAGCCAACCAGATTCTGATCAAAACATATTTAGAGTTCTCCAGATGCTATCCACCGATAGATGCATTTCAATCATGCTTTGTCTGGAGAAGATTGAGGCAATTTTGGAGCCAAAGCAGTAATTTCATTTATCATGACCTTTGTTCCTGGATGTGTTTAGAGTCCGGCGATGGTCTGGAGCTGATCAGCCCTTCTCCCAGATGTTCAAAACCATTTTGAAGTGTAGCAGTGCCAGTAAACCATGTGTTTATTGGGGGAGAGGAGGCAGGAGAAGCAAGTTAAATGCCTTTTGATCATATGCTCAATGTGAACTGTCTTCTAAATTACCTTATTAGACAATTTTCTGATGGCTTTCATTAGTAAGAATGTTTTGGCATGAATAGATCAAAAGCAATAAATAGACAAGAATCGAGGTAACATGGGACACTTTTTATTCTGAGAATTGTTAATCAGCTGTGTAATCTTCATAAAATAAATGTGCAAAAATGCATACAGTCTTTGCCACAGCCTCTCCTACCGAGAATCAGATAAACAGCTCTAAAAATTCAAAATTGCTTGTACTTAAGAGGAAAAAAACTTTGAAAAAGAAGTGAGGTAGGTAGGATGAACAGAGATGTAAGGGTATGGTGCCTAGCAAGCTTGCCACTAATGATGTGAAACAGTGTCAGAAAAAAGCATCAGGTGCTCATACATACTCATGTTCACCCTGCCTGACTCTCTCTCTCTCCTTCACACACAGCAGATTTACACTTGTGGTTAGCAATGTAACCAGCCAGTGCCTTTCCCTTGTAGAATCCAGCTAATGGTTAGGCATAAAAAATTAAATCCGTATAATGAGGAAATCACAAGTCAGGAGAATAACATGGTTGCTTGGTTTATTTAAAAAACGGGAATGTGCCGAGTTGCCTTGAGCTGTGGAGAGTTCACAGTCTACCCTCTGCAGCCTGTTTGTGAGCATGTTTGTGGGGTACCAGCTCATGGGGGGCAGGTGTCATCTTAAGCTGAATTTTTTAGTTCTGTTTTGTGGTCGGGAGTGGGATGTTTGATTGCTTAGCTGCCCTTCTGCAGTCTGAACCTTCCCCAATATTATGGCAGATGTCATTAAATTTAGTGGCAAGGGGGTGCCCCACACAAGAGGTGACATGGTATTACAGAGCAAAGAAAGTATTATGTTGTTACGGAGCAAGAAGATTGAGAGCCTGGTTCTCCTTGTCTTGTTGTCCAAGCATATGGGTACAGCCAACAATGTTCCTCCTCCACGCTGAGGACAGAAAGGATGCTCTGTGTCATCCGGTTAGTAGTTGTGAATTTAGCATATCTTCCTAAGCAGGTTTGAAGATCTCAGAGCATAGAGGCCAACTGTCCATCTCCCTTCATTTTGTTTTCCTACTAATTAATTACCCTCCTAGTTAAAAGTTTGGTTTTTTCTTTTTTTTTTTTAATCACAGAATCATCTAGGTTGAAAAAGACCCGGAAGATCATCTAGTCCAACCATTAACCTAACCATTATAAACCATTTAGTCTATCTTCAAACTTTTGATCCTTGGTTCCTCTAGTTTCCTGTTGTTTATTAGTTTTAGTAGCCTCCAGATAACTGTGTATCTTTTGCATCCTCTCCGTTCTTCATTTGTCTTTCAGAATATAGGTACCGAAACCATATGCATCCTTTCAGCATCAGACTCACTATTCCCTTATAGCATCAGACTCGCTATTCCCTTGCATGGCAATAATACTGCTCCCTTCCTCTGTTCCTGTGTCTGCACAGCCAATAATTGCTGCAGACTTTTTCACCAAAGTGCTAAGTCAATAGTTATTAAAAATACATATATATGCCATCGTCCTCCATTACATGTTATCAGAGTTGTAATCTTGTCAAAGGCTGAAATGAAGTCTGTTTGACAAGATCTGTCTTCTGGATACCCATATTGGCAGACATTGGGCATATTTCTCTCCTTCAGCTCCCAATTAACTGAATCCTGAAGTGTCAAATTAAAAATGGAGGAAAAAACTTCTTTTCTCTCTGACATGTAACTGAACTGTGAAACTTGCTGTGTTGGTGATGGAATTGGTCAGGGAATTCATAGATAAATGGTTTTAAGGACCACTAGACTATCTAATCTGGCTGAACCATTTGGTCTTTAAATTATTATGTAAATGTATGTAAGATTAAAGACTTCACCCCGAGTTATGTGATATGAACAGAAAAAGCATTGGAAGAGAGAAAAAATTGATCACATTAACTGTTGGAGAGAGGTGAAACCATCTTCAGAGGGAAGCTTAAGATATATAACACCAACTATGAGGGGGTTGGGTTTGGTCTGGTTTTATGCTTCTGGAAGAGCTTTTTACATCTTTCTGTGGAGGGCTTTAGAAGGATTTTATTACTAATTATTAATGTGTAGGAGAACTTTAGAACTAATTATACTTTGCAGACCTTTGAAATTTATTCTCAAAGCATACCTGTAACCTTCTTACCACAGATGCTTTGGTACAAATCACACTTAGTGGATCTGCCACATTTAAGTGGTTATAGATGTTTGGTCTGAGTTATTTAAACAAAAAAGCTGTATTTTCCTGAGCTTTATTTTGTGCTGAACTAAATTACAGTGATACTTTGTACTGGTGTAACCCATTTCATCAGAGGCTGCCAGAAGACATCAGAAATACTGTTTAGATCTCAACAACCTATAAGAAATAGTTTAATGTTGCACTCCCACGATACTGGCAGGGAAAGTGAGGCACTCGGAGGTAATGATTATTGGGTTTTCTGCTCATTCTGTGCCACTATGAGCAAAGTTCCAGCTGTTTTACTCAGTCTGCCTTTTCTACCCTGGTCCTGTATCCAACGCACTGGGCCACTGACCAGCACCCAGAGTCACTGCAATTTGAAGGGATAAGTCCTTCTCTGGAGATACTTCCTCAACCCCTTGAATGCCTGAAGTAGTTGATATGAGAGTGCAGTTCCTGCCATTAAACTGCTGCATTTGGATCAATTTGTCACACTCTGAGCCCAGGCTTGTACAATGATTGAGCTCAGGTTTGGGTTTGTCTATGTGCAGTGGGGGTTTGTGTTTTTTTTTTCTGCAGTAAGGTTATTTGTTGGTAGAAGGAAGCTATCAAAGAAATCCATGTAAGACTGCAGCACTGCTTAAGATATTGGCAACAAAACAGTCTAAAATTCGTTTAAAGATGCTGCACACCATTCCAGCTATGTTTTCTGTTCATCTCAGCAGCACCCTCATTCTTTGTTGCTTTTCCGAATTACTTTGCGAGTTACTTGTACAATTTTCTCCATCAAAGCTCCTGTATCACAGCTTCAATTTAGAAGTGTTGTCATGGGCTGTAATTTGAAATTTTATTACCAAGAGATTTTTTGGTTATAGAACATTTACTTTTATCATCTCTATATTATTTTTAAATGCCTGAAAAGATTGATACATCAACAGAATCTGTGCAACACCAGGCGAGATCTAATTTTTTTTCAACCTTAATTTTAAAAACCCTTTGCTTGGAACATAAATTGATTCTTAAGCCCCCACACATTTAATGATTTGTTATTCTCAAGGTTAAACCTATGACAAATTTTATAAAAATGCCAGTCTTCAGTTTTGATCAGATTTTCTCTAGTTGAGCTCAGGGATAACTGTATAATTTTAAGTCTTTAAATAGTGTAACTGAGAAGTGATCCTGGCCTCCTGTACTTACAGTGCTCCCGTAGCATTTAAGACTTACTTGTGTGTTGTTGCTACTGTAGTTTTTATCCCACTGTGGTTAGCCACAGTTATGATGTGGGAGAGAAGACAGAGAGGGTAAAACATTTGTTAACCTCTCTGGAATGTCAGGCAAGGTTTGCAGGCGAAAAAATCACCCCCACTGTCTTTGTCTCCATGCATCACTGCAACTAAATAGCATTAAAAAAAAATGCGTGGGGAGGGAAGAAAATTCTTATGTTAAAGTAAAAACAAGTCAGTATGGCTGAGGAATGCATGGTAAAAAGGAATAAGGTGGAACAACACAGAAGTAAAATGTTATATGCTTCTTTCCTTTATGGTCCAAAAAAATTTAGTTCCATAAACAGCAGTCTGTCATATGCAGATGATTTGCTGTACATTGCAGAATTTGTGTTGTCTTCTCTCACTTCGGAGGTGATGATTTGCTAAGCTGGTGTATAGCTTCCACAAATATTTAAAATATTGATTAAGCAGAGGAAAAATAAACATGAATTGTTTTTCAAGTTACGCCTTATGTTGTACATGACTAATTACATACAACAATTTGCTCTGCAACGGTAACTGAAATTTATGTACTCTTTTTATTATAAAACATAAGAGGCTTGCATAAAGAGAGAGATTATAAATATTGGAATACAACAGTTGCTAGAAAACAGTCAAAACATGCAGTGATGAAGTATATAGGATTTGCTCTTCCAGCTTCTCTGTGCAAAGCTACTCTCCACTCCCCTGAGGGTTTGTATTGATAGCTGGCATATTTTTGTCACCATTTCAGATAGTAGCCTGTCAATTCTTTGATCTGGACACGGTGTAGCAGCCCAGCCCAAGTGCAATAATGGCAAAAGCTGTGTTAAAGATCTTTCTGATTCTTTTGGCAAATCACTGTGATGGTAAGTGAGGCTTCAGTTGCTGGAAGTCAAGTAGTGCGACTGATTTTTTTTCAGGAGTGTATTTTTACCTATGGATAAATTTTTAAAATAGATTAATATCTACTTTCATTGGTAAATGAGATGCAAGCCCATTTCCATCTATGCAGAGACTTCTGGTGCATACGAAGCTCTAATTATGTCAGACTATTACATGAATGTATAGGAAATCAGAACAATACCCAGAGTATATAACCCCCGATGGTTTGTAACAGAAAACAAGGACAGGTTTTCCCTGGCACCCAAATCACATACTCCTGGTTCTCTAGGTTTGAAAGTTAATAAGCTTTGCACAACTTACTTTATGGGGTGACACACCATTTATCTGGAGTGCAGCTTCCAGACTGTGACTTCTTTGAGAAGTCTGCAAGCAAGGAATGACAAAGTGTATGACGTTGGCAATGACATGCCATTGCACCAGCAATGGCTCACAAGGGTGAAACCAGCAGATTGCACCGTGAAAAAATATCATTATAGTATCCTCCCAGTATCATCAAATAATTTTGAGAGTTGCTTTTGAGGAATGGACAGAGCTTGTGCCAGGAATGAGAGAGGGAAACACAGAGGTTTGATCATTGACTCCCAGGAGACATTTTTTCTTTTTGTTAATTACAAATTGACCAAAAATCTCTGTAAATTGAACTCAGCAATGGCTTCTGCTGAAGTAATCATATTAAGTTACTACAAAAAAGTTACAACTCTTGGAAGGTAATTGTGCCACCAAGGAAGATCAGTGGTGGGTTCCAAAACTGACATGTTGAAGGCCTTGAAATAGAGGAACCATTTCTTTGAACAAACTGGAGAGGTGCCTTGGGCATTTTTGAGGCTCTACTGTGAAAGGCTGTTCTTAATGATCTGTGACCCTAGAGAGGGCTTAAATTGCGTTGATGATCTGTCACTTCCTCTTACTGTCTTATTTTAGCATTTTTTTTCTCAGATGTATTTTTACATATTTTAATATTGTAGAACTTGGAACGTACAAAATGTGATTCTAGTTTTTTGTCAACTTTTGCAGATACTTTATTGGACTGAAATTGGTCTAAAAGCCCTGGCATGCTAATTAATCTGTAAAGTCATAAAAAGCTGCTTGGATTTTTTGACTTGCAATGTGTTTATCATCTGTTGAAAGAGCTAAGAGGTCTGGCCAGTTTCTAGGCCCAGTTCCATTTGAAGATGAAAGGCAGCATTTTTGAAGCACTAATTGACATAGCCAAGTACTTACAAGGTCACAAACATGACAGATTTGGATAAAGAAAAAGGAGCATTTCTAGGCTTTGGCACTTTGATCAAAAGTATCTTGACTTCCAAAAGGGATAAATATCAGTAATAAGTGTAACCTAACCAAAATGTATGTTGGCCAGGATTTAAGTGCTTGATTCTTTGAAATGATTAAGAGTTCTTTTTATTTTCTTATTTCTTTCTCATCACTACTTCATTTTCACATGTATTCCCTGGAGATTATCCATTAAAAATGCAGCAGAATATATATTCTACCATTCAGAAGCCATGGGTGTTTAGTCACAAAAATTTGTCCCAGCCTCCTGTCAGGCTAAAGAAGCCTGCCTGAGAGCTTCCTTGCCTATGATTTGATGTTGATTACTAGAGGGTTTATTTTCAAGGAGCAGTACTTCTGAAGGAGGGCAGGTTATCTGAGTTGTAGATGGATAAAATCCTAGTGTTGGTTGCTATCATTTACGAATGTGTTGCTGTTGTCACCGTCAAACATAGCTACAAGAAGAATTTTACAGGAATCATTTGGTGGTTTCCTATTATTTTTGCTGTCAATGCCTAACTTCACCAGGTAGGCCCTGGAAATTACTTTCAAGAAAACTGATCTCTTCTCAGCTATGTAATTTCTGATTTTGGCATTTCATGAAGGGGATAATGTCAGAGAAATCATTGAGTGAGGGGATGTGTGGATTAAGGTATATGTTGGGCGCGGAGGAGCCTGATGCAAACAGTTTGTAGAAGGCTGCAGAAGTGGCTGGATGGGATGTCTCCATACCATAACTTTTGGTATAACAAGAAAACAATGGCCATTTTTTAAAAATACAGATTTAATGCATATCAGAAGAAAAATAAATTGTTTCCAAACAGATATTTTTTTTATGCCATTGGTTTCCTCAAATTGCTGATTGATTTGCACTTTTTAATTTAGAAGTTGCTTGCAAAACAAATGAACCAAATGAATAAAAAGAAAGAAAGAAATGGAAGTGAGCCAAGCTTCACCTCTCCCTGTGATGTCTGTGGGCCTTGAGTTCCTGCTTGGTATGACAGGTGTCTATGAGGCTGATAGACATAAAAATAAATTTGGCCCTGGGAGTGATAAACAGTAGATTAAACTCTTCTGTCTGCCTCCTTGTACTGCTGAACGCTTCACCTGCAAACACTGGACACAGGCTGCTGCGCTCTGGGCATACTGGAAGCTCAGATCAGCCAGAGCTGACACTCCAAACTGACATTAAAGCAGCACCACCATCCTGTCTACAGTGTTGAAAATCCTCTTGAAAAAGTGCCCAGACCCTTAAGAGGAGCACGAGGATCTTGTGACTTGATGGCATGAAATGTAGGCAGCCTGTGCTGTTTCGACAGAAGATTGCTCGATGCCACAGAAATAATGCCAGGAGTCACGTTACATCAGCAGTGCTGAACTGTGCTCCATCCCAGCTGAACAATGCACACAAAGTGCAGAAATCTTCTGCATAAATGGAAATACAATGACTCAGCTACCTTGTGAGTGGGCACAGCGCAGGTTTATTGTCAACGCCTGCAAGAGTACTGTAGGGGAGGCCACAAAAAGAATTCCTCACACTTTCTCCCAACTCCAGTTTCACTCTCTAGAAGCATCTCTAACAATGATTTACAGTCCACCATTACCTTTCAAAGTAGCATGTAGAACAGGATAAACCTGCAGGTACTCAGGTTACTTGGTTGGTTTTTTTCTTGGAATTTGAAACATTGCTAAATGTCCAAGTTCGTTAAGTGGTTGTAACACTCTGTTCTTGGATGAAATTGGGACCTTCAGCAAACAAAATGCACATTTGACTTGGAGGAACTGACTGCTCTGAATTCTCCCAGAAGTTGATCTGCCTCTTCTGTTTTCGGTTGTTCTCTGCTTCTGTCAAGCTGAAACGTATGTGGTTGTTACCTACTCCAATTTAGCATCACCAAACTGGTTCACTTTGGAAAACAAAGCTTGTAGAGGTCCTTCAGAGAAATATATGCTGTCTGTAAAGTGATGTTTGTGTGTAAAGCGATATGCACCCACTGTATAAATAATGAATAATAACTAGTAATAAATTCTTCATATCATAGCATTATTTCTTAGTGTTTATGATCCCAGGTCTTTTATGGTAATCCTGGAACAAAGCACTGAGAAGTATGTGAATAATATTTACTACTGCTAAGTTGTTGCACAAACATGTCAAGAAAAAGAAGCTTTTTTGGCTGTGTAATTTGAATGCTTAAGATTATATACTGTTTATATTATAAAATTATGTATAATTAAAGTTATCTTTTTATCCCAAAGGAACATAAAGTGTTATACAAAGTCCATGCATTGAAAACCACTGAAGTAATGCATCAAGGTACATTTGTCAGCCAGCAAGTGGAATACTACCAAAGACCAGCACTGGGCATAATTTGACCTTGTGTTCCCCTGCAAATCCATATTATTTTTCAGCAGTAACAGTCTTTGTACGAGAAGCTGTGTTGTACAAGACCCTGGAAGGATCCAACAGTTCATCAGTGACAACCTCCTTGTGACACAGGAGTTGCTCAGCCAGTGTACAAGAGCCAGGCAGGCATGGCTGGAGGACAACCTGCCTGAACATGGAAATCCTGAGCAAGATCAAATGAACAATGAATTGTATGGAAACAGGGAGAATCAGAGAATCACAGAATGGTTGAGGTTGGAAGGGATCTCTGGAGGTCATCTGGTCCAACTCCCCTGCTTACCAGGGGAGCGCTGCTCACCTGGCCACCTACAGCCCAGGACCATATCCAGACAGCTTCTGAATATCTCCAAGGATGGAGACTCCACAACCTCTCTGGGCAGCCTGTACCAGTGCTGGGTCACCTTCACAGTAAAATAGTGTTTCCTGATGTTCATAGAATCATAGAATGATTTACATTGGAAAAGACCTTAAAATCATCAAGTCCAACCAATAACCTAAATCTGCCAAGTCCACCACTAAACCATGTCCCTAAGCACCACATCCACACATCTTTTAAACACCTCCAGGGATGGTGACTCAATCACTTCCCTGGGCAGCCTGTTCCAATGCTTGACAACCCTTATGGTGAAGAAATTTTTCCTAATACCCAACCTAAACCTCCCCTGGCACAGTTTGAGGCCATTTTCTCTTGTCCTGTCCAACCCCCACCTTGCTACAACCTCCTTTCAGAGTGCTAAGGTTTTCCTTGAGCCTCTTTTCTGCAGGCTAAACAACCCCAGTTCCCTCAGCCACTCTCCATAGCACTTGTGCTCTAGACACTTGAACATCTTCATTGCCTTTCTTTGGACACACTCCAGCACCTCTATGTCTTTCTTGTAGTGAGGGGCCCAAAATAGAACACGGTATTCAAGGTCCGGCCTCACCAGTGCCAAGTACAGGGAGACAATCTCCTCCCTAGTCCTGCTGGCCACACTATTTCTGATACAAGCCAGGATGGTATTTGCCTTCTTGGCCACCTGGGCACACTGCTGGCTCATATTCAGCCAGCTGTTGACCAGCACCCCCAGGTCCTTTTCTGCTGGGCAGTTTTCCATCCACTCTTGCCCAAGTCTGTAGCAGTTACATGGGGTTGCTGTGACCCAAGTGCAGGACCCAGCACTGAGCCTTGTTAAATCTCATACAATTGGCCTTGGCCCATTGATCCAGCCTGTCCATATCCCTCTGTAGAGCCTTCATTCCCTCAAGCAGATCAACACTCCCACCCAACTTGGTGTCGTTTGCAAACTTACTGAGGGTGCACTTGATCCCCTCATCCAGATCATTGTTGAAGATATTAAACAGAACTGGCCCCAGTACTGAGCCCTGGGGAACACCACTTGTGACCGGCCATGCAGCCATGGATTTAACTCCATTCACCACCACTCTTTGGGCCTTGCCATCCAGCTGGTTTTTTACCCAGTGAAGAATGCACCCATCCAAGCCATGAGCAGCCACTTTCGCCAGGACAATGCTATTAGAAACAGTGTCCAAGGCTTTACTAAGGTCTAGGTAGACAACATCCACAACCTTTCCCTCATCCATTAAGCGGGTCACCTTGTCATGGAAGGAGATCAGGTTAATCAAGCAGGACCTGCCTTTCATAAACCCATGCTGACTGGGCCTGATCACCTGGTTGTCCTGTACATGCCATGTGGTGGCACTCAAGATGATCTGCTCCATAACCTTCCCCAGCACCAAGGTTAAAATGACAGGCCTGTAGTTCCCTGGATCCTCCTTCTGGCTCTTCCTGTAGATGGGCATCACATTTGCTAACCTCCAGTCAACAGTGATCTCCGTGATTGGCCAGGACTGCTGATAAATCATTGAAAGTGGCTTCGTGAGCACTTCCGTCAGCTCCCTCAAGTACTCTTGGGTCGATCCCATCTGGCCCCATAGACTTTTGTGTGTCTAAGTGGTGTAGCAGGTCACTAACCATTTCCCCTTGGATTATGGGGGCTTCACTCTGCTCCCTGTCCCCATCTTCCAGCTCAGGGGGCTGGGTACCCCAAGAACCACTGGTCTTACTAGTAAATACTGAGGCAAGGAAGGATTAAGGACCTTTTCCTCATCCTTGGTCATTATGTTCCGCCCCACATCAAATAAAGGATGGAGATTGTCCTCAGCTCTCCTTTTGTTGCTAATGTGTTTATAGAAACATTTTTAATTGTCTTCTATGGCAGTAGCCAGGTTGAGTTCTAGCTGGGCTTTAGCTCTTCTGTTTTTTTCCCTGCATAAGCTCACAATATCCTTTTGGTTCTTCTGAGTTGCTCCCCCTTCTTCCAAAGGTCATAAACTGTCCTTTTTTTCCTGAGTTCCAGCCAAAATTCTCTGTTCAGCCAGGCCCGTCTTCTTCCCCACCAGCTCATTTTTTGGCACATGGGAAGGGCCTGCTTATGCGCCTTTAAGCTTTCCTTCTTGAAGAATGTCCAGCCTTCCTAGACTCCTCTGCCCTTCAAGACTGCCTCCCATGAGACTCTGACAACCACTCTTCTAAACAGGCCAAAGTCTGGCCTCTAGAAGTCCAAGGCAGCAGTTCTGTCTCCCTTAGTTCACCAAGAATTAGAAACTATCATTTTGTGATTGCTATGCCGAAGATGGCCTCCAACCATCATATCACCCACAAGTCCTTCTCTGTTTGCAAACAAGTCCAGCGGGCTGCCCTCCCTAGTTGGCTCACTCACCAGCTGTGTCAGGAAGTTATCTTCCACACACTCCAGGAACCTCCTAGACTGTTTCCTCTCTGCTCTGTTGTATTTCCATCAGACGTCTGGTAAGTTGAAGTCCCCCATGAGAACAAAGGCTAGCAACTGTGAGATTTCTCCCATCCCAGCTGCTTACAGAATATTTGGTCTGGCTCTTCATCCTGGTGTCTATAACACATTCCCACTGTGATATCTGGCCTTCCCCCTGATTCTTACCCATAAACGCTTGACTCTATCATTACCATCATTAAGCTCTAGACAATTAAAACACTCCCTAACATACAGGACCACCCCCTGCCTCTCCTTCCTTGCCTATCCCTTCTGAAGAGTTTATAGCCATCCATTGCAGCGCTCCAGCAGTGCGAGTCATCCCACCATGTTTCTGTGATGGCAACTACGTTATAGTTTTCCTGGTGCACAATGGCTTCCAGCTCCTGTTTGCTGCCTATGCTGCGTGCATTGGTGTAGATGCACTTCAGTTGGACTACTGATCCCACCACCGTTTTGGGGGGACAATCTCAGACAGAACTTCCTGTATTTCAGATTTTGCCCTCTTGCCCTCTTGCCACTGGGCATCACTGAAAACAGCCCAGCTCCATCTTCTTTGCACCCTCCTTGCAGGTGCTTATATACATTGATGAGATCCCCCTGAGCCTTCTCTTCTTCAGGCTGAACAGTCCCAGCTCTCTCAGACGTTCCTCATAGGAGACAGAAGGGGCTACACAGGTGGAATTTAGAAATACTGCTTTGTTGTGCAGGTTTAAAATTAGGAAAGTCAAAGATCAGCTGGGGCTAAAATTGTCAAGGGACATGAAGGACAGTAAGAAGAGTGCCTGTAAATACGTTTGCATCAAAAGGAAAATCTGAGCCCACTGCGCAGCTGTTGAAGGGACATATTCCCAAATGGACATAGGAGAAGCAGAATTACTCATGCCTCCTTTGCCTTGGTCTTTACTGGCAAGATCTGCTTTCAGATTCTCCCAGATGTGTTTGCCTAGCAGCAGAGTCTGGGGGAGTGAAGTATAAGACATGGTAAAGGAAAGGCATGAGGACAGGGATAGATGATGAGGAATGAATTTACGGACCATGTAAGTCAACTGGACATACACAGGTCCATGGGACCAGGCAGGACACATCAAGGGATACTGAGGGAGAGACCAAAGAGCTGATGACATTTTGAAGTCACTTGCTATCATCCTTGAAAGGCCATGGTGATCATCGAATGTTCCCAACGTCAAGAGAAGACAATGGTCATGGCCATCTTCAAAGAGGGCAAGAAGAGGGATCCAGGTCAGCCCAACCTGAATGTCTAAGAGGACTGTGTAGCAGATCTTGTTCAAAGGTATTTCCAGGTAAAAAAGGACCAGAAGGTGACTGGAGCAGCCAAGGATAAATCATATCTGACCAACCTGATGGCTTTCTATGATGATATGACTAAGTTGATGGACAAGGGGGGCTTTTATTTACTTTATCAAGGTTTTGACAGTCTCCCATTGTATCCTTTTAACTAATGTGGTGGGATATGTACTGCATGGATTTACTACAGATAGGTGAAAAACTAACAAGACTACCAGGCTCAGGAATAGTAGATTGCCAGCGGTTCAAAGTTCCACTGGCAGTGGGATGAGTGGTCAATATTGGGGCTGATAGCATTGAATAACTTTATTAATAACCTGGGCATTGCAATGAATACACAAATAACAAATTGAGGGGAGCAATAAATATGCTAGAGTGCAGTGCTACCATTCAAAAGGACCAAGATGAGCTGAAAAAATGGCCTGCTCGTAACCTAATGAAGTTCAGCAAAGACAAACGCCTTGCATCTGGGGTGAATTAATCTCATGCAGCAGTACAGGCTGAGCAGCAAATGGGTAGGAAGCAGCTTTACAGAAAAGGACCTGCAGGTCCTGGTGGAGACCAAGTTGAAAATGAGTAGCAGTGACAAGGAAGGTCAACCAAATGCTGGGATGTATTTGTAAGAGTAGCAAACAATTCAAGCAGAGTGCTCTGTCTGTCTCTTCTGTGACTGCATCTCGAGTACCATGTCCAGTTTGAGGCTCTCAGGCGTAAGACAGACACTGACCTGCTGGAGAGACCCTGCAGAGGCCCAAGACCCACTGCAGTGGCAAGCCACCAAGGTGAGCTGGGGACTGGAGCACAAGACATACAAGGAGAAACTGAGCGCTGGGTTTGTTGAGCTTGTGGAAGGGAAGGCTCAGGGTGAGTTTGATTCCTCTTTACGCCTGTCTAATTGGGACAGTATAAAGAAGAGTTACAGATTCTTCTCAGAATTGCCCTGTGAAAGGAGAAGCAGCAATGCGCACAAATTGTAGTAAGAGAAATTCACATTACATATAAGGAAAGAAAAATAAATTCTCCATGTACAGTCCAAAACTGGAGCAAAGGCCCAGAGCAGCTGCAGAATCTCCATTAGAAACACTGCAGGCTCAGCTGGGTGTGACCAGGAGCACACAATCTAACAGCAAAGTTCACCTTGTTTTGAGCAAGAGTGGACCAAGTGATCTGCAGAGGTCCCTTCCAACCAAAAGCATTATATGATCATCATCCTAGAATTGAATCACCACTTAAATATACTTCACAAGGCAGAGGTTTTGTCAGTTTGCTTTAAAACAATACCCAGAATCCTCATCGCCCAGTAGATACTAGAACTTTGGATTTATTTTAGGTTGTCTGTTCCTAACTCCTATCTTGGCATAGTCATCACAGTTTTGTTTTTGAACAGCTTGTTTCCTTTAGAATTTCTGCCTCATGCTAGGATGGAATAAAACTGAATAATTTATCTTCCTTTTCCTCAAAAGCTGAGCAATATTTATACCCCACATGGATTTGAGACATTATTATCTTTCTAAGCTTCCATTAATTATCTTTATCATTCCTGCTTTTAAAGGTCTAGCATTTATCTTTGCAAGGTTCTTCATGCTGGATTATAGAGGAAAATTTGAGTGTATTAATTCTGTTCTTGCTCATGAAGTTTTAAACTCCATTTCATAAACATTTTTTCCACTGCTGGCAATAATTCTTCTGGTAGTTTTCCTGTGGCCAAAGTGTCTGATGTGTAGAATTGATGGCTTTTAAGGTCATCATGCACATGCATAATTATCTTAGATGTACTGCTTTGATTAAGGCATACACATGTACACAGTTTTTGAAGATGTGGATCACAGATACTGTGTTTGCCACATACAAAGCTGCCGTTCACCTTGTTTTCTCAGCTTACTTAGAAATATGAACTGCTTTACAATACCATTTAACTCTGGAGCAGTGCAGGATAATGCTATTTCAGGTGGGTTTAGATGTCATCTAGGCTATGTACAGCTGTTTCAAGTTTTTCAACAGATCCATCTTCATTTCCATTTTCATGTTATGTAGATAATTCCTGAGTTTTCCCATAAATTGCCATTGTTTCCATCACTGGTTGCTTTTAAAGGGACAGGGCAGCAAAAGTTCAGTGTCAGTGCTTTGTAAAAGCTGGAGCATGCTCTCTGGTGCGGTGAACTGAGTGGAGTGAAAGAGAACCCTTTCAAAATAACCAGAAGTAAAAGAGTGGAGCAAGACACCTATAAATTCATCCAGACAGACCTGGGCTGGCCACTTCACTCTGTGTTCCTCCTCTGTTCCCTGTGGACCATGTGGCTCCTCAGGGTGCTGCGTGGTTGTCCCGTACAATAGTACAGCAGAGCCCATGGTGGAGGAGAGGCTGAGGGTTGGGTTTGCTCAGCCTGGAGGAGAGAAGGCTGAGGGGGATGTGATTGCTCTCTTCAGCTTTCTAGTGGGTTCTTATGGAGAAGACACTGCTAGAGTCTTCTCAGAGGTGAACAGTGGAAAGACAAAGGGCAATACACACAAAAGTCTTGCAAAGGAAAACCTGGTTAGAAAGAAAGAAAAACCTGCTCAGACTTAGAGTAGCCAAATACTGACACAGGTGCCCAGAGATGTTGCATACCCTGAAGTTATCTAAAACTCAAGTGGACAAAGCCCCAGGCAATCCAGTGTGTTGTTGGATTGCTCTGAGCAGGGGATGTACCTGATGACCTTCAAGATCCCCTTCCAACAAAACCAGTCTGGTTATTGTCTGGTAGTGAAAGCCTGCAAACAGCTATGGAGAGGAGTCGGTCTAGACTCTTGAATGTTTCCTTCAGAAAACAGAGAGGTGACATGTGCCACATGAAGATAGTCATGGAA
The DNA here is from genome assembly GCF_965140245.1 of Athene noctua. Lineage (NCBI taxonomy): Eukaryota > Metazoa > Chordata > Aves > Strigiformes > Strigidae > Athene > Athene noctua. The sequence goes on along the minus strand of NC_134037.1, from coordinate 9,958,688 downwards.
GTTACCTTGTCCTCGGAAATATGTCTGCATAGCCAGTCTTGAGAGCCTTGTGACCTGTAGGCAAGGAAGCAGATTTGCTCTGCAGCAAAGACCTTTTGGGTCATTCTTTTGATATGGAACAAAGAAGGTCATTCAAAACCTCTCAAAAAGAGAGGTAATGCAATTGCAGCAGTTGTTGAACTGTGTAGCTTTTTGCATCCAACTCTTTGAACTAGGAGATTAAACAAAATTTAAGCAATGCTGAAAAGTTTATGGACAAATTCAAGCTTTCATTCATTTACCTTTTCACCTTTCTCCTTCACTCTCGACATTTTTGTCCTTGTCCTCCAGTTGCAAGGTCCTGCACACAGGTTGGGACAATCCCACACAAACACAGGCTGGGCAATGAGCTGATTGAGAGCAGCCCTGAGAGGAAGGAATGGGGGTGTTGGTTGATGAGAAGCTCAGCATGAACTGATAATGTGTGTTTGCAGACTAGAAAGCCAGCCGTATCCTGGGCAGCCACAAAAGCAGTGTGGCCAGCAGGTCGAGGGAGGTGATTTTCACCCCCTACTCTGCTCTCGTGAGACCCACCTGTAGTGCTGTGTTCAGCTCTGGGGTCCCCAACGTAAGAAGGGCATGGACCTGTTGGAGCAAGTCCAGAGGAGGCCACAAGGATGATCAGTGGGCTGAAGCACCTCCCCTATGAAGACAAGCTGAGAGAGTTGGGGTTGTTCAACCTGAAGAAGAGAAGGCTCCTTATAGCGGCCTTCCAGTACCTGAAGGAGGCCTACAGGAAAGCTGGAAAGGGACTTTTTGCAAAGGCATGTAGTGATAGGAGAAGGGATAACCTTTTTAAGCTGAAAGAAAGTAGATTTAGATTAGACATAAGGAAGAAATTCTTCCCTGTGAGGGTGGTGGGGCACTGGCACAGGTTGCCCAGAGAAGCTGTGGCTGCCCCCTCCCTGGCAGTGTTCCAGGCCAGGTTGGACGGGGCTTTGGGCAACCTGGGCTAGTGGAAGGTGTCCCTGCCCATGGCAAGGGGTTGGAACTAGATGATCTTTAAGTTCCCTTCCAACCCAAACTATTCTATGATTCTATAAATCTATGATTTTCCATCAGACACTTGATTTAAACTCTTCTGACACTTCCCACAGGGTATCTGACTGTACTGGAAGTGCCATAGCTTACTGGCAACTATCGCTGAATCATTGGTAAGAAATGAAACACACTCGACACTTAACCACAACTATTTTGACCTTCTGTTGTTTTGACAAATAGAACACCACTGTGGAAATAAGGATATCTGGAAGATAAAACTTAAGAAGAAAACCCAGAAGAATAAGGAAGGGCATCATGAAAATGTGTAGAGGTTTTATATTTGGTCAGATACTCCTACTTCTTTTTTTGTGTCTGTTTTCCAGCCAGCTCTGTTCACAATACAACTGCATTTGGCTAGTTCCATGCTAGTATATTAAGCAGTGCCAGGGCACAGGCCCAAGAGCTGGAATTTGACCATCTATACCATTAAATTGTTAGCACAGGCTCTGCCTTGCGTTCAGCCAGGGCCAGCTAACTCTGTCATAAACAATTCCCAGGCATGGCTTGGGGATTAGCAAGGGCCAGCAGCCATTCCCAATAGACATTTTGGATATAACCACCTTGTTTTGGAGGGTAAAAGTATATAATCCTGTGAATGTGGCCAGGCCATATCATTTGTTCTCAGAGCTGTATAACAGGTCCTGGCCCTGTTTAGTTTTCTAGTTACTGGGATGACTTTGTGTTTGAGGCAAGCGTAATTGATTTTACTTGACCTTACAGTTTCATACTTGACTGAATTGTATGTGAACAATAAGGAGCACGAGCACATCTCCACTTTTGTCTATTCTTTCAGCCAGTGTACCTGTGTGCTAAGATGGTGTGGTCTGTCCCTGGTGTAAATTGTCACAGCAACTAAAATAATTTGTGAACCCACTTTCCCATTATGAATAGAAATGTATACTCTAGGGGAGTCTAGAAGTGTATCTTCTAGGGAGTTCCAGCTGTTTTTCAGAAATTTTTGTCATGGTTTTGCACATGGTCCACCAATTGCTGGCAAATTCAATTCCTGTTATCAGAATGAAGAATATGTTCTGCAGAGGTTCCTGGTGCCAGGGAATGATTTTTATCTTTTCTGTTGGATCTGGAAATAAGAGATTGGTTTAGATATGGGACAGATGTTGGCATACAGCTGGTATGAAAGTTCATATTAGCCATTAAGTGTTGAAGTAGAAACACGTCTCACTACCTGCACGATTGTTTTTTCACTTAGTAGACTGACTGTTCTCTTCCTTTCTTACCACAGCATTGAATAGAAAATAATACAGCTTTCTGCCAGTGAAGGCCCAATAAACCCGTGATAGTTGCCAGGACTGGGGAAATTCCAAGAATATGGTTATATCCTTTTGTCCTGCCCCGTTTCCATCTGCACGCTTGCATTTCCAGCTGCCTGAGGTACAATTACATATACATCTTGATTTTTTTGAGATAAATTATGAATGCCTTTATTATCAGAAGTTATGTGATCCCATGAGCAGAAAGCTATAAACTGCCTTCTTGGTGCATCCTTCTAGCACTGCAAGGAGAGAGACCTGAGGTTTTACTTTACTTTCAGCATTTTAGTCATCATATGAGCTAAAATGAGTGTTCCCACAAGTGGCTCTCACAGACTGTACACACCCTGTTGCATATGCCACAGCCTGTACAAACAAAATTAAAGTAGCACAGTTAATGTGTGTGCCTCCATGTGGGGTGGATTTGGCCTTGATTTTCAGTCACTCGTGACAAATTTGGAGACTTTTCAGTCCCAGATATTTTATCTGAAGTATTTGTCTCAGGATATGTCCACTGGCCTAATTATGATGACATCTGGACAGAAATCCATGAGCATATGCTGTATTTGGGATACTTCCCCTCAGAAGAGGCTATAGAAACAAACCTTGGTCCATCTCACCTGTGGTGTTATTTCTCGAAGATCTCTGGTTACTCACTTTCTTCATCCCGTCAGCCATAAAATCTGCCAAATCTACCATACCTTTGTAGAGGAACAGTTTATGAGTCTATATGATGAACAGCTTAGGGGTTAATAGTGGGCTGTTTTGCCAGTCAGGTTCAGTCAAATGTAACGCTGTTAGCACCGGGTAGTTCTTCAGTGCTGTTGGAAATGAGCTTCTGTTTCTCAGCCCTTTTCCCTTTGTGTTTCTGCTTCATTGTGTTTAGTGCCCTGGCTGTTCACTTTTCCTTTGGAGATGAGTGTTCCTGGACAGAATAAAAGTACATAGATGGAGCAATGTGCAAATGTGCGTACCACTGCTGAAACCCTTTTACAAGAGCTATACTTCTTGGAGAAAGAAAGAAAGAAAGAAAGAAAGAAAGAAAGAAAGAAATGCAGTTGCAGGAAGCGAATCTAAATAAGCTCCCACTCCACCTTTTTCAATTTACTGGAGGAAATACCTTTCTTCATATCATTTGACTTTTTGATTGTTAGATCAAATTGAGCCAGTTGGAATGAGCCTCAGTGATCAGAAGTCCTGAAAACCTCTGCTTAGCTGCTCCCTGGTCTCTGTGCAATTGGTTTGCTTAAATTTGCTGTAATAACCTTTTAAGAGTCGTGTACCCGTTCTTCACTGAGGACCCTGCTGTGCATTGTGATTATGTTATCTGTTGCTTCCCTGAATGTTTAACATGATCAAAATGTTGTGTTGTGGGGCTTGATTTTGGGGGGAGTTTTTGTCTAGGTCTGTTTTCCTGATCCCCCCCCCCCCCAGCTTTTCCTTTCAAAATATAAACTTAGATTGCTTGTTATCTGTTACTATCCATGTGTCAGTCCTCCTTTTCTTCTTTTTTTCCCCCCTTTCCTCTTTAAAGTATCTGCTTAGTAGAGTATTGAACAAGCATGCTGAGTAGCTCTGATAATTAGGTAATTTGAATTCGGGGATGGATGTTAGATGTTAAGTCGTGGGATGGAGGCTGGTTGTGTTGGAAGGCAATGTATTCTGTCTCTGGGTAGGAGAGAGTTGAGATGCCCTTTATATCAGCACCACTCGCCAGCAAGCCAAAGGTATTGCGTTGAACATAAATGCAATTGCGTGGCCTTGTTCACCCTCTTTCTCAGGGAAAGTAGCAGATGTTGACAGTGAATACAGCAAAGTGCAAACCGGTAAAATAATGAACTCAAGTGGTAGCTTAATGGAATTATTAATGGAATTTGTGTTCAAATAGTGAACAAAGATGGATTTTTATTAACATAGGTTTTACACATGTAAACTTATGCAAAAGATTATACCACACTATTCATTCTCTGGTGGAGTGTTTATAGAGTACGTTGTATGCACAGGGTTTCCAAACTTCTTTAAATATTGCCCTTTCTCCCACTTATCTCATGGTGCTTTCAGTGTGTAGCACTCCGTATAAATCTGTATAATACACCCAGAGATTTAACTGAACAGCGAGGAAACCTTGAAATTAAAACTGAAATAGTAGGTGTTCAGTGGGAGTTTGGTGTTTGCTTGTTCATTCTCACCAGAATAAAAGGTGGGAACATGACGGGTAGCTCAAAATGCTAAAGTGCAGCTCTCTGTGAGCTGCGAGGCCTCTGCTAGAAGTGGCTATATACCTACAAGGTGGTGGTGGAGGCGTCATAATTATGAGCTGACATTTAAAGAAATGTCAGAAGCATTCAAACAACCCCCTGCTCGGCTTCCACCCATGTATCTTTTTGTGTCCCCGATCCTGCCATCTGTTATCCCAAGGACTCCAGTTTTGATTACCTTTTTGTTTGCTTTTCTGATAAATGTTTTGTTTATCCTCTGTGCCTGGCATGTGCTTCCAGAGATTGTTTGCAAGCCCCTTGCCCTCTTTGTACGTGGATTTCTTCTAAAGAACTATTTATCACCACAATGCTGGCAAAAACTAATGCTCTGATTACGGCTGGACTGTGAGTATTTCTGAATGCATCCGTATTTAGGAGCAGACTTTGCCAAGTAGCTGTTTGGAGTGTGTGTACAGAAAAACATATGGTATTACTCAACATCATTACCTGTCATCTACTTACTTGCTTCTTGTGTTATTTTCTTCACACGTCATTTTCTTGTCATTTTAGATGTGAGTTCCACAGGGCAGGGACCATGCCATTCCTGGCATTTGGGAAGTTCCTTGTTTCATTTAATAGATTTTTATTGCTACAAGTCTTTTGAAAATCAAAGAAAAATGCTATATTGCCTTTCTGCCCATGTGCAGCAAGGTCTTTGCAAAGTTCATTGGCAACCATTAAAAAAGACTTTTTCCAAAGCAGCTGCCATACTTTATTGTATTAGTGATAATGTTAAAGTATGTCTTCTGCTACTAATCCTAGTTCAGTCCATAAAAGACAAGAACAGCCATAGAAGGCAAGACTATGCATTCATACAGCTCGATATTCTGCCTCCAGTGGGAGATACACGTTGCAAGTACGCTGTACGTATGCTTTCCCGGTACGTGCTGCCTGCAGCTTGGGGATTTCTTTAACCACATGTTGGTTCTTTGTCTTTCAACCATCTGGTAAAACATGAAGTGTACGCTTGTCTTCAAGCGTGCAAGTAGCCCCATTGACCTCAGGATGGCTGTTTTCATGCCTACGGTTTAGTAAGTTTTTAATCGTTTAGATGGATTGAGGCTTTCCTATGGAGAGATATCCATGGCAGGTAGCTGCCAGGGTGCAAAACAGAAGAAGCTGAAGTGTGCTCGAGTCTGCCTTAAGAGTTGTTTTCATTAGGGAGAATGAGTGAGTTCTTCAGACACACATCAGTATCCGGAGGCATGCACAAGAGGGACAGGGCTCAGCTTATGTCCATTCATTTTGCATTACCTGGCCCAAATGACCAAGTAATTTCCAGCTGGGCAGAGGAGGGAAAGCCCACTGAGCAAGCCTTGACTTGCTACTTGGAAGCCATAGTTAGGCACTTACCTAATACTGGCATTTTAACAACCATAAATGCGCATGGAAATTACGGCTGGTGATTCCATAGAGTCAAATGGATGCAGGGTCAAGGTCAGATGCATAGTGTTGTAGTAAGACTAATCTCTGATGGCTGTTAGTACTTTCTATTTCTGAAAAAAATGCTGACCATGTGGTTTTTTTATTGTAGAATCACGTTAGTCCCGGGGTAGAAAATATTGGGTAAAATATATTGTACCCATAATTCATATTAATGGAAATTCAATAATGGCAACCTGTCATCCACAGAGATTAGAAATGAGTCCAAATGTTGTGCTATAAAAACATTAAAAAGGCATTATGAATTAGAATCTATTGCACCATGTTTTGCTCGTTATAAATAATGGAGGGAAAAACTAGTCCTTGGAAGTTTTTGGATTGTCCATTTTGAGAGAAGCCAGCAATTACTTTCTAGAGCTGACTGTGCACCATTGATCTGACTTATGGATTTCATAAATGCAGTGGTCTGCTAATTTAATAAACTTGCTCAATCTGTTTTTAAACAGAGTACAGAACTTTGAAAAATGACTTCCTTTCAAACTAAAATTAACTCTTATGGCTTTTAAACATTAGACTGTGATATTTGCTTCCAGTTTTTCATTAAAATACCTTCTGGTTTCACATTTTTCCTGGGATGGGCTAGATGCTTGCGGCACATATTTTATTATGTTAAATACTCATATTTCACTTATGCTAATTTGGCACCGAGATACGAATTGGAGTTCTTAGGCAAACCTTTCTTTGGTTCTACATTGTCAATAAAGTTTACAGCTGCCTACAAAGTTTGCCACTGCCAAAAGCTTAGGTATAATTGTTCAGTAAGCTAGGTCATATAATGGACAGAATATTGATACACTAGATGTGATATCATGTCTAAGTAGTTTGTATGTGAGTCTACACATTTCTTTGGGAAAAACTCACAGTGTTTTCAATGCATTTGCAGCAAACTGAGTAAAGGGAGAATTCCTTCTCAAATTAATGCATACTCTCAAGCATGAGGTGTGATTATTTCTGTCTCTAGTCTGTTTTAGCTGCGTAACCCTAGTAAGTCGCAAAAGAGTTCAAGCTGCTCTTGAAATCTGACTGCTTTTGAAAATCTAGAATCTACCCATTGGACTTCAATCATAAAGAGGTCAATAACTGTGATGGCAAATACTATCATCAACTGAGTTTCAGGATTTGGTGACATAATATCCATTAATGTCCAGGGAATCTTGTCATCTGAATTCTTTTTCCCACCCTCTGGAAACATGCCTAGCCTGTTGGGGCATATAGTCTAACTAAGGACCAAAGTCTTCCATGTTAAACAAATTCTGAACTTTATACAGTATAGATCCATCCTTCATTCCCTACACCAATCTGTACAAAATGTATTGTATCGTGAATTAGCATTGACAGAGTAACTGAAGGATCTTTGGTCAGATGCCAGGTTTAATTCATTTGTTATCAACACTGAGAAACGAATGTGACAGTGACAGTAATAATTATCTTCTTCTGTAAAGAAATGCAATAAAAGCTTACACATTTTGGTTAAAGGGGAGATAAGGAAGAGTAAGGCAATTATACCTATCGTACACTTTTGACCTGTGTTTTTATCGGTCTTGACAAGCTTAGAAAGTATGATGGTTCATCCTGGCCAAGGAACACCTAAATTCAGATAAAATAACTTTCAGCTGCTACCATATTTGTACTGCAGACTGATAAATTGCTTTTTCAGAAATAAGCTCTGTTGCATTTTTTAATAAAGTTAATGGGCTAGGACAGACAATAGTGGGTTGCTGTCTGCTTAGTGTATTCTGGATACAAAATTAAATTCTCTCAATCTTATTTAATATTACATTTTGGGGTTTCAGAGGAAGAAAATGAAAAATCAATGGCATTTGCAACACAACACAATTCTGGAGCAGCAGGATTTAGGGAAACTAGATAGTGACTGGCCTTGAGGTCTCCTGGCCTACTCTTAGCTTCAGGACTCCACTATTTTATTTTTTTTTTCCTTTCCACCTCCTACAGATAGAGGACTAATATTATATACTTTTATTTATTCTGGCTCTGTTAGATTACTTGAACAGCTCTTATGAACTACTTGAGCATGGGACAGCTTTGAAATTCCTGCCTAGGCAGAGGTCCAGTTCTTGCTGGTATTCAGACCATTTTGGGGTGTTTCCATCCTGGAAGGTCTTTTGAAAGAGCCTGAGGATTGAGTTGGCACAAGCATGACTGTTTTGAAAAATTTATATGAGGAAGAAGCAAGCTTCTGCTTGACATAGTCAGGACCATGGTCACATAATTTTAGATATTAATCTGAATATTTAGGTATTGTTATAGACTTTGGAGCCTAGCCTTGGAAAAAGCTTGTCTAAGACTGAATGGAGGTGCTTCAAGAAAAGTGTCTATAAAAGAGCTAGCTCACAGCAAGTCTTTGATTTGTCCTTATATGAGTAAATATAATGATGTCAGGCCAGTGGCAAAGAAGGAGTGCTGCATGCTGTTCACTGCTACCAAAGTTGAGCTTGTCAGTCCTTGACCAAACTGAGAAGTTTACAGTGTCATCAAGACCAAGGCCTGGCTGAGAGGCTACGCCAGTCATCTGAAACTCTGAGCTCATGGACTGTGTCTCGTGTTAGGAACAAAAAGAACAGACTTGGCAACATTTCCCTTAAAAAAGCGATCTTCCTGAAGACAGCAATCTCTGTGGCTCATTGGGCCATTCTGCACATCTGCGTCTGCTCTCCTGATCCTGACAAAACATTCCTTCTCTCTGCTGAGTTTTCTCCTGACTCATCAAGTCTTTCAACTGTATTTTCACTCTTCCTAATGAAAAAAACAAAATAGAAAAAGCTGTTTCTTTTTAATGAAAATGTATGAAAACAGAAAATCTCAAATGTCTCATTGATCTTTTTTTGGTTTGTTTTGTTACTTAAACACTGAAAATGAAATAGATGAGATATAAATGAACTGGCTCATCTTTTGTTTCCTTCTTGCTCTTGAAAGGCTTTATTTTTTGTGCCTGCTGTACAGATTTGTCATATATAATGCACCTTTTTTTTTTTTTTTTTTGCTACTCATCCATTTTCATGCCTTTCCATTTATTTTTACCTCCAACAGTGTTGGGTACCTGGAAGCACTCTGTTGCACTCCTGAGAACAGGCTGAGTCTAGCAGATGAGGCATAAGTTTAGGGAAACCTGGAGCCTAAATACTATTTCACTTGACAGCTACTGATGAATCATTGAAGCTTTGATTCACCTGTATATCTTTATCCATCCAAACGTTAGGCATCTATTTAAAGCTAGCTTGCAACCTCGCATTTCATTCAGCAGAGAGGAATAGCACTCTCCAAAAGATGATTTTTCTCATTCTAAAACAGGTGGGTTGAAGCTCTCCTTTGGTGTGCTTTTCTGTTACCGTTGGCTACAGGGGGACATTGTAGATCACTTTTGGATATCTGATATTGAAACAAAGCCTGTCCTCACACTCTGTATTATTTTATCCGTGTCAGCAAAAGCTGTATAAGTATGTAAAGATCTAAATGTGAAAAAATACATGTTCTGTAAATGGTCATGGATATTCTAAGTATTACTATTATTATCCACCTGCTGAGGGGAGAAAGTCACATCTTGCTTATACTGAATCGTTAGAGTGGCAGAAACTTTGCCCAATGTTTCCCTGCATACACTCAGTTCCCCTCTTTATTTTGCTTTTTCTTTTGCTGTTCATTAATGCAAATTTTTCTCATTTGTGACACTAGTAGGAAGCGCTTGGCCCATTACACATAGCTTAGTCATAAACAAGGTATTTGCTCTTTCTCATGAACAGAAAAGTGTCAGAAATTTTCGTTCTGGATTGTTGGTGACATTATCACACTGGAGTTTGCTGTTACTGAAAATTATTTTCTCTACAGAGACAGCACTCAACCTCAAGATTTTGAGGCAAATCCACACAAACAAAGCAGTTTACCATCTCTGATCAAATTGCTCATTTTCAGTTATGTGGGAAGACTATAAAGGAATATGATAGAGTATTTGTTGAGGCCATGGGGAGCTGGAAAACGAATAGAAAGAACAACAAAGTTTTGAGGCTATCAAGGAGATGGGGCACTGTTTTCAAACCGAGAAAGGACAAAAATAAACAAGATCTTGGCTGGCTTTGAAGCACTAAGGGGAGGAACTCAGCTGCAAGAAGCCACAGCTTGTGCTCCTTTCCGGAGTAGCTGTACTCTGATGGCCCACCATGCTGACTTACGCTTGCAGGAGGTGCTGGTCCTATTGCAGATGTCTAATCTCTATGATTATGAAAGCAGATAAATATATTCAGTCTCCATTACTTGGTAGTGGAGGACCCTGAATTGTTCAGTAATGGAGTGGTGAGGGAACTAGTTGGAGATCTGAGGGGTTTGAGTTTAGCTCTTGACTGTGTTTTTCACAGAGGTCTTGGTCTTGGGCAAATCATCCAAATGTTTGAATATCTATTGCCTCCCGATTTTGGTAGCATTTAGGTGTGGACAGCTGTGGATTTGAACTTCAGTGTTTTGTTTCAGTAACTGTAAAAGGGGGGAAAGCACCCCTAAAATTCCTAGAACAATGCAAGAACAAATTGTACTAAGCACCGTGAAGGTAAGCTGATAAAAATTCTACCAAATGTTATCAAATTATAATATATCAGTGTTGCTAGTAGAAAATACAGCTGACTGAAGAGAGATGGGAAAAAAAATTAAGGTGATCTGGAATACTCCATAGTCCAGGAAAACACAAAATAAGACAGCAAGAAACGAAGACACTTTGACATGCCTGTAGGATGATTCTGTTTGCAAAAACATGATTCTAGGCTTCAGAATCATAGGAAAGAGATTCTAAAAGTAAACTCTGGAAGACACGGTGGCATTGTTTTTAAACATGACTGCCCCATCTGTCTGTCCTTTTGCCACAAATTCATTTATAGCAAGGTCTGCAGGTTGAGGATATGTAACTGCAGCTTCCGTTGCCTGTGCTGTTGGTTTGGTTATGAATAGAAACCCAGATTTCTGCATAAAGCTGATCTGCTCAACTGCTTCAGTTGAAGCTTGGATACTCCTCCTGTTCTGCTCTCCCATGAGATAGACTTCTGGAGACAGCACCATCCCAGGTCTCATGGCTAAACCATCAGGACTTATCCTCTTAAAGCCCTCGGGAAAGGGCATCACAGTTTCCTAGATAATCACCTCAAAATTAGCTGTCAGTATAATAGTGTAATTAAGAGAGCCAGCAAAGACCTTCGTTGTGTAAAAGGAGAAATATCAAGTAAAAGTAGAGAAAGTATTTTGATTAGTCTATTCTGTTAGTAAGACTGATGCTTAAATATTCTGTCCCGTTCTAATATCCGTGAATGAAGAAGATGGAAAAATACTAAAGCAAGTCTTAAGGAGGACCATAAAAAATATCCTGGAGAATAAGCCATAAAATCTATTCCATTTGCTGAAGGAAGGTTAGAAGTTGATTGCTAGGTGCTGACACATGGAAAAAACAGCTGAAGTGGGGAACATGTAAATCTTGCAAACAATAGTGAGAGACTGGAAGGAGCAGTTAGCTGATATTGGGAAATCAAGATATCCCAAATGCTCCTACGAGTTCTTGCAGTCTTATGTGGTGGATCTAAAAGAACTAGAACACTTGACAAAACCTGCACTTCTAAATGACTAAAGGACCACAGTCTTCCACTTAGGTTCTGTGGTGTCTGCTCATATCCTCCTAAAAGGTTTTGACTTGAGTGGATCTTCACTCCAAAGATTTATTTTGCAGTTACCATAAAAATTTAGCTGATTCTTCTGGAGTACATTCTTTAGTTGCAGAAATTGGGGGAAAACAGGTTTGTGGGGTTTTTTTCCATGAAGACTCTTGATTTTAAACCTCTTATTATTCCTTCTAGAGATTTCAGTGCATGCATTAGAGCACAATTCTTCTAATGCAAAATTATTGGATAATGTGACATGAAGGTCTTTGTGGAGAAAATGACTGAAAATGAAACTCCTGTAGCTGCAGCACTGTTTGGGGTCTAGAACTATGGTTAGAGAAAGATGCTTGCTGTGTTAATCCTACTTACAACTTTACCATGTTTTTTATCAGGTCTACTGTAAATGTCAGGTCCTCAGCTGGATTGTGTTGCTAAACGTCCACATTTGTTTTCTTTCTTTTGTTCCACCATTTTTATTTTTATAATACTGCTTCCTGCCTAGGTTTTTTCCTGCCTTTGTAGCTCTTAAATATTTCTTTTAATCATATCGCTCATTTTATCTAAATAGCAATGACATGGTAATGAGGATTACATACAGTTGTTAACATAATGTAGCAATTAATCAAATTGCACTGAGTATTTTAGGATCATTCAACAATGGGGCATCAGGGAGCCCATTCCTTGTGTCTAGCAATACATAAACCTATATAAGTCTCTCTGTAAGACTTGGGTACAGAAGGAGAGGGATGTGAAAACAAACTGCATGACAGATGTTACTCACTGTCACCTCACTGAAGGGTGCAGTGAAAGGCATTCGGCGATGTTCTGAGCTGCTGGTGAACAGGGTGTAGGAGTCCGTACAAGGTAGCGTAGTTTGGAGGTCACAATGCTTGACTCAGCTGTTGGATTTTGCCTCATTACCTTTCTATATTTGATCTCACATTTCTCAAGGCTAAATTGTGAGACCCTTCTAGGTAATTGTGTGATGACAGTGATCGAAATGCAAACTTAAAAGGCATATGAAATCTCATTTAGTCTCATAAAAATGAAAAGTTTACATAGTTATAAAACATTCAGGAATCTGCCCTGTTGTGGTACACATTGCTTATCTATTTTATCACATTTTTCATCCTGTTAACATTAGTGACTTCTAGTGTTGTCAGTTCCAGATATTCAGATTTCATGACGCGGTCCCCAAAATTGTAAGATTTTTACAACATTATAAATTTGGAGTTGCTTTGGTTTCCTTTATGACTTTTGAAGTTTCAGACTATGGTCAGGTTGTATTTCATATTATTCCCAGTAACAATCAGGATTAGAAAGTGTTTCTCTTTTTTAAATGAAAGCAGAGCTGGCCTCCGTGAATCCAGAGTTGTAAACTTAAAAAATCTCTGCTGCCTAATCCTGGGGGTACCTCCAAGCTCCATAGGTGCCTTACTTTTTGACAGTTCAGAATACCCCGGGCATCTTCAGCTGTATATTTGTATGTGCCAGAACTGTCCCTGGCTTACAGCTAAACCTGTCTGGGACATGGAAACCAGGTATTCCTTTACCTAAATCTACAGAGTGGCAATTCTCAGGGTAAGCCTTACAAAAAAAGAGGATTTAAGGAAATCTGAATACAAGACATAAGGTCAGCAGCAGCTTTCTTTTTTAAAAACAGTGTAGCACCAGGAGATCTTAAAACTGTCAAAAACTGTGGGGAACGAGGATTTTTGGATAGAACATTCCAAGTGGCAGGTTCATCATCTCTGCTCTGGGGTCAGTGTGTGCTCTCTGGAGAAGCTTTTTCCTTCAAGGCCTGGCAGTGGATGCTCTGTTCATATTTAAGAGGAAAAGAAAAAAGATGATGTCTCCAAAGAAGAAGGAAAGGATATGTCCTGTATTCAACACAAGGAATGCAAGCCCAGCAGGTGCAATCCTGCAGTTTAAAAGAAACAGAGAAAAAAGAAAAACTTTATTTTTCATTAAAACAAGAGAAGGAAAAAAATTAGTCTCCAAGTGTGCAGTCCCAGGGTAAGGCTTCAGAGCTGCAGGGCAATTCGGGGGTTCAGATCCTGTGGACGGTGAAATGAAGGTAAGAGTATTGGCAACTTGTTGGTTTTCAGTCCCTCAAACTGATGCAAAACATAACTTCATAATGTTATAATTAAGAAAGGATCGTGCTGTAATTATATGTTTAATTTTAGTGAGCTAGCAGTGGGTTTTTTTAAAGATTATTCTAAGTTGGCAAATAATAATTCTCACCATCTTACAAGAATATTCTTGTGATGCTTTCACTCTCAAATCAGTCTGTTATTAAAAGTCAGTCTGTCTGAAGCTTGCAAATCCAGGATGCATGTGTCCTTTGGAGGTGAAAAATCCAATTACAGCAGCATGCGTCAGGGAACCTGCAAGCCTGGGAGGTGGGTTTATCTCGATCTGAATAACGAGGGTTTGTAAGAGCATCACAAGTTACTGGGCTCTGGAGAGAAGCATTTCCATGTAGATATAAACTAGGCTGCTCTTGTAAGAGGCAGAGAAGTTCTCAGTGCACCAGACAAGCCCCAGATTGTCACATGTCTGAAACAGTATGAAAAAATCCTTTAATTTTATAAAATAACCACAGCAGCAGACCATTAGCCTGTAAAATTGAAGACTTATTTCAGTTGCCTCCTCAGTTTGATGAGATTCAGACTTACACTTCCTAAGTCCCCAGGACTATTTTGTAACACTTCAACATTTCTGAATAATATTCAGTATTCTAAGAGCAGGGATACGAACCTTCCTCTGACCTCCCTATCCCACCATGGGGCTGCAGAGTCAGATGACCCTGAGAGAAGCTCAGGAGGATTTCAGACTCATTTCTTACCCCAGCTTTCCTGTTGGGTTGCAGATACTTAATGAGGTTCTTGTATTTTGGGAGTTTTCTGCTGGATTTGCTGGCTTCTGTGAGATGGTAAATACATGAAAGGAAGTTGCAGAGAGCTGGGGATGAGTCTCTTTAACCAAGTAACAAGCAACAGGACAAGAGGGAATGGCCTCAAATTGCACCAGGGAAGGTTTAGACTGGCTATTAGGAAGCATTTCTTTCCAGAAGGGGTTGTTGGGCGTTGGAATGGGCTGCCCAGGGCAGGGGTGGAGTCCCCATCCCTGGAGGGGTTGAAGAGTCGGGTCGACATAGCACTGAGGGATCTGGTGTAGTTGGGAACTGTC